>NC_035107.1:5183750-5810000 GCF_002204515.2 Aedes aegypti
TATTATTCGTGGTTTATTGGCTAACCAGCCAAGTGGAAGTTTAACAACTACCAAAACACTAAATATAACACATATTTGGCAACTGGATTAAAAGAACAAATTGATGTGAAACTTGAGAAAAAGTTTCACGTCTTCTCGGTGAGAATCGAACCCATGACTGTTCTCTGGATAGGGCGCGTTATCTCTACATCATGAGAGGACTCTTGGATGGGCTTCTAATTCTTCCGAAAGAGGTGTGCTTTGCGAAAGAGGACCACGTGATTATTAAGCTGAAATCGAATTCAGGTTAAATTATGCGTCCATGAGTCCTCTCGTGATGTAGGAGTAATGCACCCTATCTAATGAACAGGGAGTCGTGAGTTCGATTCTCACTGAGAAGACGTATAATTTTTCGCTAATTTTACATTAATTTGTCCATTTAATCCAATTGCAAAATCTATGTAAAGTTTAGTTTTTCGGTGCATTATTTCATGTTTCGTAGAAGTTAGTGACATAACATCACCACTATATGGTTTTTAATTACATTGTAAGGTATATCTAAAAAATAAATCGCTTGTGGGCTTAACTCAACATTTTTGTGATTGTTTAAAATGTTTGAAACTACTCCTTAGTTGTAATATAGCACGTAATATAATTAAAATTATGTAAATCCCGATGGGCTATAAAAAGACCCTCCTTTCATGATAACGCTACGTGTTTGTATACCAAAATTACTACTACACAAAAAAAATTCGCGAAATATTCAGAAAAATTTCGTTTCGTTTCGAAATATTCCGTGGTGATTTGAATTTCGTATCGGATCTTACGGAATATTTCAACTATTCGTTTCGTTTCGCTACGAACATTTTTGAAAATTCCGCATATCGTTTCGTTTCGTATCGCCATTGAAAATACTTATATCGCATACCCTTACCGGAAACGATAAGTTCCACCAGGAGTTCCAATATACAAAACGTCAATAATTCCTAAGTCTGCCTGAAATTTCAGGATGAATGAACTTTGCCAGGAACTCCTTTGAAAATTTCGCGATATATTTAATGCGCATTCCTCCGGTGGTTACGTTAATTTCTACGGAAACTCCTCAAGGGATTCAGCTTGAATTTTGCTTTTCCAAGCATCACCAACATGTTTGTTTTTTGATCACGTTTGAAATTGAACACACTAACATTCCTTCCCTTCCTCGAAGACTATCCGGACGTGGCCGGCGCCCTTATTGACATTACTAAGTTTGGAGTTCCAGAAACTGTACATTGAAGATGGAATGCTAATTCCTAGCTGCATCTGTTAGTTACCCGTATAATTATGATTATTTCGGGCTATCACGGAGTAGCAACTACGAACTGTAGGTCATCAATGCTTATGCTTATGCTTAAGTTCTTAATTTGTTGCTTTCGATGTCAGAAAACGGAAGCTTCATCCGAGTACCATTCGGTTTGATGAACTTTTCATATTTCTAAATGATTATCATTACACCAATTATCTCGAGCTCTCGAACACCAAAAGCTGTCGCCATTTTGTTTCAATTCAATTAAAATTGTAATCAAATTGAAAACATCTCCGTCAATATTTACTAACCAAACATCGTTATAAATGATCGTCATCATCATCATCATCATCATCATCGGTGGTGTACCATTACTATGCAAACCAATGCCACCGTTTTGCGAACCGTAGAAGTGGATTGCAATTCCATATTCGCTCCCGTCCTCTAGATATCCCGACAGTACAGTACCCAGTAGTTGCTCTGGTGGAGTGAAGTACGCTGTCATAATAATTTCCCTGACTCGTAAAACGCCAAGCAAGGACCGACACTCCGGCTGGCTGTTCGAATCGAAGCATGCTTTGGGTGCATCATCATCGTCATGTTCACTGGTAAAAGGAGTAACTAACTGACAGCAGCAAGCAGCAGCACCAAAGTAGGCAAAGGCGTGCTCCGTTTACAAGCGGCGCGTGGTTGGCATTTCCATGGTTACAGCCCACGGGTTGCGTCCTTGCCAAAGTGTGGAACGTTCCGGGTATTCTGCCTTGAACTATTTAAAGAGTGGAAGATAATGTAAACTTTGGTGAAAATTTGCCGGAATTGGAAGCCCCGGCTTAGCCCCTGGCGGCACTGTACAATGATTTATATGGGCTCCAAAGTGCTAGTAAAAGCGAAGCGCACAACCCATGGCTCCATGGTTGGGGCTGAGTCTCTCCATCCTTATTATTATTCCGCCCAGGAATGTGCAATCTGATGTACTGAATTTTATAGACTTTAAAATTACGCTCACATTCAGCGTCGCTCTCGAAGCCATATAGCTGGCAACTACTTTCGTTGCTAGTCATGTTGCTCCTTATCATAATCATCATATTTTCTTCGGTTTCAACCATCACCCATGGCCGACATTTGTGTAGCCGAAGACCGCTACAGTGGTCGACATTCGTTTGGCCGAGTTTCTATAAAGTGTGAGAATAACCAAGATATTAGTTTTACTGTGGCAATTTGTATTCGTGAATAATACTACAGTCAACTCTTCCTTACTTGATATTCGGTATCTCGATATCGAGCTAGAGAACCAGAGTAAAAGTTGGATTTCATGACAACTCAACACCACTCAACACCTGGATAACTCAATGGTTCCCTAACCATTTCGATCGTAAATCTGAAATCAGTAGAGTTTTTTTTAGTTTCTTCAAAAAAAATTTCACTATAATTATTCTCTTGGAATTTTCAGAAAAATTTTAGAAAGAAAAATGAGCATAGCTAAACGAATGTCGACCACTGTAGTCCGCTCTGTTGTGCAAATGCAGCCTTTCCCACTGGGTAACCTCTCCCGGGATAAGGCTTTTGGTATCCCTTTTTCGTAGACGTAGACAACAGAACGTCCCCGGAATGAATAATCATAAATTCAAACAAGCTTCTAACTCCCACACAACCCATCGCCGCATCGCTCCTGGTCACGTACGTAGACAACCATCATTCAGCAGCAGCTCACCTCAACATCAAGAGCAGGTTTGCTGCAACGGAACGCAAAACGAGCAGAACCCCATCAGATCCCATCAAGCCGTACGAGAATCACAATTTGATTACACTAATTCATACTCGAAAGCACCCACTCTCACCCCCACTCACCCTTTCACCTGACAACAAACAGAAAGACGAAACAATCTAGCAAGCGTTGATAAGTTGTGGTTTTCAGGAACTTCACCTTCGGAACCGAAGCAGGCTGATTAAAGGGAACGTCAAACACACACAAACACGCAAACCTACACACTAATGATATGACAAAACACGTTTTTGCAGAATACAATCGGAATCTCTCTTTGTGAGAAAATATAATTTTGTACATCATGTCTAATGCAGGTATTAACGTCTTCCTATGCTATGCTGTCTATTATAATTATTAAAAGAAACGTAAATAAGTAACAATGTATTATGGATTATTGATAAAGACAGAAGAAACTTATTATATAAAAATATACATTGAAACAAAATAAAAAAACAAAAGAGAGAAAAAACGCGTACGAGAAATAAGAAGCAAAACGGTAGAAAATAACAAAAAAAAATGAAACTATATACAGTTTAAAGAAAGAGAGAGAAATTCAAGATGAGAGCAAAATTTTAATATTAAAGAGCGCAAAAGCACCCAGTTGATGGCACAGTGTGGTTCGGTGCCACCACGGTTGGAAAAGAGGTGACTATTTGGATAAAACTACCAGAATTATTTATATCAAATTATATATATTTATAAAGTGTACGAATTCAGGCGCCGAAAGCGAGCGAAAGATTGGGAAACTTGCGAAACAAAATAAGAATAAAAACACTTAACGTTACGCGGCTAATGCAAAGAACTGTGTGTAATCCAGTGACAATTGAGAAACAATGATAAACTAACTAAAGTAAATCAACAACGCGGAAGAAGGGGCGTTCGCAAATCGTCAGATGTGTTGTACTGTAATAAAGAAAAACAAGAAAAAAAAAACTAAAGACATTAAACTGAACAACCGGAAATTGTGAACATCCGGAGACAACAAAAAAAATAAATTTTCAGCTTACTTAATGTACTATATTGGATACAAAAGAAAGAAAAATAAAATGAGGAAAACAAGATGATCAGTGGCAGTCAATGATCCGAAATCTTTCCTATTTCTACTTGATCGTCTAATTTATACGTCAATCGAACTCTCACTTGGTTAATCAGCTCCTATTTTTGAGAACTTGAAGTAAATGCTTGAGAGAAAATAGTTACTGTCTCATATTTTCGAACATGTTTATAGTACCTCGATAATGAACTATCAAATATTAGCAATCCCGACCAATTTCGTCGTGTTTAGTTAGCTGTTTGGTTGTTTCACCTTGAGAAGATTGGAAGCTTCACTCTGAGAAGCTCGACAGCATCGCCTTTAAAAGCACGAAAGCTTCTTCCTGAGAAGTTCGAAAGCTTTACCCTGAGAAGCTTAAAAGCTTCACCCTGAGAAGCTTAAAAAACTTCATCATGAGAAGCTTGAAAAACCTCGAAAGATTCACCTTGAGTAGACCAAAGCTACTCCTAGAGAAGCTACTTCGTACTGAGTAGCTCGAAAGCTTCTCCTTGAAAAGCTCTGAGAAGCTTGAATATTTTGCCCAGAGTAGCTCGACAGATTCGCCTGAGCTTTCCCTGGGATGTTCGAAAGCTTTTCCTTACAAAACTCTAAAGCTTCTTCATGAGAAGTTACATAAACTAGACAAGCTTCTGCCTGAGAAGCTTGAAAACCTTCGGCCTGAGAAGATTGTTAAACTTCACTCTAAAAACCTTGAATTGCTTCGCCCTGAGAAGCTTGAAAAGCTTGACCCTGAGAAGCTTAAATAGCTTCACTTGAAAAGCATCGACCTCAAAAGCTTGAAAAGTTTCACTCTGCGAAGCTCTAAACCTTTGCCATGAGAAGCACGAAAGCTTCATCTTGAGAAGCTCGAAAGCTTCGCCCTAGTAGCTCGAAAGTTTCGCCCTGAAAAGCTCGAAAGCTTTACCATGAGGAGCTCAAAATCTTCACCATAAGGAGCTTACAAGGCTCCAACCTTTTTCCTGAAAATTTTAAATGCATCTTCCTGAAAAACTAGAAAGCTTTTTTTTCTAGAAAGCTCAAAAGCTCCCCCTTGAGAAACTTGAAAGCTTTTTCCTGAGAAGCTCGATAGCTTCATCCCGAGAAGCTCGAAAGATTTACCTTAAGTAGACCAAAGCTACTCCTTGAGAAGCTCAAAATCTTCGTACTGAGTTGCTCGAAAGCTTCTCCTTGAAAAGCTCTGAGAAGCTTGAAAATTTTGCCCTGAGTAGCTCGACAGATTCGCCTTGAGAAGCAGGAAAGCTTCCCCTGAGAAGTTCGAAAGCTTCTGCCTAAAAAGCTTTAAAGGTTCTTCGTAAGAAGCTTGAAAAGCTTCTCCTTGAGAAGCTTGCAAGGCTTTGGCCTGAGCAGCTTTAAAAGCTTTACCTGAGAAGCTTGAAAGCTTCGCCCTGAGAAGCTCGAAAGCATCGCTCTGAGAAACTCGAAAGCATCTTTCTGGGAAACTCGAAAGCATCGCTCTGAGAAGCCAAAAAGCTCAGAAGCCATGTGAAGCTCAAAAGCTCTGCCCTGAGAAGCTCTGAGTCTTCGTCCTGAGAAGCATGAAACTTTGTCCTGAGAAGCGCGAAAACTTCGTTCTAAGAAGCTAGAATGCTTCACCTTGTATAAACCAAAACTGCTCCCTAAGAAGCTCAAAATCTTTTTCCTGAGTAGCTCGAAAGATTCTCTTTGAAAATCTCAAAATGATAAACATGCGAAGTTAAAAGTTTCGCTCTAAGAAGCCTGAAAGCTTTGCCCTGAAAAAATCTCGAAAGCTCGAAAGCTTTGCCCTAAGAAACTCGAATATTTCGTCATGAGTTGCTCGGAAGATTCGCCATGAGAAGCTCGAAAGGTTCGCCCTCAGAAACATGAAAGCTTTGTCCTGAGAAGCTCAAAAGCTTAGTTCTGAGAAGCTTGAAAGCTGCTGAGAAAAGATTCCGAAACTTTTAGAAGAACCTTTAAAGGTCTTTAAAGAAGCTTCCAATGCTTCTGAGAAAAGTTTCCCAAACTGTTAAGAGTAGCTTCCAAAGCTTCTGAGAGAAGCTTCCCAAGCTTCTGAAAGAAACTCCCCAAGCTTCTGAGAGAAGCTTCCTGAGCATATGTGATCAGTTTCTAACGATTCTGATAAAAAAAAACTTCCAATGTTTCTGTGGGTAGATCTGCTGAGAAAAGTTTCCCAAACTTTTAAGAGAAGCTTCCCATGCTTCTGAGAGAAGCTTCTCTCGCTTTTGAAAGAAGATACCGAAGCTTCTAAGAGAAACTTCCTGAGTTTTTGAGAGAAGCTTCCAGAGCTTCTGAGAGAACCTCCAAGAGCTTATTATAGAAGATCTCACAGCTTCTGTGAGTGTGAAAAGCTTACCACGCTTCTGCGACAAATTTCCCAAACTTCTGAAAGATGCTCCCCACGCTACTGTGAGTTGTTTCTAATGCTTCTAAGAAAACCACTTTTAGCTTCTGAGAGAAGCTTCCAAAGCCTCCGACAGAAGCTTCCCAAGCTTCTGAGAGAAGCTAACAAGCTTCCAAGTGATGCTTCCCGAGCTTCTGCGAGGAGCTTAAAAAGCTTCTTAGAGAAGCCTAAAGAGCATCTGAGAAAAGCTCCCAAAGATTAGCTCTAAAAGCTTCTTGGAGAAACATCGAAAGCTTCTGAGGAAAGCTCCCAAAACATCTGCTATAAACTCCCAAAGCTTCTGAGAGAACCTTCTTTAGCTTCTGAGAGAAGCTTACCAAGCTTCTGAGAGATATTACCAAAGCTTCTGAGAGATGTTACCAAAGCTTTTGAGAAAAGTATCCAAAGCTTCTGAGTGAAGCATACAGAGCTTCTCTTAGAAGGTTCAAGAGCATCTGAGAGAAGTCTTCAAAGCTTCTGAGAGAAGCTACCAAAGCCTCTGAGAGATGCTTCCCAAGTTTCTGAGAGAAGCTTCTCAAGCTTCTAATAGAAACTTCTCAAGCTTCTGAGAGAAGCTTTCCAAGCTTCTGAGTGAAGCTTCCCAAGCTTCCGAGTAAAGCTTTCCAAGCTTCTGATGGAAGTTATTTATAACTATAACTATTGGCTATTTTCGGCCTAATGACCCTTTCGACCTAACGACCCATTCGGCCTAACAAGACAGAACCCTTCTGAGAGAATCTCCCAAAGCTTCTAGGAGAAGCTCCCAAAGTTTCTGAGAGAACCTTCATTAGCTTCTTAGACACGCTCCCTAGCTTTTGAGAGAAGCTACCAAAGTTTTGAGAAAAGTTTCCGAAGCTTCTGAATGAAGCATACAGAACTTCTCTTAGATACTTCAGAGCTTCTGAAAAAAGCTTCCAGAGCATCTGAGAGAAGTCTTCAAAGCTTCTGAGAGAAGCTTCTCAAGCTTCTGAGAGATGCTTGCCAAGCTTCTGAGAGAAGCTTCCCAAGCTTCTGAAAGAAGCTTCCCAAGCTTCTGAAAGAAGCTTCCCAAGCTTCTGAGAGAAGCTTCCCAAGCTTCTGAGAGAAGTTTTCCAAGCTTCTGAGAGAAGTTTTCCAAGCTTCCGAGAGAAGCTTCCCAAGCTACCGAGTAAAGCTTTCCAAGCATCTTAGATGAGCTTAAAAAGCTTCTGAGATTAGCTCTATAAGCTTCTGAGAAAATCTCCCAAAGCTTCTGAGATTATCTCTAAAAGCTTCTGATAGAAACTTCCAAAGCTTCTAAGAGAACCTCCCAAAACATCTGCTATAGGTTTCCAAAGCTTCTGAGAGAACCTTTTTTAGCTTCTGAGAGAAGCTACCAAAGCTTTTGTGAAAAGTTTCCAAAACTGTTTAAAGAAGCCAACAGAGCTTCTGAAAATAGCTTCCAGAGCATCGGAGAGAAAATCTCCAAAGCTTCTGAGAGAAACTCCCAAAGCTTCTGAGAGAACCTCCCAAAACATCTGCTATAAGCTCCCAAAGCATCTGAGAGAACCTTCATTAGCTTTTGAGATAAGCTTCGCAAGCTTCTGAGAGAAGCTACCAAAGCTTTTGAGAAAAGTTTTCGAAGCGTCTGAAAGAAGTCTACAGAGCTTCTGAAAAAAGCTTCCAGAGCATCTGAGAGAAGTCTTCAAAGCTTCTGAGAGAAGCTTCTCAAGCTTCTGAGAGAAGCTTCCCAAGCTACCGAGTAAAGCTTTCCAAGCATCTTAGATGAGCTTAAAAAGCTTCTGAGATTAGCTCTATAAGCTTCTGAGAAAATCTCCCAAAGCTTCTGAGATTATCTCTAAAAGCTTCTGATAGAAACTTCCAAAGCTTCTAAGAGAACCTCCCAAAACATCTGCTATAGGTTTCCAAAGCTTCTGAGAGAACCTTTTTTAGCTTCTGAGAGAAGCTACCAAAGCTTTTGTGAAAAGTTTCCAAAACTGTTTAAAGAAGCCAACAGAGCTTCTGAAAATAGCTTCCAGAGCATCGGAGAGAAAATCTCCAAAGCTTCTGAGAGAAACTCCCAAAGCTTCTGAGAGAACCTCCCAAAACATCTGCTATAAGCTCCCAAAGCATCTGAGAGAACCTTCATTAGCTTTTGAGATAAGCTTCGCAAGCTTCTGAGAGAAGCTACCAAAGCTTTTGAGAAAAGTTTTCGAAGCGTCTGAAAGAAGTCTACAGAGCTTCTGAAAAAAGCTTCCAGAGCATCTGAGAGAAGTCTTCAAAGCTTCTGAGAGAAGCTTCTCAAGCTTCTGAGAGAAGCTTCCCAAGCTACCGAGTAAAGCTTTCCAAGCATCTTAGATGAGCTTAAAAAGCTTCTGAGATTAGCTCTATAAGCTTCTGAGAAAATCTCCCAAAGCTTCTGAGATTATCTCTAAAAGCTTCTGAGAGAAACTTCCAAAGCTTCTAAGAGAACCTCCCAAAACATCTGCTATAGGTTTCCAAAGCTTCTGAGAGAACCTTTTTTAGCTTCTGAGAGAAGCTACCAAAGCTTTTGTGAAAAGTTTCCAAAACTGTTAAAAGAAGCCAACAGAGCTTCTGAAAATAGCTTCCAGAGCATCGGAGAGAAGTCTCCAAAGCTTCTGAGAGAAACTCCCAAAGCTTCTGAGAGAACCTCCCAAAACATCTGCTATAAGCTCCCAAAGCATCTGAGAGAACCTTCATTAGCTTTTGAGATAAGCTTCGCAAGCTTCTGAGAGAAGCTACCAAAGCTTTTGAGAAAAGTTTTCGAAGCGTCTGAAAGAAGTCTACAGAGCTTCTGAAAAAAGCTTCCAGAGCATCTGAGAGAAGTCTTCAAAGCTTCTGAGAGAAGCTTCTCAAGCTTCTGAGAGATGCTTACCAAGCTTCTGAGAGAAGCTTCCCAAGCTTCTGAGAGAAGCTTCCCAAGCTTCTGAGAGAAGCTTCCCAAGCTTCTGAGAGAAGCTTCCCAAGCTACCGAGTAAAGCTTTCCAAGCATCTTAGATGAGCTTAAAAAGCTTCTGAGATTAGCTCTATAAGCTTCTGAGAAAATCTCCCAAAGCTTCTGAGATTATCTCTAAAAGCTTCTGAGAGAAACTTCCAAAGCTTCTAAGAGAACCTCCCAAAACATCTGCTATAGGTTTACAAAGCTTCTGAGAGAACCTTTTTTAGCTTCTGAGAGAAGCTACCAAAGCTTTTGTGAAAAGTTTCCAAAACTGTTAAAAGAAGCCAACAGAGCTTCTGAAAATAGCTTCCAGAGCATCGGAGAGAAGTCTCCAAAGCTTCTGAGAGAAACTCCCAAAGCTTCTGAGAGAACCTCCCAAAACATCTGCTATAAGCTCCCAAAGCATCTGAGAGAACCTTCATTAGCTTTTGAGATAAGCTTCGCAAGCTTCTGAGAGAAGCTACCAAAGCTTTTGAGAAAAGTTTTCGAATCGTCTGAAAGAAGTCTACAGAGCTTCTGAAAAAAGCTTCCAGAGCATCTTCAAAGCTTCTGAGAGAAGCTTCTCAAGCTTCTGAGAGATGCTTACCAAGCTTCTGAGAGAAGCTTCCCAAGCTTCTGAGAGAAGCTTCCCAAGCTTCTGAGAGAAGCTTCCCAAGCTTCTGAGAGAAGCTTCCCAAGCTTCTGAGAGAAGCTTCCCAAGCTTCTGAGAGAAGCTTCCCAAGCTACCGAGTAAAGCTTTCCAAGCATCTTAGATGAGCTTAAAAAGCTTCTGAGATTAGCTCTATAAGCTTCTGAGAAAATCTCCCAAAGCTTCTGAGATTATCTCTAAAAGCTTCTGAGAGAAACTTCCAAAGCTTCTAAGAGAACCTCCCAAAACATCTGCTATAGGTTTCCAAAGCTTCTGAGAGAACCTTTTTTAGCTTCTGAGAGAAGCTACCAAAGCTTTTGTGAAAAGTTTCCAAAACTGTTAAAAGAAGCCAACAGAGCTTCTGAAAATAGCTTCCAGAGCATCGGAGAGAAGTCTCCAAAGCTTCTGAGAGAAACTCCCAAAGCTTCTGAGAGAACCTCCCAAAACATCTGCTATAAGCTCCCAAAGCATCTGAGAGAACCTTCATTAGCTTTTGAGATAAGCTTCGCAAGCTTCTGAGAGAAGCTACCAAAGCTTTTGAGAAAAGTTTTCGAAGCGTCTGAAAGAAGTCTACAGAGCTTCTGAAAAAAGCTTCCAGAGCATCTGAGAGAAGTCTTCAAAGCTTCTGAGAGAAGCTTCTCAAGCTTCTGAGGGATGCTTGCCAAGCTTCTGAGAGAAGCTTCCCAAGCCTCCGAGCAAAGCTTTCTAGTCATCTTAGATGAGCTTAAAAAGCTTCTGAGATTAGCTCTATAAGCTTCTGAGAAAATCTCCCAAAGCTTCTGAGATTATCTCTAGAAGCTTCTGAGAGAAACTTCCAAAGCTTCTAAGAGAACCTCCCAAAACATCTGCTATAAGCTTCCAAAGCTTCTGAGAGAACCTTTTTTAGCTTCTGAGAAGCTACCGAAGCTTTTGAGAAAAGTTTCCAAAACTTCTGAAAGAATCATACAGAGTTTCTGAAAATAGCTTCCAGAGTATCTGAGAGAAGTCTCCAAAGCTTCTGAGATTAGCTCTAGAAGCTTCTGAGATAAACTCCCAAAGCTTCTGAGAGAACCTTCATTAGCTTTTGAGTTAAGCTTCCCAAGCTTTCGAGAGAAGCTACCAAAGCTTTTATGAAAAGTTTCCAAAACTGTTGATAGAAGCCAACAGAGCTTCTGAAAATAGCTTCCAGAGCATCGGAGAGAAGTCTCCAAAGCTTCTGAGAGAAACTCCCAAAGCTTCTGAGAGAACCTCCCAAAACATCTGCTATAAGCTCCCAAAGCTTCTGAGAGAACCTTCATTAGCTTTTGAGATAAGCTTCGCAAGCTTCTGAGAGAAGCTACCAAAGCTTTTGAGAAAAGTTTTCGAAGCGTCTGAAAGAAGTCTACAGAGCTTCTGAAAAAAGCTTCCAGAGCATCTGAGAGAAGTCTTCAAAGCTTCTGAGAGAAACATCCTGAGCTTCTGAAAGAAGCTTCCAGAGCATATGAAAGAAGCTCACAAAGTTTCTGAGAGTAGCTGACAAGGCTTTTGAGAGAAGATCCCAAAGCTTTTGTGAGTAGCTCGTAAATCTTCTGAGAAAAGCTTCCAAAGTTTCGGCGAGAAGCTTTCCAAAATGGGTGGATAGACCAAATATCCTAGAAACGACTAGCAATAAACGCTTTCAAAATGTCTTAACTATAAAGCAGTAATCGTTGTCCCATGTCTGAGAATTCTAATAATGCCAATAAATTTCACAATGTGTGTGAAGTGGTTCTCAAATAAAACATACCTGTCTCTTTCATCACCTCTATCTTTGCATTGTGAAATCCAGTCATTTTTCCCTCCAAGCATTTGCACCGAACGTAATTTTATTGTTGCTCTGGTGAAAAAGTTGACGAGATTCATCCACCGTCCCAAGCAAAACATACATAAAATACCAAACAAACGAAAACCGAGCAATCAAGTTCCTCCGGATCGTCCTTTGCTGCCACTTACTGAGCATCGGAACCCTCCCCGAGGGCAACAGGAAACTTTTACTCCCTTCCCATCTTGATCCCTTGACTGAAGGCTGCCCATATATTTCCCCAACTGACGGAAGAAAAATTTACATTTCATTATACCTACATTTTAACCTCTCCTCCGAAAAAGTGCTGACAAATGGAAGAGAAACAAACTTCGCATTCCGTATGAGCAAAGAGCAGCAGCAGCTGGATGAGCCGGTGATGCTGAGGCCAGTTTGAGGAGGAGCAGAAAAAACTGAGGACCTATGCAAAACAATCTCCCGCACTCTCGTCGAGGCATGCCTTGACTTTCGCTCCACTTCGTTGCGTTCTGCGTTGACATGGCACACTTGTGCGGAGAACTATCCTGGGTGGCCTGCTTAGATGGTGGAGGGAGGGTGGTTGAAGATGAGCTACGAACACGAAGACGAGCAAACAAAAGGGTCTAAACTCATTTGTCTATCGACATGTTGCTCCTCGCAAAGCTCCGGTCCCAAAGTGTGTGTATGTGAGTCTTAGCGGATGGTGCAGGAGCGAAAACGGGTTGGTCGACACAAATTGTTGCTTAGCTATCTCCATTTGGGCTTTTTTCCTCCTTTCCCGAAACTTGCTTCTGATCGTTGTCGTCGCTTTCGAAGAACACATGCGACCTCCCAGTCCCATTCTCCGGATAAGTGAGATTTGAGTTGGTATTGCATTTTAAGTTAATTTAAAATATCGTTCTACATCTTTTTGTCCTTTGGCTCGGGTCCCTATGGAGAAGGTTCTCGAAAAAGTGATCCAGCACTACATAGTTCTATGCGGAGAAACGAGCACGAAGACGTCTTTCCTATGCACCGTCACCGGTTTACTGCGACAGTTCGGGGACTATGTGGGCGGCCGTGGACGTTGTCGTCGTCGGTTGAAAATGGCATGCATGGAATGTCTCATGAAGAATGTATTATCGTTCAGAACAGTAGTTGTGTGCGGCGCAGAGGGTCGAGAGTGCTACTACTGTCATCAGCTGAAGTGGATTTTCGATGAGGATTTAAAGTGGTAAACGGTGTGACTAGCTCTGACTAGATTTTCAGCTGTCCCCGTCGAGGATGGCCATGAGTATTTGATAGTGAATTGAAATGCAACAGTAAACGGAAACTAAAGCTTACATGTTTCTCAAAGGTAACCGAGATGATGAGAACATAATAATCTATATGTTTTAAATATGCGAAAGATGTTTGTTTTTGTTGATTTATAGCGTAGACATTTCCTAAATTACGAAAGATCCTCATAAAGGTAGTTATTCATATTTTATTCTAATTTAAACTTCATTTGAATTTTTGTTGATTTGTTCAATTGAAATATTTTTTTTTCTGTGCATTCAAAATGAGTCCTCAAAATCCCATCAGTAAAATCCGTAGTTCCTGCAAGAACTTGACAATAATCCTAAATTTCAATGATAAAATTCGTGAATATTTTAAACGTTTTCCAATGTAAAAGCCAGCTGGAAATGCATAAATCCTAGAAAGCGTAGAGGCTCTTTCATAAAAAGTTTAAACAATTCTTTCAGAAATTTGAAAGCCTCTGGTGCAACAAAAATTTAAATAACACGGAAGCTTCTCCCTTAAAAGCAAGCAAACTTCATGGTCAGGTAAAGAATATTTTCTCCACCAAAGTTTACTCACTCGGAAGCTAGAGAGTTAATCGGTCAGAAGTTCTCTATCAAACGCTTGAAAGATTTCCATTTGGATGCAAAGTTAAGTTAAGTTATAAGTTAAGCAAAAGTTTCTTTCAGAAGTTCCGCTCCTAGAAACTTCAGAAAACTTCCCTTATAAATTAGAAACTCGAAACGTTCTTTTCAAATACGATGTTACTCCATTACCATTAAATAGAAACTTTAGAAATTTGAGTTACGTCTTTTTGAAGAAATTACGTGGATTACGTGGCATGGAAATAACTGGAAATAACGTGGCATGGAAATAACTGAAAAAGGGAAGACTCCAGTTCATAAAAAGCTTCTCCCCATAAGAAAGTTTTTCTTGTAGTTCGAAGGCTTCCCAAGTTGCTCGAAAGCTTTTAGAGAAGCTCAAGTACTTCTAGCTTAGAATTTTTAATGTTTTTCACTCAGAAGTTCAAAAACTTTTCCCTAATAATCCTAAATGCTACTTTCTGAGAAACTAGAATGTTCGTACCTCAGAATCTCAGAAGTTCATAGAAGCCTGAAAACTTTTGATATCAGCTTCTTCCTTGGAACTTAAAAAGCTTTTTCCAGTAGTAAAAAATGTAAATTGCTCTAAAATTCGAAAGCTTCTGCTCGAGAAGCTCGGAAACTTATCTCTGAAAAGCTTGGAAGCTACTTCCTAAAAAGTTCGACAGCTCCTTCATAGAAAGCTCGAGACATTCTTCCTGAAAAGCTCGAAGGTTCTTCGTAAAAAACTCGAAACATTTTTGCTTAAAAGCTCGAAAAATTCTTCCTTAGAAACTCGAAAGATTCTCCGTTAGAAGCTTTTCCCCAGAAGCTCGAAAACTTTTTCCTGAGAAGCATGATATTGTATCCCCGAGAAGCTTCAAACCTTCTCCAAATGAATTTCGAAAGCTTCTCCCTAAGAAGTTGAAAGCTTCTCGCTGAAAAGTTCCTCTGTGAAGCTCGAAAGCCTCACCCCGAGAAGCTTGGAAGCTCCGCTATGCAATGCTCGATAACTTATCCCTGAGTAGTTATACAGCTTCGCCTTGAGAAGCATGCACGCTTTGCTCTGAGAAGCATGAAAACTTCTCTCCGAGAAGCTCGAAAGCTTCACCCTAAGAAGCTTCAAAGCTTCTCCGTTAGAAGCTCGGATAGCTTTATCCTGAGTTGCTGATAGTTTGCTGATAGTTTGCTCTGAGAAGCTCGAATGCTTTGCTCTGAGAAACTCAAAAGTTTCGCCCTGAGAAACTCGAAAGCATCGCTAAGAGAAGCTCGGAAGTTTCGCCCTCAGAAGCTCGAAAACTTGGCCCTGAGATGCTCGAAAACTTATCCGCGAAATGCTCTGAGAAGTCTAAAAACTTCGCCCTGAGAAGCTCGACCGCTTCGCACTGAGAATCTTAAAAATTTCACCCTGAGTAGCTTGACAGCTTTGTCTTGAGAAGTACGGAAGCTTCTCACTGAGAAGCTCCCAATTTTCTCTATGAAAAGCTTGAAAAGCTTTACCCTGAGAAACTCAAAAGCTTCGCCCTGAGAGATGAAAAGCATCGGCTTGGAAAGCTCAGAAGCTTCGCTCTAAGAAGCTTGAAACTTTGCTCTGGGTGGCTTGAAGGTTTCGCCCAGAAAAGCTCGAAAGCTTTGTCCTGAGAATCTGAAAAGCTTCGCCCTGAGAAGCTCGAAAGCTTCAACCAAGGAAACTCGAAAACTTCACCATGTGAAGCTCGAATGTTTTGCCATGCTTCCTCCTTAAAAGCTTGAATGCATCCTAAAAAGCTAGAAAGCTCGGCAGCTTCAAGCTGAGAATCTTGAAAGCTCTACTTCGAGAAGCTCGTCAATTTCGCCTCTAAAAGCACGTAAATTTCTCATCGAGAAGCTTGAAAGCCTCTTTATGAGAAGCTCCAAAGCATCTCCTTGAGAAGCTAAAATGCTCTACACTGAGAAGCCCAAAAGCTTCTTTTTGAAAAGCTCTGAGAATCTTAAAAGCTTCGCCTTGAGAAGCTCGACAGTTTTTCCTTGAGTAGCACGAAAGCTTCTCCCTGAAAAGTACGAAAGCTTCTCCCCTGAGAAGCTTGAAAAGCTTACTACTGAGAAGCTCGAAAGCATTTCTCTGAAAAGCTCGAAAGCATCTTCTTAAAAAGCACGAATGCTTCTCCGTAAGAAGTACGGAAGCTAAAAACCTTCTTCCTGAAAAGTTTAAAATATTCTCCCTGAGCAGCTCGATACCTTCTCCCAATGAAGTTCGAAAGATTCTCCTTTGAATGCTCCCTGAAAAGCTCGAATACTTCTTCTAGAGAAGATTGGAGGCGTCGCCCTGAGATGCTCGATAGCTTATCGCTGAGTAGCTCGAAAGCATAACGTGCCTTGAGAAGAATGAAAACTTTCCTCTGAGAAGCATGATCGCCCTAAAGCTTCTCCCTGAGAAGCTCGGAAGCTTCTTTTTAAGAAGTTCTAAAGCTTCATTCTGCTAAGTTCAAAAGCTTCTTTGTATGAATCTTGGTAAATTGTCCTGAGAAGCTCGAAAGCTTCGCCCTGAGAAACTTGAAAGCTTTGCCCTGAAAAGCTGGAAAGCTTTGTCCTGAGAGCTTAAAAGCTTCACATGAAGCTCGGAAGCTTCGCTTTAAGAAACTTGAAACTTCGCCCTGAGTGGCTCGAAAGCATCGCCCCGAGAATCTAAAAAGCTTCGCCCTGTGAAGCTCGAAAGCTCCGCCCAAACAAACTCGTAAGCTTCGCCATCTGAAGCTCAAGCCAAGAGGAGCACAAATACTGCTTCCTAAAAGGCTTGAATGCTCCCTTAAAAGCTCAAAAGCTTCTCCCTGAGAAGCTTGACAGCTTCTAGCTGAGAATCTTGAAAGCTCTACCTTGAGAAGCATTAAAATTTCTCCCAAAGAAGCTTGAAAGCCTCTCCATGATAAGCTACAAGGCATCTTCCTGAGAAGCTAAACAGCTTTACACTGAGAAGCCCAGAAGCTACTTTTTGAAAAGCTCTGAGAATCTTTAAAGCTTCACCCTGAGGAGCTCGTCAATTTTTCCTTGAGAAGCATGAAAGCATCTTCCTGAAAAGTTCGAAAGCTTTTTCCCGAGAAGCTTGAGAAGATTAATACTGAGAAGCTCAAAAGCTTTGCCGTGAATTATTAAAAAGCTTCTTCCTTAAAAGCTCGAATGCTTCTCCGTGAAAAGTACGAAAGCTTTTCTCCGAAAAGCTCTAAACCTTCTTCCTGAGAAGTTTAAAATATTCTCCCTGAAAAGCTCGATACCTTCTTCCAATGAAGTTCAGAAGCTTATCCTTTGAATGCTCCCTAAAAAGCTCGAAAACTTCTCCTTGAGAAGATTGGATCCCTGAGGAGCACGAAAGCTTTACCTTGAGAAGCATGAACGTTCTAAAGCTTCTCCCTGAGAAGCTCGGAAGCTTCCTTTTAAGAAGTTTAAAAGCTTCATCCTGAGAAGCTCCAAAGCTTCTTCGTAAGAAGCTTGACAAACTTTATCCTGAGAAGCTCAAAAGGTCCGCTTTAGAAGCTTGGTAAATTGTCCTGAGAAGCTCCAAAACTTCTTCCTGAGATGCACGAAAGCTTCTCCATGAAAAGCTCGAAAGCTTTGCCCTGAGAAAGTCTGAGGAGCCTGAAAACTTTGCCCTGACAGCTCGACAGCTTCACCCTTCTTCTTCTTGGCATTAACGTCCCACTGGGACAGAGCCGGCTACACAGCTTAGTGTTCTTATGAGCACTTCCACAGTTATTAACTGAGAGCTTTCTTTGCCTAAATTGTCATTTTCGCATTCGTATATCGTGTGGCAGATACGATGATACTCTATGCCCAGGGAAGTCAAGGAATTTTCCATTACGGAAAGATCCTGGACCGATCGGGAATCGAACCCAGACACCTTCAGCATGGCTTTGTTTGTAGACGTGGACTCTAACCACTCGGCTAAGAGAGGCCCCAGCTTCACCCTGTGAATCTGAAAGCCTTTAGAAGCACATAAGCTTCTCCCTGAGCAGTTCTAAAGCTTCTCCTTGAGAAGCTTAAAAAGAAGTTCAAAAGTTTCGTCCTGAGAAGCTCGAAAGCTTCGCCCTGATAAGCTCAAAAACTTCACTTTAAAAAGTTTTAAGTAGCTTGAAAGCCCTTAGAAGGTCGACAGCTTCAACATGAAAATCTGAGCTGAGTAGCTCGACAGTTATGTCATGAGGAGCTCTAAAGCTTCTACCTGAGAAACCCGAAAGTTTCTCAGTAGTCGTGCGGTTAGCGGCGTCAGTCGTTTTGACGTATTGTGCTACGGAGTGTGGGTTCGATTCCCGCCCCAGTCGGAGAAAAGTTTTCGTCAAACGAAAAATTCTTCATTGGTCCACTGGTCGTTCCGTTTGTCCGTTGTCTAATGTTAGTTATGTTCAGTCTGTGAAGCCTATGGTTGAAGACGGTGTAAATTGTCTTTACAAAATTTTACCCTGAGAAGCTTGAATAATTTTGTCCTGATAAGATCGAGAGCTTCACCCTAATAAGTTTAAAAGCTTCACCCTGAGAATCTTGAAAAGCTTCACATTGAGAGGCTTAATACTTTGCTTGAAAGTTTCTCCCTGAGAAGCTCTGAGTAGCGCGACTGAGATGTCCGAAAGCTTCACTCTGAGAAGCTCGATATATTCACCCTGAGAAACTCGAAAACACCGACCACAAAAACTAGAAATCTTCGCTTTTGAATGTTCGAAAGTCTTGCCCTAAGAAACACGAAAGCTTTTCCCGTAGAAGCTTAAATGCTTCTCCATGAACAACGAATACTTTTCCCTGAAAAGCTATAATGTTTTTCCTTAATAAACTCGAAAGTTTCGCACTGCGAAGCATCGCCCTGAACAGCTCGAATGCTTCACCCATAGAAGCTTAAAGCTTCGCACTGAGTAGCTCTACAGCAATGAGAAGCGTAAAAGCTGATGTTCGAAAGTTTCGCCATGTGAAACTCAGAAACTTCACCCTGGGAACTCTGCGAAGCTCCAAAGCTTCTCCCTGAAATACTTCAATGTTTATCATGGAAAAGCTCGAAAGCTTTGCCATGAGAAGCTTGAAAGCATTGCCCTGAAAAGCTCTTAAGCTTAACCCATATCCGCCCAGCGTCCTAAAAATAGGACAGAAGCCCCGAACGCCCAGCGTCCTATAAATAGGACAGTACTTGTAGTGCAAATATCTTTAGAATAAAGAGGTTTAGGAGAAAACTGTCTTCTGCAAAGTTGATCACAGAACTGCTGAATTCCACTTGGTAACTATTTTAATTCAGAATTAACTCACCAGGTGGCGCACAGACGCCAACAAATGTCGCATTTATAAGCAACATATGAAACAACTTTTTCAGCGTACAAATATTTGCTTCGTTTATATCTCAGTCCAGCGATGAGATACAAAATTGGTGTCTTCGACAATGTTGAACAACTAAATAATACCTATTCGCATAGAACCTTATAAATTCGGAAAACACTCCCAAGATGGCGCTAGTGAGCCAAAATTTTATTTGTTTATATCTTAGTCCAGTTATGAGATACAAAATTGTTGTCTTTGACAATGTTGAACAACTAAATAATACCTATTCGCATAGAACCTTATAAATTCGGAAAACACTCCCAAGATGGCGCTAGTGAGCCAAAACTTTATTTGCTTATATCTTAGTTCAGTTATGAGATACAAAAATGGTGTCTTCGATAAAGTTGATCAACTAAATGAGAACTATTCGTCTAAAACCTTATTTGTTCGAAAAACACTCAAAAGATGGCGCTAATGGTCGAACATTTTGATTGTTTATATCTCAGTTCAGTGATGAGATACAACATTGGTGTCTTCGACAAATGTGTTCAACTGAATGAAATCTATTCGCCTGAAAACTTATTAGTTCGGAAAACATTCACTGGATTGCGCTAGTGGGCAAATATTGTATTTGCTTGCATCTAAGTTTTGTTATGAGATACAAAATTGTTGTCTTCGACAATATTGAACAACTAAATGATACTTAGTCACATAAAACCTTATAACACTCACAAGATGGCGCTAGTGGGCAAAGATTTTATTTGCTAATATCTCAGTCAAGTGATTAGATACAAAGTTTATGTCATGGACAGTGTTGAACAATTAAATGAATCCTATTCGCCTAAAACCATATTAGTTCGGAAAACACTCACAAGGTGGCGCTAGTGGTCAAATATTTTATTTTTTTATATCAGTCCAGCGATGAGACTGAAAAAAATCGAACTCTCGAAATTGGTATCTTCGACATAAAAGGAGATATTTTCGCTAAAAAACATATTAGCTGGGTATTGTTATTATGTGCGAAACATCAAGGAAA
This sequence comes from Aedes aegypti, assembly GCF_002204515.2. Taxonomy (NCBI): domain Eukaryota; kingdom Metazoa; phylum Arthropoda; class Insecta; order Diptera; family Culicidae; genus Aedes; species Aedes aegypti. The sequence goes on from NC_035107.1 coordinate 5,203,660, forward strand.
CAACCAATAAGAAATTGGTCAGCCTAGATCAAAACAATGGATACTTACTATCGATCCGAGCAACAATCGCTTATTTTGGATGCAATGCTCCTTACGTTTTTAGATGAACCTTGACTCCATTTAGATCTTTTGATCTTTTGAAGGGAGTAATGAACGAAAAAAAACGATAAATTGACTTATCCATCCATGAACTGAACTCCAAGGGTGAAGGGCGGCTGTCAAATGAGAGTATGACTTAAACGTGGAAAAGTAAAAATTATTTTTCGCAAAATTAAAGGTAATAAATGCGCTTGAAAGATATTGTTTACAAGCAGTTATTTACTACGCGCTACTCTGCCCATAACTGCATAACAGTCACATTCGACATTTTTGACAAAATGGAGTTAATACCATGGAGAGTCATCAAATGATAAATACTTTCGATCAGCTTATTAAAATCTGTTAGTTTGTTCTAAAAAATTCGAAAAAAAATACCAAGTTGTTTTGTCACATTGGCAATTGTAACCGCATAACAGTCACATTGAGATTATACATGAGCCTCATAATGTAGTAGCAACGAAATTTCTATCAGAATTATTTTCTGACTATTCACTCAATATGCGATATGAGTTGTACAAAATTTTAGCCTCAAATAAGCTCTTTTGAATTCTTAATTATTTTTTGAAAGTTAAGTTTCCTCCCATACTGCAGTAAAATGCAAACTTGGTATCCCATTTACTCAATGCCTACTTTTGTCGAATGTTACAAGTATGCAGTTATGGGCAGTACTGCAGTGCGTTGTTGCCAATTTAATCAGAAAATACTACCTTATTCCCAAAATGAATGTTTTCGAGAAAATTGATTACGCCTTCACCATTGTTTGATCGTAGTTTTGTATGGTTGTTTACTTTTTAGAACCAGCGACGCGTTGAGGTAGCAGTAAAGAGCCTTCCTTGCTGAACTCACTAAGACCAAGAATTGTGACATTTGAGCGGGCACGCTTCAGTATGCTACCCAGGTATTCTGGCCAGCTCTAATGTCAAAAATCTTGGACCGCGTTGATTCGGTTCTATCGGTAAATATGTGAATATATGCATCAGTGATGCAGTAACTTCAACGTTATAGCCGAATAATGTTAGCTTCAACTATTCACATCTGTAAAGCATGTAATAGTTGGAGTCCAATATTTGACTGTCATTGGACTACAGAACTAACTTTTGATCAGCACTAACGAAACTCTGATATTGCCAAATATATATTTCAATCACTGTCAGATCCAAGTCACATTGTATACTAATAACTTGACCCAGAAAAAATATTTTGATAGTTATGTTTCCATTATCAGCTGGCAAGATTTATATAATTTATATAAATCTGAAACATATGTAGGTTTTTTTCTAAATCAAAATATTTGATGTAAGATTTTATTTTGTGTTTGGTATAAATGGTTTAAGTGTGCATAATTGTACATGTACATGTATGGAAATGTATGTATGTCTGTATCTTTCTTACGTGGTAGAGCAGAAATTGAATTAAAGTCACTAAATGATTTAGTTCTGGCATGAACCTTTCGCCTCTGAAATTTTTATTCTTTATGGTGCAATTTCTTTATCAAGGTACGTCCATAAATTACGCCACGCAAAGTTTTGCCATATTCATCCTCCTCAATTTTCCTCTGTTTCACACTTTTTGTATGGATTCCAATTTTTATACGGGTAGTCACGTTTCATTGTAACCCCCTCCTTCCTCTTCTGTACGTGACGTAATTTACGAATTACCCCTCACCAGCAGTTTTTTTCCAACTTGTTTACATTGTAATGGGTCGAACTGCATGAAAATATATTTGATTAATCTCGAAAATAAACTTATAGAACAGCTAGATATGGACGACACACTTTCAAGAATTTTTTTGGATCCCCACCACAGACTTGAAATTTTTTGGTGAATTAAGGTTTAATTTATGGGAATACGACTATGAATAACAAAAACGGAGCTGAATTCCAATTGTGAGATACTTTGGGCGTTAACGGGTTAATCCAGAAAAGATTGGAAGCTTCACCTTGAAAAGTTCAGAAGTTTTGCCCTGAGACACTCGAAAGCTTTTCTTAAAAAAACTTAAAAAGCTTCACCCTCAGAAGTTCGAAATCTTTACCCTGAGAAGTTTGAATGCATCACCCTGAGATTCTTGAGCACGAAAGCTTATGCCTGAGAATTTTGAAAGCATCTCCATAAATTCTTGCTTAGAAGGGTCAGAAAATTTACCATCGCAATCGCAAAAAAAATCATATTATTCAAAGCTACAAATCAAATCAAACAAATAATGATCAATAGCTTCTTATTCATATTCATCTGTTCCTTTCTTAGATAGAAAGCTTATTATCATGAAGAACAGAAGCATCTTAACCAGAAATCTATGAAGATAAAAGTTGGGTGGTGTTTGTATGTTACGAAATGGCATGAAAACAAATGAACGGATTGACGTAAGTTTTCTCACTTGCACTTGACTAGAGACGCGACGTGATAGTGCAAGGAAAAAGTTTGGGAAAGTCTCCGGAATAATTGGGAAAATGAGAGAAGACTAATGTGTCATTTTGTATGGGGGATTACATTACGTTTTACAACAGCCTACTTGATGGCAAGACGAAGTTTGCGGGACCAGTAGTTCTTAATAAGTTGTTAGTTAGAGGTTCGGAAGCTTATCCTAGAAAAATGAGAGCACCTTTTGAAGATCTCGAAACCTTAAGTACTAAGGCGTGATAAACAAATCACGTGATGCAACAATTGATCAGTTCTCTCCTCTCGTAACGCAATCGTTCAAAGTTGATAGCCTTTAATTTCTATTGTAAGAGATTCGTCTCTACAGCTTTAATCACAGCCTACCAAGTAAAATGCTCACAATAGATGGGCAACAGATCTAACCTAGCAAAGGAGCATTGGTTGTTAAAGAATCCCAAAACTGTATTTTATGACTGTAGAGATCCCTCATCAAAACAAAATACCTAAATTTTAAATCGCCTCGTTCGTCTCACTCGTTACTTGAATCACAAAAAGCACGAAAGAATCACGGCTAGCCGCAACCTAAATGGAAGAACATTAATCATTCCGAAAGCTCTCTTTCACCGGAAGACCGAAAATCTCTTCAACCATTCACCATACAGTTAGTCAGTCGGATTCAGCGAACTTTGAATATGTCTTTGGAAATTTTGATTTGACGAAGCTCCAGCCAGACGGCCCAACTTTTTTTCCCCGTGTCAAAATCTGTTTGTCTTCAATTCTCCCCACCGCTGCCTGCTGCTGGCCATTTTTCATTTATGCACACAACAAATCCTCTCCGCACAAAAGAATGTCGGACACATCCACACCGAAGAACCCAAGTTGGAGAGATACACACAGAGAAAGGCGAGTGGGAGACATAGAGAACTTCAAGCTCCATTAATTATGCAGATACAAATCAGCAACAGGTCAACCGAGCTGACACGGGCGGTTTCCAGCAAATTTCCACCCCCCAGCCTAACCGTTTCAGTGCTGCACCACACTAATTCCTCCATTTTTTCGTCCGTTCGTAAACGGTGAAATCTACTTAAACACATGGACGCAGTCAGGATATTCAACAGAGGGGGTGCTTGTCAAACAATTCATGGCATTATTCTCCAATTTATATCTAAATATCCCAGCATAAATTGATAACAAAATGAGAAGAAATCTTGTCACTTGCTCAAATCAAATATGATAACTGAATTTGTTATCATCTTGGCTGAACGAGTAGCAAAAAAAAATGTATATATACACAAATTTGTTAGTGGAATAACAAAATTGTATTAACAATCGTCACAACTGAGTTCAAGCATCAAGCTGCAATCGAAGCCAAACCTCAAATTTTCGAGAGCATAAATCTGGAGAAACGAACATTAGGCCGTCCCTTATTTTTCGAAAATGTGAAATGTTATAAGTTCATCATTGTAATGCTCGTTTTGGTAAGAAAAAATAGGTAAAAATTTGAAGTCCGTACGTGGACGCTAAAGGTTGTATATGACTGGACAATGCGTACCTTTGGTACTTCGCGTACGTGCAGGTATAAAATAGACCCCATTTGTGGTCCCTAGCCTCTTGTCCAGTAACTCCTACCCCTACCTCCCCGTGGTACCGCCTGGGGTACGAGTAACCGTAGGGAAGATCGGGTAACCAACCCTGGTGGGACCTTGGTCGTATGCTGACAGGGAAGGGGGGCTCCTCTCTTCTGAGGGTGTAGCTTATCAGAGCGTCTGTTCTCCATGTTAGGAGCGGCTGATCAGCGTCCTAGTGCCGGCGTGGGACTCTAAACAGTGCTGTGCACGATGATCCTCCGGCGAGACAGGGGGTTGGTGTAGGCCTTACAAGCCAGCCGTAAAAATCATCAGTATAGGAAGCATACAACGTAAATTCGTACCGGAACAATCGGCATAGACCCAGGCATCAAAAACGGACTAACGATTGGAAACTCTGATCATGGAACTGTAAGTCTCTCAATTTCTTGGTAAGTACCCGCATTCTTTCCGAATTATTGAGGGTCCGCAAGTTCGACATCGTAGCACTGCAGGGGGTTTGCTGGAAATGGTCGACGGTACATACGTATAGGGATGGTTATACCATCTACCAGAGCTGCGGCAACAGACATGAGCTGGGCACAGCTTTTATCGTGCTGGGCGAAATGCAGAGGCGCGTGATTGGGTGGTGGCCAATCGACAACAGAATGTGAAAGTTGAGGATCAAAGGCCCTCTCTTCAATATCAGCATAATCAACGTGCACAGCCCTCACCTAGCAAATGACGATGACGATAAGGACGCTTTCTACGCGCAGCTGGAACGTGAATACGACGGCTGCCCAAGCCATGATGTCAAAATCGTTATCAGAGATCTCATCGCTCAGGTTGGCCAGGAGGTGGAATTTAGACCGATTATAGAGAAGTTCAGCGCTCACCAGCTTACGAACGAAAACGGCCTTAGACTGATTGATTTCGCCGCCTCCAAAAACATGGCCATACGTAGTACCTACTTCCAGCACAGCCTCCCGTATCGCAAATCGACCACGTTTTGATTGATGGAAGACACTTCTCGGACATTATCGATGTCAGAACCTATCGCGGCGCAAACATCGATTCGGACCACTACCTAGTGACGGTTAGAGTGCGCCAACGACTCTCCGTTGTGAACAACATTCGGTACCGACGCCCGCCACGGTACAACCTGGAACGACTCAAGCTACCCGAAGTCGCAACTGATTACGCGCAAAGCCTTGAAGCAGCGTTGCCGGAAGAGGGAGAGCTCACCGAAGCCCCTCTAGAGGACTGCTGGAGTGCCATTGGGTTCGTGGAAGCAAATCGACGGAACGGTTGGTTCGACGAGGAGTGCCAGACGGTTTTGGACGAGAAGAATGCAGCGCGGGTGATGATGCTGCAGCAAGGCACCCGTCAAAACGTGGAACGATACAAACAGAAGCGAAGACAGCAAACCCATCTATTCCGGGATAAAAAGCGCCGCCTGGAAGAGTTGGAGTGCGAAGAGATGGAGCAGCTGTATCGTTCTCAAGAAACACGAAAGTCTACAAAAAACTAATTGCATCCCGCAAAGGCTTTGTGCCGCGAGCCGAAATGTGCCGGGATAAGGATGGAGGTATCTTGACGGACGAACGTGAGGAGATTGAAAGGTGGAAGCAGCACTGCGATGAACACCTAAACGGCGCAGAGGAGGAAGATCAAGACAGGAGGAATGGCTTCATCAGTACGGCGGATGAGCGATCGACGACAGACCAAATCTTTATGCTGCGGCAGATCCTCCAAAAATGTCGCGAATATCAAGTCCCTACGCACCACCTATTCATCGATTTCAAAGCGGACTATGATACCATCGACCGCGAAGAGCTATCGAAGATTATGGCCGAGAATGGTTCTCCCGGGAAACTGACTAGACTGATCAAAGCAACGATGGATAGTGTACAGTCCTGTGTGAAGAAATCGGGTGCATTATCGGTCCCGTTTGAAACACGCAAAAGACTTCGACAAGGCGATGGTCTTTCCTGCCTCCTGTTCAATATTGCGCTAGAAGGTGTTATGAAACGGGCGGGCTTCAACATGCGGGGCACGATCTTCAATAAATCCAGCCAGTTCATCTGCTTTGCTGACGACGTGGACATTGTCGGAAGAACGTTCCAGGTGGTTTCTGAACAGTATACCAGACTGAAACGTGAAGAAGATCGGGTTGGATTGAAGGTAAATACGTCAAAGACGAAATATCTGCTGGCTGGAGGAACCGAGCGCGATAGAGCTCGCATTGGAAGACGTGTGATGATCGACGGGGATGAGTTCGAGGTGGTGGACGAATTTGTCTACCTCGGATCATTGATAACGTCGGATAACAACTGCAGCAGAGAAATTCGAAGACGTATCATTGCCGGAAGTCGTGCTTACTATGGACTCCACAAGACCTTGCGGTCTGGTAAACTTCACTTCCGTACGAAGTGTACCATGTACACGACGCTGATAAGACCGGTAGTCCTCTACGGGCATGAGACGTGGACAATGCTCGAAGAGGACCTGCAAGCGCTAGGAGTTTTTGAACGACGTGTGCTTAGGACGATCTTCGGCGGAGTATGTGAGAACGGCGTATGGAGGAGAAGAATGAACCACGAGCTTGCGCAACTCTATGGTGAACCCAGTATCCAGAAAGTCGCCAAAGCTGGAAGGGTATGATGGGCGGGACACGTTGTGAGAATGCCGGACAACAATCCCGCAAAAATGGTGTTCACCTCAAATCCGGCCGGTACAAGACGAAGGGGAGCGCAACGAGCTAGGTGGTTTGACCAAGTTGAGCAGGATCTTGGAAGTGTGGGGCGATCGAGAAATTGGAGGATAGCAGCCATGGACCGAGTTAGTTGGCGTAACATTGTGGCGCAGGTCATGTCTTGAAGGACGTAGAGCCAGCAAAAGTAAAGTAAGTAACGTGGACGCTAAGTGGTCCCCCAACGGCCCTAAAGATATTAGGTGTAGATGACCCCGTGCGCAAAATCGAGCTCGCTGCTCTAGTGCACGCAGCATGAGTATGAAAAGACACCCACACCAGTAACAAATTTTCCTGCGTGCGTTGACAATTAGCATAGAAGTTTGTTTTCTTTGAGATTATTCAAAAATTACGTAACGCAAACTGTTCCAATTTTAGACCTCCTCCCTCCCCCACATAACAACCTTTGTACGAAAAATTTTAAAATTTTGTATGGACCGAAACACTACGGAAGACCCTCTCTCTCTCTCTCTTCCTGTTGCGTTACGTAATATTTGAACGATCCCTTTGCAATGATGACTTTTATGTCAGCGTGCAGTGTTATGGAGATATCCAGAGTAAAAATTATTATTATTATTTTAGTATTATTTTACTAAAAATTCTATGCCGATTATCAATTTGTTACTAGTGGCTTTTCGTGCTCATGTTGCGTGCACTAGAGCAGCGAGCTCGATTTGGATCACGGGGGTCAACTACACCTAATACTTTTAGGGTCCTTGGGGGACCACTGCGTCCACGTACGGACTTCAAATTTTTACCTGATTGGCTTCGATTCATCTTCACCTTAAAGCAATTTGGTCACAAAATCACAAAACAATTTTGAGAAACGTGAAGTATGTCTTGAGCATGCTTAAGCTTGATTTGCCGCCCGTGTTTGCTACTCCAGAATCGCTTAGATCAGCTGCACTCATAAGCAGTTTCTTCATCACCGCTTAGGCCTTAAACCTGGTTTAATGGTATGGGTAAATGTGGTTTACGGCTTAAGCGAAGGTGAAGAAATTGACCCATAAACAAGGATGGTTGCCAACTTGGGACTAACAGACACCCATAGTGTATAAGTGCTGGTGATCTTATATTTTTAGGCAACAATGGCGCCAGCCGATTGTGTTACTTTTCCCCGAATGTCGGTTCTCCGAATGCCAGTTCCCCGAATGACCCGTTTCCCCGAATGCCATTTCCCCGAATGACCCATTTCCCCGAAAAGTGGAGCAGTTCAAATAGGTGATGGAATAGTTTTCAGTGGCTAGGTGGTGTATAGAAAGAACGATAAGCAATCAAAAGAAGGAGGTATTTGATCATTTTCGGGGTTATACACATGTTGCCAAAAATGCTGAGGACGGTAAAACTCGTAAGAACCGCCAACCAAATAAAGAAGGCTGCATATTAGATGACCAGTACGTTCACCACCCTGAAATGTATAAATATATGACAATTATGAGTTCCAAAAACTTTTCGGGGAAGTGGGTTATTCGGGGGAACGGGATGTTCGGGGAAATGGCATTCGGGGAACTGGCGTTCGGGGAAACGACATTCGGTGAACCGACATTCGGGGAAAAGTAGCACAACCGCGCCAGCCACATCAACATGCTGATCAATAAGGGGAAGTGGGAGGGGTTAATGGTGCATGTAAAACAGGCCCACAGTAGATCGGATATACCCCTGCATCTACGTCAGTTCATGCCGAGAAGCAATTTTATGGCATATAGGCCTGCTTTCGGTTAGCAGGCGGCCTATGTATCAGGCGTCAGGTGTAAGTAAAGGCGCGCTATAATGATAAAAGAATGGAAGCGTAAGAAAACGGTTTCTTATCCGTCTTTGGTTCTTGAAATAGCTATCATGAAAATGATCCGAGTATGCCTAGGAGTGTGCGGTCACTACTTAGTCACGCTAAAAAGTGTTATACATTTTATGTGACACAAGAGCTTTTTTCTTTTGAAAAGACGTTATACTTGGTCTTTTTTATGCATAAGTTTATCAAAAGTCTGGAAAAGTATATTTGTTACTAAAGTACGGTCAGAAACTATCTGATTCAGTCGATTTATTGAACTTATTACCAGCATCAATCTGCAGTAGTTTTGTTTGAAGTATGTTAAGGGTGCATGCACATTGAAAACGGTTTCCTACGAAAGCAAGCAAACAAGCAACGGTTAGCACTGATGGAAAAAGTTGTGTTCAAATTGAAAGACCAAAATGTTCAAGTTCGCACCCCTTAGATTAAAACCAACTTCATCAAAAAGCAAGCTACGTGATATCATTTTTTGTTATCAACCTGTTATCACAATGCCTGTTGTAGATACGTTCATAACACAAATTGTTATCACTCTGTTGTCATTGCTAATAATACATCAAAATGATAACAGCGATAATGAAACATGTAATAAATGTGTTATCCTCATGTGATCCGACTTTACTCGGGTAGGGTGACTTGATGTGTTTTCAGCAGAATTGTTCTCTTGGTTATGGGTGGTTTCCCGAAACCTATTGGGCTCATAATACGCATCAACACTTCTAGCATACGAGTGCATGTTACTGCTTGGTTTCAGAAGATTCGACAGACAAAACTTTAGACACTACCTTCCAATTTCGCTAAAAATACAATTTTCGAAACTTTTTCAATTCTTGTAATGTTGTTTATTACTATTATTATAAATTTATTTTTTTATCTTTATTAACGATGTTTTTAACTCTAGGCTTCATCTCGGGACTTGCTTTGGATTTTCTAATGTTTTGCTCATTCTATTACAAAATGTAATTTAAATATTTTTTTTTTTTCGATTTAGCATCGGGTTCAGTTAAAGGTTTTCAATGGATTGGCAAAAGTCTTAACTTTTTATGAGTGGTTAAAGGAACTCAAATTCAACATTCATGCGGTTCATCCATTAATAACTCCAGCAATTCTTCAGGCATCCTGCAAAGAGTTCATCGAAGAACTCATAGCAAAAATTTCTCAAAATTTTAAGACGAGATTCCTGTAAAGATTTATACATAGATTCTTCAAGACATCCCTCCAGAAACTAGAAAATATCCTCCGATAACATTTGTCTTGAGCTCCATGATACTTCCTTCTACATTATTTCTGATTATTCTTCTGGAGTTTTGTCTTGAATAGCTTCAAAAATTCCTTATCAGATCCCTTTGCTAAGTAAACTTTCGGGCGGTTTTAAATTAAAATCGTTCACGGATTTATCCAATCGTTAATCAAAAGATACATTTTGAAACCTTCAAAATTTCTGGTTTCAGTTTTGAGAATCAACATTGGTAACAAATCTAGTAATTAAGACACTTCCTCCCGTGCAAAAATACTTTTTTCAATGATTCCTCTAAAATTAGCATGACGAACCAGTCCAAAGTATTAGGAGTAGTTTCCTCAGATGCATAAAGGAAACTCCATTAGAGAATTCTACACGTATACCTTCCTATGAATGTTTCAGAAGTTTCATCTTGAATCTTGGAAAAAATATAAAATGATTTCCTAAGAAATCACTAGAGTAATTCTTTTCGCAAATCTCTCTTTGAGTTTTGAGTGTGAATAACCAGCCTTTTTTCAATAATACGCATCCTGGAATCTTTTGATGAAATTTTGAAATCTTTTTGATTGCGTTGTGTGCTAACGGAATATTTCCTCAGGTTCAAAGACGAACCAGCCACTATGTGAGTTGTAAGTCTCTTTGATAATGATAATATTTATATTAATAATTATGTTTCCACAGAACAACACCATCCGCTGAATCCAATTTTTCACCACCCGATTTGAAAAAAAACGGAATGATGTAAACGAAGCACAAAATTCAAAACGCAACCGCTCGCACACACGGCTTGCTGCGATCCGCAATTTCGAAATCTTTTTAGTTGTTGAAAGAGTAAGCATATTTTTTACTATGTATTCTTCTAAATTTAGTTTTAAACCCGTGTAGGCCTGAGCGAAAGAAAAAATATTAAAACCTTCACCACTCACATTATACTCAACGGATTCCAATTATTTTTATCCCACTTTATCGTTACTCGAAAGGTTCACACTGATGCGTTTTTCTTAAAATTCTTAGATACAGTGGCAACATGATAATCGATTCCAGTAATTATCTGTGACAAAGCATTTGCCTACCTCCAGGGGCACACAAGCACCGCACCCTTTTCACCCGACCTGACCCAGTGACCCACCGGAATAACTTCGGCCACAGAAACATTCCCGAGACCTTTCACTCAGGCCTTTACGGTTTAATTAAGCACGAGGCAGGTAGTCTAATGGCTATCGCGTCTGCTTTCCTAGCAGGATGTCGTAGGTTCAAACCCGACTAAAGGGTGTCCACAGTGAAATTGCCATACCATGAAATTACTCTAACGTTTTAACCGTTGGGTAGAATTTAATGAAAATTGGGGTGGATTTAGTTCATAGTGCATTATTTACATCCTGCAAATTTTAAAGTCCTGTGATCAAAACTCGCGGAAATGGAGTCGAAAGAACAGCTCGTGCGTGATAAAATCTTGCGCTTTATCACGAGAACAAGGATCTATCGCATCGTTCCATCGCTAAAACGTTGGGAATCGCGAATTCCACGGTGTCGCGAGTGATTAAGCGGTTCGAGGAACACTTGAACACCGATCGGAAGTCCAGAAGTGAAGGAAAAAGTATTCCGTACAACACCAAAAATCGCAACCGCGTAGTTGGGGCCTTCAACCGAAACCCGAACGCCTCCGTTCGGGATGTGGCTAAGAACCTGCACCTAAGCCGAAGTTTTGTCCAGAAGGCCAACACTAAGGCTGGGCTTCAAATGTTCAAGGTATAAAAGGCCCCTAAGCGCGACGAGAAGCAGAACAAGTCTGCCAAAACCCGTGCCAGGAAGTTGTAGCTCAACATGCTGACGAAAGTTGAATGCTGCATCATGGAAGACGAACCATATGTGAAGGCCGACTTCAAACAGATCCCCGGCAACCTGTTTTTCACGGCCAAGGATAAGTTCAGCGTTCCGGAGCATGTCCGCACTCAGAAGATGTCCAAATTTGCGAAGAAATTCCTGGTTTGGCAAGCCATCCGCACGTGCGGGAAGCGGAGTGCACCTTTAGTGACCCAGGACACGATGAACGGACAGGTGTACATGAAAGAGTGCCTCCAGAAGCGGTTGCTTCCTCTCCTGAAGGCCCACAACGTCCCAACAATCTTCTGGCCGGATTTGGCCTCATGCCACTACTCCAAGGACGTGCTGAAGTGGTATGCGGACAATAAGGTCAATTTCGTGCCGAAAATGTTCAACCCTCCCAACACTCCGGAGCTCCGCCCCATCGAGAAGTACTGGGCGATTATGAAGCAGCACCTTCTTAAACGACCTAAGGTAGTGAAGACAGTCGAGGAACTGAAGAAAGTATGGGTTAACATGCAAAAAACGGTTGATTCACAGGTTGTGCAGAATCTTATGGCCGGGGTTAAGGCCAAGGTGGTGACCATACCATCTACCAGAGCTGCGGCAACACACACGAGCTGGGAACAACTTTTATAGTGATGGGTGATATGCAGAGGCGCGTGATCGGGTGGTTATTTGTTTGTTTATTACCGACACTTTACACATTCGGTGCATTCGTGTCGAATTAAATTATTGTATAACCTAATTTAGTAACAATTTCTGTTTCATTCCTCTTCTCCGCTTTCTACCATTCTAAAATTTTTCCTATTGTTATATTCTAGATCATTTTTAGTAATTGAGTATCGTTTAGAAATTTTAATAATTTTGTTTCGCTATTGTTCTCGTTTGCCAGTGCATCTCGTAGACTCATTGTATTGATTCCGTGCGTTCTACGCTCAGTTTCATATTTTCGGCATTCCAGAATCATGTCTACAGCCGTTCCACAGCATTCGCACGTGGGCGGCAATTCTCTTTTCAGCAGGAAGGAGTGCGTTAGTCTCGTGTGCCCTATTCTCAACCGCGTTAAAGCACGCTGCTCTGCCGCGTTGTCTCTGTCTCTCCATCTGAAGGTGTCGTGTTTGATTTCACGAAGCTTCGCATCCCTTTTTCCATACCATTGGTTTTGCCAACAGTGACGTACGGCTTTTTTTACCGATCTCAGAGCATCTTCTCCTGGAAGGGGGATATCCATGGCCGGTTGTCTTCTGGCCTCGTTGGCTAGTCTATCGGCTTCAGTATTTCCGTTGATCCCTGCATGCCCAGGGATCCAACAGAATCGGACCGGCTTGGACCTCGCTATACTTTCCACTTCTTGGATCCACGGGTGCTTCGATGTTCCTTTTTCTAACGCTTGCAGACAGCTCGCAGAATCCGTAAGTATTACGATTTCTCGTTTCACGTTCGGTATCGAAATCGCCATTTTGATGGCAAATGCCTCTGCAGAAAAGATACTACATTCTTCTGGTAGGCCGTATGTGCCTGCAAAACCTGATGCATAGAAAGCGGCTCCTACAGTATCCTCACATTTGGACCCATCGGTGTATACCACGGTGGATTGTTGGAAACGGGCAGATAATAGCTGCTGTACTACTGGGCGGACTCTTTCCGGTGGGTCACCAGCTCGCACACTTCTCTTGACATCCCAAATGATTGTTGGCTTTCGTGCGTGCCATGCACGATCACTCATTCTCACGAGTTGGCCGATAGCCGGGAGTGCCATGCCAGTTAATTCGGCAAGACGGTTCGAAGTTCGCAGAATCAGCGGGAGACTGGTATTGTCTTTATGTTTCCCATGTATTCGAATGGCCGTTCGTGCTGTCGATTGGACTGCCAGAAACTCGAAGGGTAAAGTACCCGCTTCGGCCATGACCGAAATCATCGGACTGGTCACAAACGCTCCAGAAGCGTAACGTATCATTTTATTATAGGCCGGCGCGAGGATCTGCAGCGTTGGCGGTCCTTCTCGGCTCACTAGTCCAATACCGTAGGTAAGCTTAGCGGTGACTAGGGCCGAACCGACTTGCAGTAGCGTTGTTCGATTACCACGTGGAAGTTTGGCTCCTATCATCTGCAGGATTCGCAGCCTAGATTCGCACGATTTTTTTACAGCCTGGCAGTGTGGCTTGAAAGTGAGCGTTCGATCTAGCGTAATACCCAAGATCCTCAGACGGTTAGTCTTTGGGATGGGTATCCGATCTATGGTAACATCGTTTGACGGCTCCCGGCGCGCATTTGGGCTGCAATAGAATATATGCGACTTTGTTGCTGATATTGAAAAACCCACGCTCTTTGCCCATTTATCGACAACCTTCACAGCGGCCTGCAGTTTCCGGAGCAGTGTTTCGTTCTTTGCTCCTCGAACTACAAGAAGGATATCGCCGGCGTATAAGAGTATTTCTACTCCTCTCGGTATCAGCCGGAAAATCGGCTGCATTGCGACAAGAAACAGTGTCACAGATAGAACGGAGCCCTGAGGTACACCATTTTCCAGCTGATGTTTGCGGGATAGGTGCCCGCCAACAGCCACCTGAAACGTGCGTTCCGAGAGGAAGCTCCTCAGCATATTAAACATGCGACCCCGTATTCGCCAAGCCTTCAGTGTTCTCAGTATCCCGTGCCTCCAAGTCGTGTCATATGCTTTCGACAGATCTAGAGATGCAACAAGACAATGCTCGTCGATATTCGGAAGCGTTCGCTTCAACTCCGCAAAGTATGTATCGGTGCCACGCCCTGCACGAAAAGCATGCTGGCGCTTGTCAAGCCGTCCACTTGTCTCTAGTTCGGTGATTAATCGTCGGTTGACGATCCGCTCGAGTAGCTTTGCCAGTGATCGGGTGGTGGCTGATCAATGAGTGAATGTGCTACTTCCAGCACAGTCTTCCATACCGATACACCTGGAGATTACCACAGTAGACAGAATCACAAATCGACCACGTTCTGATTGATGGACAGCAGTTCTCCAACATTATCGACGTCAGGACCTATCGTGGCGCTAACATCGACTCTGACCACTATCTGGTGATGATCAAACTGCGCCCAAAACTCTCCGTCGTTAACAACGTACGGTACCGACGACCGCCCCGGTATGACCAAGAGCGGCTCAAGCAACCAGATGTCGTAGCGGCATACGCGCAGCACCTCGAGGCGGCATTACCGGAAGAGGGTGTGCTGGATGAAGCCCCTCTTGAGGACTGCTGGAGAGAAGTGAAGGCAGCCATCAACAATGCAACTGAGAGCAACGTCGGGTACGTGGGATTGAGTCGGCGAAACTATTCGTTCGATGATGAATATAGGCAGAATCTGGAGGAGAAGAATGCAGCGCGGGCGGTCATGCTGCAGCAAGGGACCCGGCAGAACGTGGAGCGTTATCCCACCTCTTTTTGAAGAAAAAACGCCGCCTGGAGAAGACAGAGTGCGAGGAGATGGAACAGCTGTGCCAGTCTCAAGAAACACGCAAGTTCTATCAGAAGCTCAACGCATCCCGCAACGGCTTCGTGCCGCGAGCCGAGATGTGCAGGGATGGTATCGGAGCTGTACTCATAAAGATGGGCCCAGAGAGGCTGGCCACTTGTCTGCACCGGCTGATAGGTTCAATCTGGGAAACAGAACAGCTACCGAAGGAATGGAAGGAAGGGGTAACATGCCCCATCTACAAGAAAGGCGACAAGTTAGATTGTGAGAATTTAGAGCGATCACTATTCAAAATGCGGTCTACAAAGAATTATCCCAGATCATTTTCTGTCGTCTATCACCTGTAGCAAACGAGTTCGTGGGAAGTTATCAAGCCGGCTTCGTTTACGGCCGATCGACAACGGACCAGATCTTTACTGAACGGCAAATCCTCCAAAAATGTCGTGAATACAAGGTCCCAACGCATCACCTTTTCATCAATTTCAAGGCGGCATACGATAGTATCGACTGCGTAGAGCTTTGAAAAATCATAGACAAGAGCAGCTTTCCGGGGAAGCTCACGAGACTGATAAGAGCTAGCTTAGCTTAGCTTAGCTTAGACTGACTACACATATCAATGGTTGCTATTCCGTGATTGACCGAAGTCAGTGAAAATGCACAAAGAATCAACTAGAAGTTCGGCTGGGATTGGCCATAATCTTCTTCAGTGTGCATAATTCAGTGCCTCTATTTATACAGGGTCAATAACGGCGCCGGCCACGTCCTTGCAGTCAGGTGGGATTGGGGGAAGGAATGTTAGTATGTAACCTTTGCTATTTGGAGACCGTGTTTGCCTCTGCATCTCCACAAAGGTTACTGGGAAGGATGTTTGTTAATGGGGAGGATCGTTGGGTCAAAGGATTCACTTTGATAAGTGATTAGACCATGATAAATAGTTTTTTGTAAAATATAAATATGCTTTTATGAAAATATAATATTTTCATTTGATATGAACAATTTCTATGTAAAGGAAAATTATGACGACACTTGAGGTGACGAACCATTCAAAGTTTGTTGAACAAATGTCTAAATATAACATTCCTACAGCTGTCAGAACGAAAGCATGTGTTATTATATTTTACTTATTTGAAAAGAAACAAAAACTCGATTGGCTGGAACATCATAGAACACTCTTATTCTTATGCCGACACTTACAGTGGCGAACCATCCAAAGTTTGTTGAATAAAGTGACCCTTCGCAAGTCTACACTTGTAGTGTCGAACCATTCAAAGTTTTTTTATAATTACAAAAATAAAGATAAAAAGAAAGGGGTGTTTTGAAAACAAAAAAATGTTAAACATAAATAACACTGCGGAACACGTTTTTGTCTCCAGCACCAAAATACCGCTATTCACTTAATTAAGGGTTGCTGAATCCATTGCCGTTTTCAGAAATATCATAGCACGTCTAGTTTTTGAGATATTGACTGTTGAAAATGCAAAAAATGACTATTTCAGTCAACTTGCATGCAAGTTTGCCAGCTTGTAAGGTAAAATATTGGCTTAATTTGCCACAGAATTCAAACTTTATATGTATAACAATACTTATCATCAAAGCTTGTATTACTTTCGATACGGAAAAGTTATTTTTTGATGGTTTAGATAATTGTTGTATTTTGCCATATAGAAGAAACGAAGAATTTTGTATGGAGACTGCAAGCATGTTGAAAAAATCGGTTTAATCGAAATTTAATCGCGCAATTTCAATCAATTTATGTCTGAAATGAAAGTTCAAATTCTATTTTGCATATTTGGTGGATTATATTACAAAAAAGTATGATAAATTGTACTTTAAATTTCATGTAAACATTAATAAAACCAGTGTTTTATACAACTTTGGTGACCTGTAGCTAAAAATTGTGACGTGCTGGAACATTTCTGAGAATAGCACCAGATTCAGCAACCCCAAATCTACTAGAGACACATAATTTGATCCTTGAGACACGCAAAAATGTCATTTTTGTTACGCTGTGTAATTCATGAATTAGAGTTTATGTCGACACTCACAGTGACGAAACATTCATAATTTGTTGAAAAATCATATTTACGTCCTACCGTTGTATCGATTAAATGTGCAGTCATACATATTTTATAGATAAGAAATAGTAGCATGGAACGAGCTCACCAATTGATCCGTCATCCTTGACTGAGCAGCAACAATCCACATTCAGCTCTCGTTTGCTCGGCTATATAAAAGCACTCAGAGAAAATAGGCGCACGACCCGAGAGGGAAAACAACTGACGACTGCTCGGGCTTTCTTGACGCACTGCCAAGGAGCAATCGTCAAGGTCGAAGATCAAACAGAACTAACCGATCGCGGAACTTTTTCACTTCACTCGACCGACGCGCGACATGTTTGATCCTGCCCTCGTCACCCGCTCCCGCAGAAGCAAGCGTCAAGGTCGGAAGATCAAACAGAACTCGGAAGCTCACGAGACTGATAAGAGCGACGATGAAGGGTGTATAAATTGTGTGAAGGTTTCTGGCGAACATTCCAGTTCGTTCGGTTCCCGCCGGGGACTATGACAAGGTGATGGACTTTCGTGCCTGTTGTTCAATATTGCGCTAGAAGGTGTTATGCGGACAGCCAGGCTCAACAGCCGGGGTACGATTTTTACGAGATCCAGTCAATTTGTTTGCTTCGCGGATGATATGGACATTGTCGGCCGAACATTTGAAAAGGTGGCAGACCTGTACACCCGCCTGAAACGCGAGGCAGCAGAAGTTGGACTGGTGGTGAATGCGTCCAAGACAAAGTACATGCTAGCTGGTAGGGCCGAGCGCAACAGGGCTAGCCTAGATAGCTAGATAGCAGTGTTACGATAGACGGGAATACTTTCGAGGCAGTCGACGAGCTCGTCTACCTTGGATCCTTGCTGAAGGCTGATAATAACGTTAGCCGTGAAATACGGAGGTGCATCATCAGTGGAAGTCGGGCCTACTATGGCCTCCACAAGAAGCTGCGGTCAAAAAAGATTCACGCCCTCACCAATTGTACCAAGTACAAAACGCTCATAAGACGCCGTCCGCAAATGACGTAACGTTCTAGGGGGTTGGGGGTAAACTAAAGCGTTACGGTTCATACAAAAATTTGTAATTTTTCATTCGAAAAGCGTTACGGACGGGAGGAGGGTAGTCCTCTACGGGCTCTGTTTAGATGTTATCTAAATAAATGAATGTTGACTTTATGGTGGATTCTTGAGCCTCAATTGATTGAAAAATAAATTATGGCGCAAGATTTGAAATTGGCAGCGAAGCCAAAACAAAATCAATTTTTGATACAACTAATACTCTTAAGAAATTTGATGCCTTATCTTTAATATTGAATGTTTGTCAAAAAATTCAGTAGCCCTCTCTGGCAACGCCCATGCCAATGCCCAACGCTAAAACACATGGCGAGGGATCGTCCTCTAGGTGGAGAAGGATGAAGGTGAAGCTCAGTCAACAAGTGAACTGTGGTCGTCGCTAGGAGTTAAAAACTTTTTTCCACTCAAATAGTGTTTCCCACCAGCCAGCCAACTGCGATGGACTTTTGGCACCAGGACAGGAGGCAGCAGAGAGCAATCAGATAAAGTGATTCTGCACGTTAAGGGAGTGCGATTTGGTCCCGAAAAATAATAAAGAGTAGGGAAGGGGTAAAAGGGCGTGAAAGGGCATCGATTAGCTTCGGTTCAGCTTGACTGGAGGGTATTTGGATGGCGAAAATCGATTTGCGGGTCGGTGTCTCCGTTTAATGTAGGGATGAGTCGCAGAAAAGGAACCGTTGCGCGTTACATATTTAGGATAAGTTAGGTTATGTTAATTGGAAACATTTTTTCTCTCTTATAACTCACCTGTAAAAATTCTAAACTGATACGGCAAATGAAAAATGATATTTTGTTAACAAAATGGTAATAAAAGCCTAATAAAGTTTTGCCAAATTAGAACGATAGTGAGCAAAACACCTAGATGAAGAAATGTCAAATAAAATTATTCATAATTTTATGAAAAATCGGTGAAAATTTTCTATTACTATGATACATTTAGATAAAGATTTTTTATCTAATAAGCAGGTAAATTCATTTCACCTGTAAAAATTCTGAACTGCTACAGCGATTGAAATTTTTCAAACACAGAATGCTAAGTTATATATCTATATGAATGTAATGTTTAAATGATACTACTAAAAAGATAAAAAATACTAAACTCTATTTGATATCCACTTGAACTGCTCTTAAAATTTGTATTTAAGTATAGATTTCCGGACATTATGAACGATACACATCGCATCACATCCTCCTGTTGATAAATTTACACTTAAGCCTGTTAAAAGCATAGGGACGTCCAGTGAATGAACGATGAATAGAACCGTGGCAAGGATGAGGAAAATTGGATTTCCTCTGGCAACGCAACGAAAGGAAAATGGAATGATTTTGCATTTTCGGGACTGGTTTCCTTGCACAGCTTCGGGAAGAAGCATCTTCTTCCATTGATCAGTAGTAGTGGTAGTAGCATCTAGCATCAGCACCAGTCGTCGTGGCGCTCGCTCAGTGGTCAATTTGAATATTGATGAGTGCGGGACGGTTCGGAATTGCGAGCTATTTGAACGAGGATTAAATTTCTGGCACGTTTCCTTCTCAGGGAACGATCATTTTCAAGGTGTTCGAGTAAATGGGTTTGGTTTTAGCGGTTTTCTTCGCTTTAAAGGGTGCGGTTTTATTGAATCAAAGAGGATGTTCTCTACTCGACTATTTAAAAGATGGGTGACATATCGAGTTATGACTGTTTATTTCAAGCAATTTTTTGAACCTGAAAGGAAAAATGTTGTTTACGTTGACCACTAACCTGTGAAAGAACAATTTGAATGTGAAACCTGTTAAATGCGAGAAATCGAATAACAATATGCACCATGACGCTCATTTTGAAATATAACCATTGTAACCAACGTCCCCTTCTAAAAAATTTCTTCATAACCCATTCTAGTCAGCCCAAATAAAAAACCATCAGTCAAAGCAATCAATTACCGTCTGCCGACGAACTCTTTCTTCGGCGATCGCAACAGGCTGCCAGCGCCGCCACTCGAACCGACAACGTCGTCATAGCAAAGCGCACCTGGGCCCATCAAAGGAGGCGGCGTACTTCCCGATCTTGCCGGCATCTGTGGCCCCTCAGGATTACCGCCGTCCGCTGCGCCGGGATTCCCCGTGGCCGAATCCAGGGCCATCGTGATGTCGTACTTGCGAGGCCTGCCCCGCGACAGGTGCCGTCGCTTCAGGAACTCGTTGTCGTCCACCATCCAGAACGAGCCGAAGTCGTCCTCGTACCGGACGAAGCATTTGTGCAGCGACAAATTCGTCCGGATAGCGTTCTGAAAGAGGGGCATTACGGGGGTTGCTAGAGGGGGAGACTCTGATTTGCTAGATTGGAGCCAGAATTTAATAGCAATGATATACATTATATGCACTGAAGCTCAATGCAAAATCGTCGGAAAATTGATAGTGTCCAAATGAGTTGATTCAAAATCGGAATTCAGAAACAAAGTAAAAGTTTAGACTTGCCCCTCTTGATATCAGATTTCATGAATTTAGTTTTCATTAGAAATAACAAGTATGATAGTTTTTATCAAATGTGTCCAGAGCTGATATCTATATAAATAAAAGTGGAATGGTGTTTGTATGTCACGAAATGGCTTACGAACGGGTCAACGGATTTGAATTATTCTTTCTCAGTTTTGTTCGTCAAGGGTTCCGACGTGTTTGTGTGCATAAAAATCCCAGGATATTCACCGGGAAAGTTCAAAAAACGAGCGCGAATGAAACAGCCATTTTATATGGGACGATCAAAAGCGTTTTTCAACAGCCTACTTGATGGCAAGACGAAGTTTGCCGGGACCACTAGTAATATAATAAAGGCAGAGGCGAATAACACTAGTTAAATCCTCTATAATAAATAATAACAATAATAATAATAATAACATGAAAAAGGCTAACTTGAAGTAAAGTGTCATACTTGTGATTTCCAGTGAAAACTAGATGTATGGTTTTGATATCCAGAGAGCCTATTTTACGCTAAATAAGCTTTGATTTGAACGTAGTATACGTTCAGCCTGAAGCTGATGTCACGTAATATAAACTGTCTTGATACCAGAAACCATGCATCTAGTTTCGCTAGATATAAGAGTTATGACGGTTGATATCAAGATAGCTCATATTACGTAATTTCAGTGCAAGTCTGAAGTGTTTGACACGAAATAGCAATCAGCAATTAGTTTGCAAATAAGTTAATATAAGATAATAAGATAATACTTCTCGAATGAAACCTTTCACGCATAATTTAGGATGACGCCCTCAAACCCATGGGTAATTACGTGTGTGACACTTCGTTTCCAAATATACAAATAGATTTAAACTTTATTAACCAACGCTATGGTGAAACGAATAACATTCTCTATCAACGGATTGGATGTTTTCATTTGCTCAGGAACAACGTACTACACACGCGTTACCAATGGCTTTCAGAGCGTTATCATTAGTTAAGCGAGAAAAATCGATAATAAATCTTCGAGCTGTTTAGTAGAATACCTATGAGTAGATGAAAAAACCGAATTTAGTACTATAACATTTAATTCCACTAGAGTTTGTATCCAAACTCTAGTGGAATTAAACGGTATAGTACTAAATTCGGAGAAAAATCGTTTAAACTTCAAATTATAAATTCGATTTAGGGTAGCATCCAAGATTTTGAAATTTAAGCTCATTTGGATGAAAACTGAGTCTGGATAACCTCTTGAAAATTTGTATTCGAATTACTATGGAGAAACCAAGTAATTTATTCAATCGGTCATAGTTTTTTTTTTACCATGCATTCTTAGTTCAATAGATTTATCAGCAAAAACTTGGACGGAGACCGTTTTCAAATCGAATGTTTGGGTTATAAGTTATTGCTTGTCTTAGTAATATTCTGCTATGGTAATTTAGCTGCAAATCACTGAATATGTGCAGTGACACATATCAGCCAAGATTTGTGTATGCTATATTTATCCATATGCATATGCATTAGTTTACATTCAGAAGATAATTAAGCATAGCTGAAGATTATTTTTTGCAATAACTAAGCACCGAACGTCCGATGCGAGCTGTTTCCGACAAAGTTGTTGCTGGTAACAGTATGTGGAAGTTTTAAACGATACATGATAAAAGAGCGATGACCGGTTGAATTCTATTGCTGATACAAACTTTTAAGTGCTTGAACATTCTCATTTTATCTTAATGGTACAAAACCTTTGAAAGATTTTTAGAATATGACGAAGAATAAAAAATGTAAATCAAAATAGGCTTTCATAACGTCTCAAATATGTGCAAGTCTACACGATATGACCTAGACAAATGAGAACGTGTGATCGACCACCCCGTATTTTGCTGAAATTTTGATTGCACATTCCTTTGAGTTCTATAGTGCAAAATTTAAGCTTTATGTCAATAGAGTTTCTGGTTTTGCCAAATGTTTAACATTTCTTGCTTTTTCTTACATGCTTCAATATATTTTTTTCAAAATAAGCCTTTTCCAGAAATATAAAGGGAAACATAAATTGTTATATTGCTTTTTTCTCAGAATTAGTATTGAAGGATTTTTCAAACCTTCAATCACATTATGCAAAGTTATACATTCTCGTTCACGCCAGCAAAATCGAGTGGGTAATGGATTCGAACGAATGGAATTCGATCGAAATTTGGATACGTAAACAAAAATATGGGTGATAAGCTGTACAGGCCATGAGCTTAGTTCTTCAATAGCAAATTCATTTAAGCCATTACATTTATTGGGCATTTCTAGTCCTAAGCTCCCATAATACCAGGATTATTCGAGTCAATAGAAAAAAATAAGCAAAAAATGTCATTAAATTCCCGTTTTGTTGAAGAAACATGCAAAACTGCAATATTTATTGACTTGCGATAGTTTCATGAGGCTCTTAAACAAAACCTCGAATTCAATTTCCCCGAATTCCTTTACCAACAACAACCCATTAACCCCTGTGAGATATAGAATCCATTGCGTTGAAGTATGGCAATAGAATTGATCACACTCAGCAGTCGGTTTCCTGTGTGAAGAGCAACTGTCACTTGCACACTTGCATTAATTCTGCACTTGTGAACTGGCACTTGCATGGGTAGGTTGTGCGTGCATCGCGTGGAGGGTGATTCCTTTTCTATCAATAATCGAAACTCCACATTGGCGATCCTACCAGTTTTCTGCTAATTTACAGAAAGATACCTGGTATTTCTATATGTTTCTAATAGGAGGAATCACCCTTCAGCGTTGCAAGAGTGAAGATAGTGAAAATAGAAGAAAAATAGAAGAACAGAATGTAATTTCCGGTTCTCCTTATGAGATTTGTTTTCTGCTTGTGCGAAAAAAAGTGTGACATAAATGCGCAATAAAAAGTTCCTGAAGTGACCGAAAGTTTACGGTAGTGTGCGAAGTGGATAAAATGGATAAAATTAAGATCAATCTTGTTGTTTTGCCTTGAGCATATGTCAGATCGAAAAACTTACAGCGTGTTGTTTACCGTGGAGAAAGGAAAGTCCCAGCTATGTCCGCTGCCGAAAAGCTTACACCGCGTTGTTTACCATGGGGAAAATGATCCTCGGCAATGTTCGCTGCCGAAATGTTCCAGCGTGTTGTTTGCCGTGGGAAAGATGGTTCCCGGCAATGTCCGCTGCCGGGAAGTTTACAGCGTGTTGTTTGTCATGGGGAAACATGGTCCCTGGCAATGTCCGCTGCTGGAAGGTTCCAGCGTGTTGCTTGCTTTTGGGAAAGGTGATCCCCGGCAATGTCCGCTGCCGGAATGTTCCAGCGTGTTGTTTGCCATTAGGGGAGATGATCCCCGGCAATGTCCGCTGCCGGAAAGTTTACAGCGTGTTGTTTTCTTGTGGGGAAAAATGGTCCCTGGCAATGTCCGCTGCCGGAGGGTTCCTGCGTGTTGTTTGCCATGGGGAAAGGTGATCCCCGGCAATGTCCGCTGCCGGAATGTTCCAGCGTGTTGATTAGCTTTGGGAAAGATGATCCCCGGCAATGTGCACGCTGTGTTCGAAGTGTCACTAAGCTCTATAGAGACGGCACTGTCCGCTGTCAAAGTTGGTTTTGATAACTTTGTAACGTTTCTTCGGACAAATTTGAAATAAGAAGTTTGGAGCATATTGTAGTCGCTAGAATAAACCCGAGAATGTCTGCTGGCGATTCAGCAAAAATTCAAGAATGTTTTGCTTCGTTCCTGGAAAACTTAGTTACATCTGCTGATGAAATATGATTTTCATATTCCTTTATTTTGCTCCGCTCAAACGCCAAATTGAATAGTTAAGCTTGGTGTTTGCAAAGAAGCAACGTCCAGACAATATGTATTAATCGAGACTTTTATTTGGCATTCGAGGTATGAATTGAAATCCTGAAAAAAAAATCACTCATGTACTAGCGTTAATTTGTCTATAAGAAAAGAAAATTTGATAACAATGATCTTGCGCCAATCCTCTAAATGGTATGTAAGACTAGCCGAGATATGGTATAATTGGTATATGGATTGATGAGATGATTGGTGGGTTAAAAAAGAACTAGAATTTAAACAAAGTTTAAAGATTTGATGAACAAAATAACTGAATTTTTCTTCACAAAGTGTGAAAATTCACTATTTCTTTTTTTCGAAATTTAAATGCAATTTCTTTGGAGCAGAGGGAGAATGTGTGATATAGAATCCATTGCGTTGAAGTATGGCAATAGAATTGATCACAGCAGTCGGTTTCCTGTGTGAAGAGCAACTGTCACTTGCACACTTGCATACATTCTGCACTTGTGAACTGGCACTTGCCTGGGTAAGTTGTGCGTGCATCGCGTGGAGGGTGATTCCATTTCTATCAATAATCGAAACTCCACAACCCCGAATGACCATGATTCAGAGAATGTTCTCGGTAAGAATGGGTTTCAGCTTCTCAGGTTAGGCGCTAGCATCGGCAATCCCTTTATCATTTGCCTTCATATAACTTTTTTACTATAGTCATTATCATTCGTAAGAATATAACCTTCTTTTGAAAATTTGAATTATGCAGTCAACTTTCCATAGCTCTATATAGAAGGGACCATCTAAAAAAATTTTCAGGATTCTGGAGTAGAATTCAAAGAAAAATTGTTTGATGAAACTCTTGGAAAAAAAAATCCTACATTAGCAGCTGTAGAACTTATAAGATGGTACTCCTGAATGCATCGTATATTTCTCTATCCTTCTCTATACATTCTGTCTAATAGGCTGCCGTTTTTAGACGGCAAGGTTGCCAAATGAGGGGCGGCGTCGCCAACAAAGAGAAAATCCTTAAGAAGCTCAACATTGAGCCCGATAGAATTTTTGGAGAAGTTTATACCTTTAGAGTCATTCCTGAAAGAATAACTTAAGTAATTCAAGAAGAATCGTTCAAAAATCCTGATAGTATTTTTGATAAATTATTACTTAAAAGTTAAAGACATCCTCGGTGAAATTCTTCAAAGATTTTCGGAAAAATTGCTGAAAGAATTCTGGAATTTCTCTAAGATTTTTTGCATGAAGCAATTCTCGCGCTACAGGCGTATCTGCATTGATCGATTTCTCTTCGTCGATTTTCTCTTAAGGTTAGTACATAAAAATCAACCCGTTTTCGTCACATTTTGCGATGCCACATGAAGAAGGATGATGAGTGCTTTCTACTGAATCGAAAAAAGCAGTTTAAAATAGTCATCCGGCCCAGTAATCAGACAAAGAGAAAATCGATGAAGAGAAATCGATCACTGCAGTTACGCTCTTATGATCAGTGCTGGGAATGGTAATAGTAGTAGGCTTGAATTTTCGCGAAAATCACGTGGCTCTCCCAGTACAGTAGTTCAAAAACGTGAATCTCATCAAGTAGCCTATGTTGGGTGCACGAATTGTCAAAATCATGAGTGTCATTGAAGGCTCTAAATGCGGAACATTTTTCTACAGTAATTCTGGGTTACCCTTAGCAACGGGTGTTTTGCTATTTTCAAGGCTTTTTGCCTACAGCAGCGATGGGCGTGAGTTTCACTGGCTACTGTAGAGTGAATTTCAAGATTTTTCCACACCCAGCTTATGGTACTGAACATGAGAATTGATGAGTCATCCTGATATGCTACACTTCAAAATTATCATTAGCTTATTAAATTGTTGTTCTATGTCCCTAGTTCTATAAAGAATTCTTGAAAAAATGTTAAGTAAAATTGTACAGAAAACTCTTGGAAAATCTAGGAGAAAAATAACTAGAATTCCTGGAAAAAAATCCAGATGATTTCTTTGAAGATTTCTCAAGGTTATCTCTGGCGATTCACAGTTTCAATTTCATCACAGTTTTCTGAAAAAAAAATTCAAGACAGAAATCATTGAAGGGAAAGGGAGCCTCCAGGTGATTTCGTTATGCGTACATATTGGTTGTCTGAGTTGAAAATATATTATGATTACTTGTTTTTAATTATGAATCGTGGTTTACGGCTAACCGGCCGAGTGGAAGTTTAACAACTACCGAAAAGCTAAACATTACATATAATTTGCAATTGGATTAGATGGACAAATTGATGAGAAGATTTGCGAAAAAGTTACACGTCATCTCAGTGAGAATCGAACTCACGACTCCCTGATCTCTAGTTAGGGCGCGTTACCCCTACGCCATGAGAGGACGCAGAATGAACGCAGAAGTTAACCTGAATTCGATTTCAGCTCAATAATCACGTGGTGCTTTTTCGCAAAGTGCACCTCTTTCGGAAGAATTAGATGCCCATATAGAAACCTCAGCCAGCACAGTTGTTAGCTAGTGTAGTGTGCTATTTCAATACCTAAAAAATAATGCGCTCTCGGGCTAGGCATTGGATATAATAGAAAGCGTTGTGTTAGGATTTCCATCAGGATGATACAAGCTACGGCTTTGAGCGTTTTTCGTCAGATTTTGACTCCTTGTGCATTTTTTGATTACATTAAACTTTTGAATGCAAATAATATCCTCAACTTTCTATTACAGTAGGTGAAGTGTAGCTTAACAGGCGAGTTAACTAAATTTCTTGACAAGGTAACGGATTTGTTGTTAATTCAAACAAGTCAAAACATTTGGTTGACGGCTGAAGAACCCCGAAATCAACTTTAAAAAACTTCAAGAGAGATACTTTCAACGTATCATCCAGTAAATGTTGAAAAATTACTGGAGGCATCTCATAAAAATTCATTCAAGGAATTTCAGTAAGTTCTAGGTAAAAAATCATGTAAGTATTCCATCAGAGGTATTGATGGAATATATTTGAGCTTTTTCAAGAAAATAAGCAAAGACTGGAATTTTCTAAAGATTTCACACAGAATTCCACTTAAGAGTTTCTTGAGGAATCGTGCCCGGAATATATCAAGGAATTGATTGACAGTATCCCTGCCGAGGTGCTTTTTTAGGAATCAATGTAACATTTTTCAAGAATATGTATCCTAATTTATATAAGGATATCTCAGGCTATTTCACTGCATTAATGTTTCATTGGAGTCGATTCCTGAGGATTTTATCAGAAAAGTTTTACGGAAATTCATGCTAGAAGACATCCAAACGCCACAAAACTCAACACAAAACTCTTCGAATAATACCAGAAAAGAAGCTTCTCCAAAAATTACTGGATCAGTTATAAAAAAGAGAAAAACTTTTAATCAAAACTTCAATAAATCAAAACAAAATAAATTTCTAAAGCCCCATTAAAAAATTTCTTAAGGATACTTTTTAGGGTTCTGCAGTAGACTTTCAAGAAAAAATGTGAGATGAAACTCTTGGTACAACTTTTGGTGTAATCGTGAAAAACCTTTAGAGAAATTCCTTCATTAGCAGCTGTAGAACTTTTTAGATGGTTCTCTTGACTGCATCCGAATAGGAACAACTTTTAAAATAAGAAAACCCTTAATAAACTCAACAGCGAGTCAGAAAGAATTTCTGCTGAAATTGCTCAGAAAACTTGAAAAACCCAGGGGAAAAATTAATATATTTTTCAAGGTTATCTCTGGCGAGCCACAGTTTTCATTTCATTACAGTTTTCTGCAGAAATTTTCCAAGACAGAAGTCATTGAAGGGATTCCAATTTACGGAGTTGTTCAAGGCTTAAGCTCAAAAAATTGAATTGGTAAAATATCTTGTTCAAATTTGCATGGTAAACACCATTATGAGTCTGTATGAATTTGTATAAAATCATATTTCTGAAAATATTTCGATTGATATTCACTTTTCGACATTAAATTCAACATATATCGAACGTTTAAGGAATTATAAAAAGTATATTTTGAACAAAACCGAATAAATTACTAAGAGTTAATAGGGCTTTGCATACCTCTAGGAGTTTTACATTAAATGGAAATTTCTAACTTCAATTTGTAAAAATGATTTCTGCTAAGAGATTTGACACCGGATTTATGTTCTACTATAACTGGGGTGTCAAGCTGTTTTGCTTAACTGATTAACATAAATTACGTTTCGTTTAGTATGTTTTGAGTCCGCTACTATCAAAGTTACCCGCATTATCAACGATACCTAGTTTTGTGATACCGTAAAACGGAGTAACTTTGAATGTTTTTTCGAAGAAAACTTGAATATTTATACATGCTATTTCAAAGAATTATAATTTATATTTTTAAAACAAGTATCCTAGCTATTGATTGCAGTTGAGCTGAGCTTGAGCTTGATTGGCCGCCCGTGGATGCACTCCAGTATCGCCTGATCAGCTGCACTTACACAAGGAACCAACCGAATGACTGCTTGGGACTAACAGACATCCTCAGTGTATAAATGCTGGTGATCTTCTATTTTTAGGCAACAATGGCACCTGCCACGTCAGAATGCAGACCAATGAGGGGAAGGGGGAGGAATTGATGATGCATTGAACTGACTCCCACGTAGACCGTATATTCCACTGCATCCACGTCAGTTCATGCGGGAGTGTTTTGGATTGGGGGAAAGGCATGGCAGAGAGGTTTGCTTTTGTGGTTAGCAGACTGCCTATGTATCAGGCGTAGGAAAGGCGAGCGCGTGGAAGTAGGAAGCGTTAGGGAAACGATTTCTTGTCCGTCTCTGGTTCTAGCGTTTGCTATGAACGAATAGTTTGAGTGTGATATATTTAGAATGGAAGATAGAAGCAAGTGAGAGATATACAACTACAAAGTACGAGGAAAGGGACGGGCCTGGGATTGAACCCATGACCTTCTGCATATGAAGCAGAAGCGGTAGCCATCAGACCACCAACCCCGTCTCACCTAGCTATTGATTGCAGTTGAAATATTGCCAAAAGCTTTATTTTGAATGGATATATAATTGTTCATACAATCTAATGTCGGTTTTCTATTTTGGAATTACTTTGATAATGGTGTATAAATCGAACAAAATTGATTGAACTCTGTAACGTTTAACGTTATATGAAAATTTCTGACTTAGATCACAAAAATGGTCCCAGTTTGTGAAAATGCTTTTCGTTAAAAGATTTGAGACCATATTAAAGTTCTATGATAAATAGACTGTCAAAGATAAGTTACCAGCTATTCAAAACTAAATCAAATATTGATCGTCGAACAGATTGTACGTAAGCGTTTCGAAAATTCTAAAATCGTATCAAGTTTTAAGAGTCGTATATAAAGACCCAAATGTTCACGATTTAAATGAAAACAGCTCTTACATGAAGTGTCATACTAACATTCTTAAGTTTTGCATTCGTTTTGCTTAACCGATTAACAGAAATTATGATATTTCGTTTAGTATGTGGTGGGTAACGCACTATCAAAGTAACCCGCAGTATCAAAGATACCCCGTTTCACGGTACTTATAGCTCTACTGAAAAGAATATTGGCAGAATGCTTGATAGTAATGGAGATTTCTTTGTGGCTTCTCAACGAAATCACTTGAATGATTTCAAGCTAAATTTTCGAAGGGAAGGGCTTTTTTTATTGCGAATTCCTTAAATTCTTAAAGAGTTATACCATGGAGCTACAATCTTTGAAAACTTAAAACAAAATTGGATCCCTTGTATAGAACCTGTAAATTTTGATATTTTTTTTTTTCACTTAGCGAGGGGGAGCAACGGCGCTCCCCTGCTCCCCTTTAGCTACGCCCATGCTGATTGCCCTTTTCAGAAGATAAATGATTAAGTACTGTTATGAAATTAAGCTGTGAAAAGAATTATGTCCTCTCGTGAGTTGGTAAAATCAAATAATGGTTTCCAAACACATGGTTGTGGAGACTTGGGGTAATTGGTCATTCGCAGTGATGGGTCGAAAATCGTCGAAATTTTTCGATTTCAAACGGAATTTTGCGAAATACCGAACTTATATCGTGTCAAAAATCAGTTTCAAATCACCCATAAGACGGTCTAAGCTGAAAATCTATACAATGTTGAGTCTTCATACATTTGATGCTAATATGAAAAAAGGTCTATAGCCGTCTAAATGCCAATCCCTCTTACCAAAAATAGTACATATACTAATGCCAATTAACAACTTCCAACTCGCTGTGATACCTACGAGAGGATCTGGAGGTCTCAGAAGCTAACAAAATTAGATGTTCATTTCATGTTCCTTTCCAATTCCAACTGGTCAGATAGCTTGATTGAAAAAAAATGGATTGATTGGATGAAAAAGGCTTTACTGAGTATTAGTATGACCATGACCAAAACTAATATGAAGAAAAATTAAATCAAAAAAAAAATACCTTCAATTAATGTATACAGAATTGACCTGGTTTCATAGACTGTCTCTAATCAATTCTACATTTTTCAACAGTAATTTCAAACTCGTTAAGCACCGTTTACTCCTTTACGAGAATAGGCAAATATAATGCGCCACCGTCATAGAGGTCGCTGGGGAAGAACGAGTGAATTGTCACTGAAAATGTTTGTTTACGTCCATTGTTTTTATAATTTTCAAAAGTTTCTAAGTTTTCCCAATTATTTTTATTCTTTAACACTTCAGTGGTCATATATCTATTTTAAAATTATTTGTCGTAATGAACATGGAAAGACCATTTTCTTATAGCATCAAATGAGTGGCGCTGAGTTTTCTTCTAATGCGGGAAACAATTCAATAAAATATTCAATCAAAAATCTTTAAAAATTTTCAGTGTTGATGCTAAATAGATTTCTGTGAGAGTTCTGATTAATAATTCGTAAAATAATCCTACATGAATCTGAGAGAAGTGAGACTAGAATCATGTTTTTTTTTCCGATCAGGTATGAATTCCGCACAATCCAGGATGCCTGGTCACTTTATTTTAAATTAATGCGCTCTTCTCAATAACACCTTTCTTGAGCCTTTTTCTGCTCAGCAATAAAACAAATCAATCACAGAAAATCAGGCGTACCATTTAGAGCAAATTGTGATCAAAATTATAATCACGGGGGCATATACGCCCATTAGTCGATGCGACAACTGCGGTGTGGATTAACCACCTAACAAAGTTGAAGATAACAAAAAAAAAACTCTTTAATTTTTGAAATCTGTGTCGATATTTATCATTTACTACTAGGTTTTAAGATACTCCGAAATTCCTCGGGGACCGACATTTATATATAAATCTCCATTTTGTTTCTAATAAATTTAAAAAAAAATATGGGCAAAACAATGTCAGGTTTTAAGGAGTTTGAGTTTTCTAAAAAAAAAAACAAAATTACACGATGTTTCTGAAGATCTTTCAGATACAGCTAGATAAAACACAAATACATAAATGCCTATTATTCGAAAGCTGTTTCACCAATTTGATTCAGATTTTGACAACAGACTCTCATCAAACTAATGACTTGAAAAGCGAGTGCCCAAACATAAGAAAAAGTCTGTAAACAAAGATATTTACTTGGGTTATGGCTACGTGTCGGTCGCCAAGGACTTTTAGAATATCTTCTGAACAAGATGACCAATGTTCAAAACTGGCAGGGGTCCTTAAAATAGAAGTTTTTTATGAGAAATTCAGAGAAAAGGAGCGAAAATATCTTAAAACAACAAGGTATGGCAGTTTAAATGTTTTTGTGTGGTAAAACATTGATGATGCCTGCTTAGGGGTCAATATTTGTATCCCAGTACCAACATTTGCGGTAATTTCTGTTTATTTTTAATTGTCAGGACCTCGTGTACATTCAAAGTTTGCCAAATGTTTGCCTTACAATGAATAATCTACTGTATAGTAATTATCTTTTCAACATAAAGTGTAAAAATGATCATAAACTTGTCACAAGAACTATTATAATCGGTGTTTGGATTTTGATCCGAATAAGGCGATCGAATAGGGACCTTCCTTAGCCGAGCGGTTAGAGTCCGCGGCTACAAAGCAAAGCCATGCTGAAGGTGTCTGGGTTCGATTCCCGGTCGGTCCAAGATCTTTTCGTAATGTAAATTTCCTTGACTTCCCTGGGCATAGAGTATCATCGTACCTGCCACACGATATAGGAATGCGAAAATGGCAAGTTTGGCAAAGAAAGCTCTCAGTTAATAACTGTGGGAGTGCTCATATTAACACTAAGCTGAGAAGCAGGCTCTGTCTCAGTGAGGACGTTATGCCAAGAAGAAGAAGAAAAAGCCGATCGAACCACATTCGGAGAGTGTAACAGTTCGTGAACCATAACAGTTCGTGGCACATCGCCTTCGGAGAGCCCTATTAATGTAAACATTTACTCTCTCGTTTGGTATGTGGCACGAGAGCGTTCAAGAGCAGCAACTCTCACAGATTGCAACAGTATTGAGCCATTCGGGTGATTATGTTTTGTATAAAATTGGTAATAACTTTCAAATTTTCTGGTAATGCACCCATTAACAACCTAATTATAATCTATTGGACCATTGAACACCCCTTTGATTGCAAACAAAGCACAGAAAATAAAAAATATTCGCCTCTGTTTCTTGATCAGAATGAGAGTGGGTCAGCGAATGTCACAAGTGTTGACACCAGAGTTGTTAAATGTCACGAATATCACGTGACTTTGACAATTGAATATTGCTAATATCATCCTTCCCCGTGGAAAAAGTCATCGGAAAATGTTTTTCCCGGTGACTTTTTCCGAACTACTATCGGTTGGCAATATTTTCTGATGCTATATTTCACAATTTTCAAAAATTTTGACATTTAACAGCACTGTTTGACACACAGTGATCGGCGCCAAACAGTGGGTGGTGTGTATCTGTCTTGTTTTCGTTCATGGCTCGTTATCTTCCACGTACGATAAATGCCATGCGTGTTGCATAAATGCAGGCGAAGAAATGGGATAAAATTATGGCTCGTGGGTCAATGATCGTTAAATTTTCCAAGGCCTGATTATAATAAATTTTCTAAATGGTGACGGTAAAATGAACACATGATAATGAATTTCAACTTGTACAGAATAGAATAGAACCGCAACCATATCTCAATTTTCAAAAGAACAAATCTAGATAATCAAAAAGTTCTCTGTATTAAAAATATGACCGATACAATTTTCCGAATTTGTGATCTTGAAAGTTTGAGATGTAGCTTTAATTCCGTCCCGGTTATTCATTTCTTGTTCAGAATCATCGTATTATCTAAAAATTTAAGCTCATTTGAATGTAATCTGAAACTGCACAAGCCCTACAAAGTTTGTTTAGGAAAAACAGTCAATACATCAAATAATTCGTGCAATCGACTATTCTTGTTGTCCATATTCCAGAGAGGGCTAGTTTCATGCTCATACTTTTTGTTATATTTATCAGATACCAAACATAAGGTAACGGTCGTAGGATAACCAATATACTTTGGACCCACTAGGCTATTTTCCAACAAATTTCCCCGTTAAAATCCAAAGATCAACTCAATT
Organism: Aedes aegypti; assembly: GCF_002204515.2. NCBI lineage: Eukaryota > Metazoa > Arthropoda > Insecta > Diptera > Culicidae > Aedes > Aedes aegypti. The sequence continues at coordinate 5,237,619 of NC_035107.1, forward strand.
CGCAAGTCGTTTGGAAAGATAGGACTGTTTCACAGTTTCATTTAACGTTTAAACATAGAAAATTACTTTTTTATGCCTAAGATTAATTTAATTCAATCGGTTCATCCGTAAAACTGTAACAATTCGATTTACGCAGAATTTGAAGCCTTCAGAAATTTCACAAATACAGGTCGGACTCGATTATCCGGAGTATCGATTTTTTTTTTCACTCCGGATAATCGAATCCTCCGGATAATCGAATCACTAAGAAAAAAATTGAAATCTTCGATAAAAGAACTTAAATATTATCTTTTATTGTTGTTTTATTCATATGATGCGGTGGTGTAGCCAGAAATTATTTCTAGGAACAGTAGGGGTCATTACAAGAAAAAAAAAATTTTGGCCAGCATACCCACAAAAAAAAAACACTTTTTCAAACCCCCTTTTGTTAAATACGTTCAAAACTGAAAAACCATTCATATTGTATATTGCAATACCAAATTATCTCAGATTTATGCATAACAATTGAAAAACAAGAACATCAAAAATCAAATTCCGGATAATCGAGTCTAAAATTCCGGATAATCGAATCCCGGATAATCGAGTCCCCGGATAATCGAGTCTCCGGATAATCGAGTCCGACCTGTATAACCAAATACTATTTTCAAATTTTTGGACTTCAAAGAGAAAATTCTTTCTTTTTCTGTTTTCCATTATTAATCGATAGATAAGACTATGCGCGAGCATATTAAACCAACAGAGACTTCAAATGAAAATTCCGGAGATCCAAAATATATACTTTGAGGGTCCAAAATGTATTGAGGATAAAAAAAAGGGGGCTTCATACTGAACTATTTTCGAAATATTTTGGACTACATATGACATACATATATTTTTCTTTCACAGTGAGAGCTGTTCTCTACATTTTTGCATGTTCATTGACTTGATTATCCTGTGTAAATATTTTTTTGTCCCAAATAATTAATTACACAGCGTAACTAAACCATATTCTTCGACTTATGTAGAGAAAATCTTCAAAAAACAAATACTCATTTGGTCATGTTTGAATACGACAAAAATAATGTAATTTTGAAGCACTATTTTTTATTATTTTGGACACACCAATACATTTTGGACCTTCGAAAAATATATTTTGGACCTCCGACATTTATATTTGATTGGAGACCAAATCTGAGACAGTTTTTGTTAATATGCTTGCGCATAATCTAAACAATCGATTAACAATGGAAAAAATACGTCTATTAGTCTATTAGTCTAGGAATTTAAAAAAGTTTTTGTTCGCATTTTTGTGTGTATCATTTTGTGACGGTTGCATGGATGAACCGTATTAATAAATTTAATTTCAGTCAAAATAAAGACGTTTACTTTGTACAAACTGTTAATACTAGAGTTAAACAGTCCTACCTTATAAGTTAAAATTCAGTTGGTCTATCGATTCAAATTAGGAAGTTTGTAGGAAAGTGGCCCTGGGGGTCCAAATGATATTGATTACCCCAGTTACATTTTTTTTTCTAAGCTTTAACGACTATTGCACAAGTGTTTCATATTATGATGCTAGGCTCTTTCGAAAATTGTAAATATACCATGACCCCACAGTTATGGATCAAATAGTGTGGAGTCCAACCTATAAAATTCAATAAAACGACATGGAAAACGTAAAATTGTAATTAAAAAGTACGGATTGAATCGTTTCAAATTGGAACTTCGGTTAGTAAACTGTTTTGAGTGTAATATTCACATAGGATTGCATAAAAAATAAAAATTGTATCGGTTTCTGAAAAGCATATTATGGATCAATTTTCATATTATGGATCAAATTGTGACATATTACGGATCAGTGGGCAAAATCAAGAGATTTTCAACTCAATGCATCTGAATTGCATGGTTTGGCGAAAGTTAACAATGTGTCACATATTACTGCAAAAAACAGCAGTGGTAGAGCTGGAAACAAGGGTAAAATGCCATTTTTTTGTGATACTGCATTGTTGTAACTGATACATTTACCGTTTTCGCTCCACACCAAGTTTCCACCCATTTTTGTCTGCAAAAAAATGAAATTTACAAACATTGATGTTCCATTAGTTTTATCCTTAGTGCTATTGTCTGAAAATGCTGAATCCAATGCTTAAAATGGCAGAAATCTACATTCTTTGGAAGTGATCCATAACCGTGGTAAAAAATCATTTCCTGGTTCATATTATGGATCACTAGTTAGAAGTGCTAATTTTCGGTATTTAGAATCAACAATCAAAGAAAATGTTTTCCATAGATGAATTCATACTAAATCGAAGCGAACGAGCAAGTTTTATGCTATAACATTTGAATTTTACCATCTGTGGGAGCTTATGAATGCTGACGGCACTTCTTACAGAAAACGACCATATAATGGTAGATGTGTGATACCAACTAAACATTTGTCAAAAACACCGTTATTTAGCGGTTGAATGTTGTGGTTAACATTACAAATGGTAGAAGACAAATAGTATAACATATAAAAAATATGTTTTACGGCAACGCTTATGTTTTGAGCGAGTTATCCAATGTTGAACGCCAAAGTGATCCGTCACTGTGGGTGATCCGTAACTGTGTGGGCATGGTAATTAAAAATCAATAAGGATGCATAAATATACAGGATAAAAAGTAGTTGATAAACTTATTAAAAATAACCAAGACAATTCTAATCTTCAGAGACCCATTTGCAAAGCACCCCATGAATAATATTTTTTTCTATTGAAGCTTCTGAGGCTTGTATAGTCTCGGTGTTAAGCTCGAAAAGTTTAAACTTTGGAAAAACTCTCAGAATTTTACTATGAATCGAATAAGCTGTGTGAAGAAAATATGAATGTAAATTGTCAAGTAAAAGATACCACACATATTAAATTTATGGAGGGATTATTAAAGAATATTCAAGAAAACCACTCCAAGTTAATTCAGCTGAAATAATCGTTAGAGTGGTTTGTTCAACTCTTATTCACCGAGACTAATCGAACTTCAACACTTCACTTCACTCTTGCAAAAGTGAAGTGAAGTTTAAAAGCTCAATTAGTGGTTTTCTAGAAGTAAAAGATAACCATGCAACACACGCACCGATAGATCAAGGCTTGCTGCATATCCTTCGTCAGATATGCAAGTAGTGGCCTTTCGTCACACAACATACAGTAATCAAGGCCGATGCTGTGTTGCATGGGGTGAAAATCGTAGCAAGCTTTGCATTCTTTTGCTTTTTCCCCTTCATTACACCATTTTGCAGGGTGATACAAAGCTGTGCTACTACAACATGAAAGCTAACACCACCAGCAAAGACGCGAACCATCCACCGACACGTTGTGGACGAGTTTCGAACAAATATACACGATGCGGGAAGCATCATACTCCACTTGGAAGGGGTGGTTTGCGTGAAGTTTTGCTCGAGGTTTAGCTTTTATGCTTGTCTGAAAAGAGAAAAAGTGAAAGGATAACCACTGCACTGATTAGATAGTTTCAGTTTTGAAGAAAGGTTGCTTTCAAAAGTCAACTTTTGATTTGTTAAAATTGTGTTCAACGTTCGATATTACTATTATCTTCAAAATCAAAATCTATTAGCAGTCAGTGGTTATTCCATCCAGAAGATTGTCAAAAGTAATCAAATACTTTAAAAATATACCAAAAGTGACGAACTTTTAGTCGAGTGGAGTAGTCAAAACACGCTACACAAAGTGAGAGGCAAACGAGTTCAAAAGTAGAGAAAAATCTAAGAAAGAAATCAAACCACACATTGCCGCATTGGCAACACGTGGCACCGCCTACTACGAACCGTTTGTAATAGAACCCGACCGGCGGCGGAGGATGCTTCAGTGCCAATGCCGAAGCGGCGGCAGCCGACGCCACCACAGCCGACGCCAGGGGAGGGGCAGCCTGCGGGGGGCCGACAACCCCGCCCAGGGTCAGCTGTTTCTTCTTTCCGCCACCGCCGCCCGGCTGCATCTGCTGTGGCATTCCAGACGAGTTCTGAAATTTAAACTGCATTATTCCGAGCTTCTGCGGGCGGCGCTTGCAAAACTCTGCCTCGTTTACGGTCCAAACGGCGCCCTTGATGTTCTCGACCCGCATGAAGCACTTGTGCAGCGACAGATTGTGGCGGACGGCGTTCTTCGGGGTTCGGTTCAGTTGATCCGGAAGGAAAGGCGATCGGAACGGTTACTTTGATTGCTTGGTCGGAAATGGGAGCTGTACCCGAGTCCCTCTCCCTCTCCCAGGTACGGTACCCCACTAGATCGTTGTTATAAAACAAATAGCTCCTGAAAACTAAGCACATGGCAAGATTCCTGAGATTATTCTGCACCTTTGGGTCTTGGGAGGAATCCCAAGAAATAATGATTTAATGTTTTTGAACAAGACATTTTAATAATTTAGATTTCTCGAGATGATCCAGAGGTACAGAATAACCTCAGTAATCGAGACATGTACTTCTACTTTCGATGATTATTTTTTCATTAAAAGGTCTAGCGGGACACCGAACCAGAAAATTGAGGGGACCCGAATTCAGCGGGTTATGCGAGATGTGAAATAGTCTAAGCCGCAATATAAAATTAGGTTCTCCTTCGAAAGCAAAACTGTGAGAACTTTCGATGAGTTACCAATTACCTTCCATGTCGCTGCATTTCGTCGGAAGTAGCAGAATGTATTCTGAAACCAGTTGTAAATTTCGTTCAGTGTCAGCTGTTTCTCTGGTGACTCGATTATCGACTGAAACACGTTAAATTATATTAATACTCTCGAATATTCTGATAAATTGTGAAGAAGTACCTGTCTTATCAAAGATGCGTAGGTAAACGGTGGACGAACATCGTGACTGCGATAGAACTCGCGATTCTTCTGAACATCTGTAATCGCAAACGGAGCTTTAAGTAAGCAAAACACATTCCATCAGACATCAACACACCAACACACTCACCGTCCTGCACATCGGGAAAGTGAACCTCCTTGTAACCTCCAGCATCCGTATCCTGCGGAGAACCGAAGTACTTTGCCCGAATCGACCCCTTCGCAGAACGCCCAGCTTGCTGTTGCTGCTGATGTTGTTGTTGCTGTTGCTGTTGCTGATGATGATGGTGCAACGCCTGCTGTTGTTTGTTAGTCAGCTGAAGAGCCGCTTCAACCATGGACCCATCCGTGACAGGGCCGGCCGGAGGAAAGCGCAGCCCTGCGATCAGATCGTACGGAGGCGGCGGGGGTGGAATCTGCGGAACAAAAGGACTGGCACCGGCCATCGGAATTCGCGCTGCCATCTCGTTCTTCTTGTTCAGATGCAGAATCATCGCCTGCAGACGATCGCGCTCCTTCTGCAGCTGCAGGTGCAACTGACACACCACCTCCATCTGAATGCGGGCCTGCGCAGCCGAGTAATCTCCATTGATGTGATCCGACTGAAGGTGGTTGTAGAATTCGTCGAAATCGTCGAATATCCTCTCGCAACCTGGCCAACGGCACGCGCCTCCTCCGAACAGTGGATGGACCACCGATTTTGGGGTGGTGTCTTCTGTATTAATTATAAAAAATGATATGTTAGTACAAAGAAATTTTCCTCAAAATGTGCCTAATAATCAATTATTTTTATAAAGGCTTGCATCTGAACCATTTTATAAAAGTAGTTCTCCAAAACTGCGTTTTTAAATTGACTGAAACGAGAAGAAAGCAAAAACTCGACAGAGAAAAATGGGTGCATCCATGTTGAATCAAATCGGAAGTGCATCATGGCGTGTCTGGGATGGTCCCGTCTGAAAATAAAGACACAAATTCTTAATATTCCTCGCAAAACCATTACAAAACTACGATCTTTTCACAAACGCCAACAAAATATCACTTTTCTAGCACCAATTAGCACAGAAAATCACTTTTGAAAGCCAATTTCACAATTTGATAATCACAGACAAACACAAAAATGCATCCAATCGACACGAAATCCTTGCAGCTTCTGAAAAGAATGATGATAGTGAAGAAATCTCGTCATTTCAGCGGCCACGTGCATTCTGCGCAAGTCACGCGTCTGGCTGCTATTAAACAGGAATCGCATCGCAGCAAGCGCTCTTGCATTAAGGGGTGCAGTTTGCTGACTAATGGTTGCCATGGACCGTCGTTGTGTGAGCTTTGCTGAGTTGCTGGGCGAAGCTTTCGATGCGAGAAACTGGAGAGATGGCGCCACCGGTATTGTATTGGAGGAATTTAGGATTATATTATTGATACTGAACCTTTATTGCTTTGAGTTGAAAATAATATAATCAAATGCCTTTCAAGGTATCCAATGTAATCCATCTGATACCTAATAAACAGCGAAGCAATGCTTATAGAGACATTATCGATTAACTTCGGCATGGATTATCCAAGCTTCTGAACTTGGAAAAAGTATATCTGAAAATATCATTGAGGAAAATCTCCATAACAAAAAGAACTAGGGAGACTTACGGCTTTGGCACCATTCGACTATTATCGGCAACCAAATTTCAAACGCCAAATTCACAGTATTATTCTACCAAACCACGTAATTGAAACCATTCAGATTATTCTTTGTTCTGTCCGCTTCCCACTGACGAGATTTCCGAGAATGAACAAACAATACCGCCAGAGATGTCATCGATTCAAATGAACACGCCTCAAAATGCGACTGTTTTGGAGCTGCCGAAGTGATTCACCAGCAGTTCTTATGGGAAAGTTGCCGAACAGAATGAGCCTGCCGACAATAGTCACATTGACAAGAGATGTTCGCAGCGTTGTAAAAACGTTTCCAAAAGCATTTTGACAAGTCTGTGTGAACCGATAGAGGATTGAGCAACGCATAAATGTAAACAGACAAACATGGAATTTGTCTGCTGATGTCCGAGAATATTACAAAAGAAGCGCGGTATCGGCTTAGACTGCCGAGAATACGTAAGTTCCCCTATGTAGATGCTCAAGTAGTGCATTGCTCAACAGATTTTTTTTTTGTAAAATAAAGTGGAGTAAAAGTTTGACCTTAGTGGAATAACCAACATTTTTAGAAAAACAAATAGCCGATGTAAAGAAATAAATACCACATAGTGAACCTTCACATGAACAAATTGGCTTCAATTTTGGTGAACAAACTTTTGTCGAAAAATTTACCATATTTAGTAATAACAGTTCCAAAACTGCTTGTCTTAAACGAAGTTTTTCCCCACTGGCTCGAGCTCATATCCAGTGTGGGGCAAAAGCTCGCTGGCTGAATCACAAAATTTTGATACTTTTATGACAGGCATACTATATACCAGCCTTAAACTTATGTTTGAAGGAAAATACATACTAAATTGGCATCTGAAAATTGCCCAAGCTAGGATTTTTTGTAACACACCAAAAAAAATATTTTTTTCGTGAAACTTAGTAAAAACATTACATTTCGGTGATTTTTTCGCACAATTAGGCATATTTCACGAAAACTAAAGGTTATATGTAGATAATATGCAATTTGCAATTATTTTCGTAAGATAATATTTGGGTCGAACTTTTGCTCTACTATGGGTCAATATAATCCTTATGATAGGACTAGAACGGGCCTTACATTGAATATCGAAAAAGATTTTATTTTTATTTTGTTCCAACCAACAAAAGTTCGTCCGAAAATAACAATTTGAATGCCAAAAACACAACAAACAGCTAGTGGAACTTTCGTTTTGTCAGCAACCTAACCAGCTGAACTTTTAAGAGGGTAATATTATGCAACAATAGAGCACAAAAATTAGCAGCAGACACCTTAACTACACTTGAGCACTCTTGATTTGATAATTATTATACACAAAACACTATTTTATTCTCTTAATCTTCTATTTTTCCTCACCAAAGTCACTTGTTCTTTTATCGGCAATGCAATTACTATTGTCGGCAACAAAAATGTTCACTTCGGCAATCCAAAACTGCGAAAAACTAGTTTATGTATTGGTAACATTTCGTATTTGTTGACAAATCCTGAAATTGAACGTCACTCATTATGTTCTACTTGTTGAAAGGGCCAACGCAGAAAATATACAGACTACACTGAGAACAGAATGGCAGTTATAAATAGAATAGCAAAGAGTCAAATTGAATACACAACGCCACTAAATTTATGCAGACTAAGGCACCGTCCACAAATTACGTAACGCTCTAGGGGAAGGGGGACTACACTCAAACACAAAATTTATTTTTTTCATGCAAAGACCGTTGCGGAGGGGGGAATGGTCAAAAATTGTACATTTTAACGTTATGTCATAAATGGACGCTGCCTAATTTCGTTTTCATTTATTTTATCGAATATTTTTTGTATTCAATCTCACTAAGGCAGCATTTCGGCTGTAAAAATTACCATGTCATGGTCTTGCAGCAAGTGCGAATCCAGCCTAGAAGTTGCAGCGTGACGTCATGGTCAATTGATTCATAATATTCTGCTCTGCAAGAAAAATCCACGGAACACGATTATCGGATTACTTGAATTTCAGAGTTGTGTTTGAATGGGTTACATGCATGCCCCTATTCGCTACTCACACTACTGTCTATTAGGGTGCGGCTTATTTTTCAAAACCTCTCAAAACCAAAAATTCTTGTACTCTTATGAATTCGAATCATATTAGAAGAGAAACCTCAAAGTTTGAGCCAAAAATATTAAGATTTAGAGGGGGGGCAAGCGTCTTGAAGGTAAATTTTCAAATTATCAAAAAATGGCCTTCAGTGAAGTCTAATTTTTAACCAATTTTGAAACTTTCAGCACCATTATTTTAAAAACTAGATTTATGAAAACTTTGTAGAATATCTAATTTGTGCAAAATCAAAACTAGTTTCAATAAAAAGTAGTTTACTCCAAATGTTTCCTCATTTTACTAATAAAATATTTTTGTTTGACCATAACTTCATGAATACTCAACCGGTTCCAAATCTTTTTGTATACCTAATTAATTTCATACTTTTCATTCCACATTCGATTTCTTAACGAAAAACGTCAGTTTTTTGTCAGTTAAACAATATTTTTAAAGCTGAAACTGGTTTTCCTCATTTGATAAACCTTTGAAAAGAACTTGTCAACAATTTTAAAATAATTTTAAAACAATTGTATTTTTGCTCATGTTAAAAAAATATATGCACTATTCAACTGGTAGATAAAACAAATTGCTTTATAAACACAAGTTTTATAGAAAAATGTAATTTTTGGCGAAAACAACATAAATAATCTAATGAAATTCGATTTGTTTGTTACAAAACTAAGCCAAACCCATTTTTTCGAAACATATGTTGTATGAAGAGTATGAAAACAACTATGTTTTGCTCAAAAACATGTACATACAAATATTTTAAACAGGTTTAGTATTCATGAAGTTATGGTAAAACAAATATGAATTTTTCCAGTAAAATGAAGAAAAATTCCGAGAAAACTACTTTTAACAAAGATTTGTTCCGATATAAGACAAATTTGATGTTCAACAAAGTTTTCATTAATTTAATTTTGAAAATAATTATGCTAAAAGTGTTAAAATTGGTGAGAAATAATCGAAGTTATGGTGACTTCACTGAAGGCCAGTTCTTATAACTTGAAAATTCACCTTCAAGACGCATGCGCCACCCCTAAATTGTTAATAGGATAAGAGATAGAATTTAAGTAAAGTACATAATATTAAGTTTTCAGTCTGTGTGACCTGTGCTCAAAGACGGTAAATAAATAAATATATAGGGTCGGTGTTCCCTTAGTGGACAGTCCCCTATAGTCGCACTAGTGGCTTTTTACGGCCGTTTAGCTATAAATCTTTTCAAAATATTTTTTGACATGAAGTACCATTGATACACAGCTTGATTTTGTTCAAAAAATGATCGAAATATTTAGTTTTGCTTAAAATTTGAGCTCCCTTGCGCCTATAGTAAACCTATTGTTCCTATAGTAGCACTACTGAGAGAAACTATTTTTTATTATACAAAATACTTGATGAAATAACAACTTTTTTACATCAAACGAAAGCTTTTAATCCACACTGTGTAGGAAAAATATAAAAGTTTTGTAAAAATACGATTTTGATAAGTATTTTGCCAACGCCGTGATGCTAGTGCTACTATAGGAACAGGAATTAGAAATAGTGCTACTATAGGCACATGTATTCCTATAGTGGCACACGCAATAATAAATACATACATTTGAGTTTTCGTAGTTTTCATATTTATCCCGCAAAACCAAGATAAAAAGCTTTCAGATGATGTAAAAATAATGACGCTAGCGTTATTTTTCGATTTTATACGATTTTTTGTTGTTAGCTATGCGGCTATTGGTACATTGACCCTAAATCTTAATATTTTTGGCTCAAACTTTGCGGTTTCTCTTCTAATATGATTTAAATTCACAAGAGCACACGAATTTTTGGTTTTGAGAACTTTTGGAAAATAAGCCGCACCCTAGTGTATATGCGTCAAAAAAAAAAAAACGGTAACGCGAAATTGAAAATTCTACAGGCTAGGGTAGATGCACCAATAGTGGAGGTACTAAGCACGATTGAACTTCATATAATCGCCTTAATTCAAGTAGCGCATTTAATGCACATGTTAATGTTGTAACGGGAAGTAACGACCATTGACTTAATGAAAAAAAATGATTTCATCGTAGTAATCCACGGCATGTCAGTGAAAAATAATAGCTCCACTATTGGTACACTGTTCCTTTAGTTGCGGTATATTTTTAATTTGTGTTCCTATAGTTGCGGTATCCGTGGTTTTCATATGGGATCCTCCACTATAGGAACACTTTACCGCAACTATTGGTACAAGCAAGAAAAGTTTTAGCAATTTTAGTGATATTTCATCAGTTTTAAAGCAATTTGGACGCTCTTTTTAACTATTCCGTGTATCAACAAGCCAATACGTCGATTGGCAGTTTCGGTTCTGTGACTAATGTAATAAAATAAGTGAAAACGACATTACCGCAACTATAGGAACACCCACAACTAAGGGAACACTTACCCTATTTGAACATTTTTTTTACGTTCATATTATTCTCAGTGTATGAAAAAATCAAAATAGGCCCTTTGCAAATCAATGCACATATGACTTGACACAACAGCATCATCCTCTGATTGCCTGTAGAACAACAGGAGTGTTGCCAAAATTGTTTACCTATTGAAAGACGTATGTTTCAAATGTTTGTCAGTATATTAAAGTTTATGCGCTACAATCTTCAGATAAGGAGAGTATTGAAAGGCCCAATTATTACCAATGCATGCTTTGTTGCCTTATTCCAATGCATTAATTAATTGTGTTCGATTTTTTCAATGAATTTAAATCTATATAAATATAAATGGAATGGTGTTTGTATGTCACGAAATGGCTTGAGAACGGGTCAACGGATTTGAATGATTATAACTTCATTTCGTTTATCAAGGGTTCCGACGTGTTTGTGTGTATAAAAATCACAGGATTTTCACCGGGAAAGTCGGAAAAACGAGCGTGAATGGAACTGTCATTTTGTATGGGACGATTCATAGCGTATTCCAACAGCCTACTTGATGGCAAGACGAAGTTTGCCGGGACCACTAGTTGTGAATAAAAAGTACACCGCAATTAGATATGGTTTTCTGGCAACCTATTCCCGTAATAAAAAGTGATTGCCGAGGAAAGCAAAGTGCATTAATTTTATTTTGTGATTTAAAGCATAAAAATTCAGTATTTTTGAGTGCTTCAAGACAAGTCAAAAGTTTAATAGTGCATGAGTGATCGGTGCGTAGCTTTTGTGACAAATTGGTATTGGAGCGAAGAATTGGACCTTTCAAAGTGGTGAGTTAAATAAAGTTAAAGCCAAAATACTGAAACCCTCACCGCTCAGCGAATTCTTAACGGATTCAAATGATTTTTTGTCAGTTCACTGGCCCACATATCTATTTTCTGGAAGTGGCCAGAGGAACTTGGAAATATTCCTGTGGCCGGAGTTATTCCGGTGGGTCACTGGGTCAAGTCGGGTAAAAAAGGGCTTTTTTTTTTGGGACATGCCAAGTAACCTTTATTTATTGGCAATGAGAATCATTTTAATTTGCATAAATCATTAAGATTTGATATTCAACATTATAAATGAAGAGTTTTGCACCGTTAAATATATACCTGATTTGGCCATTCAGACGTAATGCCCGGAAGAACCGGCTGTAAATTTGTTGGATTCTTAACCGTTTCAACTCTTGAAAAGTAGAAATCAAACATAACTATGCACAAAAATGCGTTCCCATAAGCTTGACACAGATGTTCAGATACAAATTGGCCACTTTATCATAAGTTTGAGGCGTCCCGGGACCCGAATCTTGTGTAGGATTAATCTAATGCAAAACTCATTGTTATCCAATTTAATCGTTTCTCAAAAGGTTTACACTGATGCAATTTTCTTAAAATTCCGTCATGTAGTGGCCATATTATAGCCGATTCCGGAAATTATTTATGACTTGGAATTTGCCTACTTTCAGGGGCACAAACGCACAGTACCCTTCTCACCCGACCTGACCCTGTGATCCACCAGAATAACTCCGGCCACATTCCTCTGTCCACTTCTAGAAACTAGATATGTATGCCAGTATACTGATAGAAAATCATTTGAATCCATTAAAAATTCGCTGAGCGGTGAGGGTTTCAGAATTTTTGCTTTCACTCAGGTCTATACGGGTTAAGCTGTTCTTGTGTTGTTTTATTCGGCAGCTCACGAATGACGATAATTTCGTAAGCATTTATTTCATTCAATGATAAAACCATGGGGTAAGACACTCATTAATATTGATATTAATATCCGTTAATACGGATTAATATATATTATTTTTATGATATCATCGAGTTACCTACGATTTTCCTAAATACATCTGACAGAAGTATATTGAATTTAAGTCAATGGTGGGGGTTTATAAACAAGAGGCTAGGGATCGAGGATTGTATGTCTTGCCGATATGACATACCATAGGAGACAAATTGCATCGGAATCGAGTTACGGAAAGGTGTGGGGCATTGATGACAATGGAGCTTCACTGAATGTGATGCATCGTACAAGGTGCCAGTCTCCTTCTAGCCAGACTACCAGATGGATGTTGGCATCAAACAGTGTGGTTTATGTTGCACCGGACGGATTTCTTATATATTTTGATCATACGATCTGACGATAAACACAACTTGTTTTTTCACATAAATAATCAATTTGCCTTGGCAACTCCGGCAACAGGCAAACAGCATAACTCCATGCATACTTGATAATTTTCTCAATATCAATAATTAATATTAATATTTTAATACTGGACCTAGTGTCCTGCCCCATGGATAAAACCCATGTTACATCATATTTTTATGAAAGATGAGGTTAACATGGAAGATTATAGTTCAAGGAATATATTGAGTACATTGATGGTAACTCTTGTTCCGTAGATAAAATTAAACAAGGACGATAAGTTAGTGCTGCTGAAAATACCCTCAGGGTGACGAAGCCATCATTTACCCTATAACAAAAGCTATAACTTTTCCGAATCTCAAGCGATTTCTATGGTATTTAGAGTGAAAGTCTCTTACTTAAAGAGAATTTGAACGACCATGACAATTATAACATTTGTTTTGAATTGAGCTAGAAATCTTTAAAATATACTCTTGCCCCATTCGAACTTTTTCCCTTACGAAAAGATGAAAAATTTTATAAGGAAAAACTTTGCCGAAGAAATCATACCCTTTATTTTTCGCGTTTTAGAGTTATTCTAGATTTACTGAGGACAAAAATGTGACTTTCTAGGTGTTTTTTTTGCATGAATACAAAAGTGGTCCAATATACATTATATGTTCCCATAATTCGGAGAAATTATAATGGCGCATTGTATTTCAATTATCATTATTGTTAAGTAAGGCTAAGTTTATAATTTGATGGACAGGTTTTAGCTTTATATTTTTGTACAAGAACTGACTGTTGGAATAATAACACAGTCATCTGTTATACATCATGTTAAACGTCCATTAGGTCAAATGTATTATGCGAAACGTTCTCATGTAAAAGATGGCTCACATTTGCATGATATTCCCCAAAAAATCGCATTCTTACCCGCAGTAAATATTGAACAACTTCAAAACGCGTGCAATCAGGGTTCTAATGTCTTCGGCAAAGTTTTTTCCTTTTAAAATGTCCCATCTTCCCGTAAGTGAAAAACAATTCTAGTATTAAGTTAGATACCGTCAAACGGGGTGACTTGCAACACTTTTTAAGTTCAACCAGACGAAACCATGATCTAAACGTCATCTAAAAATCTAAATTCCTTTTTGAACTATCAATGGCCGACCCGCCTACATAATGAGATGACAGAAGTTTGAATCGAATTATTTTATCATATCAAAAATCATAAAAAAGAAGAAATTTTTCAAAAGTCCTTGTGCGGAGTGACTTGCAACACTCAATGCTAATTTAGTTTTTGCCAACAAAATGTTGCTATTTTTTATTACTCGCACTTGTTAAATATTGTTAATTGTGTATTTAAAGCATTCATACCAGCACAGGAGCATTTCGATTACTTATTTGTAAGGAAATAATTGAGAAATTATTGTACGGGAAACTGAGGCGTTATATCAAAAAGGTTCAATATTTTGACTGAACAATAGTTTCAACGAGTCAATTATTACTCTTTTGACTGTAAAATAGACTTAACACTAAAGTTTTCCACTTTTATCAAACTCAAAATTGCTTGGAAATCAAGTATTGCAAGTCACCTTGCATAGATGTCTTTATAAAAAAGTACTTTAATTAAAAATGTGTTGCTACAATTTTGTAAAACAAAATGCGTCGTATTATCATTTTTCAGACCACGATTTTGAACTTCCATCAAGTATCAGTTTTTAATACTTTTGAAACAATTATGTTTATTGTGTAAAAATATTTCAAATAACAGCTTCAATTGGGGCCACTACTTAAATTGTATGTTATATTTATTTTACCACCGATTTATAACAAATTTTGACGGGGTTGGTGGTCTAATGGCTTCCGTTTCTGCTTCATAAGCAGAAGGTCGTGAGTTCAATCCAAGGCCCGTCCCTTTCCTCGTACTTTGTAGTTGTATCTTTCATTTGCTTCTATCTACCACTTTTAATAAATCACAGTTGATCTATCACATTTCATAGCATTTGCTAGAACCCGAGACGGACAGAAATAAACCGTTTCCCTACGCTTGCATTCTTTCGTCATTATAGCAAACCTATCCTTATGCCTCTCTGCCATATAAAAATACACGCAAGTTTTGACTGCAGGCGTCATAAGAAATGAAATATCTTGTTAAAAGCCTACTGTGAATAAAGAAAAAAGGATTTTCTCGACTCATATCCAGCATTTTACGCTCGCCATGCTATAAAAAATTTGACAGGAGCTTACAACCGCCACTGAACTGAAACTCGAAAATAAATCCTTAGTAACCCATCACTCACTGAAATAATTTTCATAGCTTCTCTGTCACTCAAACTAAAATTTAATTTCGATTTTCATAAATACTGCTGTAATAATCATTCCCTTTCTTGTTTTAGGTTTTATTTCAAGCAAGTCCGCAATACCTGCAGCTTGGCCATATCATTGAAACAATATTGTGCTGTACAACACTTCCGTAAATCGAATGAAAATCATTCAAAGAATTGATGTCTGGAAAATGGAATGCAATTTACCTTAAAAATGGGGATCTCTGCTACTGTGCAATCGACACAATGTTTTGTGAGAACATCTCCCAGGATTTTGTGATAATATTACCCATAGTTAAAATCGTGCTCACTATTACGCCATACTCTTGCTCTAAAAAAAACTTTTGTCATGAAATCTGTGAGTATGATGTCCAGGATTTTGAAATTATCCTTTTCAGTATTCTGTAAGAAATCTACAAAACATTGCGTGAGAATCTCACCTCATATTATAAGGATTTCGCCTAATATCTTGTTAAAATATAGTTCCGAACTTTGTAAAAATACTGATAAGGATCTTTTTCAAAATTAAGTAACAATTAGGAAGCTTTACTGGTTAACTGAGAATCATTTGCTGTAATAAACTTGCTAGGCGTTTCCTCAGAACCTTATCCAAATTTCCAAACTATAATCCTGTCTGATGCCTAATGATGTTTTTTAGGATTTTATCATAATCCCACCCAGAAATATGTGAAAACCATGCCTTGAACTTTGTAAGAACTACGGCCCGACGACATGCTGCGTAAATTGTTTCCAGGATTATGTAAATCTGACAAACTTCAAACACGATTCTGTGAGACTTCATTGTATGATTTAGTAAGGATATGTTTGATCTATATGACTGTTTTTGGCAAATTTGTAAGCCTTGGTCTTTCGCAATTCAAAATGCTAAGCCGAGTCCTTTGAACATTTCTCCTTCAGGTTGTTGTGAGGTATGGTCGACTAACTTGTTTAAGCCTAAAATAAAATAAATTGTTCTTCATTATTAAATGTAACCATTATGACTATTTCCGTGAATCCAAACAAAATTTTCATTTGATTGACAGAAAGAAAACAATAAAAAATTCGTCAAGGCATGCTGAGGACATAATTCGAAGTTTCAGTTCAGTGGTGATAGTCAGCTTCCGTCAAATATTTTATAGCATATTGACAATATGCTATATTTTATAGCATATTTTATGGCGAGCGTAAAAAGCTGGATACAAATATTCCTCATGCATCAAGACAGGGCATTATTTTTTAAGGTACTCATTAAAGATGTGTTAAGGGTCTCTGCAATGTTTTGATTTTGTATGGGATTTTGACGTTTGCTGGCCTTGTTGTTTACTAATTCCATGAAAGAGTGCGACTGGTTTCTATGCAGAGCTCCATAGACTTGTACAGTCACTTCTCCATAACTCGATATCGAAAGGACAATCAAGTCAAGAAAACATCGAGCATATCCAGCTTTTTACGCTAGCTATAAAACAACGAGGGGTGAATTGAATTTGACATTTATTGCCTTCAGTTTTCATGGTTTGATCTCAGTAGGTAATGGGTTTCGTTTGTTGATTCATTTGTCAAAACATTTCACGTTTATAAAGAATTTCTTAGTATCCAAATTCTCTTTTATTTTTGTTATCCAAATAACTGCATTTCATTATATATTTTCTTATGTTATTTTAGGTATCGTATTGTAGGAATCATTGT
This sequence comes from Aedes aegypti, assembly GCF_002204515.2. NCBI lineage: Eukaryota > Metazoa > Arthropoda > Insecta > Diptera > Culicidae > Aedes > Aedes aegypti. The sequence continues at coordinate 5,254,734 of NC_035107.1, forward strand.
TTTAATTAACTGATGCCAGTCGGAGTATGAGAAATTTTTGATGCTGCATGGAAAATCCCTAGATGAATGAATACCTATCTCGTCATTTTTCCCGGCACATTGCATAAATGTCAATGTAGCAAATTTGCAATCGTTTTTTATTGATAGGCTGACATACGTTACAAAACATTGGACAGTGAATTTCTAACAAAAAATCAATAGACACATTCCCCGTGACACCTGCTATTCTCCGCTTCACCACAAGCGACTGTTTTGTGGACTATTTGATTAGGGTTGAATATTCTGGATGGACGCTTGTTTATATAGAAATGAAATCAAGTTGTTGATAATTTTTCTCTAGAATGTTGAAATTGTAATTTTAATTTGTCTATGATTACAACAGTTTACAAAAAAGTTGGAAAAAACATTACATTAATTAGTTCTTAGGATGTTTTTTTTTCTAAGGGTTATGCAGCGAACCCCTATGTCAAATGCTTTCCAAATATTAATACAGCGGGGGTTCGCTGGTTGGAACTGGACTGCCTTCCATCTAGCGAATCCGACCCGTTAGTTGGAACGACTGACAGCTGATGAAAATGCTCCATACTAACGTATCTGGAGTGCAAATCGTCACGAAACGCACATAAACATAAACATTTGTTTTTTATATGGAGACTTCAATGCGACGGTACTTAGACATCAAAGTCGAGTCATTCCATGTAGCGGACCCCCAACGAGCGTAAATCCACCCCAACTGTAGTAAATTCGCCTTCACAAAACTATTCAATGCAGTTCTAAAAATACGAATAGGGGCGATTAAACACTGCACATTTTGAGGAATCCAGCTGTATACGCTAGCTCGCTATAAACTTTGAATCACCCCCTTTTGACTTGTCTTGAGAGAATTGTCTTTGTTGCAGGATATGGAAATCTTTTCACTGTTTTCTAATTTTATGTTTAATACTAATGATTTGTCATTTTAGGTTTGTCGCAAGCAGTCATCAGAGGACTTTCTTCATCAAAGAGATTGGCGCCTGATCCGCTGGAGAGCGGATCTGGTGTGCTACATAGCGTACCTGCTCGACGTAGTTCCGACGCATGGACTTGGAGAACATTTTCAGCTCTGTGAATGATATATTACTAACTAAACTACATGAAAGAGTGTAACATACGACGATTGTTCAAGTCATGAAAACCAAATGGTTTCATTTGAACAAATTTGTACATTTGTAGAGTTCAAGCCATAATTTCACTTGATAAAACATCTCAAACTGCAACTGAAACGGTTCCAACATATGAACTTCCTTCACAAATGCTAAACTAGGATTGAAAAAGCTAATTCTCCGGTCAGCCCCATAGTCGGTAATGATAGAAGTAATTCAATACCATATATTTTGTTGTTGATTAACGACATAGTCTTTGAAGAAGATCAATTGTTTCATGATGTGCATTCAATTCATGTTTTAAATTTGTTTCCTGTCTCCGTAAAGTTTTAAGGAAGGTTTCAAAAATCTTACGGCCGAGCCCGCCAGGGTTTCGTTATGTTTGTTGTCTGTGGTTCTCAATATATTGAAGGCAATGATGAAAAATTGAACGATTGAACTATCCAACTTTTTACGCTAGCTTGCCATAAATTTTGAATCACCCCCTTTGACATTCCTTGCTCACACTATAATTTTTTATAGTTCAATCAAAGGAAGCTGTGTGCTGAAAAAATAAATAATGTTGACAAAGTTGTGTCAAAACTTTTCACTTTAGGTTCACAGGAAATCAAAATTACAATATGGTTTCTCACCTTTTTAATACTCATTCTATCTTTTGAAGTGAACAAATTTGCTTCAAACAGTAGCTCATGGATAATAACAGTAGCAAAAATCTGCGATGTTTTTTTTTTAATGAACATAAAACTACCACTTGGAGGTAGCACGTCAAACACCGCTTAGCAATCATGCTTGTTGCAGAAAATAATTATATCAAATTGTGATTTTCAAATTCATAATCCTACTAAAAATGTGAACGGTTGCTATCGGTCTAGTACAACACCATTCTGTCCGTAAAAGCTTTGGGTAATTTTATTTAGATCTATGTTCGTGAAAATAATCTATGGAGATCATCATTGCGACCTCTAAGTTCTCCTGGCATTTTTTCGGCAATATTTTGATGATCACTTCCAATTGGTGCAAAACCTAAGTACAGGTTGGACTCGATTATCCGGAGTGTCGATTTTTTTTTTTCACTCCGAATAATCGAATCCTCCGGATAATCGAATCACTAAGAAAGAAAATTGAAATCTTCAATAAAAAAACCTAAATATTATCTTTTTTCGTTGTTTTATTTATATAATGCGGTGGCGTAGCCAGAATTTTTTTCTAGGAACAGTAGGGGCCCTTACAAGAAAAAAATTGTTTTGACCAGCATACACAAAAATCCACTTTTTCAAAAACCCCTTTTCGTGAATACGTTAAAATCTGCAAAACCATTCATTTTGTTTATTGCAATACCAAATTATCTCAGACTAAAGCATAAAAATTGAAAAACAAGATTATCAACAAACAAATTCCGGATAATCGAATCCCGGATAATCGAGTCCCCGGATAATCGAGTCCGACCTGTAAGAGCTCCACAGGGGTTGATAATTGTTTTTTTTTTTTTTTTTTTTTCAAACGTTTGATTGGCTTTGGAATTGTATAAGACTGCAGAGTAAGCTACACTTACCCTTCAGGCGAATGATGAGTGTCAAATAGAGCGTCAACTAGCTGTTTTCCATCCGGTGGATAATGTTAAATCAGCCATTTGTTCAATAAATACATCCATAATTTGGTGCACATTGACTAAAAGTAAGATCAGAGATCGCAGCAAGCTGTGCGCGCGGGCGGCTGCGTTTTGAATTCGCTGTCACGTTTTGTTTCGTTTTCGCGATTTAAGATTCGGCTGGTGAAATATGGAAACGGATGGGGGTGCTATGCCACCTATCGAAAAATGTGAAAAGAGAAATAGCTTTGTGAAATGATGATAGTGGATATAGTCAAAACATATAAGCCTTAGAATATATTACGTTTGTCAGCGTGTCACGATCGACTGTCAGGAAGTGTGTTCCTCGCTCCTACAGGACGAGCAAAAAAGTCAGCTGTTAATCGTGTTCATAGTGAGGTGAACATAAAATGGCGATGGAATTAACTACAATAAAAACTGGTGAGATCGTTCTGAACTATACAACTTTTGAAACCACTAGATACGTGCCAGGGTCGAAAATCTAATTTTCGATTCGGGAAGTGTGAACTCATTTTAGATATCCATTTGATATCTGGGTGTTTTCATGCGGGGCTTGCTGTGATGAAAATGACCTCAGAATGTGTGTGTATGAACAGCCATTCTTGAAATGGGTCGTTGGAATTGCAGTAGAGCTATCACCTTTCATCTCCAGGGCTAAAATTGTCTGCATCTATAAAGACATAAATGTGTGTCAATAAATAGCTGCAAACAAATTTCTTCCATAAAAGCACTGCCGGTCAGTGGGAGGTGGATTGTACAAACACACACACACACACACACATTGACTAAAAGTAAGATCAGCCAGCAAATATTCTTTTAACGCTTCCTTGTCAACAATTTTCAGGGAATCTCCTCCGTTAGCTTGGTTTGAAGCAACGATTTTGAAAACAAAGGTTTGAATATAAATCGATGCTCATCGGTAACACACTGAGAGAGACTCGCGAAGAGGAAAAATATCAACGTCATATGCAGCCCAGATTCCCCTCTCACGAAACGTCAAATGCAGCCCACCGTTTTTATGGCTGAAAAAGTTAAAAGTATTGTGTTCAAAGTAAACTGTTATTAAAAACCTCAGTCGGCGGAGCAGTTTTTTCCAAAGTTGCTGATAAATCTAAGCAGAAGATTAATTATTTCTAATGTCTGCTACGTTTGCTGGCATGAAATTTCACTCATATGGCTATTTATGATTCTATGTGATGCAAACTTAATCATTTTTTGCTGAGAGGTTCATGTGAGAATTTGAACAGCATGCGCATAATTGGTATGCGCATGCGCATAATTGGTATGCACAAAGTTGAATAAGAAAAAAAACTCAGCAATCACAGAAAAAGAAGACCGTCTTCGCGAGTCTCGTCTCAGGTAACACATAAACAGTTTATTTTTATTCCACGGATTTCCAAAACAAATGCTTATTCAATCCATTATTTGTTAATGCGTATTTACTTCAATTCGAACACCTAGAATTATGTTATGAAATTATGAAATTATGAAAAGGTTATGAAATAAATTTTGTAAATGTAAAATAATACGAATACTACGAAATGAATACCAAATGTGCTAAAAATTATTGACAGTTCAATCAACAAATGAAATTCAGTGCCTACTATGACTTAACTATAAAACCTGTGAACAAGACATGTCAAAATTGAATCACCCCCTGTTGTTTTATAGCTAGCGTAAAAAGCTGGATAGTTTATCTCCATAAGCTTGGCCCATTAACGCTTTCCATTATTCTAATTGTAATCGACTGATGCCTAAAATGAAAAGAATACAGTTTTATGAATAATGGGGTTGATATTGTAATACAAAAAAAAACACGCAGCTGCAAAACAAATCCAGTGAAAATTATTGACATTTCAATCAACAATATAAAATGATTGCCTACTAAGACCAAAAATCTGAAGGCAAGTAATGTCAAAGTCAAATTACCCCCCGTTGTTGTTCGACGGTTACAGCGCATTTTCAAACGAAAATCGGAATCATTCCTGCATAAAGTCACTTCAGCTTGTGGCTACTATTGGCATCGATTTGCTACCGTCCACTGCTCCTCATTTATCTAAAAAAATAGCAAAACACTAGAAAACTTTGAAACATATTCGATATTTCAAGGTCCTGGAAACAAATTAAAAAAAAAACTGACATTGCAACGTCAACAACACAAATTTACATTTCCACGGAGCTTGCTTCGATCGAACTACAAACAAATTATAGTGTACGTAAGAAATGTCAGAAGGGGTGATTCAAAATTGATGGCATGCTAGCGTAAAAATCTGAATAGCCAGTGCAACTACAATCCAAAGAACTATCGAGTTAACCATGAAAACCACTGTTACTATGTTTTAAGTCGAAAGACTAATATGTTTTGATCAAATGGAAAATTACGACCGCCATATCGAAGTTTGCCCGATGACACCCAATAATTTTTATCAGTTGGCAATTCATTAAGGCTAAATTGCCAATGAACATAATTCACGTTTCAAATTTGCTGTGGGGGTTTGAAAGTTCCCTTTTGGACTGGTATGCATTTATTTTTCAATATGTGACTGCAGCAGCATTATATTTTTTCACAACATTTTCAAAAACAATTGGTCAAAATTCATATACAAAATAAAGTATTTACAATGCAAAATAAACTAAAATCCAAATCGATATTTATTGACCCTCCGAAAATTTGAGAATAACTATCCATCTTTTAACTTTGTTCTTAAATTCAATTCGTCTGTCAAAATTCAAGTGGGTCGATCGAGATAAACTTAACCATGCGAGGAGAAAATAACTATTGAAATGTTAGATTTTAACAAAAAGTTAACCCTCTAATACCCAACCCCATCTTGAGACGGGCTGCACTTTGGAATTTTGTATATTCTTTCGTAGCTTAGAAATCAAAATGATTTTTTTTTTTTGGCTTAGACCTTAGCTCATAACACGCATATAAGGAAATTTTATTTAGGCTTTAAACTTTTTTGTATTTTTTAAAAATGTTTGAAAATTTGTATTGTTATAACCGACAAATGCCTGGGTTCATTTAACGTGTATGCATGTAGGTAGCCATCACCCTAGCTTGAGTCTTGCTCTGCATGCAGTTCCACTTAACAGTGCAGTCAATTTTCATTATCAATCTGAATTCAACATACCATTGTATGAAGAGCCAAAATGGGGTGTGTCGGACCCGTAAGCAGAGACATTAACTCGAAACAGATTGTTCCAACATGCCTGAAAAAAAATGACAATATTTATACTAAATGCTTATGACGGCTTCCTGCAATCGTATATTGCTAATATATTCTAAAAAATACATTAATTCAAAATATCGTTTGCAGGTTCTTTTCATTATCATCCATAGTCATCATCATCATCATTCATCATCCAATTCGAAAATATGTACTTTTATGGGCAGTATACAACATGTACTGAAATCCTAACAGACATTCACACAATATGTTATATTCATACAAACGACACAAAATAAACTTTTAATAAACTTTGATGTAGCATACGCCATAATTCAAAACAATCAATGTACACAACATCCTATAAATATATTGTATATTATATTCCATAAAGTCCTTGGGGAATTTTTATCTTTCGTACAAATTAACACAATACTCGTTTTATCTATGTTAACCTAACGTTCCACGCGTGATTGACCGTCGTCAGAAGCATCACACTGATGCTGTGTCTGGCAAGGGAAGATTTTGCAGCCGCGTTGTACAAAATACAACTACTGAAGTGCTGAGAACGAAAAAGCTCTGTCATAATTTAAACTTACGCATGTAGATTCTAAAGCCTTCTTTATTCTATGGAGTCCCTGGAGAACTTGAAATATCGGTGCAAATGCAGATTATCAACTCTTCATAACTCAATATTCTGTATTTCGATATGGAGTTATCGAACGATAGTAGAAGTTAGTTCTCACGGCTACCCTAGAAGTCCTTTAAGCCGCAGTTACATTAAATGTGTGCTGAGAAATGAATCGAGTTATTGAACACAATATCAGTTCAAATACGGTTTTCGATATCGAGTCATGGAGAGTTTATCTCTATACTGCACTTGTCGCGTGCAACTATGAAAAACTTAGTCTATTTAAAAATCCATAAAAGAATTTCTGGCGGAATCTCTGGAAGAACGCCTACTGCCATCCCTGAAAGAAATTTAGGAGTAGTCCCTGAAAGAATCTCTGTTAGTATAACTGAAGAAATCATTCTACGAATTCCTGGATGATTTTCTTGAGGTGGAAGAATCCCTGAATGAAATACCACGGTGCTCCCCTGACCGTTATTATCAGAAAAAAATCTCCATAAAATCTGTGCTCACCAATCGTTTTCTATAGCTATTGTGCATGTCTGGGCAAAATTTCAAAAAAATCGTAGGGCCCGTTTTGAAGTTATGCCCTTTTGATTGTATAAGTCCAAAAATTCAAAGGAAATTTGAGCTATTTATAAGTGTTTTCACTGGCCGTGACCATCAAATGAAATGTACAATCAATAGTTTATTCAAAATCTGTTTATTTGTAACTCAAGAGTGGAGTTTGGAATGAGAATATCGGCGAAATTTTGAGTTACTTCCGTTTGGAAGTGTAACCATTAAAACACTAATTTTAAAAAGAATAATTGTGCATTCTAATACAGTTAACAATATTCAAATGTTTTCAATGACATATTGCCCTTACAAGTCGCAAAAATTTTCCACGATCAACTGATTTTCCATAGGCTCAAGCGCAATAAGGCCTTACAGAGCCAATTTTGTTTTATTATTATTATTATTATTATTCAACAATATAGTTACAGCCCAACTAGCTGCTCTCTCGAATGTTCCTGCAAACTTTGTACTGTCCAGAACTTAAACTTCATGGAACACGCTTAAGAGGAGTAAGAAATATTCGTTTAAATTCGGTTTTATTGAGTCATAACACTTACAGAGCTTAGTTTTACATGTCTTCCTTAAATGTCAATACTCTCATCAAAACTCTCTTGAGAATATTCTACCCTATACCCTCAAATTTAATTTCCTCGCAAACATTAGTCTGAATTACATAATTCTGTACGCACCAATATTTTTCGTGTTGTTGTTGCACCGAATATATAGTCTCCTTGAATGACATTGTTTCGTGATAATGGAATTCAGGGCAATGTCATTCTACGAACCGAATAAATTATTTGAATTATGGTCAATACAGGGATGTTCATAGATTTTGTGTAATTTCAAGTTTTGTTTATTGAAAAATCGTTATTTTTTTGTGGCCCTGTTAGTTGCCTGATGGTCTGCCTAACATAACTTGATTTGAATCCTATGCAAACTGAAGATTTCTCTGTAAACTTTAATTTTATTCGGTCACAAATTTTGCCTGTGAAGTTAAAGCTCGCCAGCTGCCACAACCACTAATGAAGGCAGACGGAAAAAACCGTACTTTGAGAGCTACACAAATTTTTCCATGCTGACGAAAAACATTTTACAATTGAGCTGTAAGAGTGCTGCAATTTTGTTCAATTGAACATTCAAACAAAATTATTATGGATGGTCTACACTTTGCATTATTTTGTTTTGTTTTGAATCTTTGCTTTCTACGTCGTTAATTAATTTATTTTTTCCATACACCACTTACACTGAAAAACTTAACCAATATGAAGGATTGCTACCTATTGCGTGGGGTGGTAGGTCATTTGGCATAAAGTCGTTTGGCATAAAGCCGTTTGGCATAAAGTCGTTTGGCATAATGATTATTTGGCATAAAGTCGTTTGGCATAATAGTCGTTTGGCATATTGAGTCTGAAACCCAGATTTTTTTTAGGATGACATCGTTTTTACGTTTCTATTCAATCTTTCTGATTTCTGATTAGCACAAATTTACCCTTCTTTCAAACATTCTATACATTTTTCTAAATATGATGTTACCTTAATTACAGGTATGAGAAGTGTTGACTAAAAATTTAAATAAATTTCACCTTTCTTCATACATAGGCTGTTCTTTGGAGCTTTATTCTTTAGATATGTGTTGTTTCCAACTGACAAAAGGGCGGCAATCGATAACATTGATCTGCTCAAGTTATCAGCGAAAAGAGAAATCGATTACTGCAGTTACTTCGATGGGTTGTGTTACTTTTCCCCGAATGTTGTTTCCCCAAATGTCAGTTCCCCGAATATACCGTTCCCTGATTAGCCCACTTTCCCGAAAACTTTTTGTTACTCATCATTGTCGTAACTTCATACATTTCAGGGTTGTTAACGAACTGGCCCTCTAATATGCACCCCTCTTTAATTAGTTGGCGGTTCTTTTGAGTTTTACCGTCCTCAGATTTTTTGTCAATATATGTATAGCCGAGAATGACAGAATATATCCTTCTTTTGATTGCTTTTCGTTCTTTCTCGTTCACTATACAGCCACTGAAGAGTATTATAGCACCTGTTTAAACTGCACGACTTTTCGGGGAAACCGGTCATTCGAGGAATTTGCATTCGAAGAAAATGGTCATTCAAAGAACTGGCATTCGGGGAACCGACATTCAGAGAAACGAAATTCGGGAAAAAGTAGCACAATCAGTTTGATGATTCTGAACACAATTTTTTATGTCTTTTCGTATTATTATTATACAATATTTGTTGGCGTTCAATCTTCTATTGGATCAATCATAAATTTTGCCTTCTTTTAAAAATGGGCTGTCCTTTATATTTATACTGTTTTAAATTTTATTATTTAGTGAAGCTAAATGTTAACCATTTTTATATTTTACTATTTTATCAATTCTTGCAAGACATGCTCTTAGAATGATAATTACTTTTGAACCTGCCAATGTTCAAAATATTCTTTAGGGATATGCTGGAAAAATATTATTTCAATCACAAATTTTCCCTTTTTTCGATAACAGTCGGTGGTTTTGATGTACACTTCCATAATTAAAATTTACGTTCAATCGTTCAAAAGTTTTGCCACAAATTTATATATTTTTTAAATGTGTTGTTCATATAAGTTATGCTGGGAGAAGATTTTTTTGCATTAGAGCTTCAAGCATTTAAACGAAAAATAGTCTATTCTCGTATATAGGCTATTTTTGCATTATGCTGCAATAATAGATCTTTAGATTTGAGCTTTTAATATTTGGCTAATATGCTTTACTTCTTTTATCAAGTGTAACGTCTAAACTGGAACAGAGCTTGATCTGCAGCGAAATATTCTATGAGCGTTCCATTTATTAATAACTGTGAACTTTTTTTCGCCAGTTTACTATTTTCAAATATGTAGATCGCAACAAGTTCAAGGATACTCTATGTTATTTAATTATGCTCTCTAGTGTCACAACAATTTTTGACATTCATTGCTTGGAAAATCTCTGAATGAACACCACGCTTGTTGAGAGCCTTCCAAAACATTTTGCTATGGGCTCGGTGGTGTTGGTCTTGGTAAAAGATTCAAAAATGCCGATATTCATTCTAAGTCAATTATTATGCCAAACGGCCATTATGCCAAATGACCATTATGCCAAACGACCATTATGCCAAATGACTTTATGCCAAACGGCTTTATGCCAAACGACCTTATGCCAAACGACTTTATGCCAAACGGGGTACAATCATTGCGTGGTATGCACCTGAAACGTAAAGCGCTCAAGTAAAATTTCTCTTTTTTACCAAAAAAAAAACTGACAGCTGATCCAGTATGAGCAAAATGCCACTTTTACTTGAGGACTAAATGAGCGGCATATTTTCCGTACGGAAAAGTGACAGCTCTATTTGATGTGTACAGCAGGCGTCACCGATGTAATGAAATCAGCCCTACTTCTCAGTAGCGTACAGCTCAAGCAATTACGGTAGCAAAATTATTCCTTGACCGTTTCTTGTCTTATCCTTTTGCACAGTACTTATGATCAGCGTACCAGCCATATAATAGCAAACTCAACCTTGAAAATATTCTTTGACGTATACTTACATTTTGGTACCAATGAGTTGCATGTTGCATTTGAATCGTGAGTACATGGACTCACCATACTATTCAGAATATTGTGCTACAAAAACTAATTTGGATACATGATGAAGTTGGCTCCGTAATGCCTTATAGCGCTTGAGCCAATGAAAAATCAGTTATTTGTGAAAAACGCAACCAGTATGCAAGTGCAATGTGTAATTGAAAACATTTGAACATGCTTAACTGTATTAGAATGCATAATTATTCTATTTAAAATTAGTGTTTTAATTGTTACACTTCCAAAAGGGCGTAACTCAAAGTTTCGCCGATAATTTCTTTCCAAACTCCACTCTTGAGTTACAAATAACCAAATAAACAGATTTTGAATAAAATATTGATTGTATATTTCATTTGATGATCACGGTCAATGAAAATCCGTATAAATAGCCCAGATTTCCTTTGAATGTTTGGACTTACACAAACAAAAGGGCGTAACTTCAAAACGGGCCCTACGTTTTTTTTTTTGAAATTTTGCCCAGACATGCTGCATAGCTATAGAAAACGACTGGTGAGCACAGATCCTCGGATGAATTTCTACTATATCACGTGAGGAAACTATACAGAATGAAAGGAGGAGTTACTGGATTAAAATTTGGGATGTATTTATTGTAGTACACTGCGCCAAAAATACTTTTCATAAATCAATTATAAACCAGTGAAATTATTGTTTCAAATAACAGTTAACCATGTTAATTATGGGATCATAAGGTTCATAAATGAGATCAATAAATTACTTAAGTTTTATTACTAGAAATAATTTCTATACCAATCAGTAATACAATTGCTCCATTTTCGATGTTGGGTACAAGCTCATCTATTTTCGATCACATGTTTATTTGAACATGTCAGTTTTATAACTTTTGAGAAATAACAGACACATACTTGTTTTTAATTATGAATCGTGGTTTTAAGGCTAACCAGCCGAGTGGAAGTTTAACAACTACCGAAAAGCTAAACATTACATATAATTTGCAATTGGATTAGATGGACAAATTGATGTGAAGATTTGCGAAAAAGTTACACGTCTTCTCAGTGAGAATCAAACTCACGACTCCCCGATCTCTAGTTGGGGCTCGTTACCACTACGCCGTGAGAGGACTCATGAACTCAGAAGGTAACCTGAATTCGATTTCAGCTCAATAATCACGTGGTCCTTTTTCGCAAAGTGCACCTCTTTCGGAAGAATTAGATGCCCATCCAAACACAACGCTTTCTATATATATCCAATGCCTAGCCCGAGAGCGCATTGTTTTTTAATAATGTAATTGTAATGTTTAGCTTTTCGGTAGTTGTTAAACAGACACATATTAAAATTGTCGATTGATGAAGTTACGAAATTTTCATAACGTTGGTGAATGAAATTCATTGAATGACTTAGGGATAGTAGTAACAAAATTGATCACCAAAATCATAAGTTAAACCTAAAAGTTTCTACAGTAATCATTGTGGCGCCTAAGCATTATCATTTCTTCTAAAATTTTTTGATATTTCTGAATCAGTGTACTTGGAGCACCATCAATAAGGCTAGTAATCATTGGCAGTTTATGGCCCTTGATGCTTGTGTAACTTTTTCTTAAAGTATTGAGAAAGTTAAACAGCATATATTTCTTGCGTTTGGTATCATACAGGCGTCTCTGCAGTGATTAATTTCTCTTCGTCGATTTAATCTTTGAAGAAGTACACGAAATTCAGAAGATTTGCGTAACATTGTACGATGCAACATGATGCAAAACGATGAGTACTTTATACCGAATCAGAAATAGCAGTCGAAAACAGTCGCTCTGCCAAGTTACTAGTTAAAAGAAAATTGATGAAGAGAAATTATTCATTGCAGTCACGTCTTTATGATACTAAATGCGAGATTTGTTAGTCAAATCCATTACTATGTTTTGTGAAACCATTTATCGAGCAAGGCATTGATTTTTCTAATAATTCTGGTGGACGAGTTATTTGATAACTTCTCGTGGATATTTTCATGGCCAAGGACCTTGCTTTGACATTCTTCCACCTCCAAATAATCGATTTGCTCCCTTCATTTGCTTTTATTATTAAAAAAGCCAGATGATGATTCAGGAATTTTCTATTTTTAAGCACATCTTTTAGAATCCATTTAGAAGATGTATGACATCATTACCGCTAGAAGTTTATGAGATTAATCTTTGAGTTCTTCAAGTTGTATCTAGACATAAACAAGTTTTTAAATCGAACTTATGTGATCGTTGATTACATAAATGATCATGGAAATTACGATCAGAAAACGAAATCGTAGGTATTTTGTAAAACAGGATTCTCTTAACATACAGTCAACTCTCCGAGATAAGAAATATTGAGTAAGGGAGAGTTGACTGTATGTTAAGAGAAAGAACCAAAGTAAAAGTAAGTTTTCATGACTACCTCGATGATCCGTTGAAACGCATTCGCACTGATTTTGTGTTCTGTAACTCGGTACCTCCGTAACTCGATGTTCCCTTCAATATTGAGTTATGTAGACTTCACAAATCATATTTATGTTGATTCATCTTTTTGTATTATGAAAATTTATGTTTATAACATTTATTTATTTGGATGACATTTGACAAGATAAAAAAAAACATAAGCTAAGTATTCATACTTTTTGCAAGAAATACGTTAAACCTCAAGAACCTTCAAATTACTCCATCAAACAGGCGATTCATTAGCAACCCAGCATGGGAAGCTACTTATTAAAAACCACTCAAGTTTTCCTCTCAACAACCACCATACAAAAAAAACTTGCAATGTGTTTATTTTCGCTTGTCATTATGTCATACAATGCAATAATAGAGAAACATCAACCTAATTCATCATCATCAACATCACCTCCACCACCAAGGCAAGCGAAACGGAAAATAAAAGATTGAGTGTAGGTTTAGGCTATTATGTACCTGATGGTATAATTTTTGCAATCCAAGTCACCCTCTCTCGAGGTCGCCATCGTCGTCGCTTTGGTAACATCGCGCACAATGCACATTTATCACGTAGCACCCCGATGATGGCGAGGCGACCCGAGACCCACATGGATGCCGAGCCCAAGCCGAGCCGTGTGACACACCAATTAGATGTCAATTTGTGTTCACTCGCGCTCGGATGGTGGTGAAGAGAATGGAAAACCAAAGAGCAACATAACACCATTTCGAGGACTGGTTCGAATGGCGTACAGAGAACAAACAATGGGACACAAGTTTTATGTGAAGAAATTGGTGGCGCAGCACAGTGGTTCAGAGGCGGCCAATGCATTAAAAAGCAGAGTTGTTTTATGCGAGTGGTAATATTCTCCCGGCTTCCTTAACACTTTTGTGCTTCAAATCCAAAGATTGAAGCCAATTCATTGGATTTTTTCATAGGATTAGCATGGTTCTCTCAGAGAACCATACAAAAAAATTATTTTCACGGCTACCTCGATGGTTCCTTGGGTCGCATTTGGACTGGTTTTGTGTTCTATAACTCGATACCTTCCTAATGATATTTCATAATGTTATTGTGAAGAGTAACATATTAATTTTCTATGTCCTATGTCTATGTCGTGTGTTCCCACCGCTCAAGAATCTTTTCATAATTGAAATTTCTCGACTTTTCAGGGCGTAGAATATCTTCGTGCTCAACACACGATATGAATATGTAAAAAATGCCCATGGTAAAGAAAGCTCTCAGTTAATAACTGTAGAAACTGTCATAAGAACACTAACGGCCGGCCGGCCGGAACGCATTTTCGGATGTTTTTTTCTCTTCGTCATGGATAGTTTTTTTTAAACTAAAAATTTATAGGTTAGGTATCAATATTCTTAGTGACAAATAACGAAGTGAACACGCGTGTGTTAACGGCCAAAAATACGTAAGTTCTCCTATACAGTCCATTCTTCATAACTCGATATTGAATGGACCAGAGTTGTGGAACATAAAACCAGTGCTAATGCGATCCATTGAATACGCCATAAGAACCAACTTTTACTCTCGCCAGTTTTTACTCTAGGTGAAACCACTCTGCAGATGCAGCCTGCTGAGATTGTGAGCCTGAGAGTGGTACCAGCCGACTGAACCGCTTCTGGGCCACTACTGGGTTTTGCTTCACAAACAGAACAGAACACAAAGAATTTCGAGTGTCGCCTTGTGAAAGTGTTGATTTTTATCGATTTGCGGTCGAGCACCCACTTCTGGGTTGGATGAATTGCCCTGCCACCCGACACCTTTCAAAGGAAACCAAATTGGGTTCACATTGTGTGATGGCAATTGATAATCGCTAGCATAGGAATTCGGTTACTTTGAGGAGGTAACATTATGATCCAGTTTCCATCAAGTGGTTGAATTTGATACTGTGTCAATTGGGTGCTGATCGATTCAATTGAGATAACAAAGAAATTAATTGAAATTTTCAGTTAAGCAGCAATACACAATTAGTTTTGCTAAGCTTTATCCTTCCTCTTCTTCTTCGCATTACCTCCTTACTGGGACAAACACCGCTTTTCAGCTTAATGTTGAAAATAAGCACTTCCACAGTTATTAACTGAGAGCTTTCTCTGCCAAAGTTGCCATTTTTGCATTCGTATATCGTGTGGCAGGTACGATGATACTCTATGCTCAAGGATTCAAGGAAAATTCCATTACAAAAAGATCCTGGACTGACTGGGAATCGAACCCAGACACCTTCAGCATGGCTTTACTTGATGCATTCCGGTGTTATTTCTGATACCCTCAAGTGGTCTTCTACGAAATAGCAAAAAATGTGTTACGATGAGTGCCGTAAAAAAATGAGTTCTGCAACGAGTTGCGTACAATATATTTTTTGTAATTTTGTAGAAGACCACTTGATAGGTAGCATCTCAAAAAATTGCGTAATCGAAACACGTTATGCAATAGCCATAACGCAAATTATTTCGGTTCCGTAATTACTATTACGACAATATTTAATTCAGTTCAGAAAAGGCCGTTTCATGACTTATAAGGACTGTTCATTTTATAAAGTGGACACTTTGTTTATGCTTTATCTTTTTTATTTATTGATAAAATCGTAATCGGGTTTCTGTGTATCGTTGACCTATTATTCTAAAATGCTATGAAAATATAAAATCTTTGAAAATGCTTTTGGTTGACGAGCTAAATAGTTTTTCCAAAAACTCTTAAAAAAAGCTGTGCGTCAAAGTTTAACATTATTTTTCGCAAAACAAAAATCCTTATTTTTATGAACAAATTGTATGTTTGTATCCTTTACTATTCTACTAATGGTAAAGCTTTAAAAATATCAATTATATTCCACTATTCTATGACATTAGGTAACTTTAGTGATTTACCCATTTATGGCCAAATTTGCTGATACACCATCCTTTCACTCCCAGCAAAAGAGAAAAGTAAAAAGCGTGTTCAAAACTAGTTTGGATTACTAAAGAAACTATATTAGTATAAACGAAAGCTAAATCTTGAGATTAAACCACAGTCTTAAGTATAAATTTTACTGTTTATGGTAGTTTTAATAAAAAGTCTCATACTTTTAAAATCATGTACGCATATTTATCGATCTACAGCAAATTGTAAACAGTTTTCTCCGAATTTTTCAATTGGTAATCTCAGAATAACATATTATGAATATAATATGTGGAAAATAAAATCGATTTTATTACAGCAGTGTTGCCAATTTTGATAATTGTCAATGTACTATGATGTGTCTTCTAAGAATAAAACAATTGTGTTTCTGTTGTGCTTTGAATGTGACGTGGAGACTTACTAAGTAACTCTATGAAGGCGTAAGTTATTTTTCATATTAATACTATATTAGGACTTCCGTCAGGACGTACTTTTACACAAAAAATTCTACTCATATCAATTCCCATCAAATTTTAAAAAAATTTCTTTAAAAATATACGGGAAAATTGATTTTATTATATCTGTAAAATTGTTGCTCCAAAAAAAAACTTGATTTTTTCCATCAGGCTTCTGATTGATGATGCTTTCGAAGAACAAGCCTTTTTTGAAAATAGAAAATATAAATTATCGAATTTTCCAGCCAATTTCTTACAATCATTGATTTTGATAACCTCAAAAAATCGACCGATCTAATCGTTGTTCCATATTCGTGTGAAATTTAATTATTTTGGAGAATTTTTTTTATCACAACATTGTACAATACTAGTCGAACGATGTGCAAAAAACCGATTGAAATTTCATTGATTAATAAGAAAGATACAGCATGCACAAGGTGTCCACTTTATAAAATGAACAGTCCTTAGGCATGACGAAAACAGCCTATTACGATAAAAATTGCAAAAATAATCATTACACAACAATTTTCAGAAATTGTAAAGTAATGGTGAACACATATCGATACGATTTCTGGTACCTTCAAATGACCTCTTACGAAATCGCAAATATTTTTTTACGCAACTCGTTGGATAGCTCGATTTTGACAGCACTCGTTGTAATCAATGTACTCTTCGTGCTATAAAAATTATCATTCGGCTACTTGTTGCATAAACCATAGCGATACAAAATTACATAAAATATCTAAACATTGGAACAAAAGTTGAATTAAATTATCAACTTTATGCAAAAAAAGCTGCGATTTTCTATTGTCGAGATGAGTTCATCAGAAAAAAATCTTTATCAAATCTGTGCTCATCAGTCATTTTCTATACCGTAAACTGGGGGGAAGTTGATCACTTTTGAGCGATTCTGTGCTATAATTCCTAGTGGGATGCATGTATTATCGTCCAAATATTTTTAAAACCTGTATTGGTTGAATGTTTAACGAATTATACAAACGAAATTTTGAAGAATTGTTATCGTAATAACAAAAACAATTTTTGGAGATCAAAAAGTAGTGTTTTTGATTCCGGGGTGTAGATGATCAATTACTGCGATATTATTATTATTATTATTATTATTTATTGAAATTCGTAACTTAAGACACACATCTTTTATGTTACATGATTTATCATGGTGGAATTATCGTTTAGTTTGATTTGAAACTGGATTGAATTGGATATTTAAGTATAAACAGACAATTAAAAACTAATTACTACTACGATTAAAATGCTCAAAAATCTTCCTTCTAAAGCTTGCCAGTCCTCTAGATTGAATAATAGTGAGATCATTAGGGAGTGAATTCCAGAAGGCAACACCTCTCACGAAAAAAGTTCCACCATGCTTGGCAGTGCGATGACGTTGAATTGCAAATTTTCTTGATCGACTTCCTCGAAAAGCAGACAATTTGTCGTATAAATAACCTGGAGTTTTATAGTTGACAAGATTAAAAATGAAATGACAACATCTTAATTTGGAAAAATTGTCAAAAGAGCATCCAAGCAGGTTAACCTGTAAATGAGATACATGTGAAAGTCTATTCAATCCATAGACAAATCTTACGCATGAATTGAGAGCTACACGCATTTTTTGAACAGTACGAGACGAAGATTGCATAAGCCATAGATCACATGTAACGAAGTGAGGCAAAACTAAACTCTTGAAGAGCTTAAGTTTAATATCCGTATTCAGGAATGCTGCAGTTAACTGAAGATTTCGTAATTTAGCATATATTTTACCACACTGATACATAACAAAAGTATCCCATTCAAAGTTTGATTGAATGTTGAAACCAAGGCTCATAGCACATTCAACATAGTTAAGAACAACATTGTTGAGCTTGATTTCCGGTTTCACAGAATTGAAATTTCCAGTGTTGATAAACATAGCGTTGGATTTGTTTGGATTCAACATGAGTTTATTCTTAGTGGCCCATTTGAATATTGCGTTGAGATCTTCATTGATTTTCCAACCAGCTGCCTCAGAATGTTCAATATATATTTGTACATCATCTGCAAAAATGTGTATACAACAATGCTTTACGATTGAAGAAAGGTCATTAATGTACAAAGAGAATAATATTGGTCCTAAGATAGACCCTTGAGGTACACCTGAAGCCACATGCAACAAACTAGAGAATTCGCCATTATTAAACACTGTTTGGAATCTATTATGTAGGTATGATTTAATGAGATTAACAGCATTAAGCGAAAAGCCATAATTTGACTGAAGCTTTCTACACATAATATTGTGTGAAACACTGTCGAAGGCCTTCGAAAAATCGAGCAGAATAAGTAAAACAGGTTTGCCGTTGTCTAAAATAATCCCCTTAAGCATGGCTGTTTTTGTGCTATGTTTAGTTCGGTAACCAGATTGAAAGCACGAAAGTAGATTATTATCATTAATATAGCTGCAAAGTTGATTTTTGATATTTTTTTCAAAAACTTTAGAAAGTGCACAAAGTATACTTATAGGGCGTAAATTTTCAACAGTATTTAATGTGGACTTCTTCTTCACAGGAATAATTTTAGCTTCTTTCCATGCTGATGGAAAATAACATGTTTTAATTATAGCATTGAATAAGTGGACAATTTGGTTTACAATCATAGGAGATATAATTTTTTATAAATTTCAGTGGAATATTGTCGAGACCAATAGCATTGGATTTAACTTCATACAGTGCATTTATAACATCAACATTACTAATTGCATTGAAATGGAACGAACCCCAAGATGAACTACTGGTATATTGAAAAGTTTCATTAGGTGATGAAAAGTTTTTTGAGAAGCATTCGTTGATCTCGTCAGCACTATAGTTGGTGACACTAACAGGCACAGTTTTACAAACATTCATCAATTTTAACCTTTTCCACAGCTCCGTAGATGATAAATTTGAATTTAACTGATCTCCATAATAAAGTTTCTTAGCTTTGTGAATAAGTGAGTTAACCTTATTACGTAATCGTTTAAACATAACATGATGTTCAACATTATTAGTAGACTTCCAAAGCTTAAATGCTAAGTCACGATCAACTATTGCTCTACTAATAACGTCGTTGAACCAAGGATTGTATTTTTTACGCAACCGCACAGTTTTTAATGGGACATGTTTATCAAGTAAGAGCTGCATATGGTTATTGAGCGTCTCATTTAAAATTTCAGAGCTGTCAATACGATAGAAATCAACCCAATTGATAGATTCAATATCGTGTCCTAGTTGCTCAGCATTTATTCTGCTATAATCACGGTAGTTGATAACATTATTGTCTACATGAATTGTATTAAAGTCCAAAGATGCAAAAATAATATCATGGTTTGAGAAAACTGGAGCTTCAATTTGATTAAACCTTAAAACATCTGATAAATTATTTGAAAGATGTAGATCTAATTGCGATGAACCTCTACCATGGAAAAAGTTGGTTCGCTACCAACGATATGGAGCTGATGAGCAACAAGCACTTCTCGTAAATTCATAGCTTTCTGTAGCATATTTGTATTAAAATCGCCTAAAAAATGAATTTGGTTGTAAAATGTACCATATTTTGACAATAAATTATCTAACACTAGCGAACAATCAACATTTGGGGGGTTGTAAAAAGATCCTAGAAGTAGTTTAAAATTGACTAGAATAAGTTCCACTAGAATAAATTCAGTATTGGCAATATTATCACAGTTTGTTTTCTCTATCACATTGTATCTTAATCCATTTTTAACGTACATCATCACGCCTCCTCCCAGGCGGCCAATTCTATCACATCTGATTACTTGATAGCCATCAAGCATGATTACTTTATCATCAATTCTCTCATTGAGCCACGATTCGCAAACACATATAACATCAACATTTGATATGGCAGCTATTCTTCGCAGTTCATCAAGCTTTGAAAGTCTACGAGCACATGTACTCTGACTATTTAGAGAACAAATTGAAAGCTTTCCGGGATACAACGCGGATTTCATTACTACTCCAGGGGTACACAAATTCGTGAAGGTGTCGTTAGGGGTTAGGTTATCCATTATCAAGAACAAGGATAGCAAACTGAAGAAGAAAGAAGATTTTGAGCACAATCATAATATTCGCAACATACATTATCCACATTTTTTTTTTTCACAATACCAAAAAGCAAAACCAAAATACAGAATCAAATCAAAAACCACAAAACTAAAAAACTAGCATCACTGCTGTAGATTTATAGCATAATTAACACAAACGTCGCTACAGATTTCCATTGGTATCCATGTATGTCCCAGTCTCCTTGTAGTGTGTCATCCAGCGGGTACAGTTGTTCGTAAATTGACTTTTAGGAAGGAACAGACGG
The DNA here is from genome assembly GCF_002204515.2 of Aedes aegypti. NCBI lineage: Eukaryota > Metazoa > Arthropoda > Insecta > Diptera > Culicidae > Aedes > Aedes aegypti. Next base: position 5,275,569 of record NC_035107.1, read on the forward strand.
AATGACTTGAGGATCGGATTGGAAGGAAGAAAGAAAAGCTTAAGAGGACAGGTATGTGTACAGTACATTGACTTTCAGGTGGAGGAGACACGGACTTACAAGGAAAAGAGTGATGGGAGAAGAATAACATTAGGGGAAGGGTACATCATTGCAGTAACAGCTCGATATCATTCATGGTTGTTATCACTCTCTCAGGTCCTCCGTCAATTGGCTTAACATATACATTGCCATCCCTCGAATAGACTGCACGAATTTTTCCAGTTTTCTTGAGTTGAAGAGCCTTTGAGCGAATCTCTCTTGCGACGGGAGTAAGGTTCTCATTAATGTATACTCTTTTGTTGACTGGAAATCCGATTTGCGACAGAGTGATATTCCTAGTCCGCAGATAGCGAGAGAAAAATTCATTTCTCTGAGCGTTGAATGCAAATTGGAGCAAAATAATGGGTGCAGATCCAGCGTTTGCTCCCGGTTATGATAACCGCCTTATATCTACTAGTGGTATTCCGTTTTCGAGGTATCCCAGAGAACGACACCAAGTATCGATGTAGCTGCGTAGATTTTCTCCAGACGTGTACGGGACTCCGCTAATGATGAGATCATTTCGCTTCATTGATCGATCTACAGCGTGAGTGGCTTCAGCTTTCGTACGCTCAACAGACGACACAAGCTCACCGACAGTTTTGTTGGTATCCTCCCGTAACTTTTGCATGTCTGAAGTGAGATCAGAGCGTAGTTGAGAGATCTGCGACGAAAGTTGATCTCCCATTTTCAGTATGTCTTCCTTCGTAGTTCGCTGATACGATACAAACTGAGATTTGACTAGCTTTGCTAAATCAGCAACACTCATATCAGAAGCCGTGGTGTTCCGTTGTTGCGACACAGAGTTGCTACGAAGTCTCATAGTGCTCAAATCTTCCTCGGACATCATGGTCGCCTCACAGATAACGGGCGGCAAACTATATCACAGCACGTTGACTGCTCGAAAAATGGTGTATGTACGATCTTCGGTGGTTCCACTTGGATGAAAATAATTAATCCAGCGATTTTTGTTCAAGTTGTAATGTAAATGGTGCACAACAACTGGATAATCATTCGCGACGTTTTTAACTAGCGATACATCGGTCTTTAGTGATTTTAGGTGCCAAAAAAAGTATGCTTTTTGCTATGTGATTCGCAGTCGTCTACACAAACGTCATGCCACCAAACAGTATAACACAACACTTAGGCAACATTAGGCTTCCTAATATAAAGAAGTATGCTATTCACTAAATTTGGGGTCTCTGAATCTGAATCAAGACTTAAAAATCTTACAACTTATTGATAAATCGAGTAATTTTTTACTTGAAAGTTGTGAATTACAGATTACATCACATTAAACGCCTAAAGGTAGGCAATTTTCTTTGAATTTAGCAACCCTCTAGCAAAAAGATCATTTTTTTCTATAAAATAAGAGTTTGTATCCTCAATACAAATTCGAAACTGGGTACACAAAACATATCTGGAATGTATGAAACAGTTCATTAAAACTGTAGCTTTATATAGCCGTGGAAAAAGTCGATTGTTTGGAGAAGAACCCTTCAACAGTTCATGAAACATTTCCTAAAAAATCTGTTTTTCCATGAAATAATTACCTTGAATGCCAAACCGAATTTATGAGAATCAAGAGTGGCTATCAGGTAATGCCACAACTCAGATATTGTAATAATTGAAATCGTGGCATAGCTCTTATAACAGTCTATACATGTGGGTACGGGAATGATCAACTTCTCCCCGCTGATCAACTACACCCCGAATTACTGTATGTCTGGGCAAAATTTAAAATAACCGTAGGGCCCGTTTTGAGGTAACGCCTTTTTGATTGTATTATTTCTCAAATTCCAAGGAAATCTGATATATTTGGATGTGTTTTTATTGGCCGTGATCATCAGAAAAAAATATGCCATCAAAATTTGATTCAAAGTTGATTTGTTTAGTTGATTGTAACCTCTTGGCTTAGTTCTGAATGAGAAAATAGACGAAATTTGTAGTTAGTAAAATCGGTCGCCTCAGTAATTGATTATTGATTTATATCCAATCACAAATTCTTCAGCAGTGCTCATTTAACTTCTGAACAGGCAACATTGCTGCACCTGGCACGAAAGATAGCACGCACAAATCATGGCTACTATGTTTTACTGCATATATCCAGTGATGCCTGCAGAGCAGCCCAATAATTATAGCCAAAGTTTTACAACTCATTCAAAAATCAATAACTAATTACTGGGGCGTCCGATGTAAAAACGGTCTTCGGCAAAGTTGTAGCTGATTATTGTATCTCACAGTATCAACGTAGTTCTAATCTCCAAGAGCACATCGGCAAACACTATGACTGATTGAATGAATTGGTTGCTTTTCCCATTGTAATTCCCATATAAACTTTAAAGGACTTATGCAGTCTCCGTTTTCATCCAAATGAGTTCAAATTTTGGGAGGACACTCAGAATTTGATCTAGAATCGAATGAGCGGTGTGGAGAACCACTCGATTTTTTGAACCACTCTAGTAGTTTCGCCCTTTTTAAGGTTTTTACATTAATTTTATAAATATTAATTTGGCATGTTAATACCGTTAAGCATGTTCAAATGTTTTCAATGACAAATTTTATTAACATGCCGCCAAAGTCTTTCGTAAATAACTGCTTTTCCTTAGGCTCAAGCGCTATAAGGTATTACGGAGACAATTTTGTATTATTATTATTTTTCATGAAATATTGTTATAGATCAAGTCCAACTAGCTAATTTTGTACTGCCTCGGAACTGAAATCTCATTTGCTGAGTGATGAACTATTGGTTAAACTATGTTACTCTAGACCACTATCAATACTTTTGTGATCATTTGTCACATACATTACTACATTGAGATTTTTCATAAATTAATCATTTTACTTGTGGGTTTCTCGTTTTTTTTTCAATCACGCAAACACGTAAAAGTCCTGAATATATATCTAAGAATCTAAATCTTTCCGTTATTATTTGAATTCATTGAATTTTTAAATCGGAGCTTAATTTTACATTTCTTTCTTACAAATCAGTATTCAAATTGAAACTCTCCTGAGAAGATTCTACCCCGTAAAAATGAATTTTATTTCCCCGAATGTCATTAACTCGAGTCTCATCACCCTGACGCACTATTACGCTGAATGTGGTTGAATGATATTGCCCCGAATATATGATTACCTTGAATGACGTTACCATTATCACGGGAATGGAATTCGAAGTAGTGCCATTCTAGGAACTGGAGCTCGAGGTGATGGTCTTCAGGCTTATGGTACTCTAGGAAATGGAATTCAGAGTTAAGGGGTATAGTTAAAAAATAAAGATATATAAGATATGGTAAAATAGAGTGGCTTCTGCGTAACTTCCAATTTTAATTACCGTAAAACGGGGTATCTTTGATAATGCGGGTAACTTTGGTAGTGCGCAACCCACCACATACTAAACGAAATATCATAACTTCTGTTAATCAATTGCGCAAAACAAATGCAAAACTAAAGAATATAAGTATGACACTTCATGTAAGAGCGGTTTTCATTTGAATCAAGAACATTTGAGGATTTTTATACGAATATTGAAAATTGACACAATTTTAGCATTTTCGAAACGCTTACAAACAATCTGTTCTACGATCACTATTTGATGTAGTTTTGAATAGTTGGCCATTTATCTTTGACAGCCTGGTTATCATAGAACTTGAATACGGTCTCAAATCTCTTAGCGAAAAGCATTTTCACAAATTGGGACCATTTTTGAAATCTAAGTCAGAAATTTCCATATAGCGTTAAACGCCTAGAGGTATGCAATGCCCTACAAATGTTCGTTATTCATTCAATTTTGTTTGAATTATGCTCCAATATCAAAGTTACCCCAAAACAGAAAACCAACTTTCGATTATGTGAAAAATTATATATCCATTCAAAATAAATCTTATGGCAATCTGTCAACTGCAATCAATAGCAAGGATGCCAGTACTTGTTTTAAAAATATAAATTATAATTATTTGAAACAGCATGCATAAATATTCAAGTTTTCTTCCAAAAAACTATCAAAGCTACCGCGTTTTACGGTAACTCCAAAACGGGCCCTGTGATATTTTTTTTTAAATTTTGCCCAGTCATGCAGCTTAGCTAAAGAAAACGACTGGTGAGCACAGATTTGATGGAGATTTTTTGAAATGAATTAAATGTTTGAAATAATACTTATAAAGAATAAAAAAAACCCTAACACACAACGCACAGTATTCTACATTAGAAATTTAATAAGTGCAACACAGTACAAGACGAACTTCAAAGTTTCCGCTTCGCTTTTTGCCATTATTATATCGAACAAATTGACAGCTTTAATATCTGCATTTTGATATAGTAAATGATTAAAAAAGATTTCATTCCGTCGACTCAATAACATTTCAATTTACATAATGACAGCTCGTCCCGAAGTAAAACTTTCCGAGGGGTGATTCAAACGCGATTTCCATACTAAATTCAAACTTGTTTTAAAAATAGTTCCAGGGCACGGAAAATTATGAAACTTTGGATTCTGGCTCAGTATTTAACGTAGAATCAGAATATGTAAAAAACAGGATACCCCTAAACAAGCCAATTATTGCTGTTTCTTTTATTTGGTGACTGAACAGTAAGTGAGTTTACTGTATCATATTCACATTATGAAATTCTGGATTTTTTTTTCAACTGAAGGTGTTATCTTGTTGCCACAATTGTAAGCTAGGTCATTTTTCTCATGCAAAGCATGAACAATGATATAACATCCTTCATTCATTTATTTAGTTAACATTTAAACAGATAACGATGAATCAACAAATTTACGCCAAATACTCGGTTCGTGGCCGCGTCTCTTCATCGTCGGTTCTGCCCCACGCTCGCCAAATCGATATGCACTTGATCCGCCCACCTAGCTCGCTGCGCTCCACGCCTTCTTGTACCACCCTGATCCGAAGCGAATACCATCTTTGCAGGGTTGCTGTCCGGCATTCTTGCAACATGCCCTGCCCATCGTATCCTTCCAGCTTTGGCCACCTTCTGGATACTGGGTTCGCCGTAGAGTTGGGCGAGCTCGTGATTCATCCTTCGCCGCCACACGCCGTTCTCCTGCACACCGCCAAAGATCGTCCTAAGCACCCGACGTTCAAAGACTTCAAGTGCTTGTAAGTCCTCCTTGAGCATCGTCCACGTTTCATGCCCGTAGAAAACTACCGGCCGTATGAGCTCTTTGTGCATGGTACATTTGGTGCGGGCGTGAATCTTTTTTGACCGCAGCTTCTTCTGGAGGCCATAGTAGGCCCGACTTCCACTGATGATGCTGCTTCCTAGGCGAGGCCTGTCGCGCTCGGCCCCACCAGCTAGCATGTACTTTGTCTTGGTCGCATTCACCACCAGTCCAACTTTTGCTGCCTCGCATTCCAGGCGGGTGTACAGGTCTGTAACCATTTCAAATGTTCGGCCGACAATGTCCATATCATCCGCGGAGCAAACAAATTGACTAGATCTCGTAAAAATTGTTCCCCGGCTGTTAAGCCCGGCTCTCCCCATAACACCAATAGCGTAATATTGAACAACAGGCACGAGAGTCCATCACCTTGTCGAAGTCCCCGGCGGGATCCAAACGAACTAAAGTGTTCGCCTGAAACCTCCACACAATATAACATCCTGTTCATTGGTGTAGTAGGCCTTGAACTGGTAAGAGGTTGTTTTGCATCGGCTGACATTTTTTCCCTTTTCAGGTGGGAAAATTTTCAAGTTTCCTTCTACTGGGATTCCTGTGTGGTGCGATTGGTGAAGATTTCCTGTGTGGCGCGTAGAAGAAGTTATCCTGTGTGGCGCGGAAGAAGAAGATATCCTTTGTGGAGCGATTGAAGAAGACTTCCTGGGAGAAGATATTTTTCAAGAAGGATTTTTTGGTTTCGGACCCATTCGAAGTTTCAAGCTTTTTGCGTGCAAGTGGAGAAACAATTTCAAAGGACTTGTTTGGCATTTTGAAGTTTAAGCTTTCCCGGATCAATTTATTTTTTCAAAACTCCGCTAAGTATCATTTTTGTTACAGTTTATTAGTTTAGTTTAGTTCATTTTCTTCATTGGATTTTTTCTACCACGGCTATGGATGTGGATGATAAAGGTTCTGGCTCAAAAGAAGATGATCCTCCACCAGGACCGTCTTCTGTTACAAAGCCATTGCGCATTAAAATTTACCCTCCATCATTTTCTGGCCCTTTTATAGTATTTTTTCGCAAAAGAGATAAACCTATTAATGTTGTATGAATTTCGTCTAAGGTTTATGAAAAATACTCGTCTGTCAAAGAAATCAAAAAGGTTTCTCTTGACAAGTTACGAGTTGTTTTTGGTTCTCGTGATGACGCCAACTCCCTTTTGGAATCTCAGCTTTTTGCGGGATCTTATCGTGTATACGCACCATGTGATTTTTGTGAAATCAGTGGTGTTTTATACGATGAATCTTTAGAATGTAATGACATTATTAATCATGGCATTGGAATATTTAAAAATAAGGCTATTCCGGCTGTTAACGTTTTAGATTGCCACAGATTATCTAAACTTTTTTTAAATGACAAAGAAGCTCAATATGTTCACTCCAATTGCATTAAGATTACTTTTGCTGGATCAGTAATTCCAGACTTTGTAGAGGTTGAAGGAGTTATTTTTCGAGTTAGGCTTTATTATCCTAAATTGATGCACTGTGAACGATGTCTTCTTTTCGGACACACTGTACAATTTTGCTCAAATAAACCTAAATGTTCGAAATGTGCACAATCCCATTTATCATCTGATTGTAAAAAACATTCAGAATGTTGTGTTTATTGTAATCAGAAACATATTGCCTTGAAGGATTGTCCTGTATATATTAGTAATCAATCAAAACATAATCAAAAACTTAAAAATAGAAATCAATTTTCATATTCAGAGATTTTGAAGAATTCAAAAGACATTTCAACTCCTAATGTTTATGAGTCTTTACCAGATGATGAACCGGATAATTCATTGAATTCAGATAATTTTGTTTACAAGCCACCTCCTAAAAGAAAAAGAATTCTCAAATCATCTAGTCAACCTCTAGAAAGTAATAATTCTAAAGTAAAATCATTTGACAAAAATTTTCCTTGTTTGATTCCTTCTACTTCTAGTACTATCCCAGGATTTCAACGTGTCTGACCCACCAAATAATGATTTTAATGCAAATAGCAATGCTTCTGATGAAAACAAAAATGTTCAAGACAACAATTCAATGTTAGGTATTTTGGAAGAATTAGTAGAACTGCTAGGTTTTAGTGATATTTGGAAGAAAATAATAAAGATGATTTTACCATTTTTGGTTACAATACTTGATAGATTGAATTCATTTGGACCAATCATTGCTTCATTATTTTCTTCGTAATGGCTAATAATAATAAAAGTCCTCTGAATATTTTACAATGGAATTGCAGAAGCATAATTCCTAAAGTAGATAGATTAAAAGCTCTGATTGCAAATAACAGCATTGATGTTTTTTGTTTAAATGAAACATGGTTGACTGAATCGAAAGTTTTATGTTTTCCATCATTCAACATTATTCGGAAAGATAGGGATATTCCATTTGGAGGGGTTCTGATTGGTATTAGAAGTGGCATCGAGTTTAAGTATTTGAATTTATCATTAAACATACAACTTGAACATATTATAATTTCCGTTAAACAAAATGATTCTAATTTTTGTATTATTTGTTTATATGCTCCTCCAAATTCGTCTTTCTCAATATCTGAAGTGAAAATGATTATTGATAATGTTCCTTTTCCATTTTTTATATTGGGTGATTTTAATGCCCACAATTATTCTTGGGGAAGTGATAAAGTTGATGGTCGTGGTTTGTTAATTATGGATCTTATTGATGAATGCAATTTGAATATTCTTAATGATGGTTCATTTACAAGAATTGCTGTGCCTCCTTTACAAAATTCATGTATAGATTTATCTTTATGTTCTAGTAATTTAGCTTTCATATCATCTTGGAAAACAATAAATGATCCAAATGGAAGCGATCATCTTCCTATCTTGATTAAAGTTGCTAGTTCAACATGTAGTACAAATGTAGATAATTCCCATATTCATGATTATTCAAAAAATGTTGACTGGATGAAATTTTCTGATTTGATGTCCACTTCATTGATACATTTAAAAGACCTTTGTTCACCAATTGAAAATTATAATCAATTCATTAAAATTTTAGTAAAGTGTTTACAAAAGTCACAGAAAAAACAGTCAGTTTCTAAAATTCAAAAAAATAGGCGTCCTCCATTTTGGTGGGATGAAGATTGTTCTATTGCTTTGAAAACCAAATCGAATGCTTTTAAAAAATTTCGTCGCTCTTGCACTAGAGAAAATTATTTGTTATACTGTAGAGAAGAAGCTATGTTTACTCGTATTACTAAATTTAAGAAAAGGAATTATTGGAAACATTTCATTGAAAATCTTGATAGAGAAACTTCATTATCAACCTTGTGGACTGTTGCAAAAAATTTAAGAAATTATGATAATTCTACTACAAATATATTGGAATATTCAGATAGTTGGATTAATCAATTTGCATCTAAAATTTGTCCTGATTTTGTTCCTCATAATATAAATTTTAAAAACAAACAGGCCATCAATTTTTTTTCCTGAGCTTTGTTCTCCATTTTCAATAGATGAGTTTAATTTAGCTTTATCTATTACTAACAATACTGCTCCGGGTATTGATAATGTTAAATTTATTGTTCTTAAAAGTTTGCCATATGAAGGAAAAGTTCATTTACTTTCCATATATAATTGTTTTCTTTCACAAAATATATTTCCATTAGAATGGCGTGCAATCAAAGTAGTTAGTATATTAAAGCCTGGTAAAGATCCCTCTCTGGCTGATAGTCGTAGACCAATTAGTTCATTGTCTTGTCTTCGAAAACTTATGGAAAGAATGATTTTAAATCGCCTTGAATTATGGGCAGAAAAGAATGAAATTTTTTCCACTTCTCAATTTGGTTTCAGAAAAGGTTGTGGAACCCGTGATTGCACAGCACTTTTAGCATCCTAAGTTCAATTATGTTTCAACAGGATACAGGATGTTATTTCCACTTTTTTGGATGTATCCGGGGCATATGACTCCGTACTTATTGATTTACTTTTTCAAAAAATGAATGATTATAAAATTCCTCACATTTTATCCAATTTTCTCTACAATTTATTTTCATTCAAAATAATGCATTTTTATCACAATGGATCTTCTAAAATGGTCCGTTATAGTTATTTTGGTCTACCTCAAGGTTCTTGCTTAAGCCCTTTTTTATATAATTTATTCACTTGTGACATATCAACAATAATTCCAAATGGATGTTATTTTTATCAATTTGCCGATGATAAGGTCATTTCCGTTAGTGGTAAAAATAGAGAAATCATTCGACATTATATGCAAATTTGTTTGGATAATATTGGATTATGGGCTTTCAATAATGGTTTCACTTTTTTAGTTCCAAAAACTAAGTTTATTATATTTTCACGCAAATATTCCACCATAAGTGTAAATTTATACCTTAATGGTTTTGAAATTGAACAAGTAGATGATTATAAATATCTTGGTATTTGGTTTGATTCTAAGTTAAACTGGAATTCACATATCAAATATGTTCAGAAAGTTTGTTCAAAAAGAATCAATTTTCTTCGCATCATTACGGGCACTTGGTGGGGTGCCCATCCTTCTGATATGATAACACTTTACAAGACTACAATACGCTCAGTTTTGGAGTATGGATGTTTTACTTTTGGCTGCGCTAGTCAAACAAATTTTTCAAAACTTGAAAAAATTCAAATTCGTTGTTTGATGGTTTTGGTTTGACTTTTATTAACGAGATTTTTAGCCCTGGGCTAGTTCATCTCGGGACCAATGGCTTTACTTCCCTTCCGAAGGAAGTCGTCACAATAACTTTTTACGTCATAAGTGACTATGTCGGGGGATGGGATTCGATCCCAGGTCCTCGGCGTGAGAGGCGAGTGTTCTAACCACTACACCAGGTCCGTCCCCTTCGTTGTTTGAGGATTTGTTTAAAGTTAATGAATTCTACTCATACTAAATCTGTTGAAGTTTTAGAGGGTGTTGTTCCTCTCAAGATTCGTTTTAATGAATTAAATTGTAAATTCCAAGTTTAATGCTTTAATAATAAACATCAAATAATTAATACATTAAAAGATTTACAAGAAATTGATCCAACTTGTAAAATGATAAACGCATTTGATTATTGTTCTACAAAAAATATTGTTCCATTTCATTCCAATTGTTTTTATAATTGTGATAAAAACGTTCATTCTTTTCATCCGTTAGTTGATATATCTTTACAAATAGAATTAAAACAAATTCCAATTAATGAGTCTTTGCGATTTGCTAAATTATTATTTGAGCGGAAATTTGATGGGTTCGATCCTCAATGTATATTTTATACAGGTGGATCTTTCACTAATAATAATTCTGGGTTTGGTGTTTACCATGTTAATAATACACATTTTTTTAAATTGCAATCACCTTGTTCTATTTTTGTTGCTGAATTATGTGCTTTATATTTTACATGTAATTTAATTAGGGAATGTTCTCCAAACATTTATGTTATATGTACAGATAGCTTGAGCTGTTTGAATGCTATTAAATCCGTTAGTTTCAATTCTAAATCACATCATTTAATTTTATTGTTACGCAAATTAGTATATGATTTGCAGTCTCAAGGATTTATCATTAAATTTGTCTGGGTTCCAGCTCATTGTCAAATATTTGGTAATGAACAAGCTGATTCCTTAGCTAAATTAGGTGCATCTAGTGGCATTATTTTCAAACGTGACATATTTTATTCAGAATATTTTACTAAATTAAAAAGAAATTCCATCAACTTTTGGCAAATTGATTGGAATTCTAGTGATAAAGGTCGTTGGTGTCATTCCATATGTCCAAAAGTAGATAGAAAACCTTGGTTTAAACATCTATCTGTTGGTAGAAATTTTATTTATCTTTTTTCAAGACTCATGTCCAACAGTCATTTATATCGTATTAATATTGTAGATTCTAATTTATGTGATTGTGGTGCATCTTATCAAGATATCGATCACATTGTTTTTCATTGTCAGAATTATGTTTTGCCCAGGAAAAAAAATTATTGATAATTTTCAAAAATTAAATCATTCTGTACCTACATCGGTTCGAGATATTCTTGGTAGTAAATCTCTTGTTATGATGAAAATTATTTTTGGATTTTTAAATGAAATTCGATTTACTGTTTGATACTGCCTTTCAAATTTTCTTTTCAGAGTTCAAGAAACATATTGTCCCTCGGCTTTCGTTCATCGATGTTTCCCTTCAACATTTTGGCTCTGTTATGGATCGTTTCCGGTCGAGCCTTTTATATTAGTTTTACTTATTTTATAACGTTTTTCGAAAAGATGAAGAGGTTTTGCGCCCTTTTGAGAAGCATTTCATTACAAGAAAGAAATCACTCAAAAGGGTTTTTCCCTCTTCCAAATTCTTGTTAAAATAACTAAATAAATAAATAACATCCTGTTGAACGTATAAAAAATTTTTGTACATTGGATTCTAGAGCACCTATAATTTTTTTAGATTGACTTTAACATTATAATAATTTAGCCTTTCTAATAAGACAAGCCGAATTAACAGCTAGTATAAGAATCTCAAGAAAATATGTCATTTTTGTTCTGCTTCGCTTTATTCATTTCATTCTTCCTTATCGGGAAAATAATTGAGATGAGGATAAATTTATATACACCCTCTTAGATTGTCAAGAAATTAAAAACGTCATGTTGAATGTCTTGGCATTAGTAAAAATCATGCTTATTACAAGTTTCAGAAGACCTCACAGTTAGACAAGATTATTACACTTATCAAAAGAACCGTGTTTAAAATGTTTATACGACCAAACGATCTTCAGGAAATTAAACTATAATCAAGCTAAGGGTATATTCACTAACTTCATAACGTTGAAGGGGTGAGTGGGTGTTTGTTCTCGTGATGCTACGGCTAATGCAAAATTTGTACAATATTCATATCAAAACTTTACGAGGGGGTGGGTGGGTATCGAAAATAGCCATTTTTGCAATTTCTCATTGTAATAGGCTGTTTTCATCATGACAGATACGGCCTACTTTCCAGCACTGAAGTATCCAGTGCCGGAATAGTCATTACGCAATTGAAATTAGTGCTGTAATAATTCATTACGCAACTGTTTTTTTATTTTCCAGAAATTGTAAAATAATGGTGAATGCATTTCTGATACCCTCAAGTGGTCTTCTACGAAACTGCAAAAAATGTTGTACGTAACTCGTTGCAGAACTCGATTTTTACAGCACTCGTCGTAATTATCCCACTCGACAAGCCTTGTAGGATAAATTTACGACTCGTGCTGTAAAAATCATAATTATGCAACTTGTTCCGTAAACTACTATTTTGGCGTTATGAGATTTTTGAATAAACTTTAAATTTACTGAGAGCTTGTGAGCTAATGCCTAATCTTTCTATCTTTGATTTTCCCCTCTGTACCTAGCAAATTTGCCATTCAAACTGACAACTGAATAGATAAAATGGAAATTTGAAACCATACAAAATATTCGTTTAGCAAGCCAAGCATATGCTAACTAGACAGCAAATAATTTATACAAGAAAAACATTTTCAAACTGAAAATTAAAAACCCTCCACCACAAAAGTGGGATCAAATTCAGAAACATGATGTTTTTGTATTCCATGTCTCCAAACCGTGAACATCATACCAAGTGCGAAAGGGACACCCTCTACTTCAGCGAAAACAGCGATTCCGAAACATCAACAACTTGTATACAACCGAAAACACATACCTACAACTGCAGGAGATTCCCAATCTGGACTCCGGTTTTTCTCCTCGTGTCACGCAAAGCACTCCGAGAGGTCTCCTCGAAGTTGTTGCTACCGCTGCTGGGCAAATATTTGCTTTGTCGGAATACACACTTCTTTTTTTTCTCGGTAATATGCCACCCTCCTTCTGCCCTGGACAAAAAAAAACTGTCAGCTGCTCAAACAGAGCGAAGCCGAAAGCATACGTTTCACGTTTCTCTGCCATCACGCTATGTTCAAGGGGGGTTGTTTTGCAATTTTCATGTTGGGTGGGTGTTTCCTTAGTAGACAGTCCCCTATAATCACACTAGGGGATTTTTTACGATTGTTTTGCTATCTAATATTTTTTTGCTATGAAAATCAGGAGCTGTTTGTCCAAGAACCATTGATTCACAGCTTGATTTGGTCCATTGTAGAATTTTTAGCGATTTTTACTACCTTGTTTCTTATGACCAAGAGCACCTTCAAATGAATGAAAACCTAAGGTGCACAAAAGTTGCATGATAACCTCCTTTGAACATTGCGTGTGCCGGTAGGCTACCGTATAGGGTTCATTCAAATATTACGTAACGCAAAATTTGACAATTTTCGACCCCCTCCCTCCCCCACGTAACAGCTTTTGTATGGAAAATTTTAAATTTTTGTATGGACCGTAACAATATGTGAGACCCCCTCCCTCCCCCTCTTGCGTTACGTAATATTTGAACGATCCCATAGCAGCGCTTTATGCATTGGGTTTCCATGTTGTTTTATAGTGATTGCATCAACTCTCTTGAGTGCGAGATAGCATCGCAGTCGCAGGCGGCTGGGGATAAGAATGGTGGAACTTTACCCAAAAACGAACGCGAGAAAGAAAAATGCTCTCTCTCACACACGCACACACAACATGGCAACAACACGGTAGTAGGGGGAGCCATAAGTGCTCAAAGCACAGCACATAATGCACCGTTGGAAAGAAAAAGGAGGCGTGTCGCAAAGCAGTAGCATGCTGGAAAATAAAAACTCAGCATGCCATGTTCCGTAATAGCGCGCTCGTAGGAACGAAAGCAGCAGGCGAGGAGGAAAGGAAAAAACGTTTTTCGGTTGAAATTTGATACAAAACGAGATATAAATGACGCGCAAATTGCTGGTAGTTTCCCTCCTCTGGCAAAATAGAGCACCCAGAAAACAAAAATAAAAGCATCCGCGTTACGCTGTAAAGTGAGGAAACCGGAACGAAGGAATATGTTTTTGCTATTGTGTGCCTTTGTAGGAAAGTGTGCTTTTGTGGGGTACTCCGGTTTCCAGGTTGATGTTTTTTTCGAGGAAAATTAAAAAAGATTGATGTGGTTGCTTTTCGGGGAATGGCTTCTAGGAATATTAGTGGGAATTTATAAATGACACTGATGTTGATTGAAATCGTAAATTGTTGTTACTTTCTTGATGAGAATTGTGTGAGAAATCTTGTGATGATGGGACAGCTTAAATTACTTTTATAAGGTACGCAACAAAGTGAAGAATGATGATTTTTACAGCACGAGTAAATTTATCCAACTAGACTTGCCGTGAAAAAAAGGTATGCACTGATATGCACTACTCTAAGAAATTTTCTGAAAGTGTTGTTTTACCCATTGAAATAGGTCAAGCTCAGAATGTGGTACTTGGTTGTTGGTGAACTTTAGAAGACATCAAAGTATGCTTTTTTTTTTTGCAATTTTTCATCATTGTAGGTTGTTTTTTATCACGCCAGTCTGTCATGAAACGGTATGCTTTCTTGCACTAAATTATGCAGTATCGTAAGAGTTATAACGCTTAAATTGCGTAAAGACCAAAAACATTGCGTTGTCTTTTAATTACGCTACTGCTTTGAGTTGTGTAATGAGAAACTACACAACATGTTTGCAAAATAATGGTGAACGCATGTAGATAAGATTTCCACCCTGAGGTGGCCTTTCACGAAATTGCAGAACAAATTGTACGCAACTCATTGCAGAACTTGTTTTTGACAGCACTCGTCATAGTTATCCAATTTGGCAAGCCTCGATGAATAAATGTACAACTTGTGCTGTAAAAATAATTCTGCAACTTGTTGTATAGGCAATTATTACCCTGTACAGGTAACATTTATGGTTTTGCCATGGTTTCAAAATTAACTTAAATCTAAAGACTAATATTAGAAGTGATTCACTACTAATTATAAGAGGCAACCTTCTCCTATATGATTTTAAGAATGCCTATTCACTTTGTCGTGTTAAGATTGCCCTTATTCAACTGATATTGAACAGTGTTGAAGATTATGCAATACGTAAAAAGCTTACCGCATTATTTACCAATTGACGCTTTTTACATTCGCAGAAGAGACTGGGTGGACTTGACTATCGGAGGGAACACATGATCCCACTTTTTTTTTGAATCTTAAACAAATTTATTTATCTATATAAATAAAAATGGAATGGTGTTTGTATGTCACAAAATAGTAGGAGAAGGGACTATCGGATTTTGGAAATTCTTGCATAGTTATGTTCCTAAAGTGTTCCTACGTTTTTGTACGTACAGTGTTATAGACGCATTAAAAAAAGGTCTTCCCAGTCTTCCCTATCCGTCAAAATATCACTGACGGCCTATTCTTGAGATGGATTACCGTAGAATTTTCTTCTTATCAAAACTTCTCTAAGAATAACTGTGAACATTCTTACAGAAGTTTCTACCGAAATTCCTCCCAGGACTCATATGAAAAACAATCTCGTTTTCATTATTTTATCAGGATTTGCATTGAAATCTTTCAAATGATTTCATAAACATATCTTTATGAATACATTCGACAGTTTTCAATGGCATTCGGCCAAATGGCCGGACACCTTTTCATTAAAATATATGTTGGGCTTTTTCCTCCAATTTCATGAGAAAATTTCTTCAAAAGATCATTTAGTAGTTCTTAAAATGATTCTTCCAAAATTGTTTAAAATATCCTCCAAACATCCAACCCTGTCGTCCTGCTTAGTCGCGCTTAGTCGACGACTAAGAAGCTTTTCTCAGATTTTTTTTAGAATTTTTCGCCCGAAGCCATAAAATATAATGTATGAAATCAACAACAATCTAACGCCCTATAAGATATCAATCGAAATTTTCAACCTGTACCTACCAACGCCCTGGAGTAATTTAAACCTATTTGCATAAAATTTTATATATACATCATGAGTATATCATCGCCCTGTAGAAAATCAATCGAAATTTACGAGCTGTATCAACGCCCTAGAGTAATTTCACCACATCGAATGGAAATTCCAGGCATTATCAACGCCTCAGGATAATTTGACCTTATTCCACATATATCAAAATCGAAAACTCCAAGCAGTATCAACGCCCTGGAGTAACTTGTCCCATATCCAGCTTTTTACACTCGCCATGGTATAAAAAATTTGACAGGAGCTTACAACCGCCACTGAACTGAAACTCGAAAATAAATCCTTAGTAACCCATCACTCACTGAAATAATTTTCATTGCTTCTCTGTCACTCAAACTAAAATTTAATTTCGATTTTCATAAATAATGCTTTAATAATCATTCCCTTTCTTTTTTTAGGTTTTATTCAGAGCAAGTACGCAATACCTGCAGCTTGGCCATATCATTGGAACCATGTATAGCTGTACAACACTTCCGTAAATCGAATGAAAATCATTAAAAGAATTGATGTCTGGAAAATGGAATGAAATTTACCTTGAAAATGGAGATCTCTGCTACTGTAAAATTTACACAATATTTTGTGAGAACATCTCCCAGGATTTTGTGATAATATTGTCCAGAGTTAAAATCGTGCTCACTATTACGCCAGACTCTAGCTCTAAAAAAACTTTTGTCATGAAATCTGTGAGGACGATGTCCAGGATTTTGAAATTATCCTCTTCAGTATTCTGTAAGAAATCTATAAAATATTGCGTGAGAATCTCACCTCATATTAAAAGGATTTCGCCAAATACCTTGTTGAAATATAGTTCCGAATTTTGTAAAAATACTGTTAAGGATCTTTTTCAAAATTAAGTAACAATTAGGAAGCTTTACTGGTTAACTGAGAATCGTTTGCTGAAATAAAAATGCTAGGCGTTTCCTCAGAACCTTATCCAAATTTCCAAACTATAATCCTGTCATGATGCCTAATGGTTAGACCTGTTCATATTTGAAAAAATCTCTGTAAATCTTCCGGTCAAGTAGTATTCTGATTTCTCATGCTAAGAACATCGTCTGGTCAAATTTTCAGCTCATTTGATAAAGATTACAGTATGCTTCAAGTTAAAAATGTGTTTTTGGGCTTATTTCAAGGTTTGAAAAATCATAACTGGCATGTGGAATATTAAAACCACTTGCTATTACCACAATTTGAAAGCTAATTTTATTCTGTTAGAGTTTGTCGAAGATGCTAATAAGATTAAATTGAGTTTTAACATTGTTTGATCCAGATTTGTTCGCCACAGTACCCAGAAATCACAGCTTTCGCAATATATATGGTCTAGAAAACACACATTGACATTATTCCTTCAAGCCCTAGTCAACGGGAATCAAACATAATAAACCTATGAATTCATTGACCATACATGTTGCTTGAAGCAATCAATTACAAAAAATGCCCGAAGATCGAGCACAGCATCGCAACCTGATGAAAGTTAAATCGTGCGTGACACATGTACCGACGAATGAATGAATTGAACAAGTTAGCAATGCTTTTTCTTTTCAATTGATGATTGTTTTGATCGCATTTCACTGACCATTTAGAACGATTTGAAAACAATCATCATCATTGACTGAGAAAAGGCAGTGCTAACGTGTTCAATTTTTATGTTCTTCGAAGCTGACGGTGGTGCATTCGGCTCACTAACAGCGGATTTACAAATGTGCTTCATAATAATCTTTTTTTTACAATTTATTTTCATAAGATAAATGGTAACTTTAAACGGTATTGACTTTAAGATGTGCATAGTCATCATGTCTAAAAAATTAAAATCTGAAGTTTTCATAAAAGTATGCTTTCCAGAGAAAACACTCCCCGAAAATAGAGATTTTCAAGAACCTCGAGACACAAACCTCAACCAAACTATGTTAAAACTTGCTCCAATCCTAAAACCGTGTTCGACAAAAGTTCGTAGAATTCGATAAACTACTGTGTAGAGGTATTTCCAAAAAGGTTTGGTGTTCCTTTCGGTAGTTATGATTTTTTAAAGCTTGAAAATAGCCCAAAAACACAAAATTGATTTGAAGCACACCTAAATTTACTCCAAATTGTCTGAAATTCTGACCAGAAGTTCATTTCGACATGTTAAATTAAAGTATTGGTTGACTGGGGAGTTTCTAGACATTTTCGAAATAATGAATAGGTCTATCAATGGTGTTTTTAAGGATTTTATCATAATATCACCCAGAAATATGTGAAAACCATGCCTTGAGCTTTGTAAGAATTACGGCCCGACAACATGCTGCGTAAATTGTTTCCAGGATTATGTAAATCTGACAAACTTATAACACGATTCTGTGAGACTTCATCGTATGATTTAATAAGGATATATTTGATCAATTTGACTGTTTTTGGCAAATTTGTAAGCCTTGGTCTTGCGCAATTCAAAATGCTAAGCCGGGTTTTTTAAACATTTCTCCTTCAGGTTGTTGTGATGTATGGTCGACTAACTTGTTTAAGCCTAAAATAAAAAAAAAATAGTTCTTCATTTTTAAATGTAACCATTATGACTATTTCCGCAAATCAAAACAAAATTTTCATTTGATTGACAGAAAGAAAACAATAAAAAATTGACTGTTCGTCAAGGCATGCTGAGGACATAATTCGAAGTTTCAGTTCAGTGGTGATAGTCAACTTCCGTCAAATATATTATAGCATATTGTTTTTATGGCGAGCGTAAAAAGCTGGATAGAGCCGTAACATCCTAACGCCCTGTATGATATCAATTAAAATTTCAAGCTTTTTCAACGCTTTGGAGTAACTTGACCTCACCTTATGTAGACCAAGTGCATCTTTACGCACCACATCACTTGAATGGTCCGAGCATTATCAACGCCCTAGAGTAATTTGGACACATGCCATGTAAATCAGTTGCATCTTAACGCCCTAAGGGACAAATGTTAAGATGTATAAATGCCCTTGACTAATTTTACCTTGTCTTACGTAGATGTGGTGCACCTCAATGCCCTGCATCGATTGAAAACTCCAATATGTATTGACGCCCTAGAGTAATTTAAACGTGTCTCATATAGATCAGCTGCATTTTACGATCCTGTAGGACATTATTTAAAAATTTCAAGCTGCATAAACGCCCTGGATTAATTTGACTTCATCCCATGTAAATCAAGTGCATCTTGACGCCCTGTATGATATCAATAGAAACTCTAAGCTCTATCAACACCCTGGAGTGATTTGAAATTATCACATATCGATCAAATACATCTCAATGCCCTAGGACAACAATTGAAAATTTAAGCTTTATCAGTGCCCTGGGAAAATTTGACCTCATTTTTCGTAGACTAAGTGCATCTTCAAGCCCTGTAGGACATCAATCGAATATTCCAAGATTTAATATCGCCCTGGAGTGATTTGACCTTGTTCCATGTAAATAAGTTGCATTTTAACGCCCTGTGGGACAATTGTCAAAATGTATAAACGCCCTCCTCTAATTTGACCTTGTCTTACGTAGATCAGGTGCACCTCAATACCCTGTATCGATTGAACATTCCAATCTGTATTGATGCCCTGGAGTCTCACGTAGATCTTAGATAAGATGCATATTAACGTCCTGTAGGACATCAATTGAAAATGCCATGCTGTATCATCGTCCTGAAGTAATTTGGACTCGTGTCCTGTAAATCAACTTTATGTTAACGCTCTGTTCGATATCTATTTTCCTTGTATTTTGACCTTGTTGTCTTACGTAGATCAGGTGCAACTTAATGCTCTGTTTCCATTGAAAATTCCAAGCTGTATCAACGCCCTGGAGTATTTTGACCTCATTCTATGTAGATCAGGTATATCTCAACACCCTGTAGGACATAAATTATAAATTCCAAGCTTTAGCAACGCCCTGGAGTAATTAGGCCTTCTCTCACGTAGTTCAGAAACATCTTAACGCTTTGTATAACATCAATCGATCAAGATATATCAAAGGTCTGAAGTGATTTGACTGAATTCCATATTGATCTTTGTGAGATCTGGAGCATATTTACGCCCTATTGAAAATCAATTGAAATTTCTTAGCAGTATCAACGCCCTGCAGTAATTTTACTGGAGTGACTGACTTATTCTATGATGATCAGGTACATCTCAACGCCCTGTATAAAATTAAATGAAAATTCCAAGCTCTATCAATATCCTGCAGTAATTTAACCTTAGTCTACATTAATGAATTGAATAGTAACGCCCCGTAAAAATCAATCATTTTTTTTTAATCTGTATCAACGCCCTGAAGTGATTAAACCTTGTTTCACGTAGATAAGCTGCAACTTAACGCCCTGTAGGAAACCATTTAAATTTTGTTTGCTTTGTGACCTTAACTAATGTATATCAAGTGAAGAGTAGTGTTTGGTTCTTTCCGTTTTATATGTTGTTTATAATATCTATACTTCGTCTTTACTATTTATCAAACGATTGTGCCACTTTTCTTCGAATGTCCTTTCCACGAATTACAGTTTCCAGAATAACCCTTTTCCTCGAATGGAATTTTTCCGAATGGTTTGTCTCTTCGAGAAGTGATGCAGTTCATGAAGGTGCAAGAATAGTTCTCAGTGTGCGTACCAGATGACTGTCCGATCACTACCCTGAGTTGTGAAACGGGATCCCTTAATTCAATGGATATTACTATGGCTGTATGCGTTTGATCCCTAGTATTCGGTATTGTTAAAGAAAATGTTGGTTAAATTATCTCGAGAAATCCTTCGATAAAAGCACGTGATCATTAAGAAGCCCAAGACCACTCTCGAAGTTTGATGAAATATGGTATAGTTTAAAAATGAAAGAATCTTCAACTTATATGTTCTTATGACAGTCAGTTAATACCCTTGTTTTTTTTTCTGGACCAATAATTTTTATGTGATAGTGATAAATTTCATAATCAAGTATGCACCACGAGCAGCATTTTTGTGTTTTTAAATTTCATGAAATAGGTTTGAAAACCATCTGTAATTGATACTTGGAAATTCCTAGATTCACTAATATATCTATCGTAAAACTACCGTTTTGCTTCAAAATCCGGACACCTGAGAGGCAGTGCAACTTCAAACATGAATTTCATAAGCAAATTCTTGTATATCTTGAAGCTATAAAATATTTCCACACAGTACATAGTTCAATTTTTGTTGCTGTGCTAAGAAAAATACAATGTTTGAGGAAAATCTCACTACTGTGGTGAATCAAAATCCGAACGGTACCAATATCCGGACACTCTGGTAACTTCTACTGAATACAATGTGAATTTGAATAATT
This sequence comes from Aedes aegypti, assembly GCF_002204515.2. Taxonomy (NCBI): domain Eukaryota; kingdom Metazoa; phylum Arthropoda; class Insecta; order Diptera; family Culicidae; genus Aedes; species Aedes aegypti. Next base: position 5,296,948 of record NC_035107.1, read on the forward strand.
ATGTGGTTTTAATGATTCACATCTGAGCTTTATAACATTGCACATGATTTAACTGCAATTTGATCTAGTAGCCATTGTCATATAATTAATAAAAATAAAAATCAAATATCAGTTTGACGCCATTATATCGTAGTGCAGTTTTCGTAGTTCAAGTCATTCAGCGAAACAAAGAGCGATCAAGTTAACGATAATTTATTTCAATGACATTGTATGCGAATTGTTGCAAACCATAGTTTGTGTTTAAATATGTTAGATAAATGATTGGAACACTTTAAAACTGTGAAAACAAGTGTAAATGGACATTTTTTCGTGCGATAAGTGAGTGTCCGGATTTGTGAACCATGGATTTGATATCTGAACGCTATACGTTTAACTTGTAGTTTGCTTGAGTGAACATCTATTTTGTAATAAAAATGCACCGAAAACTGCAATAAATGCAAGAAAAAGTGGATGATCGTGTATGAAATTAAATTGTAGTGGAAAAGTCGACTTTATGATGACGATTGTTGCAGATTATTTGCTCGCGACTACAACCAAAAGATATGAGTAACCGAATAATAATAAGTAATACAGAATAATCTTGATTATTCATTTTTAAAAACATTATTATGTGCTTCCCTGTATTTAAAAACAAAAAATATGATAGAATAGCCACATTTAAATTGAATTTTCTTAATTTTATTTGAATTAAGCTGGCTTAAACACGGATGTCCGGAAATTGATTCAAGAATGTCCGGTTTTTTGATTCACATGTCCGGATTTGAAAACAAGACATGTGTAATAAAAAACATTATTTCCATATTATATTCGTTATTTTAACTAGAATATTTGCAATTATCATCAAGATAAAAGTCGAAACGATTCGTGACACGGTAGTGCGTTAATCAAATCACTCTTATTTAATTTAAAAACTCAAAGATTTTGTAAGTATTTCATTCGAATTGAATTTTTAGCACTTTATTCAAGGTTATATCATCAGCTTTCAGTATTGACTATTAAACAGTCAACACTGATGTGAAAAACAAAGACAAATCACACAAATCTCTTCTATCGCCGCATGAGATTCAGTGACGTGCGACATCTGGAACTTAACGAGACACATTCTTTTCAAATTATTTTTCCGAAACGGAAGGTAACAATTTAGTTTTTTTACCGAATATTCTCTAAATAACTTTTACAATCATAAATTGTCCATTTTAATCATTATGATTTAAATAGAGGCACATTTTAATTCACATTCTCGGATGTCCGGCTTTTGAAGCAGCTGGAAATCATGCTTCGTAATCCGGACACTTCAATTTAACCATTAATAAAGAAATGTTCATATAAATACCGGTAAATTTCACTAGCTGGCAACAAAAACACACTTTTTTCCTCCTGTTAGTCACGTTTAACAACACAGAAACGTATGTTGACTATGAAAACTTCGAGCACATATCCGAGCGCCAACCTTAAGAAATTGTTTATCAGGCAGAAAATCAACTGACGATTTCACGCGCAGTTTATTTTTATTTTTGTTTTTATGGTTTTAAAGCCTACTGCGATACGCTGACATTCACAATAAACATTTAAAATCAAAGAATCGAACTGAGTGTTAACATTACAGTTACACTTTCTTAAACATGGCAAAAAATAAGAAAATGTTCAAGGTGTCCGGCTTTCGAAGCGTCCGGCAATTCGATGCAAAACGGTACAAAAGGTAAAACCATTGCAAAATATGAAAACGTCGAAAAAAAAAATATTGAAAACCAGAGAAATTGTTGACTTTTTTTCCATATTGTTATCACAACAACAGCGATATTTTATTTGTAATTCAAGCCATATATTTAGCTGAATATCGAACACTTCTTCTTTATGTAAAAAAATAGTTCAAATTTTCTAGATGTTCTGCTCTTGGAAAACTCAAGAAAGTCTTGTTTTTGTTTGTTGGGGCGTAGAACCACTGCGTCCATTGAGTTGAACTTTCGTGGTAAAGAAAATCTTAGTAAACTTAATTATTTGATTTATTTTTTTAAAGAAAAAATATCATATATTTCTCTAAGTATGCTTCATATATTACTTTACGTACAAACATAATCAAACATTCGAAACATCGAATCTCAGGTATTGATTTATTTATGGTTAACTTTAAAACTTTTATTCGCATTCTAGTCAAGTCTACATTTTTTTCTGGTCTGGCATGACTGAGAATACGCATAATATTTCGTTAAAATTGTTCCGAGTTATGGTTGAGTAATAACCGCTGAAACGCGGTTACCATCGGCATATATAATTAGAACTACAGTTTGCGTCGTATTTTGCCTAAATTTTATAAAACTAGAGGAGAAGCATTTAGGTTTACTCAGTTTTTGATAAATTCTATGTGTTTCTTCTCGTATCTTCTTCTCATATATTCCCTGAAACACAAACAATCTTAAAAAATTTTAAACTTGAGAGAGACACAAAAACGGTTCTATGTGGCTTTTAGATTGGCACTAGATGATTCCTTTTACACTTAGTGATAGGTTCCACAAGACTAAGTTTATTTTATGAATTATGATTTCTATTTGAATGGTACATTGTAATAGTATGACTCTAGGAAATAGTCACATAGCATATATAGTAGGTATTGTTAAGGTAGATTCAATTGATACTAGGACAAAAGAACATTCAGTTTTTACATCAGCAAACTTTTCAACTAAATAATTTTTAAGTCCATGTACTTGATCTCTTTGTTCCATATTTCAATAGAAATGGAACACAAACTAAATACGTGCAAATGCATTTTGGTTTTCGTTCGTTAGGAATGTATATTAAAGTATTTGTGATATTTGCAATTTTTATATATTAAAATGTTGCCATGGGTTTTTGGATTTCCGTTTATGATCTATATAAACTAAAAGTCGAAAACCCATAGCAACATAACCTCCATCACGGTTGATTCCTATATATTAAAATATTTGTGATATATCTTATGAGCCGACATCATTAACGCCTGGGAATAGAAGCGCCCTCTGGGCTATAGCAACGCCTCTCTCAAAAAGGGACGACTAAGAAGCTCAAATTTTACGATGACAGGGCTGCAAACATCCGCCAATTCTTCTACAAGTTTATTCATGGATATTTTATTTCGAAATCGAGCAAGATTTAAAAGTTGACACAACACACGTTTTCTGTTGAAAATTTAACATCGCTGCTTGAGAATCCCTGAATGTTGTCCGGAATAAATCTAAGAATTATCTCCTTGAGAACTCTCTGGAGCCATGATCAATAGTTGGTAGCGGACGAAGATATTTACAGCGGTAAAAATAGACAAAAAAACACAAAATTGAAGTTTGCCATGAAGAATGAACCACAATTATTATGCTCTGACAAGAACAAACTTCAGCCTTAGCAGTTAAATTTATATTGAAACACTGCCCTTTTGATTTTGAAACCATCCCGTTTGGTTTGAGCAATATTCAGTTTTGGCACCGTGTCAAAATCGAAATGTTTTCCAAAATTTGTAAATGTTGCCATTCATTACATACAATTTCTAAAAATTATTCAAAATTAATGTCGTAGGATGACTTTTTTATTAAATTCACGATTAATAATATTTTCAGTATGCAATCTACGAAATACTCCGTTACCACGCAACGCAACGCAAATTCACGATTAATGGTATATTATATTATATTAACAATATGGTTCACTTCCACTTATCCCATACACAAATTTGGCGACCCGTTTAGTATTTCCAACAGCACCATCTGTTGATGAAAAAGGTGACTAAACCATGCTTTGGTTAATTCCTTTTGATCGTGTACACTGGTTTTACGTCCCTCGGTGACATTTCTCATTGTTTTGATTTTAGATTTGCAGAGTTCGAGCTTAATATTTGAAAAATTACCGTAAAAACACCGTGCACAACCAAAATCATAAACGGAAATAAAAGATTGATTCAACTTATGATAACGTGAAGAGTAAGGTGCTTTATGTTTTTCAATTAGGACATAACTGTTGAATAACTACCGATAATTGTCGTAATCTTAGCTATTCTTGCTCGTCCCGTAAATGTAAAAAATGTACCGTAATTTCGGGTGAAATTGATCACTTTTCACTGTTTTCCATGTCTATTTTCTATGATGTTGCTAATTCCAAACAACTTAATGCAGAAAAACAAGTACGACGGTAAGCCTCATTGGCTTATATACTCAAATTTTCATACAGTTGTTATTTTAGTGCTGAAAATCGTCTCTGAAATAAAAAAATCAAGGAATTCCATTTCGGGGTGAAATTGATCACCTGTCAAAACAATTATTGTTAGTTTTAAAATCAACTTTACTTTTTTGATTTGGGCTTCCTGAATACAAATATGCTTGCCAAATTCTTAACAATGCAAAATTTATGGAAATAATAAACAATTAATTTTCAACATTACCGCAGAAAACGCCTAAATGTAGGCAATTTCCAAAGGAATCTTCTGATATCTATAACAAATTCAATTATTACAACAAAATTAACAAATTGGTATGAATTTTGATGATAAATTTCGTTTTGAGGATATATTTCAAGCATCCTTACAAATTTTCAGGTTGACAGCATGTCCAAATCTTTGTTTAAAACTATAAGTTTATTGATGTCTGCCAATACCACACAGAACACGATTATGGAATTTTCTATTATTTTCATAGAAATAAACATTCCTTAACACAAAAAACTTCACAACATGCAATTCGACAATAGTTAAGACAAACAATGTTCATTTACTGTAGGTTGTAATGATTTCTGTGCTCTTTAAGAGGGAAATAAAATCGTGTGACACGGTGATCAATTTCACCCTATTGATCAATTTCACCCGAATTTACGGTATATTGATACATTTTTAACATGACAGTGCATCATTACTCCGATATATTTAGACGCGTGCAAATTTCAACGGTGGCATACTTCACTTGATTTAAAGCCAAGTAGCCCGACTTCTTCAATGGACCGATGCACGAGTTCACTAATTTGACGTTTAAGCGGTGCTGAATTCACTGGTTTCCATGGTCTCATAAATAACACGGCATCCCTAAAACGTCAAATACTGAAACCGTCCATAGGTCCATAGCCATGTTGGACTTCAAACTCGTAATTTCAAAGCAATGAAAATCAGTCTACAAAGCGGATAGTGATTCGAAAAAGTATCACTATATGCGCTTACTTGCATGAATATGATGATACTGATATTAATTAAACATCATGAGATGAATTAATAACAATCATCAACGATGCGCACACATTTCAATGAAAGCATACTTCGCATAAAGAGCGTTAGTAATAAAATCAATTTGATATGATTGATTCCCAATTCATTTTTGACGGCATGAGCACGAGCAAGTGGTTGTACATCAAAATTGAGTGTGAGTATACCAACACTGGCCTCCATACAAAATTCGCTGTTTGTCATATATTGCCAGATATAATACTTTTCAAAATCATTAAAAAAAAAAGTTTAATAACGAAATTTAAAAATCTTAGTTGTTCCGTATACTTCAACACCTAAAAACAGATTTCTGCAGTAAATTAGCCACATAAATCAGCCTAAAAGCTGGAAAACTTACAAAGTTGTCTAAAATCGACTCATAATGTTGTCGACCTTTTTGATAACGGCAAATGATTCAGCAACCTTCCGCAGTGAATTCAATGCAAAGGATTCGATCATAATACTTACGCCTTCATTTATAAACTCTCATGAAGCACGGTTTATAAATTACGTAGTACTTAATTTGACTATTTATTTGTCCCTTTTCAAAATCTCCATTCCAGCAAATAATTTTGTTAATAATACAGAATGGTCTTCTATAGTATATGTACAAATTATTTTGAAAATTTGCAAAAGTTCATTCAGATTTAAGCTCTATACTTTTCATATGTTACGCTGGATATGATATGAAGTGTCACTTTGATGAGCTCGAATGTTTAGAGTGTATTAGTTGCCACGTTTGCCTTGTGTGGCGCTAAAATCACAGAAAAGGGGATCGCCAGAAATATATGAGAGTGACTCATATTGTTAATATAATATATTTGTAATAATGCTCTATAAAAAAGATCGTTCCATTTTGGCCCGGTTAGTTTTGAAAACATGAAACTTTTGAATGTATCGTTAAATATGTGCCGACAATGTGTTAGAATCAAGACAAATGGAAAACTTTAAAAAGTACTTATATAGAACTATTTCACCAAATTTAGGAGGACACTTGTTTCAACTCTCGTAAATAGAGATTCACTGCTTCCAAATCTTGCTTCCAGCTGCCTTCAGCTCTTTGATTTACAACAACAGGAGATCGTCACTCAAAAGGAAAATCGATTGACATCACTTTCACAAGTCACTAGTTCATCATTGTCAGAAAAATAAGGCATTTCGGCCAAAACTTCAATATATCAGAAGAAATAAACTATTCGAACACAGAAAATATGACAGCTACACTTTTTTCACTAGAGAAATTAACCAGGCGTTTCAGTTTTTTCGATGGCTTCGTAAACTTCGCACTTTTACTCACTTTTCGTAACAGTCACACCGGCAAGCGGTACCCAAAGATGTTTTGGAATTCTAAGGGGTACATAAAAGATTTCAGGAGTTTCCAATGGATTATTATGAAAATCCAATGGCTCCAAGAAGATCAAGAGCTTAAATGCTAACAAAGGAACAAGAGATCTGCAGCATATTATTGCCCCAATCAATGGCCACTATATCACCATATCAAATCAGTATCATATCACGCTTTGAACATTTAAATTTGAAAATCATTTCACTAGTAATCATAGTTGATAGCCTCATTGGAGATGACCCATATCGCATAAAGCCGTTTCGCATAAAGGCATAAGGGACGTTTCATATCCTGCTTTTTACGCTAGCTTGCTATAAACTTTGAATCACCCCTTTTTAACGTTTCTTACCTAAACTTAGCTCTGTTGAAAATTTGTCATGTTGATGCAAATCACGGTGTACTAAATTAAGAAGGTGATATATTCCGAAAACTGACAGCTACTTGAGGACGTCATTCCTATCCACCTCGAACAAATTTTCGAAAAAATTGATCTAGTGGTCCGGATGGTATATGGTACGATAGGAGTGACGTCACATGTTTACAACCAAACTTGATGTTTACATCAGTGAAGAGCCTGCCTTGTTAATTTTTTATGTCGTGATGCAAATGAACATCATAAAAGGATCCTTGATTGAGGTAATATAAATATGAAGAAAAAAAATATTTCCTGATTTTCTGTATTTAAGTAATTTATTTAAGTAGAACCTTCTGTTTTTTGCCATTTTAGATAAATAGTAAACAGCCACCAAAGGGACTGTTTCCTGAAACTTCGATAATGACCTATTTTAAAAACTGAACTATGTGAATGAGAGTCAGGAACTGTACCAGTCCAGCCAAACAAATAGCTTCAAGGATTGAATACTAATGATTTTGTTTGAGACTGACCTTAGATAACCCTTGATTTAATTTACATAGTTCAGGGGATATTCTCGCTTAACAAACAGCCGAATTATAACCATTCAGATCATTTTTGGATACGAAGAACCACATTTGGGTACAATTTTTACCACACCTCCTGAGTCATTTTATCGGGATCCAATGAAAAGATTGTCCCCCATTAATGATAGACTTACAATTTAAGCAAACTAATTACACGGTAGGTTAGCGCAATGTAACAGCATGACGACACAGAACTTGACGAAGGTCAATATTCCAACATTTCAGACCACAAATGCTTGAAAACTTGCATGTAAGGTATCTAGAAGGGCCTGCCAGATTCTTCATTCCACCATTTCGAAACAACATGTGACAGCTGGCGACTTTTTTTTTTTGGTTGAAGTTCAAGCCGCGACAAAAAAGCCCATGGATGCGCGAGAAAGTTTTCTTCCAACTGCTGTTACTAGCAGTAAGCAAAACCTAATAATTCCATAGAAAACAAGTCGCCAGCTGTCACTTAAAGGGTGATTACTATTTCCTGTCAGTAAAATAAGTAATCATAGAAAAAAGATGATTGTATGAATTTTTATTACAAGTGCATATCCAGTTCTGAACATCTATAACATTTGCCTTCACTATACATAGATAACATATTTATTTTTTTTACCTTAATTTCCAGCCACATGCGTTGTTCCAGAAGCGTTACAGTTAACGCGCACGTTATTCAGATGTATATATTTCAACCAAAAGAGACATATTTTTGTCGTTAAAATTGTCCATTATCAGTCTTATGCTATTCCCTAGCAAGTCTTAAAGATGGTATTAACATGCTGTTTCAATCAGGCAAATTTTTCAGCGGAGTTTAGTCAAAAGTACATATCTGTGGAAAACGTGCGTGCCAGGTGTAATGCCTTTAAAGCAACACATATGACTAAAAAGTAAGGTAAATAAAAAAAGATTTAATCTTTACTTTGGCAAACAAATCTTTATAGATGTACAAACCAGGATGTACACTGGAAACTAAAATTCATACATACATCTTTTATCTACGATCATTTACTTTACTGACAGGAATTAGTAATCACCCTGTACACTTCCCCTGCAGCTGAACTCACTTCGCATCTACTGACTGCTTAGATTGCTGACCTCTCTTCAATAAATCTTGCTTGCATATATGTTTTAATAAACACCCTTTCACCATAAATTTTACGGAAGGTTCTGAAATGTATAACGGCCATGTTTGCTGATCACTAATACGATTTGAGAGCATTTGAACCAATATGTACATCTGTATTTAAATTATTTATCTCTAATAATTAGGTCAAAAAAGTTTTCCTCGTGTCTATTCCTAAAATGAGAAGAATGAAGTTTGTAAAAGTAGATAATTAGTGCAATATAAAAAAACACAGCTGTTCTGCAATCCAGTGAAAATTTTTGACATTATTGAATTGTTGAACGATTAAAAAGCATGGTCTACTAAGACATTGCCATACAATCGGTAGGCAAGAAATGTCAAAGTCAATTCACCCCTCGCAGTTTTATAGCTAGCGTAAAATATAAAGAACAGGTAGCATTTTAAAAAAGGCATATAATTTTCTTTATACCAAACGTCAATTATGCGAAACGGCCTACCCATGTTATTCTCTCACGTCTCATAATCTTATCATCATAGCTACGATATTGTTACCGTTGGTTTCGAAAAGAAAACAAAAAGAAGAAAAACAATTTAAGGGATTTTAGAGAAGTTTTTCGGGTGGTGAGGCAGATAGACATAGACAATCAGAGTAAAGATCCTTAATCCCTTACCATCAAGTAGTTCAAAGCCGTCAGAATATTCTCTAAATATCTCATTCGTCAGTGAACCTTTGCAATAAACAACTTCTGAAAACCCCTTTAGGTACATGGGAAATCCTTGAAAACCCTCTATAAATAACCAGGAATTCTCCGAGAATCGCTTCAACAGATAACACTAAATCAACAATTTCACGCCACAATACTCGGTTCGTGGCCGCATCTCTCCATCCTCGGTTCTGCGCCAAATCGATACGCACTTGATCCGCCCACCTAGCCTGCTGCGCTCCACGCCTTCTTGTACCAACCGGATCCGAAGCGAACACCATCTTTGCAGGGTTGCTGTCCTTCATTCCTGCAACATCGTATTCTTCCAGCTTTGGCCACCTTCTGGATACTGGGTTCGCCGTAGAGTTGGGCGAGCTCGTGTTTCATCCTTAGCCGCCACACACCGTTCTCCTGCACACCGCCGAAGATCGTCCTAAGCACCCGACGTTCGAAGACTCCAAGTGCTTGCAGGTCCTCCTTGAGCATCGTCCACGTTTCATGCCCGTAGAGAACTACCGGCCTTATGAGCGTTTTGTACATGGTACATTTGGTGCGGGCGTGAATCTTTTTTGACCGCAGCTTCTTCTGGAGGCCATAGTAGGCCCGACTTCCACTGATGATGCGCCTCCGTATTTCACGGTTAACGTTATTGTTAGCCGTCAGCAAGGATCCAAGGTAGACGAACTCGTCGACCACCTCGAACGTATCCCCGTCTATCGTAACCCTACTACCTAGGCGAGCCCTGTCGCCCTCGGCCTCACCAACTAACATGTACTTTGTCTTGGCCGCATTCACCACCAGTCCAACTTTTGCTGCCTCGCGTTTCAAGCGGGTGTACAGGTCTGCCACCTTTTCAAATGTTCGGCCGACAATGTCCATATCGCGAAGCAAACAAATTGAATGGATCTCGTGAAAATCGTACCTCCGCTGTTGAGCCCGGCTCTCCGCATAACACTTTCTAGCGCAATATTGAACAACAGGCACGAAAGTCCATCACCTTGTCGTAGTCCCCGGCGGGATCCAAACGAACTGGAATGTTCGCCTGAAACCTTCACACAATTTTGCATCGTCGCTCTTATCAGTCTCGTGAGCTTTCCGGAAAAGCTGTTCTCGTCCATGATTTTCCATAGCTCTACGCGGTCGATACTATCGTATGCCGCCTTGAAATAGATGAAAAGCTGGGACCTAGTATTCACGACATTTTTGGAGGATTTGCCGTACAATAAAGATCTGGTCTGTTGTCGATCTGTCGATCGGCCGTCAACGAAGCCGGCTTGATAACTTCCCATGAACTCGTTTACTACAGGTAACAGACGACGGAAGATGATCTGCGATAATACTTTGTAGGCCGCATCAAAAACGGCGATCGATCGGTGGTTCTCACAATCTAAGTTGTCGCATTTCTTTTAGATGGGGCATATTATCCCTTCCTTCCACTCCTCCAGTAGCTGATCTGTTTCCCAGATTGTGCCTATCAGCCGATGCAGACAAATGGCCAGCCGCTCCGGGCCCATTTTTATGAGTTCAGCTCCGATACCTCCTTACCAGCAGTTTAATTGTTCTCGAGCTGGTGAATGGTGTGTTTAACCTCCCTCAAAGTGGGGGCTGGTTGGTTTCCGTTGTCCCATCCTTCATTGAATGTGCTCTCAGCGCCATTCAGGTGTTCGTCGAAGTGTTGCTTCCATCTTTCGATCACCTCGCGCTCGTCCGTCAAAATGCCCTGATCGTTATCCCTGCACATATCGGCTCGCGGCACAAAGCCGTTGCGGGATTCGTTGAGTTTCTTATATATCATCAGCATAGCTGTTCCATCTCCTCGCACTTCGTCTCGCCCAGGCGACGTTTTTTCTCCCGATAGAAGCGGGACTGCTGTTGCCGCTTCCGTCTATAACGTTCCACGTTCTGTCGGGTCCCTTGCTGCAGCATGGGCGCAAGCGCTGCATTAAGGGCTATTCTCATTGCGCCGTGCCGGGCCGGGGCCGGGTCCGGGAAGTTTGCATTTCGCGACGGGGCTTTTTCGCTCAGTTCACACTGCAACCGTGCTTACCGGGTTTTCTTGATGCGAGATTGCACGCACACTACGATGAAACTGTCAAATGGTTCTGTTTTTGCAGATTGAGATTGATGATTCAGTTTTAAAATGAATGTTACTGTAGAAATTCAGAGATTAGGATTACTGCAGGATTTGAATAAGACTTTTCTCTGATATTCTTGTTAGATTTTTGGCAATGTACTGCAATTTGGCATAAAATACGTAATTATTCGACCACAGTGTGGTTGTGGAGGTTGACCTAAAAATTAATAACAAATTTCGTACGAAAACAAAACCACAAGTTGGTAGCGATTTATGCCGAGGTTAGTAGGTGTTTCTGGATCAATTTGATGTCCCTCTAGTTAGCCCTCTATGATACTCTACAATACCACAAATGACACAGTCATAAAATTCTCTAGAGGTCCATCAAAAAATCATATAAAATCATACTTCTCAAAATTAATAAATAAATACTACTGAAGCAAATAAAAGATTACTTCGATAAGTTCTTCTTCAATCCATGTTTATAATAAAACAAAAATACAATATATTGTTCTTAAGATTCCTCTAATAATTCTTCAAAATATTGAGTAATTATTGAAAAAAAAAACTCAGAAACTACTAATGAAATATTTTTAGTAATTTCTGAAGTAATTATCTTTAGAAAATTATATTCAATGCTGGTAGGAATATTGGGAGGCATATCTTAAAAAAAAACTTTTTTACTCGAAGAAATTTGGTAGTATTCCTGGAGTACTTATTGGAATCTTTCTAATATTTTGAATGAACTCCTGAAGGAATTTTGGAACAATTCTTATGGAAATTGCTTAGCTTAGCTTAGCTTAGACTGACTACACATATCAATGGTTGCTATTCCGTGATTGACCGAAGTCAGTGAAAATGCACAAAGAATCAACTAGAAGTTCGGCTGGGATTGGCCATAATCTTCTTCAGTGTGCATAATTCAGTGCCTCTATTTATACATGGTCAATAACGGCGCCGGCCACGTCCTTGCAGTCAGGTGGGATTGAGGGAAGGAATGTTAGTGTGTAACCTTTGCTATTTGGAGACCGTGTTTGCCTCTGCATCTCCACAAAGGTTACTGGGAGGGATGTTTGTTAATGGGAAGGATCGTTGGGTCACAGGATTCACTTTGATAAGCGATTAGACCATGATAAATAATTATTTGTGAGATATAAACATGCTTATATGTAAATATAATATTTTCATTTGATATGAACAACATCTATGTAGAGAAAAAATATGCCGACACTTGATGTGACGAACATTTCAAAGTTTGTTGAATAAAGTGAACCTTTTGGAAGTCTACACTTGAAGTGTCGAACCATTCAAAGTTTTTTTTTTAATTACAAAAATAAAGGTAAAAAGAAGAAAGTGTTTTGAATAAAAAAAAAATTTAGACATAAATAATTTATGAATCAGAGTTCATGTCGACACTCACAGTGACGAACCATTCATATTTTTTTGAAAAATCATATTTACGTCTCACCGTTGTAACGATTAAGGGTGCAATCATACAAATTTTATAGATTAGAAACAGTAGCATAAAACGAGCTCACCAATTGATCCGTCATCCTTGAGCAGCAACAATCCTCTTTGAACTTCACTCGTTTAATAGGCTATATAAAAGCACTCAGAGAAAATAGGCGTGCAACCCGTGAGGGAAAACAACTGACGACTGCTCGGGCTTTCTTGACGCACTGCCCAGGAGCAAGCGTCAACGTCGGAAGATCAAAAAGAACTAATCGAAAGCGGCACTTTTTCACTTTACTCGATCGACGCGCGACATGTTTGATCCTGCCCTCATCGCCGGCCCCCGCATGAGCAAGCGTCAAGGTCGGAAGATCAAACACAACTCCATGCCATGGAATCGGAAGACCACACACTACAAACGCGAATCTCTTTTCGCACTCGCGCCACGCGGACCGAAAACAATTGGTCTTGATTCCATCGCTCGCCCTGCAAGAGCATGCTATGGAATCGAAAGACCACACACTACTCTGGAACAATTCTTATGGAAATTGCGAAGAGAAATATCTGGATAAATTTTTGCATTATAGTATGATTATTATCATCATACAATAGTGGTTCATGATGATATTTCATACAGCATTCCTGAAGATGCCATATGCATATTTGATGCCTGAGTTTAACAAGGAACCTTAGAAAATTGTTGGATAAATTTAGAGAAAAACTTTAAAATCATTCCTGATTTTGTTTTAAATCCTTGCAGTAATTTTAGATACAAGCCAAGAGATTATTAGTTTGTAGTCATGTTTGATTTAGAGGCTGTAGTGGATGAATTTGTGGAGGGATATTTAAAATAATTTATGAATGTTTGTATGGTGTAATTTTTAGATGGATCAATTCTGAAAAAAAATAATGCAGTTATGGAAGAATCTTTGTAATAATTTAAAGGTTATGTATTGAAAAATATCAGGTGAAATTAATTTGCGAAGTTATTTCTTGTGGTGGTACAAGACACAAATCAAATAGAATACTTGGCGGAATATTTGAACAAGTTCGTGTGGAATCCCCTGAAACTCAGAAGAATTTCTTGTCAAAATCTCAGATTATTTTGGAAGAAATATTTTGACAAAAAATGTGGAACACTGACTTAATTTTAAGTTTTGTTAAAAATTATTATTAAAATTCTTGAATTAATCTTTCAGGAATTAATAATGGTAATCAATAATAATGGTAATCAATAATATATGCATAAGTAATTCCTACAGAAATCCGTATAGGAAATTCTCTGAGCATCCCTCTAGAAATTCATCGAGAAAATTCAACAGGGATTTTTTTTTTAAATTTTCAAAATTAAAAAAAAAAACGGAGATTCTTTTGAGGTATTTCTGCAGAGATACATCTGAAAATTTCTCTGGGGATTCCTCCGAGAATTCTCTCTTCAGGGATTCTACCAGAAGTTTATTGCTTCCAGGTATTCTTTCAGAACTACAGGAAATCCTGGAAAAACTAAAGGCGGAACTCCTGGAGCGACTCCTGGAGGAATCCATGGAGGAGCTCTTGGAGGAACTCCTGGAGGAATTTCTGAAAATAAACCTGCGAATATTCCTGAAGAAACTCCTAGACGAATTCCTGAACGAACTCCTGGAAAAATTCCTGGAAGACCTCTTAGAGAAAGACTCCAGGAAAAATCCTGAAAGTATCATTGAAAGAATTCCTGGACACATTATTGGAGATTCTCCTTGAAGGAACTTCTGGAGCAATTCATAGAGAAACTCCTGGAGAAATTCCTGAAGGAACCTTTGGAGAAATTCCTGAAGCTACTGCTGGAGGAATTCCTGAAAATGGACCTGGAGGAATTCCTGTAGTAACTCCTGGAGGAATATTTAGAGTAATAGTTGAAGGAATACCTGCATGAACTCCTGGATGAATTTCTAAAGAATCTCCTAGAGGAATTCCTGAACAAATTCCTGGAAAAATTCTTGATGGAACTCTTAACTCCTATTCCTGAAAGAATTCCTGAAGGTATTACTGAAGGAACTCCTGGACAAATTTTTCGAGATACTCCTGGAGGAATTTCTGAAGGAACGCCCGGAAAAAATCCTGTAGGAACTTTTGAAGAAATTCCTTGAGCCATAACTGAAGCAACTCCTACAGAATTTCCTGGAGATACTCCTGGAGGAATTTCTGAGAGAACTCTTGGAAGAATTCCTGAAGGAAATTCTATTTTTGGAACTCTTTGAGGTATTACTGAGAAATTCCTGGAGGAATTGCTAAAGGAACTCGTGGAGCATCTTCTGGAGTAATTCCTGAAGAACTCCTGGAGGAAGTCCAGAAGAATTCCTGGAGGAATTTCTGAACGAACTTCTGAAGAAGTCCCTGGAGAAAGTCGTGGAGGTATTCCAGGAGGAACTCCTGATGGAAGTCCTGAAAGAACATCTGGAGGGTAGAATTCCTGAAGGAACCCCTGGAAGAATTCCTGGAAGAATTCCTGGAGAAATTTCTGAAGAAACTCCTGAAGGAATATTTGGAGGAATTCCTGGAGGACCTCCTGGAGTAAGCCCAGGAGAAACTCCTAGAGGAATTCCTGGAGGGAATCCTGGAGGTATTACTGGAGGAAATCTTGAGTGACTTCCTGGAAATTCTCCTGGAGAGATTTCTGAAGGATCTTTTGGTAGAATTCCTGAAGGAACCCCTCGAGGAACTCGTGGAGGTATTACTGAAGGAGCTCCTGAAGGAATTCCTGAAGATATTCCTGGAGGAATTTTTGAAGGAACTCGTAACAAAATTCCTGAAAGATCTCCTGGAGAAATTTCTGAATGAACTCTTAAAGGAATATCTGAAGATACTCCTGGAGGGATTTCCTGAATAAACTCCTAAAGGAATCCGTGAAGAAACTCCTGGGGGAATTATTGAAAGAACTCCTGAAAAATATCCTGTAGAATTCCTGGAGGATTTCTTAATAAACACATGGATTTCCTAAAGGAACTCTTGAGAATAACTAAGCCCTGGAAGGAATTCCCTCATGAAGGAACTTCTGATGGAATATCTGGAGGTATTCCTGAAGTTTGTCCTCGAAGATTTCTTGAAAAATTTTCTGTAGTAATTCCAGAACGAAGTCCTAAAACAATTCTTGAAGGAAATCATGAAGGAATTCCTGAAGGATCTTCTGGAGGAAGAAAACCCTGGAGAATTTCCTGAGAGATCTTATGGAGGAATTCCTGAAGGAACACCTGGGAATACTCCTCGTGAAAGTCTTGAAGGAACTTCTGGAGGCTATTTCTGAAGGAATTCTTGGAAAAATTCCTGAAGGAATTCCTGAAGGATTTCCTGGAGCATATCCTGGAAGTATACGCCTGGAGGAATTTTTGGATGAATACCAGGAGAAACTCTTGGACTAATCTCAGGAGAAACTTTTACAGGAATGCTTGGCGGAACTCCTGAATGAATTCCTAGAGATACTCCGTGAGGAATTATTGAAGGAACTCCTGGAAGAATTCATGTAGAAAATTCTAAAGGAACTCCTGAAGAAATCACTCGAGGTATTACTGAAAGAACACCTTGAGAAATTCCTGGAGATACTGCTGGAGTAATTCTTGAACGAACTCTTGGTATTATTCTTGAAGGAACCCCTTGAGGAATTATTGAAATAAACCTTGGAGGAAATCCTGGAAGATCTTCGGAAGTAATTTCTGAAGGAACTGTTAGAGGAATCCCTGAAGAAACTCGGAGAATTTTTCTGAAGGAACTCCTTTAGATACTCCTGGAGGAATTCCTGAAGAAACTCCTAGAGAAATTCCTGAAATAACTTTTGGAGGAAATCCTAAAGAATTTCTGGAGGAATCCCTTAGAAACTGGAGCAATTCCTTAAGGGTTTCCTAGAGGAACTCTTGGAGAAATTCTGAAGGAACTGTTGGAAAAATTTCTAGGGGAATTCCTGAAGGAAACCCTGGAGAAACCCCTGTATAAATTCCTGAGTTAAATCCCAAGATTTCCTGAAAGATTTCCTGGAGTTATTCCTGAAGGACATCCTGGTAGAATTCTTGAAGGAAACTCCGGAGGATTTCCTGAGAAATTTCTGAAGGAGCTATTTGAGGGGTTCTTGAAGATACTCCTGGAGGAATTCCCGAAGAAACTTCTGGAAAAATTCCTGAAAGAACTCCTGAAGGAATTCCTAAAGGAACTCATGTAGCACTTCCTGAAGGAACTCCTGGAGGAATTTATGTAAGTACTCAGCAAGAATTCCTAAAAGAACTTCTGGAGAAATTCCTGAAGAAACTCTTTGAGGAATTCCTGAAGAAACACCTGGATGAATTCCTGAAGGAACTCTTGAAGGAATCTCTGAAGGAATTCATGGAAGAGTTCCTTTACAAATCCCTGGAAAATTCCTTGAAAAATCCCTGGATAAACTTCTGGATGAAATTCACGAAGAACCTCAGGTGGAATCCATTAAGTAACTTCTGGAAGAATCCCTCTGGAATCCCCCTCTGGAAGCACCTGGAGAATCTTAGGTCGTTTCCTAATAATTCTGGAGACAATTCTCTACGGAATTGTTAGAGTAATGTGTAGCATCCTAATATGATCCGATGGTCGCATACCGCAAGGAACTTGATTTCTAAAAATGATCTAAAATGTTTGCAAATCCAAATTTCAACCACAATACCAACACCGTAGCTAAAACTGATTGCACACAAATTTTGCACTGTTGTTTATGATCTCAAATGGAACTGAAAAAACTTCGACTTGGTTGAATTTAATCAAATTTGCGCACTCGTGCTTACGGAATACTATACTCGCCGCAGGCTCTATCCCAGTAGGGTCGTTAAGTTAAGAAACAAAGTTATCGCAAAAAAATGCAAAACCCTTCTCCGGTGCGTTTCATCCTTTTTCACAAACGTTGATAAATAACATAAATGAAAACAAATCTGTCACCTCTCTTCATATTGGTAATGCACAGAGAACTCACAACTACACACACATAGCAAATAATATGCTGCCAGCCGTGCATCCACCGGAGAGTCCCAAATATCGTTGCCGACGATATTTTTTGACAGCTCGGTAACACCCCGGTTTGACCCCGGGCCCGTCACGGTGGCTTTGGTGTGAACGCTCACATATAAAACACATTAAAGATATTCAAAACATAACCCGGTCGGGCCCCGGACAAGTCTCGGCCCCGGCCCGGCACGGCGCAATGAGAATAGCCCTTTATTCTCCTCCAGAATATGCCTGCAATCCTCGTCGAAGCAATCGTTCCGTCGATTCCAGCCCTCGTACTCGACGTTGCTCTCAGTTGCATTGTTGATGGCTGCTTTCACTGTTCTCCAGCAGTCCTCAAAAGGGGCTTTCTCCAGCTCACCTTCTTCCGGTAATGCAGCCTCGAGGTGCTGCGCGTAAGCAGTTGCGACATCCGGTTGCATAAGCCGGGCCGTCGGTACCGTACGTTGTTAACGGCGGATAGTTTTTGGGCGCAGTTTCACCATCACCAGATAGTGGTCAGAGTCGATGTTAGCGCCACGATTAGTCATGACGTTGATAATGTCGGAGATGTGCCATCCATCAATCAACACGTGGACGATTTGTGATTCTGTCCGCTGTGGCGATCTCCAGGTGTATCGGTATGGAAGGCTGTGCTGGAAGTAAGTCCCAAGTAACCACTAGCCCGCTCATTCGCCTTTTTGACCTTTTAGGGCTATCATACGGCTGATATTGGGACTAACAGCTGTAATATAGCACTATATTGACACGCAGGGTGAATTAAAGTGCTATTTGGTTACTTGGGTTTTGATTGTGATGTTTTCAACTTAAAGTATTTGAACTGTGGGTGACTTGAATTGATTCGTCTGTGTTAAAGCTAAGTATACTGTTCCGCCCAAGAAAAGTAAAAATTTCTGCCCAAGAAATGCTCAAGAAATTTCCTATAGTGAGCTCCATTTGAATTGACATTTCCTTTCAACTGCATACTGCGATCAAAGAAAAATGCTTTTCTTGAGCATTTCTTGCAAGAAATTTCCTACGCATCTAGATAGGCTATTACTTTTCTGTTAAAGTGCATACTTTGCTTAAGTCTGTTTGTCTGCATTTAAAATATCGCCAAAGTTTTGCCATTCAAAAGCCTGCAACAAAAAACAATAACGGAACAACCGAAAAAGAATCACAGATCGATCAATTAGTCTGAATCGCTTTTAGCGCCTGTTTGTTATGTTGTGTTTGCTGCTACCGATCTGGCAAAAGTGGTTTGCGCTGCCGGGGCCGTCGGTTACTTTGATCGCTCTTTGCATTTTGGTTCGTCTTCCTCCGTAGCCGATGGATTGCTACGATGCAAAAACCGGACGCTGTGTAGATTTGTACCACGCCGCGCGGTTACGTGCAGCGATTACTGGGCGCGCAACTACGCGAAGCCTGCCTTTCCGGAAAGCGGTGTAATACACACATACAACCACGAGCGGGCACACTTACAGCTATGCACCTCTTCACTGTTGACCGGTGATGGATCGATGGATGGACGACGGCGAAAGGAGAGCAGCCGAAAACGGCTCGAATTCAATGAATATTTAAAACAATTATCTCTCTCTATTTGGTGTTTTCCGACACTTTGCGGTATGGCCGTGTGGTGCTACTTTGTCGGCCGGGAGTCAATAATTAATAGTTTGGAGCCGTTTTTATTTCTTATTCATTATTGCCGACGTTGTGCGCTGGATCTGAGAGGTGAGGCCGATCGATCGAAACCAGTTGATAGAGTTGAATTGGAATGAGTTTTTTTTTATTTTGCCGATTTGAGTGTTGGTTTTTAGTTTGTTGAGTAAACTTCTTTTTCGGATGCATCCTAATAAACTGGGAAATGATAGGTTAGTGGCAGTTTGGTGGAAGCAGAAACCGGATCAATTTACTGTATTTCAACGTCTTTGAGCATTAACAGGGTCATTCTTTTATTAGTTTGTATTGCTCTATTTAATTATCTTTCCTACTATGTAAATATCACGGATTTACATTGCACAATGTAACTTTTTACATAGACCTGTTCGCCGTTACACTACGCTACCGCCACCCTGGGAGGGAGAAACCGATACAAAATTTATGTACGTCATAGTGAGCCGAGATTCTGCTGTCACGAACCGTCACTGTGAGCCCAGATCTTGAAGATTGAACAAACTTGATAGAAGCGCGTAATTGATCAAAACAATTTTTTGCATTCCAACAAAGTTGACAACAGTCGGTTGAAAATCAATTCCTGCAACACCCAAAAGCAATGCCACGATAGTACCTTTTAATTTGATCGAATGTAAAGTAATGAAACACGCATCTTTTTACTGTTTTCCAATCATCATTAAAATTGAATGCACATAAAACTATGGCCTTTTTCCATGTTTGTCCAGAAAGATCGAAGGTACACAATAAAAGAAAACTAGCGATTTTCCCCAAGCCTGCCTTGATTGTCGTTGGTGAGCGGGAGTTATCTTGCAATTTGGAAAAGTGTTGTGTCATATTTCGTGTGTAGTATCGGTGCCTCCCTCCCTGCCGCCACCGATTTATTTTTCGTTACACCGATCAGAATCGCACCGCTGATTTTGAATTTTCACGTCGATAAATAACTCAGCTAAAAAAATAGGTGGTATTTTTGAAAGATGTAAAATAAAATTTTCGAAGCATTCTATCAAACATTCTTTAAAGATTCTTCCAGGGATTTATACCTACAAATATTCTTCTAACTCCAGGATTTTAATTGAATGTTCTTCAAGAAATTCCTCCTACGATACCTTTAAAATTTATCCGGATTCCTGGGAGAATTCGTCTAGAGATTCTTTCATGAGGTGATTCACGGTTTTTTCACAGGAACATTTTCAACGCCTCCTATAAATATATTCCAGTATTTTTCTCGAGGAATATAGGCAGTGGTTACTACAAAAAATCGCTCAGTTGCAAAAATGATCTCACGCCAACGTGGATTAAAAATACGTCGGCACAAAAGTCTATTTCTCCAAGCTTCTAAATCTAACCCATTCTCGTTGAATTTGTGCTCTATTATTTGTTTTCCAAAGCGAACCGTTTCATCTTGCATCGAAGCAAAATGGAAATTGATTCTGAAATAACACATAAAATTATCCATTGCCACTGTTTTGCTCTTCTTTGGGTAAAATTTGCCAAATTTTTTGGTCGCGAAGACTAGATCTAGCTTTTATGCACAGAGCGAGGCCGTTGAATTACAGTTAATTCCATCAATTTAACTGTTTTGTTGTACTTCAGTTGTAATTGTGAAAATTGCTCACTTACTAGCGCATGCACTGTATGTGTATCTAAAACAAAATAAAACGGTGGAAAATAGTAGGCTTTGACTGGATTTAACCTGTGCTAGTCTCCGCATGCTGACGGAATGACGAACGATCGAGGCAGCCAGGGAAACGATGCCGCCTTATTAAAGAGCGGCTCGCGCGGCCTGCTACTGTACTATTGCGCGGAGGTGATGCGGCGCTTCATGTGTACCAAAGCAGGCGCACACGCAGGAAAAACATACGAACAACACAGAAAAAGCCGCCCGCAAATCGATACCAAAATGATCGGCCGTTCGATTAAAATCGCCCGCAACTGAAATAGACGCGGGCAAAGTGTAGGGAGAAAAAAAAATATAAAATAGCGCACTGCTTTTATTTCTGTCGGCTGGACTATCGCGTTCTGGCCAATGATATTCGACTGGGGAAGGCGGGGGAGGCGATTGTATGGGATTTGCATGTTATACAATCGGAATGGTTTTATTCGATAATTCCCTCAATTAGAAGTGAGTTTTCTGTTTTGAGCGAATGTTTCTCTCTGATGATAATGAATAAAAGAAATTCGAACGGTTTCAGAGCAGTCGTTTTCCGATTTTTTTCCCTATTTGGAATCGATTTTTTTGCGAGATTTCACGCGGTCTATTTGTGCTGTTAAATTGCCACTAATGTGTGGAGATTTGATTGAAGTTTTGCCGCCGAAGGTGATTTTTTGTACGTGGGAGAAACTAGTTTGGAAATAGATCAATTTTAAAGATAATTATTGGAATAATGGTTTTACAAAGCACATATTGAACGGTAACATAAACTAGATTGAGTTTTTAAATAAGTAGGCTTTATGCCGCCATTTTTTTTAATCGGTAGAAATAGAGTATCTATTATCAGGAAAATAAACCAGACGACAGCTTGGCAATTAAAATACATATGTGAATACACCTCCTTACCAGATAGCAGTTAATAGTTCTCTCTGCAGTAAATCAACTAACTTTTTCAATTCAGCGCTCTGAAGCGTTTTTAGCAATTGTAGCCATCAAAAAGACGTTGGATTTTTTATCATTTTATACCAGAAGTATATATCACTTCTTTGGAACGAGCAGGAAATTTACGAAATTGGGCCTTTCTGTTTGGTTATTTGCAGCTCAGGTCTGCTTGTTGACGTCATCATAAGTTCACCTTGCTAATCATTTACCTTTGTTCCATCCCTTTGCTATGGCTGGCAGCCCTGCAGTCAGTCTTCAAACAACTTGAGTCTAATAAAACCAAGCGTGTTCTTTATCTTTGAAGTTAATTTGACTGTTTTAAGTTGTAATTCCCAGAAATTTCCCCACCAATCTTCCGTTAGCCAATAGGTTTTGGGAAATTAGTGCGGTTCGCGAGTAAATCGGAACGTTTTCGTCGAAAGTTTGCCGGCGCTGAAAATCGGTCGGAAGTTCGCGTGTGTCGTCGCGAAAACAAAATGGCGGAGAAGGTTGCGATCGAGAAGCTGGGGGATCATAACTGGCCCCTGTGGAAATTCAAGATCAACCTGATTCTCGGCGAAAAGGGCCTGTCCGATATTGTGAAAGGCGAGAAACCGGCCGAACCGACGAATGATTGGATTTCCAAAGACGGAGTTGCGCAGTCCGTCATCGGACTAGCTGTGGAAGATACGCAACTATTCCACGTCATGGGGAAAGCCACCGCGAAAGAGATGTGGGATGCCCTACAGGCACACCACGAAAGGAAGTCTATGCGTGGAAAAGTTTTCTTGATGCGGAAGTTGATTTCGCTTCGGATGCCGGAGCGAGGCAGTATGACCGACCATCTTTCGGAGATAACCCTACTTCACAATCGTCTCGCTGGAATAGGAGAAACGAAGACAGACCACTGGCTGGTGTCGATCATTCTCTCGAGCCTTCCAGAATCGTATAACTCCCTCATCATGTCGCTCGAGTCTCGTCCGGAAGAAGAACTTTCGTTGGATTTCGTACGAGGGCGACTCTTGGACGAGTGGAGGAGACGGTGCGGGGGTGAATCTCATAGCAGCAGCAGTGCAGAACAGCATCATCGTGCCTTGCAGACTGGCACAAAACCAAAACAAAAGTGCCATTACTGCGGCAAGGAGGGGCACTTCAAGCGAGATTGCCGCAAGTGGATCCAGGATCAGCAGCGAAAAGGCGACGGCCGCGATGGTGCCGGCCGTGGTTCGGGCAGCTCGAAGCAGAAAGTAAACAAAGTGCAAGAAGAAAATGAAGAAGTGTGTTTCAGTGTTCGGTCGAAGAAAGAAGATGAACATTGGTACCTAGATTCGGGGTGCACCTCCCATATGACTGGTGACGTTTCGAAGCTGATGTCAGTGAACGGTTCGCGGAAGCAAACAATTTGTTTGGCTGATGGGAACAAAGTGCAATCAAAAGGCGTCGGTGACTGTCGTGATGACGCGTGTGATGGTAGTGGTGACCCCGTGAATCTAAAACTGAAAAACGTTCTGCTCGTGCCGGATTTGAAGAACAATTTGCTTTCGGTGAGCAAAATCGCTGACGAGGGATACGATGTAACGTTCAGCGAAAGTGAGTGCCGTATCATGAAGAACGGAAGTGTTATCGTTGTCGGTGTCCGTGATGGAAATTTGTATCACTTGAAGCGTGAAAATGAACAATCGTTGTTGGCGGAGACGAATCATCGGGCTGGATGTCAGCACATCTGGCATCGCCGGCTGGGGCATCGGCACCCGGAGGATGTAACCAAGATTTCTAATTGTTTATTTATTGAGCTCAATCGTGTTTGACACTTTACGGAGCTAATGGTCATTTAAATTGTATTGTTGTTGTACAATTTCATTTAAACTATAAAAACAATTACAATTTCATATAAACTATATAAACTAATCTGATACATCGGATTTCGAACCGAGAGAAGATAGTCGGGGTGAGTTTCGCTGTCTTTTCTCCTTCGATGGCAAAATGCTCCTTGACGCCTTGGCTTCCAAGTTCCGTTTCTTTTGCGGTTCCGTTTCATCTTCCACTGTAATCTGCGCAACCCCTGCATACTGCGTGTATGTCTTTCCATTGGACCTCCAAAATCTTATTGGCACTGGTTTGACCTTAGATTTCGATTCATCCTCTCTTTCCTAAATTTCCGAAAATACTTTTTCCGCTTCTATGTTTTCCTCCTCTAAAACCTCTATCTCCAAAAGTTCCGTTACTTTTTCAACTTCAATAGTTGAATTTTCCTTCACTACACAAGCATAGGTGCATGATTCTTTCATTTCCGAAACACCATTCCGACGTTGAGCCTTTTTCTTGGGACATTCGCTCATCTGGTGTCCCATTTCGGCACAAATGAAACACTTTTCCTTGTTTCCGTGATAAAAAATATTACCTCTCCAATTAAGGAAGTAAAGCGCTGGTGGTATTTCAGATTTGACGTCCATATATGCACCACGAACACCGTTGTATACGTCCAATCCAAGGCCCACAGGAAACTTCTCTCGAATCACACGTTTAACTTCTCCGAACTTCCCCAGCACCAGCGATATTTCCTTATCGGGCAGCTCCGGTGGTAGTCCACACACTCGCACGTATTGATAATTGCCTTCCGCATCTGATGCTTGCACCACCACTGTCATCCCATTCGCATATTCAAAGCGAAGTGGATGTACATTGTTCTCCAACGCTTGCTTGAACGCTTTCTGGTTCTTGAATTTCAAGTAAACACTATGGTTTTCCGCTCGTCTGTACAGCGTATCCATTTCGATGATACTAACATCCAATGCTTTGACAAATCTGGCAATTTCTTCATACGACGGCCGCGCAGATCCCGGTGGGAAAGCAAACCTCACCGTGTTCTTAATTTCAACTATTTCTAGGCACACTTTTGGACTTTTAACAGTAACCAGTAGAGACAAGTTCTGTTGCAACCGTTCGCGACAGCAGATGAAAGCAAACTGCTGTAACCAAGATTGTTCGAGATGGACTCGGTACTGGACTGGACATGACCGACTGTGGAATCCGTTCGCTTTCTCGTTTACCTTTCCCTAAATCAGACACGAAGTCGAAAGCGGTTCTTGATTTAATACATTCCGACTTTTGTGGTCAAATGGAAGTCGTCACTCCGAGCGGAAACCGCTATGTTTTGACGTTGATTGACGACTTCAGTAGATATTGCGTAATTTACCTTCTAGAGCGCAAATCGCAAGCCGAAGAGAAGATCCGAGAATTTGTCCAGTTGGCACAAACGCAGTTCGGGAAGACGCCCAAAATCCTTCGGACCGATGGCGGCGGAGAGTATTTAAGCGAATCGTTCAAATCGTTTTTGCGGAAGGAGGGCATTTTGCTGCAGCAGACCGCGCCGTACAGCCCGCAGCAAAACGGCAAAGCTGAGCGAATGAACCGGTCGTTGATCGAAATGACCCGTTGTCTACTACGTGACGCTGACATGGACAAGAGGTATTGGGGTGAGGCCATTAACACCGCCAACTACCTACTCAACCGGCTTCCTTGTTCCGCTACTGGTAAAACGCCGTTCGAGCTTTGGAGCGGAAAGCTGCCGGATTACAAACATTTGCGTATTTTCGGATCTGCTGCCTATGTCCACGTACCGAAAGAAAAGAGGAAGAAGCTTGACCAGAAGAGTATCCGGATGATTTTTGTTGGTTATGCGGACGGAAGAAAGGCGTACCGGTTCCTTGATCCGGACATGGATGCTGTGACAATAAGCAGAGATGCGGAGTTCGTCGAGGAGTTCTCGAAGGAGGAAGATATTCGTGAAGTTGTTCCAGTCTCGGTTGCAGTATCGCGACATCCGAAAACCAGTTTGGCAAAAGAAGGCTCCGGTGCATTTCCGGCGAAGTATTTGGTGGAGATAGATCGGTCTCCGATTCCGACATTGGAGGACGAGGTTCCTGATGATGAATCAGTATCTACTATGGAAGATGAAGCGGATTCTTCAGACACCGAAGGGAACTTTGATACGGCGGATGGAACGGAGGAATCAGACTTCGAAGGCTTTCGGGACGAGGAGTTCCAGCGACGTTTGCAGCGAAGCACCAAGGGGAAAGCACCAGTTCGCCTGATCGAAGAAATTAACGCAGTGCGCATTCAGGAGGAGAACGAACCGAAGACCTATAAGGATGCGGTATCGTGTGCGCAGAAGGATCAATGGAGGACGGCGATGGAAGAAGAATTAGCATCGCATCGTGAACTGAAGACTTGGGAGATCGTCAAGCTACCGGAGGGGAATGTGGTAACCGATACTCGCCGGCTCAATTTCGGGAGATTTTTTTTTCGCGTGCGTTCGTCGCAAAATCCGTTAACAAACTGAACATCCAGCCGAACATTATTCAACCTCAGAACAGCTTCGAAAAAGACACCCATACATACTCATCCCGCACCAACCATCAGCGCTGTTTCATTCTCACTCATCTCTCGAACATCTTTCATTTTCTCTCACTTTATCATTCACGGCTATGCATACAGGTACAGCGTTTGACTGAACGCGCAGCTCATTCTCATTTTTACCAATACAAACGAAGGCTACGTCGATTCATATCGAAAAGCATTTGCCAGATGCAAAGCTCATCATGAGCTATTACACTGAGGCAAAAATACTTAGGTTTTCCATAAATCAAGACTTATGAAACAGCCAAATTATGGTTTCATTGCACGCTTAAACATTTCGAAAATGGGATCATGAGTTTCATAAGTGAGAGCTTTGAATTCTTTAACAACAATTACTTGAAATATTTATCATAGCAATCGCTAGAAGAACTACTCCGCTTTCGATGTTGGCTACAAGTTAATCGAAAACAGATCACTTGTTATCAAAACATGTAAATTTTTGTGCACGCCTGAAATAAAAGGCGAACCACATTATCGATTGATAGTTCGATTTGTATTATTATCATTGCGTTTATTACCGAATTTCTTTGTTTGACTTATGAAATTCATTACTGAAATTCTTCACCAAAACCATAAGTCAAACTTACAAATTTCAACAATAATCGTTGTGGCGCCAAATCATAATTATTCCTTAAGAAACTATTAAGTTTTTTTGCCTCAGTGTAACATTTGAAAACACTGAAACAAACAAGACTATCATTTTTACCTTTTCAGAAATGTACGAGAAAATACGTTTTATCCAAATCTCGCAGACTCTGTACACCACAGGGAAGAAAGTGGTTGGCAGCCGTTGGGTTTATAAAATCAAACGGAATGCCAGCGGTGAGCCGATGAAGTATAAAGCACGATTAGTCGCGCAGGGGTGCAATCAAAAACCAGGAGTCGACTTTGAGGAGGTTAATGCACCGGTCGTGACTCAAGCCACTTTCCGGACGCTACTGGCGGTGGCGAGCTACAAGAAGATGGTTCTGAAGCATGTAGATATAAAGACTGCCTACCTCAACGGGAGTCTCGGCGAAGAGGTCTACATGAGGCAGCCCCCGGGGTTTGCTGAACCGGGCAAAGAAGCATTGGTTTGTCGTCTGCTCAAAAGCATATATGGGCTGCGACAATCCGCACGCTGTTGGAACCAGCGAATGAACGAAGTCTTGAATGACATGGGGTTCACGGCTAGCTCGGCAGATCCATGCTTGTATGTTCGTAACGTCGAAGGTAAAAGTGTCTACATCGTGCTCTACGTCGATGATGTTGTCATCGGATGCGACGATGAAGGGGAGATAGATCGAGTTCACGAAGAGATCAGCGAGCATTTTGAGACGACCGGATTAGGAAAGTTGAAGTACTTCCTTGGCCTGGAGATCGACCGTGTTGCCGGAAATTACGGAGTGTGTCTGTCGGGGTACATTCAGCGCGTTGCTGAACAGTTCGGCTTGGATGATGCCAACACTTCTCGTACACCTATGGATGAAGCTTATGCTCGGGGCGACTTGGACAGTCAGCTACTCCCGGACAACGTGAACTACAGAAGTTTGGTGGGCGCCTTACTGTACATCTCCGTGAATGCGCGACCTGATATAGCTGTTGCTACTTCGATCCTTGCTCGGAAAGTTTCCCAACCGACGGAGGCAGACTGGACGGCCGCGAAACGTGTCGTCAGATATCAGCGTGGAACCCTTAACTGGAAATTGCAATTCAGTGGATCTGCACCAACGCTGATGGGTTACTCCGACGCAGATTGGTCTGGGGACCATAAAACCAGGAAGTCAACATCTGGATTCGTATTCACCGTGGGTGGCACTGCGGTGGCTTGGAGAAGCAAGCAGCAGAGCATCGTGGCACTCTCGTCAATGGAATCGGAGTATGTCGCGCTTAGCGAAGCAACGCAGGAGGTGTTGTGGCTACGAAGACTACTTGCGGATCTAGGATTCGAGCAGAAGGAGCCAAAGGTGTTGCACGAAGACAATCAATCGTGCATCGCCTTTGTACGATCTGAGCGGGTCGGTAAACGCTCAAAGCACATCGAGACGAAGGAGATGTTCGTGCGCAATCTTTGTGAGAAAGGAGAGATAACATTGCAATACCTTTGTTCGGAGGAGATGATCGCCGACGCTTTAACGAAGCCGCTGGGAACGATTATAAACCGAAAGCTGTCGACGAAAATGGGATTGACCGAAGATGAATTTCGTGGAACGTCGGGTAAAGATTAAGGAGGAGTGTTGACGTCATCATAAGTTCACCTTGCTAATCATTTACCTTTGTTCCATCCCTTTGCTATGACTGGCAGCCCTGCATTCAGTCTTCAAACTTGAGTCTAATAAAACCAAGCGTGTTCTTTATCTTTGAAGTTAATTTGACTGTTTTAAGTTGTAATTCCCCGAAATTTCCCCACCAATCTTCCGTTAGCCAATACTGCTCACTGGACACTTCCTTAGCCGAATGGATAGAGTTCACGGCTACCAAGCAAAGCCATGCTAAAGGTGTCTTGGTTCGATTCCCGGTCGGTCCAGGATCTTTTCGTGAAGGAAAATTCCTTGACTTCCCTGGACATAGAGTATTATCGTACCTGCCAAACGATATACGAACGGGAAAATGGTAACTTTGGTAAATAAAGCTTTGAGTTAATAACTGTGGAAGTGCTCATAAGAAGCTGAGAACCAGGCTCTGTCCCAGTGATGACGTTATGCCAAGAAGAAGAAGTAGAATGAGTTCTAATCTAGGAGTGTGGCAACAATTATAAAACAGGGTATGTTTTTTGCACCTCAACCAATAAAAAACAATTATAAATTGAGTAAACATGTATTTCAAGAGTAATCTCATGCAATAGGTACGAAAATAGGAATTAAAGACCCTATTTGAACTAGAAATATCGCTTAAACCAGCTTCAAAACAGTATCAGCTAGACAAACTTCAAATATTGACATTCGCTTTCAAGTCACCGCACAGTTAAAAGTCAATTTGCAAAGCACTCATCAACGTCGCAACCTTCGCCGTCCCACCCTACTATCCCCTCAGGTGAGCGTGAGGTCGACTCACAGACATCGAGACATCTCTAAACCAGCCCGTAACACCTGACAAATTGGATCTCCCCCGGGAAACAATCCCATTTACATTAGCCACAATCAATCGAATCCACCGACGAGCAAACGGCAACGGCAACTCCGGCTTATCTCCGGCGTCGGATCGACTCCGCCGTTTTCTGCCCCATCATCGTCCGGCGTCATCGTCATCACCATCGCAACCAGGGGCCGCTTGCTGCATTACAGCACCAGACTGACTTGGCTGATGGCATGTGCCCTGCCTACTTGGATCTCACAGCATAACAAACGCATACACGCAAACGAGCAGCACAAATGACGCACTTGAACGACACACCTTGAACATGAGCGTAGTCAGAGGGGTGCAAAGGTTGGGTGGCGCGGTTTCCCCTTGGGTGACCGAAAAAACGACAGGTAAATCTTCAGACTCCGTCCATAACTGTAGTTTGAAACTGTTTCTTTGTCGAGAAATTGAATTGAGTCACATTTTGGACTCCACTTTGCCCACTGTTTAGAATAAAAAGAATTTACATGCAAAAGTTTAGTGAAAACCACGCACACAAATTTCAAAGGTGTCCAAAAGTGTCATTTTCTGTGAAACTGATTAATATCGTCTTTGAGGTCGTTCGCCCCTCTCTTATGTAATTCCTGGCTACACCCATGACCTTGAGTATCCTCCTCGACGTTAAATTTAGTGTTGGGGATAGCTCCAAGCCTACTAGTACTAACACGCACCCCGCTCACTGCAACACTTCACACTTCGATTGCCTCCGGTTTCGGTTTCGCTTGCTGCGATGGGGTGCCAGTAAATTAAATCAAAGCAGCCATCCTGCTCCCCCTATCAAGCTACTGAATTTGTTCAACGGCATGTTTGGTTTCTTTATGCATTCAATTCGATCATCGCTTTTGCCTCCATGCATATGAATAAAAGATCAAGATAATTATATTTCTACTTTGACTTCACTTTGCTGGCACATCGTCTTTCCCAGCGGAGTTATCCGCCGTTTCCTCTTGAAATCGATGGCTAAAGTGTTTCAAACCCGCCACTACTGGCCGCTCACATTCTCGTTCTCCCTCCAACTAGATCTACTTTACCACCTGAAATCCAACAGCCTCCACACACCGTCCTACTTCTTTCCTCTTGAAAAATGTTTGTAAATATATCCATTCATAACACACTTCTACGCGAGAGTTATTTATTGTTTTACAGATTAATGTAAATATTTTCCTGATTGTGGCCAAAACCGAATCGCTCACGCGCCCTCGCACACAAACTCAAAGAGCCTCCTTCGTTGAGCAAGTTTCAAACATCATTTGCATGAGAAATAAGAAATTGGAATCAATACAACTATTTTACTTTTTTTTTGTTCAGCGATCGTTTTATTTCGAGCTGAACTATTTCGATGATTCTTCTTCGCTTCATTCATATTAAAAGTGCCGAGTCTAGCCTACTGCGATGCGGCTCGCGGTGGCGGATGATGGATCCGTTGAAAAAGGTTTATTAGCATAATGTTTATTTTTACCCGCGCCGTCGGACCCACTTCCAGTTATTGGAGGGGCCTAAAACCGAATGAACGCAAATGAACGAGTGGTCGAGCGGTTTTCTGATTGTTTTCCGCTCGCTTCCTTTCAATTAAATGCACTCCACACGCCCCGACCAGAGGCAATCTTTTCAATACCCACTATTTACGGAAAGCTGACGAGACGACCCAGGGCTTCGGTGGGTCTGTGGTAGCTGATACATTTGAGAGAGGTCTTCTCGCTACAACGCTCTAGAAGATTTTGACTAAATATGTGTAGCGACAAATAAGCTTATCGGACAACTGTTCATAGAAACTTCGACCAAATGCTAACGCTTCTCAATCTCAATCTCAATCACATCTCAATTCAATCTCAATCTCACTCAATCTCAATTCATCTCAATCTTAATCTCAATCTCAATCTC
The DNA here is from genome assembly GCF_002204515.2 of Aedes aegypti. Lineage (NCBI taxonomy): Eukaryota > Metazoa > Arthropoda > Insecta > Diptera > Culicidae > Aedes > Aedes aegypti. The sequence goes on from NC_035107.1 coordinate 5,328,359, forward strand.
AATCTCAATCTCAATCTCAATCTCAATCTCAATCTCAATCTCAATCTCAATCTCAATCTCAATCTCAATCTCAATCTCAATCTCAATCTCAATCTCAATCTCAATCTCAATCTCAATCTCAATCTCAATCTCAATCTCAATCTCAATCTCAATCTCAATCTCAATCTCAATCTCAATCTCAATCTCAATCTCAATCTCAATCTCAATCTCAATCTCAATCTCAATCTCAATCTCAATCTCAATCTCAATCTCAATCTCAATCTCAATCTCAATCTCAATCTCAATCTCAATCTCAATCTCAATCTCAATCTCAATCTCAATCTCAATCTCAATCTCAATCTCAATCTCAATCTCAATCTCAATCTCAATCTCAATCTCAATCTCAATCTCAATCTCAATCTCAATCTCAATCTCAATCTCAATCTCAATCTCAATCTCAATCTCAATCTCAATCTCAATCTCAATCTCAATCTCAATCTCAATCTCAATCTCAATCTCAATCTCAATCTCAATCTCAATCTCAATCTCAATCTCAATCTCAATCTCAATCTCAATCTCAATCTCAATCTCAATCTCAATCTCAATCTCAATCTCAATCTCAATCTCAATCTCAATCTCAATCTCAATCTCAATCTCAATCTCAATCTCTGAATTGGAATCTCTGATTCTAAATCGCTGAATATGAATCTCTAAATTTGAATCATTGAATTTTAATCTCTGAATCAAAATCTCTAAATCTGAATCTCTGAATCATAATTTCTCTCTGATTCTGTGCCTCTAAATCTGAATCTGAGTCTCTGAATCTTAATCTCTGTCTCTGAAACCCAGAACCTAAATCTCTAAATCTGAATCTTTGAATCTATATCACTGAATATGATTCTTTTAATTTGAATCTCTGAATTTGAATATGAGTGTCTGAATCTGAATCTCTGTATCTGAAACTCAGAATCTAAATCTCTGAATGTGAATCTTTGAAACTGAATCGCTGAATCAGAATCTCGGAATCTGAAACTCAGAAACTGAATTTCAGAACCTGAATCTCTTAATCTGATTCCCTGAATCTGAATCACTCATCTGAATCTCTGTATTTGAACCTCTGCTTCTGAACCGCTGGATATGAATCTCTAAATCTGAGTCTCTGAATCTGAATCTCCGAATCTCAATCTCTGAATCAGAATTACTAAATCTGAATTTCTGCATCTGAGTCTCTGAATCTGAGTCTCTGAATCTGAGTCTCTGAATCTTAATCTCTGAATCAGAATTTCTGCATCTGAATCTCTAAATCTGAATCTCTGAATCTGAATCACTGAATTTGAATCTCTGATTTAAATCTCTGAATCTAAATCTCTGAATCAGAATCTCTGAATCTCAATCTCAATCTCAATCTCAATCTCAATCTCAATCTCAATCTCAATCTCAATCTCTGAATATCTGAATTGGTATCTCTGATTCTAAATCGCTAAATATGAATCTTTAAATTTGAATCATGAATTTTAATCCCTGAATCAAAATCTCTAAATCTGAATCTCAGATTCTGAATCTCTGAATCATAATTTCTAAATCTGAATTTCTGCATCTGAGTCTATGAATCTGAGTCTCTAAATTTGAATCTCTGAATCTGAGTATGAGTCTCTGAATCTTAATCTCTGTATCTGAAACCCAGAACCTAAATCTCTAAATCAGAATCTTTGAATCTATATCACTGAATATGAATCTTTGAATTTGAATCTCTAAATTTGAATATGAGTGTCTGAATCTGAATCTCTGTATCTGAAACTCAGAATCTGAATCTCTGAATGTGAATCTTTGAAACTGAATCGTTGAATCAGAATCTCGGAATATGAAACTTAGAAACTGAATTTCGGAACCTGAATCTCTTAATCTGATTCTCTGAATCTGAATCACTCATCTGAATCTCTGTATTTGAACCTCTGCTTCTGAACCGCTGGATATGAATCTCTAAATCTGAGTCTCTGAATCTGAATCTCTGAATCTGAATCTCCGAATCTGAATCTGAATCTCTGAATCAGAATTACTAAATCTGAATTTCTGCATCTGAGTCTCTGAATCTGAGTCTCTGAATCTGAGTCTCTGAATCTGAGTCTGAGTATCTGAATCACTGAATATGAATCTTTGAATTTGAATCCCTGAATTTGAATTTCTGAATCTAAATCTCTGAATCTGAATATGAGTCTCTGAATCTGAATATGAGTCTCTGAATCTGAATCTCTGTATCTGAAACTCAGAATCTAAATCTCTGAATGTGAATTTTTTTTTTTTAAAGACACTACACGTTAATGCTTCCAGTGGGCTATTTGCCCTTTGAAGGAAGCACCACACTAGACAACGGACTAGCATGCAACGCCCAGTGGCACAGTCGGAAAACATTTCTTTCGAAAAGTTTTTCAGAATGAGGCGGGAATCGAACCCACACTCCGTAGCACGATGCGGCTAAATGCCTCGATGACACTAACCGCACGGCTACGAAGCCCACAGTATCTTTGAAACTGAATAACTGAATCTGAATCTCCGAATCTGAATCTCAGAATCTGAATCTCAGAATCTGAATTTCAGAACCTGAATTTCAGAACCTGAATTTCAGAACCTGAATCTCTTAATCTGTATCTTTGAATCTAAATCTCTGAATCTGAATCTTTGAATCTTTAAATCTGAATCTGAATCTCTAAATCGGAATGTCTTAAGCTAAATCTCTGAATATGAATCTCTGAATCTGCATCTCTGAATCTTTGAATCATAATCTATGAAACTGAATCTCTGAATCTGAATCTCTGATTCTGAATTTCTGAATTTAAATCTCTGTATCTCAATTTCTGCATCTGAATTACTGAATCTGAATCTCTGAATCCTTGAATCATAATCTCTGAATCTCTGAATCTTTGAATCTGATTCTCTGAATCTCTGAATCTAAATCTGAATCTCTGAATATCTGAAACTGCATCTTTAAATCTGAATCATTTAATCTGCATCTATAAATCGCAGTCTCTGAATCGGAATGTCGTAAACTAAATCTCTGAATCTGAATGTCTAAATCTGCGTCTCTGAATTTCTGAAACTGATTCTCAGATTCTGAATCAATAAATCTGAATCTGAATTTCGAATCTCTAAATTGCGAATCTCTATTCTGAACCGGTCCATCCTGCCCATCTGATTAGTCCTCTTGTCCGTCCTATCCGTGTTCCTATCGATCTCTCCGTCCTCCTGTCGTGTCCGAAGACGGATAGCTTTCTTTCCGTCCTATCTTTCCTCCTTTCCGTCTCTCCTATTAGTCCTCCTGTTCGTCCTATCCGTTCTCCTGTCCATCCTATCCGGCCTCCTATCCGTCCTATCCGTCCTCCTGTTCGTCCTATTCGTCTTCTATACTGTCCTATCCTTCCTCTGATCCGTCATATCCATCTTCCTGTTCATCCTGCTGTCCGTCCTATCTGTCCTCATTTCCATCATTCCGTCCTCTTCTTCTTCTTTCTGGCGTAACGTCCCCACTGGGACAGAGCCTGCATCTCAGCTTAGTGTTCTTAAGAGCACTTCCACAGTTATTAACTGAGAGTTTTCTTTGCCGATTGACCATTTTTGCATGTGTATATCGTGTGGCAGGTACGAAGATACTCTATGCCCTGGGAAGTCGAGAAAATTTCCAACCCGAAAAAATCCTCGATTGGTGGGATTCGAACCCACGACCCTCAGCTTGGTCTTGCTGAATAGCTGCGCGTTTACCGCTACGGCTATCTGGGCCCCTAATCATTCCGTCCTCCTTTCCATTATATTCGTCCTCCTGTCCGTCCTATCCATCCTTCTGTCTTCCATATCAGTTATCCTGTCCGTTCTATCCATTCTCCTGTGCGTCCTCCTGTATGTGCGAGGTTCGATGTCAACTTGTGGGTGAGAATCCACCAGCGGCTCGCAACACGACCTATGCCTCCGACGGTCAGCATCAGAAAGAGAAAGAGTCATGGCCAACCATGTACTGGTCGAAACTGTGACAGAAGTATTGCCTGATTGGTTGACGCGTGTTGTTACAGTACGTTACCACGTTGAGGGACAAGACTCTAAACACACTAATGCCATGTTGCTCATCAACCTACACACTCCACACACTGTCCATCCTGTCTGTCTTATCCGTCCGTCCTATCCGTCCTCCTGTCCGTCCTATCCGCACTCATGTTCGTCCTACCTGTTCTCCTGTCCATCCTATCCGTCCTATTCGTCCCCCTTTCCGTCTTTTCCATCCTCCTGTCTAGTGTATCCGTCATCCTTTACGTCATATCCGTCCTCCTGTTCATCCTATTCGTCCACCTGTTCATTCTATCCGCCCTCCTGTCCGCAATATCCATCCTCCTATTCGTCCTAACCGTCCTCCTGTCCATTCTATCCATCCTCCTGTCTGTCCTATCCGTCCACCTGTCTGTCCTATCCGTCCACCTGTCCATCCTGTCCGTCCTGTCCGTCCTGTCCATCCTGTCCGTCCTGTCCGTCCTGTCCGTCCTGTCCGTCCTGTCCGTCCTGTCCGTCCTGTCCGTCCTGTCCGTCCTGTCCGTCCTGTCCGTCCTGTCCGTCCTGTCCGTCCTGTCCGTCCTGTCCGTCCTGTCCGTCCTGTCCGTCCTGTCCGTCCTGTCCGTCTGTCCGTCCTGTCCGTCCTGTCCGTCCTGTCCGTCCTGTCCGTCCTGTCCGTCTGTCCGTCCTGTCCGTCCTGTCCGTCCTGTCCGTCCTGTCCGTCCTGTCCGTCCTGTTCCGTCCTGTCCGTCCTGTCCGTCCTGTCCGTCCTGTCCGTCCTGTCCGTCCTGTCCGTCCTGTCCGTCCTGTCCGTCCTGTCCGTCCTGTCCCGTCCTGTCCGTCCTGTCCGTCCTGTCCGTCCTGTCCGTCCTGTCCGTCCTGTCCGTCCTGTCCGTCCTGTCCGTCCTGTCCGTCCTGTCCGTCCTGTCCGTCCTGTCCGTCCTGTCCGTCCTGTCCGTCCTGTCCGTCCTGTCCGTCCTGTCCGTCCTATCCGTCCTGTCCGTCCTGTCCGTCCTGTCCGTCCTGTCCGTCCTGTCCGTCCTGTCCGTCCTGTCCGTCCTGTCCGTCCTGTCCGTCCTGTCCGTCCTGTCCGTCCTGTCCGTCCTGTCCGTCCTGTCCGTCCTGTCCGTCCTGTCCGTCCTGTCCGTCCTGTCCGTCCTGTCCGTCCTGTCCGTCCTGTCCGTCCTGTCCGTCCTGTCCGTCCTGTCCGTCCTGTCCGTCCTGTCCGTCCTGTCCGTCCTGTCCGTCCTGTCCGTCCTGTCCGTCTTGTCCGTCCTGTCCGTCCTGTCCGTCCTGTCCATCCTGTCCGTCCTGTCAGTCCTGTCCGTCAGTCCTTCATATCCGTCAGACCTGTTCTAGATATCTGTCAGTCCTGTTCTATCCTTCAGTCCTTCCCTAACTTTCCGTCAGTCCTGTTCTACCTATCCGTCAATCCTGCCCTATCCGTCAATCCTGCCCTATCCGTCAATCCTGCCCTATCCGTCAGTTCTGTACAATTCGTCAGTCCTGTCTTACCCGTTAGTCCTGTCTTACCCGTTAGTCCTTCCATATCCGTCAGTCCTGTTCTATCCTATTCTTCAGTCCTGTCTTACCTTTCCTCAGTCCTGTCATATCTGTCAGTCCTGCCCGTCTGTCTTGTCTGTCAGTCCTGTCCGTCTGTTTTGTCTGTCAGTCCTGTCCTAAGCGTTAGTCCTGTCCAATACGTCAGTCCTGTCCTAACCGTCAGTCCTGTCATACCTTTCCATCAGTCCTCTCATATCCGTCGGTCCAGTTCGTCTGTCTTGTCTGTATCAGTCAACCAGAATGTACGTATAACGAATTCAACTTTTGCGTTATACTTATATGTGCAAAGTTTCACGTTCAAGATGTTTATATTTAATATGATAAAAAATAGCATGTAATTCGAATGTGCAGATTTTATTGCGTATTCATCTGTGCATTTATGCAACATAATTTATGATAACAAATAAGCTGCTACGGATTTATCCGACTTTCCTCGTACGAGTATACGGGACGAAACGAAATAAACATTTGAACTCATAAAAGAGCGTTTTATTCGATGAAATTCACCGATCAAACGATTGCATCCACAATGTAGTGCGAGAGTGATGCAATTTGTATGAATAAACGACTTTTTTCGTTAACTGTTATGCGACTTCTGGTTTTCTGGGGTCAGTCCTGTCATATCCATCAGTCCTGTTCTATCCGTCAGTCCTGTCCTATCCGTTAGTCCTGTCCTATAAGTCAGTCCTTCATATCCCTCAGTCTTGTCCTAGATATCCGTCAGTCCTGTCCTATCCGTCAGTTCTATCCTATCTACCGTGTTCGTCAGTCCTATTCGTCAGTTCTATCCGTCAGTCCTGTCCGTCCTAAGGTATTCTCCAGCACTTCCTCTAAGAGTTCCTTCTGGATATTTTCGATACAAAGTTTCCTCCACATATTCCGTCATACAGTCAGTAGGACATTCTTCAGAAATTTCTCAAGGTATTAGGATCCCATTATTAGAAATGCTTCTAAGAAGTTTATCAATATTTTCAACAGAAATCAGTACAGGAGTTTCTTCAGGAGTTACTCCAGGAAGTCCTCGAACAAAAATTTCTATAGACATAGGTCTATCCCCGTGTTTTCTAGAACATTTTTTTCAATGATTGCTGAAAATATTTCTCCAGAGTCCATAAATTCGATAACCTCACAGATTTGTTGCAAAATTGACAGATTGCTCCACATAATCATTCGGAGATTTCTGAAAAGATTACTGCAGCAGTTCGACAAGGAATTTCTCTAACCATCATGAACAAATTACACTCAGCAATTCCCTGAAAAACCGCTATTTCGAAATCAGGATACATGTGTTTTTGGATTTTTTGATTAGGGTGACCATTTTTGAAATAGGGTGACCAAAATAATCGCGTATTTGCAAAAATTTTATTTTTAAGAAGTTAAAACTTCTGAACTGCTTGACCGATTTTCAATTTTCTTGGACGAAATGAAAGCTAAAGATTTTGAATTCTCAAGAAAAAAAATATAAAATTTCACAATTTTTTTTTACCTAAAAAATTTAAAAAAAATCCGTTTTTTCGTGTTTTGAAGGCCTCGGGACCTAATGGGCTATTGCTGTTCTCATTTTTTCTTGAAAGTTCAGAAAGTTGTACGTTTACTGTCACATTTTCAGCGATGTATATTTTTAGTTTTCGAGATTTTTTTTTAATAAAACATCAGTCATTTTTTATCGGCACACACTGCAGGACATAAGATTTTTTATTTTTAAAGAAATAATAACTTTTGAAGAGCTCAATCGATTTTCAATATTTTTTTATGGAATGAAAGATTAAAATTTCGACCTTTCAGAAAAAAATATAAAACTCTGAAAAAAATTGCTTTTTAAATGAAAAAAAAAAAATAAAAATCTCCTAAAAAACTAGAATTTTTTATATATTTTCATGGTTTTCAGAGTTTTATATATTTTTCTAAAAAAAATCTGAAATCTTAATCCTTCATTCCATGAAAAAATAGATTGGAAAACGGTTGAGCTGTTCAAAAGTTTGTTTTTTTTTTTTTAAATAAAACGTAAAATTTTCTGAACTTTCGAAAAAAATGAGAACAGCAATAGCCCCTTTGGTCCCGAGATGAACTAGCCCAGGGCTAAAAATCTCGTTAATAAAGTCAAATCAATCAATCAATAGCCCCTTTGGTCCCAAGGCCTTCAAAACACAAAAAAGCAGAATCTTTGGATGTTACCATGTAAAAACCAATTTTTGTGGAATTTTATATTTTTCTTGAAAAGTCGAAATCTTTTGCTTTCATCTCGTCCAAGAAAATTAAAAATCGGTCAAGTGGTTCGAAAGTTATGAAAAATTTTGCGAATTCACGATTTGTCTGGTCACTCTATTTCGGAAATGGTCACCCTTATCAAAAAATCCCAAATCACGTGTATCCTTATATCGGATAAGGAACAAAAAACAATTTTCACGGAATTCGGTGACCCACTAGATCGGTTTTTCATGGAATGGCTGCAGTAGGAGCTTCTCTTGGATCTTCTCCACAAAATTGTAAAGAGTTGGCAAGTAATTCCAAGGTAATTACTACTCATGCTTTTCATAGTATTCCTCTATCAAAGCCACATGATTTTTTTTCTCCTGAAGTTACTAGAAGAGTAACTACAAAAATTCTAACGAAAACATTATAATTCATTCATTTATTCCTGTTATAATCCTGCATTAAATTTTCTATTGACTTTTTCGGTAATAGGTCCAAAGGGACCTCAACGATACTCTTCCGAAATTCTTCTGAGAATTCCTCGAGCGTCTCTTCCAAAAATCCTTCAAAAGATTGGTTCAAGAATTTCTTGATGTTTTCCTCCAGGTTTTTCTCAAATATTTAGTGCAAAGATGTCCGTATTATTGTTTTATTATTATTATTATTATCTATGTCAAATCTCCAGATCCTCTTACTGAAACTCTTTCAGAGATTTCATCACATTTTCCTCCTGAAATCATTCTGGATTAACTTCTTGAGATTATTCAGGGGATCGCTTCAGGAGCTATTCCGGGAATGCATCCAGCGATTTTTTCAAAGTTTCCTTGAAAATTCCTTCACGTTATTTCTCAAGAGATTGGATTCAAAAAATACTCGGAATCCCCGGGGATTTCTTCAGAAACATTCCCGGAAATAAGGGCAAGGAAGAGTTCTTCAAAAAATTCTTTACATTTGTGCTGCAGGGTTTTCAGAAAAAAAAACTTTCACAAGATTTATCTTTACGAAAAAATCCTTGAAAAACTTGTACCTGAAAATTTCTCAGAGTTTACCGCAGCAATGCAACCTTAAACACCTCAAAAGGGTCCTCCTTCTTTAGAGAATACTGAAGGATTTCCATCAGAAATTTTCTAAAAGTAAATTCTCGAACTTCGCCATTCGTTCAGGAAGTTCTTGAGGAACTATCTAGAGATGAAGTTGACTACGGCAGAAAATCAGACCAAATTTATTTCTAGGAACTTCTCCAGCATAGGGATTTATTTTAGAATCCTTCCATAGGTTATTCCAATTATTCCTTCAAGATTCTTTTAAAGATTTCTCCAGGAACTCATTGATACAATCCCTTAGGAATTGCTTATAAAATTCTTTCACGAGTTCTTCCAAGAAATCTATAAGGGTTTTCGTACTAGAACAACTGCTGGAATTCTTCCGGATTTTTCTTCAGAGTGTCTCCATGCATAAGTCCAGAAAATTTAACTTGCTAAGTCCATCAAATTCATTACGAGGAGATCCCAACAGGGATACTCTTAAAAAGTTCTTTCCGGAATCTATCTGAAAGAACATCAAGTTTGTTATCATTGGTGTGTCTTCGTTTATTCTTCTACAAGTTGTACCATAAATATTTCCATAAATTCCCGACCAGACGGAATAAACAAAATTATAACAGAATGTGTTCCCCTGATATGATTTTTTTTTATCACCAGTTGTTATAAAATATGTACCGTAGTTGAAATAACAAAAATTCCAACAAAATTTGCACCAAAATAAACTAAAATAAAACAAACCCTGTTACAATTGTATCAACATTATTACAGAACGTGTTGCATAGATGTTACAAAATAACAAAATTATTGCAAACTATGTTACTGTTCATGACATCGGATGTTTTATGCAACAAACTTATAAATGCGATGTCAAAAATATAACAAATGTTGCAATAAATGTGTAACTAAAAATATTACCAGTTGAGAATAAAGCAATCTTGATAGCAACATTTTATCAACTTCTGTTATTTTTAACCGCTGTTGATAGGAATTTGTTATAATTATGTTATGTGGTTCTGGTCGGGTTATGTCAGGTATTTTTCCAAAGATTCTTCCAGAAATTATTATAGGGACTTATCCGAGACTTCATCCAGCGATTCCTTTTACAATTTTGTGGAGGATTCTAAAAAAGAGTTGCTCATACAATCTCTCCAAAATTTGTTTAACGAATTGAAAAAAAAAAATATTACGCATGGATTTTAACAAAACTTTTGCTCGACTTATTCTAGGGATTCTTCTGGGGATTCACTTACGTTTTTCTGTAATAGTTTCTAAAAGTTATCCTTCAGAATTTTATCAAAAATGCTTTTTGAAAATTTCTCCACAAAAATCTTCTGGGGTGTCCCCCCGAAACTCCTTCTGTATTTCCTTCAGGGATTTTTCAGAGAATAACTACAGATTTCATCATCAGCTGCAGGATAAAGTCTTAAATCTAAATATTTGATTTCAAACAGAAGTCAAAATGTAGCTGAAATGCATGCCTTAGACAAAAACCTACAGTTTTCAGTTGAAATTACAGTCGAAGCGTGTTATAACGATATTGCAAGGGACCGTCGCAATAGGGAAAAGTCGTTATAGTGAATAGATATAACATTGAAATATTTTTCATGGGACTGAAAAATGTCGCTATAGAGATCTTTTGTCGTTATAAAAGTTGTCGTTATAACGAGCTTCGACTGTATCAAATTCCGTTATAAAGTCCAAGACTTTAGAGAAGGTTTATGAAAACAGTATATACAGTCAATGCTCCATAACTCGATATTGAAGGGACCATCGAGTTAAGGAGGTATTGAGTTACAGAACACAAAACCAGTGCAACTGCGATCCAAGGAACCATCGAGTTAGCCATGAAAACCAACTTTTATAATGGTTCTCTAACTTGATATCGAGACACGGAATATCGGAATATCGAGTTAGGTAGAATTGACGTTCATAAAAAATAATCAAAAACCATGCGGCAAATTTGCAGTGTAACTTCTGTCGATTACCCGATGAATGAAACACAATTGTGAATGAACGGACTCCAATCGGCACAGATTCGTAAGAATACCTTCGTTCCCACTCTTCTCGAGGCCTCTCCCCTCGAAGATCGAAAGGAATACGAAGGTAAGACCCTCTCCAGACCACGCTGGCAATCGACTATTGGATTGTAGATTTATATTGTGTGTACGGGCCCTACCTCTGCCAGCTACACTTAGCATACATTTTTTTCCATCCCATTCATACGGCGAAGGCTGTGGTGTTTTGTTGATTTTTGTTCGACGATCGACCACCCATCGATCGAGACTTCGATCAGCGGATGCGACCACAAGTACCCACCCATACCCAAGCCCATGCCTCTATTTGGAAGGCTCAATGATCAGCGGACCACCACCAAGGCCTCCTCTGCTGGCCGATCGGAATCCAGCTCGAATCGATCAAGTGTTTAGAAAATATTTACATCAACTCCCAAATATGGATTCTCTGACAGAAACAACAACGCATCGATTCGATTCGAATCCCGTCGTCGTCGTAGTAGGCTCTGTGGGGCATTTGAAGTTCGAGTTCGATCACAATGCGATCCAAGTGACCAACCGATCCCTCTCTCTATCGGTTCGAGCGGGCACGTAGTAAGTGGGACACGGGGTGCTTCATTTACGGACATTATCAACAAAATAACTACAGTTAACTCTCCCTTACTCGATATTCCGTATCTCGATATCGAGTTAGGGAATTATAGTAAAAGTTGGTTTCCATGGCTAACTCGATGGTCCCTTGGAACGCAGTTGCACTGCTTTTGTGTTCTGTAACTCGATACCTCCCCAACTCTATGGTCCCTTCAATATCGAGTAAGGGAGAGATGACTGTATCATAAATCGGGTATTAAAGTACAACGTCTATGTACTAATAATCTATGATTTTAACGATTACGCTTTCAAAGGGCGTAAATCAAAATTTCATCTAACTTATTTTCAAAATCGATGCAGAGGAAAAGCAATGTAAACCATGGATTTTTTTTTTAAAACGACGGTAAGAGCACCGTGGCGGTCAGCTGAAGGAACAACTTGGACTTAGCCACTTACTGGTCAATAAATAAACATGTCACGCGTGATCTGCTCCTTAGGATAGGTTCCGTTGAGTCCAGATGGCAGCATGCATATGTAAGTAGGCATACACAGGTTGGGAGGAATATGTCCCTCTTGAAATCGACTCTAGTACGAAGACTGACTGACTGAGATCGAAGAAAAAACGGGTTATTGATTTATGTGGTAATAATTTGTTTGTTCCGTTCTTCGGAGGGAGCCCTTTCCAGGGGTATGTTTCCTGGATGTTGAGAGACTCAGTCAAGTGTCTGTCAATTACGACGATATACGTTGCGATGTGTACAAACACTGTAAATATTTGAAACTGACGACGACGACGACGGTAACGGATGCATTGCTGGACGGCTACTGGAAAAGGTCTACGTTGCATCTAAAGGTGACACATTTCAAAAAATTGATTGATGGTCATAGTATTTGTACTGTCTGCTCACAAGTGATCAGCAATGCAAGATTTTCACAGCATCGATTCAGTAGGTTTAGCTCATACAATCCACCTGAAGTATGCAATCGCTTCACCAAATATTGTCAAACTCTTTGTTAGTATTGCAACCCCACAAAAAGATTAAAATCATGATAAGCAAAAGTTGTTGTTGTAGTTATTTGAAATTTCTCGGACGGTGTTGCAATACTCGATAAAGCGATTCCATACATTTGGTGGTAATTGTACGTGATTATAGAATTATTATAAAGAATGGTAGGGTCCAAGAATCAGCAATTCAAATTATCATATTAGGGTAACTTTTTCGGTCAACTTTCAAACCAAACAGCGGAATCCTTCGGATTACTATTCCCGCTCATGGATGGCTATGGATCACTTTGGCGTTTATAATAGAAAATCTTGCTAGGGGAAGGGGACCAATTTTCGACCCAACACTAATTTTCGACCCATTTATACGATTTTGGCCTACTTTGTATGAAAATCCGAAAATTGGCACAGAGTTCTTGTAGGTCGAAAATTAGTGCTTTTCCCTATACGTTGCAGAGTCGCTTGCTGTAACTATCAACGCTTGAAATTTGTTTTTTTGTACAGGCCGACTGCGATACAATTTGGATCATTCTATATCACATCAACATCATGCTGTCTACTCCATCACCAATGCATTGACGGCGATAGACTATGAATATCACTGATGAGTTAAGTTTATCCTTAAATTAAGCAAATCAAATGGCAATTTATCAGTACGATATTCTTGATAGTGCTGCAGAGGGATTGAAACTGAGAATTGGTCATCAAAAAATATTGATAGCGTGGATAATGGCCACGTGATCACTAATGTTGCAGTGATTATGATATAGAGTGCGATGTCGTATCACTGCTGTTGGTTGTCAGATCAAAGTGATATATATATTTATATATATATATATATATATATATATATATATATATATATATATATATATATATATATATATATATATATATATATATATATATATATATGGTATAATCAAAGTTTCCAGGAAAATAAAAGCACATGAAACAAAACAAATACCATACAGCGAACCTTCAACATGTTGGCTATAACTTTGCTTAACAAACTTGTGTCAAAATATTTACCTATTTTTAGTTATAACAGTTTCAAAATTGATTGTCTTAAACGAACTTTTGCCCCACCGGTGGGGCAAAAGTTCGAATCTAGTGTGGGGCAAAAGTTCTTTGGCTAAAATACAAAATATCAATACTTTTATGCCAGGCATATTTTATACCAGCCGTAAACTTATGTTTGCCGAAAAATACACACTAAATTTTCATATAAAAAAATGCCCAAAACAGGGTTAATTGTAATACACCCAAAAAACAGCAGTTTTTCGCAAAAATAAGTGAAAATGTAAAATTTTTGTGACATTTTTCACACGATCAGGCAAATTTCGCTAAATTTGAAGATAATATGTAGATTTCAGGAAATTTGAAAAATTTTCCGTGGGTTTATACATGGGTCGAACTTTTGCCCCGCAGATTCGAACTTTTGCCCCGCTATGGGCTAAAAAATGATTCCAACTATTTATGGAAAAACTAATACACGTCAAAGCATCCTTATGATAGGCCTAGAAACGCCCTTACATAAAATATTCAAAAATATTTTATCTTCATTTGGTTCCATGCAACGAAAGTTTGACCAAATATTATAATATTTAAGTCGTAAAACAACAAATAGCCATAACTTTTCCAAATCTCAATCGATTTTTATGATATTTGGAGTGAAAGTCTCTTACTTGAATAGCATTCGAACCACCATGACATTTATAAGTTTTGATTTTCTTTGAGCTAGAAATCTTAAAAAGAAACTCTTGCCCCACTCGAACTTTACTCTATGTCTGATATTGTGTAACTCTGATCAACACATACATCTTCTTCTTCTTCTTGGCATTAACGTCCTTACTGGGATAGAGCTTACTTCTCAGCTTAGTGTTCTTATGAGCACTTCCACAGTTATTAACTGAGAGCTTTCTATGCCAAAGTTGCCATTTGCGCATTCGTATATCGTGTGGCAGGTACGATGATACTCTATGCCTAGGGAAGTCAAGGAAATTTCCATTACGAAAAGAACCTGGACCGACCGGGTATCGAACCCAGACACTTTCGGTATGGCTTTGCTTTGTAGCCGCGGACTCTGACCACTCGGCTAAGGAAGGCCTCGGGTAACACATACATATGTTTGCCTTATCGTACTAATTGTCTCCCATCATTTGTATTGTTAAGCATAACATTCAACCGAAAAATAAATATCTTTTTGACAAAAGTTGATTTGGTGTATCACAGCTATCAAAATAAGTCGTTTTCGATTTCCGTGAGATGTCTTCAGCATTCATAGGCTTCCACAGATTGTTAAAATCAACTGTTATGGGAACAAAACGGTTCGTTAACTTAGATTGAGTGTTATTTCGGTAATGGGCAACTTGATATCAAATACTGTATACTAGCGGTTGTGTAACCAGTGGTTACAATTATTACTTGTTGGCTCCACCACAAGTGGATATTCCCTTCTCCCTTGATTAACATTACGCCCTTTCCAAAAGTAGATCTCCCACTAATACTATTACATGGGACAGGGGCTGCACTCAGTGGCTTGATGTGTGTTAGAGCTCTACACCACTCTCAACTAGTACCTCGATCGAGTGAGTGCTTTTGAGCGGTGTAAACGACACGCTCAGGGTTAATGGTTAATCCCGCCCTGAGTGAGTTACTTGCCCATAGGTGGAGTAGAAGTGTCGAAAATGGGGTAAGCAGCAATGTAGCGAGCATAGCTGTCAAAAATCGTTTTTTATTATTTTTGATGGTATTAGGTTCCATCAGAGATGCCAGAATTAAATAAAAGGCCTTGTTCTTTCCTGTTGCCTGAAAAATTCCTAAAGTGAAACAAGTGCGCGTCGTGATTAGTATTTAGAAGGTTAAAAAGTAATTATTTATGGTGGAAGCAGTTTTAATCAGTGTGTTTTGTCTCTTTGTTAATAGGCGGCCATTGTAGAACAATAAAGTCAGTGTTGTTAGAAGCATGCAGTGAAAGAAATTGTTAAAAGCTATTGTTAAAAGATAATGAATGCATGGAGTGTTAAAAAGACAATTATTAGTAGCTGTTAGTATAAAGAGTGTTGTTTTGTATTATTACGGTTAGTTGTGAAATTATGTAAAAATAATATGCTTAATTGTTAATAGTCATGCAAATTTAAAACCATTATAGATAGCAAAAAAAGTTAGTTGAAGAACAACGAAGCATTGTTAATAAGCTTAAATCTACAAGAAAAAGGTAATTGTGTATACAAAAGTGTCTAATGTGACAAAGTTCAATAGTTTGACGTCAATGGGAATTAATTTGGTGCGCAGGTCCACAAAGCGGGCCTTTTTCTGTTTCTTCAACCTTTTTATTAGGCAAGTGGACGTTCGAAAGCCAAAAGGAGTTCGAGTGAGTGGAAGTGGCCTCGTTCCGGAGTGTATCCAGGCCGGTCACAGCCGAATCGCCATCGCTGTTGGCCCCCGAGAGGTCGAAGCCGTTATTACCGACTACCCTCGCCACCGCCGCCCCGAAGCCCCCTCACTGCCTACCCGCTGATCCGTCCCTCGTCAAGAACCGCCATTTTGGAAAACTGGTACGTCGCCGGATAGTTTTGGCCCTGTGAACCCCTGCTGTCGATACCGGACGCCCATCTTCGCCATCTACCGGTTGTCGTCGCCACCAAACAATTACCGAATTCAAGTCAACGGTCGGCCTACCATCAACTTGGGCCGTGTAGACTGGCGTGCCCCAATAGCGCCCCGACCCGCATCAGAAGCAACCCCCACCGCCGAGGACCCACCGTAGAAGCCACCAATAGAAGAGTGCATGGTGACGTCACGAAAAATTCTCCTTCTCTGTCCCTCTTTCATCACGCTCAATTGACTGTCCTGTTCTTTGACACTCACTGCTGGAATTGTTTATATTTTTTTATATGGAGTTGACATTTACTGCTGGAATTATTGACATTTTTTTTATATGGAGTTTCGAGGTTAGATCAGGCGTGCAACGATCTATAGTCGATATGCCCAGACACGCAAGTACCCTTGACGTCACAATAAATTGTAATGTAGATTGAATTTGCCTTAGTTGCATAATTTCAAAATGCAAAGCCCTGGCGATTGTTGTTTCCACCATCTCATTTCGTATTTCCGCTTTTTAAGTTCAAAAAGGAACCAATCAGTTTCCGCTTTTGGAATTTCCCCAAGCAAATAATTATTCTCCGCAATTTTGAGTATCTCTAGGTGTACAACATTGTTGTTTTATTCTGTTCATTCGACACGTGCAAGACCAGTAGGTAAGTGTTCAGCCGTTGCTGCTCACAGTGAGTGCCTCTCATCTTTGTACGGTTGGGAGAGCAAGCCGATAAGCGACCCTAAGATTCCTTAACCCTTAGCTAGCAGGTAACAGTTGCTATAAAGGATCTATAATATAAACCAGATACTGTTTTACCACAATTATGGATCACTTTCAAACAATTACTAAGGACTAAACACATAAGACATCAATAGTTGTAAGCTTCACTTTCAAACCATTACAAATGGATGACAAGCTTCAAGTAGATCTAAAATAGGTGAGGTTATAATTATTTGCTATGCATTTCACAAAAAAAAAACCTTCCGAAGGCAGTAAAATTGGAACAGTACCTTTTTTGTTATAATTAAATGCCCCAAAACAAGGTTAATGTTCATGGGTGGTTTTCTTATAAGTGTAACTTATCTGAAATGCGCCATCAGAGATCATCGTTCGATGCATTCCGCAATACAAACAAGAGTAAGGTGATGCAAAAGTTTGAATAATCAATATTTCCAGAAAAACTAACCGTTTAAGAAAAAATAAATATCACAGTGAAACTTCAACATATTCACTAAAGTTTTCCTGAGCTAACTTGTGTCAAACTTTACTCATTTTTAGTTATAACAGTTTTAAAAATTGATTGTCTTAAACCAACTATAGGCAAAAGTTCACTGATCGAAACACAAAACATTGATACTTTTAGAAAATGCACACGGTATGTCTGAACCAAAAAATTATAAAATCCAATGTACATTGGATTTTTTGCTCGTGAGAGTTTAGTATTTGCGTAATATTTTCATGATCGGAAAATATTTTTTTAAATATTCTATCGATGATATTTTGATTTTTTTCATTTTTTAGTTAAGACACTGATTGATTTAGTATCAGGCTACCATACACCGTGCTTTTAAAAAAAAATCTGCACTTATATAGAATTTTTACAAAAGTATTTTAAGTGAACTTAAATACCACTACAAAGCGTACAACAATGCCACAATTCAGGGAGAAATTAGAATTAGTAATGCATAACAAAAATTAAATGTGTTCACAAATGAGCAATTCCACCGAACATGAAGATTTTTTTTTTAATTTAATTTTTGTATTTTTTTTAATCGCCTGAAAATTTGCATACAGATTCTTTATGACCGTGCATATTTTTTCCAAATAGTCCTAAACAAAACCTACAACAACCGCAAAATATATCCAAAAATTAAAAACATCAATGTTGCGGTTTTTAAGAACTATTAACTGGAAATTTTCATTTGAAAATATCGTTTATATTTTTTACCGCGCACTCTTTTTTCAATACTTAAGCATAAATGTTTTGATCAAACGATAAACGATTTAGCTACGATTCGTTCAATCAAATTATTTTTTTTTTCTGGAATGGAGAAACACGAAATATGCTTGAAAAGGGCCTATTTTTCTTATTTTATTTGAAAATTTTATATAAATATGAGTACATCTCGAAATTGATGCAACCTAGAAAAAATTTACGTAAGTACTTTTCGATTGCAATTTTTCTGTTCTTTCAAATAATCACATAAAAAATTATTGTTTTCCTCTATTTCAATTTTTTTCAAAATCTGTAATTTTTTAAAAAATCATATCTTTTTTGTCCATAATTCTTCCATTTTGAAACATTGTGCAATAAATCACATAAGTTGTGTTTCTGGAGAAAATCGATTTTAAAATTTTGTTTTAGAAATAAAAAATAATCTCTAACTTTTTTTAACCGTGCATATTTTTCTCCATATAGTCCTAAGCAATACCTACAACTTTGTAGAAGATCTCAAATCAGTCGGACAAACCGTTTTCGAGTTACAGTTTTTTAAAGATTTGCTATGCATTTTCCGATACGCCCCTCTCAAAAATAAGGCAAGGTTCAAAATGGCGCACAATGCGTTGAATGTATGGAGATGTGGGACAAAAATAAAAACTGGAAGATCAACACATTTGAGCACCTTGGTATGGAAGGGAAAGCAGTTTCTGGTCAAATGAGCTACAATTTGCATAAATGACATATACTATACACATAATCGCAAACCTGTCCCAAGCGCCAATTTCATTGTTTTCCAAGAAAATCTTTGCATTTTGTACTTTTGTTGCTCATAATGATGTAAGAAGTTATTTGCAAATATGTCTCTTCTCACTCGTAGCTGCAAAAGTGACTTATACGGCTTGAAGCAAAAAAAATCGCATTTTCTTTAATTTTTCAGTTTTTAATATGAAATTTGACTAAAATCTTGGGAATTACACTTCCAATAAATTATTTTAAGCATAAACTTGCTCTGGTGTAATGTCTGGTTGAGCCGAAACCACATAGCGTTACAAATTTTTCGGATTTTTATCATAAACAACTCATTTTCATACTTGTGCTGATTAAGGAGTATACCTAAAATTAGTCAAAAATCTCGAAGAGTTGCAGGGAGTTGCAGCTGAATTTTTCAGACCTCTCAGAGGACACTCTGAGAAACATGTCTGTGCGTGATTTAGCGTGGAACTCGGCGGAACTTTTTTTGAATCGATAATCAAAGTTACATGTTAGTATTTCAAAAGTTTGATTTCATAGCCAACTTAACGTGCCGATTTCTTTTATTCAAAGTTAAAATTAAAATCACATCAAATATACTTTACCAACGTTTAGCCATGTTCTCTTTGAGATTTTGATTGAATAGATTGTTTTCAAAACTCTCCTGGTTAATTGAAAGGAATGCTGAAAACATGCGACATAATTGATTTCTTCTGCTATGCCGACAACTGTCACTTTCGATGCTTGTTGTAGTGGATTTAATGCTTTGTATAGCATAGAAATGCTTGTTTCAATAGTAGATGGTATCTATGAACACTAATGGATACTTATTATCGCCGGACAAAATAACTTGAAATTTGATTTTTGTCTATGGAGCAACGCACTGTGTGGCGGTCTGAAAGTGCATAATGGCATTTTTGGTCATAAAGAATCTGTATGCAAATTTTCAGGCGATTCAAAAAATACAAAAATAATCGGGTTTGCGAAACGGTGTGGAACCGCTCAAATGTCATGTTAATCCCTCTACCAGCAGCTTCAATTTTTCACCATAAAAAAATATTAAAATCGCTTCAACTTTTTTGTTTCTCAATATTTTTGCACCAATGTTTCACAAGTTCTTAAAAAAAAACACTTCTATTTTTAGAACCTACGTCGATTCCTCAGTGTAATCATTCAATAAGGAACACCTTTCTGTCTCAAGCACCAAAATACCGCTATCTACTTAATTTTGCTTCAAGCACGCACCGTTTTCGAAAACATCATAGCACGTCTAGTTTTTCAGATATTAGGTCATACGATTGAAACCGAGCAATTGCTCATGCTAAACCCGGTTTGAGTGAAGTAAAGTCTCTGGGCATTTTAACTTGAGAAAATATTCATCATATAAACTTGAGTAAATGCTCAAGAAAATGAATTGATAGGTGAATTTGAGTAAAGGAAAAGCTTTTGACCAACTTATTCATACGACCCATTATCGGATGAAAATACAGAATTTGACGATTTCAGCCAACTTGCATACAAGTTTATTAGCTTGTATGGCAACTTGCTTGCTTATTTTGCCACAAAATTCAAATTTCATGTTTTGAACTATATTCATCTACAAAGTTCATAATACTTTCTTGCTCAGAAGTTGATTTCTAATGATTTATAAAAGTATTGTATTTCGCCATAGAAGAGCAACGAATAATATTGCGGCAAGCCTCGTTGGATAAATGTACGACTCGTGCTGAAAAAATCATCATTTTGCAACTTGTTGCTTAAATAACTAGTATGCAACTCGTAGCAAAACTCGATTTTTTCAGCTATCAAATATATTACTCGTGCTGAAAAAATCATCATTTTGCAACTTGTTGCAAAACTAACTATATGGAGTGATTGCTGGAAAAGTTTATGGGGCAATTTCTGTGGTAATTTGTGGAGTATTTTTCAAGGAGTGTTCGAGTATCACAACGATTGCGATTCCCGTTGAAGAACCTCTGGTGTAGCATATCCAATCGTTGACTATTTTATGAAATGTTGCACCCGAAGACAACGAGAATGTACAACGAATGACTTCGTCACCCAACTATAAAATTGTACAAAATACGTCGGCATATGGCTCGGACGGAGCCGAGAAATAATCCAAAACCAAATTCCAATATATGTTCAATAATTAGTTTAATAAATGTAGTGTCATCAATAAATGTAGTGTTAATGTGAAATAATGTGTAATGGACTTAATAAATTGTGAAGGTCAGTTTTGATCGGGTTACCTGCATACAAATACAGAAACCTACATCGCTGTTCGATTTCGACCGATTTTGAGCGTTATATTGAACATTTAATTCGGTAAATTGATTCAGCTAGTTAACAGATCGTTACGGTTAACGTAGATTATAAAATCTACTCGTTTCGCGGCGTGATATAAGGAATAACACAACTTTTGCCCCGTGAGAAGTGGGCCGTATACACAGTGAAATTTGTATTGCTTTTGTTCGCCACATCTACCCGAACAAACGTAGCTGCAGTGAGTGACCGTAAAGGTACCTTTCAATCTGTGCTACGTTCGTGAAATATTTGCTCTGAGTGTTTGGTCAAAGACAATCTGAGTGGGTCAGCTTAATGGCGGTGGCAGCACACCCCCCACCTTGGGGGGTGGTGGAAGAGCCCCCAAATTTGGCACTACTTGGAGGAAACCAGCCAAACTGGATGTTAAGAAACGACGAAATGGGTCAAACCTTGGTACTCGTGATGCAAGTAAAACGGAATGAAAGTGATGTTGATTCTGCCACTACCATCACCGAGATCAACAGAAATGGAACACGTTTACCTCATGCTTTCATCGTTGGCAAATCGATTGAAGCCGTTATCGGAGTAGAAGCAGCTCGTGCAATGCAATCAATCCGAGAGGCTCGTGGACTCCGCTACCTGTTGCGTACAAATTCTCACACCACGTACCAAAAAATTCAACATCTGGACACGTTGTGTGATGGTACCAAAGTTGAAGTCTTTCCACATCCAACCATGAATACTATTCAGGGAATAGTATTCGAGCCAGACACGATAGATTTGGACGAGCAGACAATTCTGGAATTTCTCAGCTCGCAGGGCGTTAAAGGCGTAAGAAGAATCACCAAACAGGTTGGTAGAGGGAGACAGAACACTCCTTTGCTAGTTCTGACCTTCCATGGAACCAAATTGCCAGAGGATGTGTTTTTCGGATTACTAAAGGTACCAACAAGGAAGTATTATCCGACACCAATGCTTTGCTACAATTGTGGTTGCTTTGGACATACGAAGAAAGCATGCTCAAACGATAAGATTTGCCTGCATTGTTCTCAAATTCACGAGATGGTTGACGATATCCCCTGTTCTAACGACGCTCACTGCAAAAATTGTCAGGGTTGTCATTCTGCATTTTCGAAAACAAGCCCGATCTATGTTGAGGAAGATAAGATAATGCGATACCGTGTAGATCAGAATATCAGCCTCGGTGAAGCTCGCAAAATATTCAAAGCTCAAAAGGAACAGCGAACATATGCTAGTGTCGTGCAGCAACGTCTTATTGAACAATGCTCTGAAAAAGACCAAATCATTCAGGCCCTACGTGAACAACTTGATGCTGTCAAAGCCGAACTGGAAAGTGTGAAGAAACAACTTCAGAAGCAAGCAACAGACGAACATATGCTGCCATCTACCAGCAGCAAACGAAAGAAGTCTGATGAGAAGATGATCACATCAGTACAAAACACGAAGGCCTCCACGACGACTGAATCAACCACATTTAACGAAACCCATGAGCATCAACATAACACGCGACAATCGAGGAAAGATTTAGGAAACACATCGAAAGAAAATAAGAAGCAAAAAGACATCAGTAAAGTGATCGATTGCAGCAGCCCTGACCGGAATCGTAGCAGAAGTAATAGGAGGAATGGTGTCGAACTACGGCAAAAGGACAAAAAACCGAACAAATGATATCTACCGACCAAAAACAACAATTTTCCAGTTATTAAGAACCTGCTATGAACCCGGACTTGAGCACATTATTTCTTCAACGAGACTCCATCGAGATTATGGATTTTGACCCCAGCAACACAACGGACTTTGAGATCGGAAATTTTCAACAAAATCAGCAGGATCAAACTTCTGAAAATGTCAGATCAAACGAAAACTACATCAATTTCAACGGAAACATTCAGCGTACCAACAGCTTCGGTGAAGCAAGGCATTCCATGTCGACCCCTGTGCGGAACGTCTCAGGCTCTCCTGATTATCTCCGCGAGGTGGTTGATGTGGCTTGCCTATCATTACAGGCAAGTTCAACAAGCATAAACATTTGTCCACACAATCCCTGTCGACCCTTCTCCACGCTTTCAGCATGTAGCGGCACCAACATCAATGTGTCGTTACCTTCTGGGACACCTTTATTCAGCGGACGCATGCTCAACGATTGCTCAACTGGAGCAAGGCATTCCATGTCGACCCCTGTGCGGAACGTCTCAGGTCTTCCTGATTATCTCCGCGAGGTGGTCGATGTGGCTTGCCCACCACCTCAGGCAAGTAAAAATAATTTTGAGGGTTCGAGTGGTTCCTGTTCCGTATCACTAATTCCAGAGGTCAACCATATGACAACTGTCGCAAATAATGTGGCAACTAACCATCAGCGTGATTCATCGTCGTCGTCGAGTTCCAGCGGCCGCGTGTCTTTATCGAATGGCACCCGTCGATACCAGAGGGTTGCTATTCAATGGAACATCAACGGACTTTACAACAATCTTCCTGATCTCGAAACTCTAATCAACAAGGATCCACCTGCGGTTCTTGCTCTGCAGGAAATTCACAACTGTAAAGCAAGGAATCTCAATCAAATATTACGTGGGAGTTATCGCTGGTGCACGAAAAACGGACCAACACCGTATGCGAATGTTGCGTTAGCAATTCATCAATCTGTACCGAGTACATCCGTGAAGATTAACTCTGCGTTGATTGTGTCTGCAGCCATAATTGAAGTACCTTTCCGTTTAACTGTGGCTTCCATATACATTCCTTCAGGTGTGACCAATTTAGAACAACAGTTGAACGATCTTTTTGAACAACTAGAAGAACCTGTTCTTATTATGGGTGATATGAATAGTCACCATTATGCATGGGGATCACACAAAACTGACAAAAGAGGCGAAATAATCTTAAAAATCTGTGAGGAGAAAAACTGGATTATAATGAATGATGGAACTTCAACTTTCATGAGAGGTAACCAAACGTCCGCAATTGATGTTACTATGGTCAGTATTTCTGCGCTTAGTAAGCTACGATGGAAAATCCAACAAATATTTCACGCCGTCGGAGATGGAAATATGATGCTGCGGATTGGGAAACGTACGAGCAGAGAATCCTGGCAGCCATTAGTCCGGATAAATCGTACACCATTGATGAAATTACTGATATAATATTTTCGGCAGCTTCATCGAGCATTCCTCAAACTAGTAGTGCTCCAGGGAAAAAAGCTACGTTCTGGTGGAATGAGGAAACCAGAATAGCGGTCAAAAAAAGAAGAAAAGCTCTTAGAGCATTCAAAAGATTGGCTGTTGATCATCCCGATAAAGAAAACGCTAAGGAAGAGTTGAACCTGAGGCGTAGTGAATGTAGATCCATCGTAAAAAATGCAAAAAAGGAATCATGGGAGAGTTTTATCGATGGCATCAGCAGCTCCCAAAGTTCAGCGGATATGTGGCGAAGAATAAATTCGCTGAGTGGTAAGAAGCGCATAGCGGGTATGTCCATCCGTCATGGCGATACAGTTAGTACAGATCCTGATACGGTTTCCAACTCTCTGGCTGACTATTTTCAAAAAATCTCATCAGAAGATTTATATAGCTCCCAATTCAAAAATTTAAACGGGACGGCAAAAAAAGCGCTGAGTGACATTATCATTCCTGATGACCAAGGAATTGTCGACTATAACCAACCGTTTTCAACGGAAGAATTGTTTTCTGCATTGGATACTGGTACTGGAAAATCGTCTGGTCCTGATGAAGTGGGGTATCCAATGATCAGAAGATTACCATTCAGAGCCAAACTCGCACTGTTGGATGCATACAACGTTGTCTGGACTACCGGTAACTACCCAGATGGATGGCGAAGAAGTCTCGTCACCGCTATTCCAAAAAAGGGCTCGAAGTCAATGGAACCTGATGATTATAGACCCATTTCTTTAACAAGCTGTATTGGAAAAGTGATGGAGAGAATGATAAACAGGCGATTATCGACAATTTTACGGGAAAAGAATCTATTAGATGAACGTCAATATGCCTTTCAACGAGGTAAAGGAGCCGGAATATATTTGGCCAATTTAGGTCAAGTGCTGCATGACGCGCTCAGCAGAAACTTGCATGTGGACATAGCTACATTGGATCTAGCGAAAGCTTATAACAGGGTTTGGAATCCAGGAGTGCTGAAAACATTAATCGATTGGGGTATAACCGGCAATATGGTGAGATTCATCAAGGAATTTCTTTCAAACCGAACATTCCAAGTATCTGTTGGGAATCATCGATCTCAATCAAAACATGAAGAAACCGGCGTTCCTCAGGGATCAGTTTTGGCTGTAACCCTGTTTCTTGTTTCTATGAACAGCGTTTTTGAGCGACTACCAGAAAATATCTTCATTTTTGTATACGCAGATGATATTTTATTGGTGACTGTGGGCAAACAACCTAAGACATTGCGGAAGAAAATCCAAGCAGCGGTTCGTGCTGTTGCACAGTGGTCCAACAACAATGGCTTCAATATGTCTTTGGAAAAATGTGCGATTACTCACTGCTGCAATCAGAGGCACCATCCATGGAAATCACCAGTAACTGTTGATTCCGTCCCTGTTCCGTATAGGAAGAGCATTCGAGTATTAGGGGTACACATTGATAGGCAGGTGAACTTTGCTTTGCATTTTGAAAATGTAAAGAAAGCGTCAGAAGGATGGATGAGAATCATTCGTGCAATAAGCGGAAGGCATCAAAACTGTAACAGAGGCACTATTTTACGAGTGATGAACGCAACCATTGTTAGTCGTTTGGTTTATGGAATAGAAATAACATGTAGGTCAGCAATGAGTTTAATTGATAAGTTAGGACCAGTTTACAATCGTTGTATTAGATTTTGCTCAGGCTTACTCCCAAGTTCACCAACTGTTGCAACATATGCGGAAGCCGGGGCGCTTCCTTTCGACCTACTTATCACGAAAATTGTCTCAAACAGAGCTAATAAGTTTCTTGAGAAGACATATGGAGAGAGAGAGGAAGTCTTCCTCCTAATGGAGGCTATGAACCTCCTCCAAAAATATGCCAACATGGATTTCCCTCCGGTAGCTGAGATCCATCGGGTGGGAGATAGGCGTTGGGACCATGCTGGACCCAAAATAGACTGGACGATGAAAAACCATGTAAGGGCTCATGACCCGAAAAGCAAAGTGTTGTCCTGCTTTAATGCCTTAATTAGTGATAAATACAAAAACCACATTAGCATTTACACTGATGGATCTCGAGCAAATGGACAAGTCGGTATTGGGGTCTACGGTACAACAGCACGTGCGGCTAGATTACCAGATTCTTGCTCCGTTTTTTCAGCAGAAGCTGCAGCTATATTGTGCGCCATATCCATGATTTCCAACAGGCCCACGGTCATTTTCACTGACTCGGCTAGCGTTTTAGCGGCATTGGAAAGTGGTAGATCGACACATCCATGGGTGCAACGTATTGAGAGTTCAGTCCCTGATACTACCACTTTGTGTTGGGTCCCAGGCCACTGTGGTATACGCGGAAACGAAGAAGCTGATCGTTTGGCAGCAGATGGAAGAACGGCGTTGTTTTTTATGACAGAGGTGCCAGCTCTGGACGTGAAGAATACGATAGCAGCTGGAGTGCAAGCAGCATGGACAATTCGATGGAGAAACACGCGTAATGTTTTCTTATGAAAAATCAAGGGTGAACCAGATAAATGGACAGACCGATATAGTTGGCGCGAACAACGGGTTATCTCCCGCCTAAGAGTAGGGCACACTCGTTTAACACATGCACATTTTCTTTCAAAGGTTGAGCAACCAAGATGTGTACCTTGTGGACAGGCTCTTACAGTGGAGCACATCCTTCTAAACTGCGTCCAATATGAAGAAGAGAGAACTTGTACAAACTTGCCTACAACAATAAGGGATATTTTATGCAACGACCGGGATGAAGAAGAAAAACTACTTAGATTCTTAAGAGTATCTGGATTGTACGATTGTATATGAAAATGTAGCTGAACAAAATTAGATTTTAATATTTCTTGAGGTGAACCGGCCGCCAGGTTGAAAGCCTCTTTAATAAAGACAAATAATAATAATAATTGTGAAGGTGTTAATTTGATGTGTTGAGTGGATAAAACCCTGAGAAACCCCATCAGGAATCGGTCAGCTGGCCGCCCAATAATCGCTGGACGTCCACTTGAGCCACCCAAGGAATTGCTTAAAAATATAGTCCACTCGGAAGGAAGGTAAGGACCAGCTCCCAAACAAGGAGTAACTTCAAAAATTACACAAAGTGTTATTACTTCTGAGCTTTTCCACGAATTGTTCTATGATTTTTCGGAAACTTTTTTCCACGAATACTCTAGAATAAACCTTTCTCCCTGTAGAAATATTTCACCAGTTATTACTCAGAGATAGCAATAACTGAAGAAACCATCGGAAGTATTCCTGAAAGAATCTTTCTAGGAAATCCTGTTCGAATTTCCGGGAGAACTTGCAGAGTGATCCCATTGTTGAGCTGGTGAACGATTTCCTGGAGCAAATTCTAGAGGAATTCATTGTAGCATAGCTTGAGAAATCATTTGAAGATTTTCAAATCGATTTCATGGGAGAATCGCATTGAGGAATATTTATAATAATTTCTGGAGGAGTAATCCTGAAGCTTTCCCAAGAGGAATCTGTTAGCCTATGGACTAGCCGCAAAGTATTGCAATTTTAGGGAAAACTTTCCGTTTTACGGTGCAACGAAAAGCTACCGCAGCTGTCACATCACTGATTTGCACTGGTGAATCATCAGTAGGCTTCAGTGATACCTTGGATACCGTCTTGATGATCGTTGTTTGTTGCTATTTTTCATAGCGTTTTCTCTTTCAAGCATACTATGATTGAATTGTTTGCTTAAATGATAGAATGATTTCGAAGCCTGCGGTAGAACTTTGGCAGCTGCGGTAGAACTCTGCGGCTACCGCAAACCGGAAAATTTTCTTAACAACCGTAATAATCTCTACAGCACAAACATTTATTTTAAAAGCTATGAGTAAGGATATCTGGGTTAATATGCACCACCGGAGCAAACTGGCTTTCCGGGGTTTCGATGAATATTTTAGAGAAATTGAGACACTTTTCTTGGAGTTGATTTCGTAAAATAATATGTTGAGGATCCCAACTACCACGTAACGACTTATCCAGGAATTTATTCCGGGATTACTTGAGAAATTGCCAGGCAAT
Source organism: Aedes aegypti (assembly GCF_002204515.2). Lineage (NCBI taxonomy): Eukaryota > Metazoa > Arthropoda > Insecta > Diptera > Culicidae > Aedes > Aedes aegypti. The sequence goes on from NC_035107.1 coordinate 5,356,552, forward strand.
TTCTCTAAGTATTCTTCTAGAAATCTTCAAATGAGTTCTATAAAAGACTAAGAGATTTGTTCAAGGATTCCTCCCGGAAATTTTCTCAGAATATCTTAAGAAAGCAATTTAGGATTTGATCCTGGATTGTATTCTATATGCTTGTTCGATTTCTTTTGGTAATAACTCTGAGGATTTCTCAATAAACTTCTCCAGGTTTACGTCCAAAAAATTACTTAACATTTTTTCAAGGAATTGTTCTAGAATTTTATTAACAGGAATTCCGCCGAAGTTTCTTGTAGAATTTATTTGAAGAAGTTTTGTAAAAGATGTGATGGATACCAGTTTTGTACAATAATTCAAACTAATTATTCACAAGAATTTCTTTATAGATTCTAATCAATATTACATATGCCTGTATTGCCTTAATCAGTCCAAGAAAAACATTCATTGCAATGAGATATTCAAGAAATGTTTTTGGAAGCTAGGAAGAATAAGCTAGACAGGGAGATCACAGCATGCCGTGCGCGCGGGCGGTTGCGTTTTGCATTTTCTGTCACGTTTGCTTCGGCTCCGTGGCGAAAAATAGAATCGGCTGATGGCGCTACGCCACTTGTTTTAGTTTTGCAAATATTAATTTTGTGTTGTTCTGGCTAGATTTTCACGTGATTTGCAGTAGTTTCCCCGGCACTACGTCACCCGGATTTTTTGTTTGTTTGTGATTAGTGTGGTTTCAAGGGCTTCGTGCAATGAAATGCTGTGTGGAAGTGTAAAGTGTTTTTTCATCTAAAAATTCCAAAAACAAAGTTTTAAGAAGTACTCCGAAACATGCTGTATCGTGTTACGTATTTTGCACAAATGATTTAGTGAAGTAGTCAATACAGAAGCTGATTATGACACCAGGCAGTTCCCCGTGAAAAAAGGGTCATTTTGACGAAGGAATCAAAGTTATAGCTAGTGGAACAATTCGAATCTTTCGAAAAAGTGAAAAGCGAAGAACGAGTATTTTGTGATGGCAGAAGTCAGAAAGTTTGTCAGTGTTCATTGCTAGTGGAGCGACGGATTGCAGAGTAGTTTCGAAAAAGGAATTTAGAAAGTTTGTTCTGATCAGCAGCGCATGATAACAATGCGTAAATATTATAAATATTATAATATAACACTACCCTTTCCATCAACATTCCACAACATCCCGTAACACCTATGATAGGTCGTAGAGTTCTCTGCATCTTTCTTAAGTAGGTGTTCAATCAATCATCCTTTCCCATTCCCCAGCTTGCGCAAGGACGAGACCAGGACAGCTCTCGACTATTGGAGGATGCGTCAATCTTGTCTAAGAGTTAGAGGTTAGTCCCAAACTTCTCACTTTGGTAACGGACGGGAAGGAGGCAAATTCATACAATGGTCTAGGACTGTACCACCTACGAATTTGTGCGAAATGCTTAATGCTAATGCTAATGCTAGGAAGAATAAGCTAGACAGGGACTTTTTACTGAGAAAATTTAAAGAATCTCTCACTTCTCGCATCATGATTTGCAGCACTTTATGAAAACCTATTTCTGAAAAAAAAAAAACATTCAAGAACATCTTGATAGAAAAAATTGACCAAATTCCTGTATGTTACTGCTAGATTAAAAGTGGAATATTGGAGAACTGTAGATCTAGTTAAAACCTACAACTTAATTGCAGAAGGTTAACCATATATGGTTTCAAGTAGTGTTTTTAACATTCTGGGTTCAATCATACGCGATCAATAACTTTCCTGAACCAAACAGAGGATGATGTGCTGTTTCCCATAGTTTACAAGAATTACAAACTTAAACTGTTTAGCAAATATATGAAACTTAACTTCCTCTACATCTGTTCTGGAGACCACATTTAAGTGAAACTCAAAATTAAAAAGGCAACCAAAAAACTGCTTTTTTTGAGTTCACCCTAAATTAAATCTTTTAGAATCAATTTGCGAAGCTCAAATGAAGAGTTCGATTAGAAGTTTCTTCGGCTAGTTGTTCATAATAACATTTACTAGAAGTTTGCTGAAGAATACAGCACAAATTTCCTAAAACAAAAATGTTTAGTTCAAAATTAAAATCTAAATTAAGACCACCCTATTAAACTTTTTTTCTAAGAAAAATTCAATTACGAAGAACTTGTCTGAAGACATGATAGGTTTAAAATCAATGAGAACAGAGAAAACCATTGTTCAGTAGTTTATATGAGAAATGAATGCATTGATTGGAATGGTGCTGATACAGAATTAAAAAAAAAACTGTTCAATGGTGATTTCAAAGGTAAGAGTTGATATATTCACAACTTTGAAATGTAGAGGAATAATACATTAATAAATATTTTTAGCAAGACATGGAGATATCTGTGGAAGATTCTCTGTAAGATTTTCTAGATAATGTGTGTGATAAATTTAGGTGTGATCCCTGAAGTAATTCCTGGAGCCTTGATAAACTTTTGGAGCGCTTTCTGTAAGTTTTGTTTAAGAATTCTCTGGATGGTGTGAGTAATCAATTCAGGTGTGATCCCTGCAGTAAATCCTGCTTCAGTGCTTCAGTCAATAACGTCACTTTAACCTAATTACCGGATCAAGGGAAGGCCATTCGCGACGGTAAGAGTAAATCCTGGATTCTATAAGTTTGTTTCAAAATAACAACCTATTGTTTGTATAGCATACATACTACTTTTAGGATTTGCGGAAGTCATGTGTTTTGCGAATGGGATCCATGCCATCAGGATCGTTTACACAAACCCGTGTGTAGACATGTTTTATTTGGATGGTCAATTGAACTATGAACTACAACACCTAACTATAACACCTATGAAAGGTCGTAGAGTTCTCTGCATCTTTCTTAAGTAGGTGTTCAATTAATCATTCCTTCCCATTGCTTAGCATTCGCAAGGACGTGGCCAATACAGCTCTCGACTTTTGGAGGATGCGTCAATCTTGTCTAAGAAACAAAGGTTAGTCCCAAATCTTTGACTTTGGTAACGGACGGGAAGGAGGCAACCCTCATACAACGGTCTAAGACTGTACCACCTACGAATTTTATGCGAATTGCGTAATGCTAATGCTAAGAAAATCCGTAGATTTACGTAGCAAAAAATCGATTTCCGTGGATTTAGATTTTATCGATGAAATCCACGAAAACTGCCGTAGATCTTGAAAGACTACAAATGACATGGAACTTAATCGCAGTAGTCATCGCCAATAAGCGCAAAGTTCAAAGAAAAATAAACAAGCCTACTTTGATGCTTTTTACAAATTTCAAAAGTCATTTTCACCTCTTCCTCGTCGATTTTTTCCGGCACAAACCCAATCAGTAAAAACGTTGGCTCCACTCGGTGTTGAACAAAAGCATTTGCCTAAACGATATACAGCGCCGTCGTCCGTTGAATGTATTATTAACTCAATCATGAAAATTTTCTTTCACGGTGCCGTTTCATTTTTTGCTGAACCTCACCGAGCAACAGAGCTCGGATTTCCTGCAACAATTTTCCAACGTCCCGGAAAATGTAACATCAAAAATTCCTTTTGTCCCCTGGTTGTCGTCTCTGTCGTCATCATCGTCGCCGTCCCTCCTCGACAGTTTATGATTTTTACATCCCTCTGAATATTGTGTGCTTTTCGCTTCGGTTGTATGATTTAATTATGTCGTTTTATTCCCATTAATTCCTCAAGGGAGTCTTTCGAGCGCACGAACCAAATCGGGGAACTGCGAACTGCTGCTCGGAAGTTGTTATATTATGTTCCTCTTGTGTTGAGGCGAAACATACGGACGGACAGGCGGACGAACGGAAGAACAAAGGGGACGCAACGGAACGACGACAAAGCCCCGAAAGAGGAAACAACCGAGCAGTAGCAGGAAAGAGATTGCTTTTAAACGCTATCATAACTTCTCTCATCTGCCCCGGCCAACATCGACACAACATCACAACAACAACAACAAAAACCGTACAACAGAAGCGATCGGAATTTGAGTGCAGAGGTAGCATTTCACCGGAATCATTCGAGAGGTGGTGGAGAGCGCTGAAAACGTAGTGAGCCATGAAACGGATGGATGCTTTTATGCTGGCTGTGTGTACTCACAATGCACCAAGATTTGGTGCTCTATAACAGCCAGCAAATATGTATATTTCCTCACGATTCTGGATCGACAGCCAGTCCTATGTTTCATCATGAGCCCAGCTTTGCGGTTGGGCTTCCTTTGTTCTGGAGGGCAGCAGTGCTGGCAGAATACGTTATTTGTATGTCTTGTCAACATTCATCAAACAAAAATTTTAAATCAAACGAAATATATCAAATTTTTCATAAGATCGTTACATAAATTATTTTGATAAACCTCCCAACAATATTTCGCCTTTTCATTTGATTCATGACCACCTCTTTTAATTCTCGGCTGCGACCCACGATCTTCATGGACTACATTTCATGCCATTGGAGGACTACCGGTCTTATGAGCATTCTTTACATAGTACATTTGCTGTGATACAAATAAACATATTCTTGGAGGCGGTGAAATCAATCAGTCGAAGGCTATTTTTATCCATCAGCCTTTGAGCGCTGAACTTTCCAATACGCTGTATAAACACCTTCCCATCCCAACCAGAGCGTTCAGATCTTCTATGATGATCTAGACGTCGTGGCTTATGCAAATATCATACTTGTGTTCAGGCTGCGCGTTAAAAGCGTGTTTATCATCATCAATGCTTTCCGAGTGAGGGCTGTGCTCATTTATTATGCTGAAGTTGAAGAACCGGCATGATCCACAACTTGCACTTTCTCTCATTGGTCGGTCACCAGCACGCGCCTCTGCATATCGCCCACCCCTATAAAAGCTGTTCTCAGCTTGTGTGTGCGTATTTCCGCAGCTCTGGTTGATGCCTTCCAACACACCTTTTGCAACGCTACGATGTTGAATCCTTGGTTCAGCATATCGGCGAGTATGCATGTGCTCCCGATGAAGTTGAGAAATTTGCAATTCCACGTACTCCCAACCGCTAGCCTCTTTTCGCCGCTGTGGTCTTCGACAACTGTCCCGGTTCGTATTTTCTCGTTGATTATTCGTCGCTTGATTATTTTACGGCTAGCTTGCATAGCTTAACACCAACCTCCTAGGTTTCCATTGGACCATTCCCCCCTATAGGTTCGGAGGACCATAGTGCACAGTTTGGCTTAGAGTCCTTCTCTGGCACCCGGACGATGTTCAGCTGCTCCTGACATAGAAAACAGATTCAACAGCCGCTCCTATTATGGAATACAGACGCTCCAGGTTTGCAGAGGCAATACGTCAGCATACGACCAAAGCTCTTACCGGGGTTGGTTACCCGATCTTCCCTAAGGTTACGCGCACTCCGGCCAGTACCACGAGGAGGTGGGGATAGGAGTTGCTGAATAGGAGGCTAAGGACCACTCAAAGAGGTCTATTTTATTCCTTCAGGTACGCGAGGTACCAAGGGTACGCCATGCCCAATTTTTTTCAAATTAGCTGGTAGCGTTTAAAGACCTGTCTTTGCTCTGAATAGTTTCCGACAGCAATGGAAGATCTTCCGAATTAATATTATCCGAGCAAATGTCAAGAAGGGATTTCAGGGTAAATTTAGTGCCGAGATCGATCGAACGATTTTTGTTGAAGATTGACTTCGGATTCATTGAACCCCTGACGACTCGATCCCAGGCGTTGCTCACTGAGACTCGAAACTATGTCAGGTGGAACTTCGTTTCACCATGCTCCACCTTCATCGCAGGCTGATATATTCGGAATGAGCTTGGGTCTAGCATCTCTTTAGGGAACCGATTTCCACCAATTTCCTCTTTGCTGATACTCGATAGCATCTGCCAGTATAATGCACATCGGGATCATTCCAGCGATAACGTATGCCGTCTCCAACGAAATGGCCCAGTAGGTACACGTTTGCCACCCACCCACAACGAAATGAGCCAGAACGCAACGCAGGATGAGGCACCGTATCTTTGTATCGATGTTAATACGCTAGTCAGAAGACGCATCTCATTGCTGCTCGGATCTTCAATGTTTGGAAAAAGATATCGCATTCATTACCTTCGTCGCCCTCTCGAATGCATAATGGACATGGTCGTTAAAATTTAGTCAACCGTCTACCATCTTGTTCAGGTGTTTCAGTAACTGTTTCTATGACATGACCCCAATGGTAACCTTGGCATTCAGGACTATCAGGTGGACTATTATTGGTTGTAACTCCCAGGCAATGGACATGCCCTATATCAACTGCAGCGATTTGCAGTAGACAGGATGTCCCGGGCCCGATCTATCTGACAAGCCAATCGAGCACTCTGTCACCATAGAAGATGGTGTCTCCATCATGTCGATAGCCTGGTGACTCCTCCATCTTGTACTTGTGTTGAAGTGTCCCAACTTATTTCACTAGCATTTCTACATCTTCCAGCTTCTCACACACTACTAATGAGGACAACGTCATCGGCGAAGCCAACAATCTTGACGCCCTTGGATAGCTTAATAGGTTCCCAAACTTTTCGGGTACACGACCCACCTAGCGATCAGGCATATTCCTTGTGACCCAATCAACTTTACATAAAAATCACCACGATTCAAACCTGGAGCAAAGAATATTTTGCTACGAAAAGAGTGAAAATGCCTAGCTTTCCAAACTGAGAAATAATGAACTCTCAATGTAATACCACAGCATTTGTAAGAAATTGACAAACATAGGCTCATCAGTCAATAATTAGGTAAATTTTACTTATTTGAAATTATAACAAAACAGGGTTAGTCAGACTTAACATCCAACTTTTTTATAACATTCATTGAAATGATAACACATAAATTTATGTTTTTTATACATTTAAGTTTCATATACATCAGCGTTGACGTAAAATAATTTATCATATCGCAAAGAATTTTGAATATGATAAATGCGATTAGTTTCGAACAAATGGCTTTAAAAAAAAAGACACCGACACGTTTACAGCTGTTGGTTCAATTGTTGACCATTTTTCAATACAATATTTTCTGAAAATTATCATTCAGATGTTTCAGATTCAGACAATCTCAGCAAAATTAAATAGATACCATCTCACGACCCCCTGGAGGTCGTGTTCCACAGTTTGGGAAACTATGTTAAGCGATAAAACCTCGTCATATTTGAGCTGGATCTTGATTGGCGGCCAGTATCACCATATCTGCTGTACTTACACAAGGAACAATGGCAAAGCAACAATGAACTTATCCACCTTCTTTTATCCTCGACTTTCTTTTTCTTTTCTGCACTGAATGCGGGCAATGTTTACATTAAATGACATCCGGACCAACATCCGGACAATGAATGTTCACCGGATGAACACGAAGTGGGTGAATGCACAACGAGTTCATTTTTTGTAAACACGGCCCTCAGAAAAAGGTTTTCTTCCCGCTGGAAGTTGCAGCGTGACGTCATCGTAGATTAGTTCATGGCGCCTGCCACGTCAGAATGCAGACCAATAAGTGGAAATGGCAGGTAGAGTTTTCAAATTTCCCGGGATTTGATTTCCCGGGAAACGGGAAATTTGCCATTTCCCGGGAAATCCCGGGAAATTTTCAGAAACGTGGAAATAGAGCAAATTTGATGATTTTTTTTAATTATTCGTATTTTTGTTATATATTTTTGTACCAGTAAACTTGTATGGTACCTAGATTCTCTTTTTGTAAGTAATTTATTTATGTTTTTCAAAAAAATCTATTGATTTCGTTGTGTACGCTAGGTTTCAGAACCACACAAATTATGATATTGAGTCCATGTGGAGATTATTCTTGACAAACCGTATGAAGTTCAAATGAAATGTACAGGACGGATTCGATTATCCGTAATTTTTGACTCGATTATCCGGAGTTTGTTCTTTGATATTCTTGTTTTTGAGATTTTATGCATAAGTTTGATATAATTTGGTATTGCAATATACAATAAAATGGTTTTGCAGCTTTGGATGTAGGTAAAAGAAAGGGTTTGAAAAAGAGGTTTTTTGTGTGCCGGTCAAAATAATGTCTTCCCAAGACTCCTAATGCTCCTAGAAATAATTTCTGACTATGCCACTGCATTATATAAATAGAACAATGATTTTATTATAGATAATATTAAGGTTCTTTTATTGCAGATTTTAATTTTTCTTTTAGTAATTTGATTATTAGGAAGATTCAATTATCCGAAGAGAAAAAAAAATCGATACAACAGATAATCGAGTTCGACCTGCACCAACATTAAATCAAACCTTTCAAGCACTAGAATAAAAACCAACTAGAGTCTAATGATGGAAAAAGTAACGGTTAAATCCATGAAAACTTTATGAGCGTACTCAATTCATGGATGATCCCTCTTGAAAAAAAAAGATATCGTCAAAGAGCTATCCATTTTATCAACAACTATTTGATTACGAAAAAAACAACAAATCAATATCGAAGTATAACTAGTGATCTAGTAAGGTCATTGGTTAGTATGATATGAAAAGTAAATTAAACGATAGTTTTGGTTTGAAATTGAATGGTCAATCCTTTTTTAATAGAAATACCCGGGAAATACAGAAATCCCAGGAAAAACGGGAATCCCGGGAAGCAGGAAATTATTTCCCGGGAAACGGGAATCCCGGGAAATCTCATTTCCCGGGAAATGTTCCCGGGATTGAAAACTCTAATGACAGGAATTGATGTTGCAATTAAAACTGGCCCACTGTATCCCAGATATACCCTTGCATCTACGCCAGTTCATGCGGGAAGGTGTACTGCCCATACTCGCAATATCACGGTGCTCCGACAGAGCATTATTATGAAAAAAATTGTCCATCAAATCTAAGCTCAGGGCTCGATTCCTAAGGTAATTCTGCTTCTCTGGACCAATTTAAAAAAAAAATAAAATGAGATACCGTCGATGGGGGTGACAATGGGTCTAGGGGGTGAGAAAATTATGATTTATCAATTATGTTTTTCGGCTACGCAGTCTTAATTTTTACAACGGCTTATTTATTTGCCCGACGTTTCGACACGGGAATTGTGTAAAAATTAAGACTGCGTAGCCGAAAAACATAATTGATTACAACCATACAGTCGATTCCCCACCAGATTATGATTTATGTAATATATCAGCTAATAACGCTGATATCGCTAGAAATAATTATTCATATGTTGGGGAACATATTAATAAACATAAATAATCACAATATACATTTTTAGAATTAGTAATTTTTGTTTACTATATCAATAAACTTGTATGTTGAAACTAGATAAAATTTACAGCATTAAATTTCTCCTGTGAAAAGTATAACGCATGTACTTTAACCTCTATCGTTGTGTTAGTAGAAGGTTGAAAGACTTTTCATTACACTTCACGAGTATTTTCCGGAATCTAATTGATTTTCCCACAAAAATTTTATTTTTTTCGGTACATTGAAACATTGAAAATGGGGGTGAGATTGGGTCAAGCAAGAACGATAGTAAATTAAATTGCAAGACTACTTTTTTGACATTTTACGGTTCCGGGTGTTCTCATTCTTCATTAAGATGTGTTTATTCTTTCTAAATACAGCATCTCTGAAACATCAAACAAGTCTACTTGAGGATCCCGTGAATTGAATAACAATGCAACGAATTTTGACAACTTCTCAAACCAGCAACTGTGATTCGTGCGCAGCAACATCGTAAAATTTATCTTTTATTTTTATAAATTTAATTTTTTATTAGTGTTTTCATATTACAGAAACATGTCACGAAAGTACGAATGAGTTGGATCGCTGAAATACCGGTACTATGAAATCAAAATCTACCTGAGATATATTGGATAATGGGGATGGGGATGAGAATTTGAAGATAATTTGAGGGGAACTTTCTTGTTTAAATTTATGTAAACTTGACGATAAATGTTGGGTCTCATATATTTTCTCATAGCTCTTCAAATTTTTGGTATAATCGTTCTTTTAAGTGGGTTTATCATACTTGTGAAACATCTTAGATATCTTTTCGTCTTGTTTGCATCGTATTTCATCAATATTTTTCAGGTGTGAATGGTTTTGCAATCATATTCTCAAAAATAAGTTATTTCAATAATAGTGACCCAATGACACCCCCTCTATGGGGTGAGATTGGGTCATTTTTCATTCATTTGTAGTGCCGCTGTGAATAAATATTATTTAATAATTTGTTGTTGTTAATGTACCATCAAAGTGCATACACATCAAATTTGAAGTTTATTGGAGCTAAATTGCGATATTTATTCAATAAACAAATCGTACATATGCCTTTTTGACCCATTGTCACCCCCAACGACGGTATCTTGATTTGAGAGGTAAACGCATCTGAATCTTATTGCAAAAGTTATCGAAACGCCGCTGATAGCAACAGGAAATTCTGGAGGCATTACTCAACACATTATCATCACAGTATAAGTAAATGCTGAACAACTGAAATATTGTTAATGCAGTTGATTTCAATGTACAAATCCAAGATAATAGCACATGAGACTCGTTATCCGGGGACTTTTCCAACTAAATCCAATTACTTGGGATTTGCTTACTGTGTTTTCGCAAACCTTGACACATTTGTTGCCAAGTTTACTAAAGATTCGAAAGCACTTTTCTTTTTGCTAAAATTAGTGCACACTTAATTTAGAATGCCGAATCTCGGCTAATTTTAACCGAGAACCGCACAGCCGAGTAGTCAGCAAACTAATTTCCTGGGATCTCAGGAAATAAAAGCCGAGTATCATTAAATCGTGCTTCGTTGCTAAGCAACCGGATAATTTGTTTGCTGTGTTTCGGTTAAAATCGGGAGATCGAGATTCGCACAGCCGAGCTCGTGAAAAAAATCTAAGAGTGTGTTATCATTTTTTAATTGCAATGGTTCCTTCAAAATATTAAACTATACGGTGGTGATAATGACAGTTTTGTACACATTCCGGGGTTTGATGGAAGCGTTGAAGCCGGCCAATGTGAATAGTACTCTGGATTCACCAGCAGCACGTTCATGTTGAGTTTGAAACATAAATCGAGTTTTGGTTAGTATGATTTCGGCAAAATTGTTCTAGTTTTCTAAGATATCCACAATGCTGTCATTTTTTCATGCCTTCTAATGCTAAGGCATTAGATAATGCTAAATGGCTCTCTATATATCAGGCGTGAGGAGTTCACTCGTTGACGTTTGAGCGGTGCCGTGTTATTTACGTGACCATGGTAACTAGTGAATATGGCACCGCTCAAAAGTCAAAATAGACGGAAGCAAGAGTTCACTAATTTGACGTTTGAGCGGTGCCGAATTCACTCGTTGCCATGGTCACGTAAACAACACAGCACCGCTCAAACGTCAGATCAAGGTATGTAGAAGGGAGGTAATCCAATCTGCCAGCTTTTTCATTCCGCCAATTTGAAAACAACAAGTGACAGTTGGCGACTTTGCTTTGGTTGAAGTTCAAGCCGCGAAAAGAAGGCCCATGGTCGCGCCAGAAAATTTTTACTAAACTGCCTGTTAACGCCAAAAGCTCAATTCATGGGGGAATTGGTCTGGCTTAGGTACACTGAACGGATGGTTTCTTCTACCAGAAGTCTCTAGAACACGTTTTGTTGCAATTCATTGTATATTGGTGGATTTCGACTTGTACACTTGAACTTTATGGTATTAACAGAAGTAATAGGATGGTATTGGTACCATTTGAACGCTGACCAACAGCACAACTGGTTTGAGTATCACTCACATAATAGATGATTTCTGGACTAACTGTCTACTGGACTGTATTTTGTACTAACTGTTACTTATTGTCACTTGGACTTTATATGTGCTTCTTGTACAATGGGATTTCATACAACAAAGAGATTCATATCTACTTTTAGTAGAACGCAATTGGTCTTGTTCACTATCTAGTGTTGGTTACAATAAGCAAATGGTGTATCAATAACTGCTATATAGTTGGTCACACAAACGTAAATAATTGATTGGGATGTTCAATTCAATAATGTGGTATCTATTCGAGGAATTCATACGGAAAGGTCTTAACACTGCCTGTTACTAACAGTAAACAATCCCCAAACAATTTCATGGAAACGGTAGATTGAAGAACAGAGTACACAAACCCGCCAGCTAACCAGCTCGCCAACTGTCACTTCCACTTTTATTTGGACGCAACCCCCACAACTTCAGAAGCTGGATGGAGGAAGTTTATCTGAAAGTGGCGGAACGATGAATGAACAAAGAAGAGCTCCTAAAGTGGCTTCAGGAACACGAAGTTGATGTTCCAGAAGCGGCCTCTATTCGACAGAAGAGGAAATATTGAACGAGGAGATCCGGAAAAAGCAAATTGCTGATCTGCGGCGAGAGCTGGCTGGAAACGGATTACTGTATACACGACCACCGAATTTCCAGGATGTAAGGTGCCTCGTACCATTGTTTGCTGGTACTGATTCGTACAATGATGGCTAAAGACATTGAACGTGCTTGTGATTAAATGAGAGGAGATGCCGAGTTTTGGCTAAAATGTATCCGCAGATTGATGGAGTCAGGTACGCAGGCTGAAAGGTTTTTGCGTGGGGACCGATCGACAACATATGTACGCCGAATTCCGCGAGAGTTTCTAAGGAAGTTGTGGCCACACATTCGCAGTGGCAGATATTGTTGACCAGCTTAGGAAAATCACATTCTCCAGCTGCAAGACATGAATGATGACGATGGGTTATATCCTCAAGATGCAGGAGATTTCTTCACGTGCTGACATTGACGAAGCACGAACAGTCCAAATTAGCGTCGAAGTGTTCGTTCGTGACCGCTCCGCTGATATTGCGGCACTCTATCCATCCAGCCAAGGAGCTGGTGTAATTGAAACAAGATCAAGCTTCCGGTGTGATTCCAACGAACACAACACAACAGAAATGCCCCACGGCAGCGCCACGTAACAAGGACAGGCACTTGTAGATGACTTTTGTCAGGGAACAAATCCAGTAAGGAACTGAAGGCAGCTCTCTTAGAGTTGAACTTAGTAAGTGTTGCTTTTTTGTCTGACCGAAAAGTGCATCAAGCAAATAATTTTCTTTCCTTTTTAATACGGAAAGTCTGATCAATTCAGTTGTTGAAGTTTTATGTTATTCCGGATTACTTTATGACTCATCCTGTTTTGTTAGGTTGTGAATTTTTAAAAGCCTTCGGTATCATACTTTTCAATACATGGTCGAATAAATATTTGTCACCACTCCGCAGAGGGCGCATGAGACTAGAGACAAAAATGTAATAACTTAGAATGGCTTCTGCGAGCACTGGTCCCCCGACCCACGTACTTGACCCGCAGAAAGCACCAGGTTCAATAAAGCGGAATCAACGCTAACTTATTCGAGCCACCCCAAACCAAGATAAAAGTTCTGGTCTCACAAAAAAAATGGAATGATCAAATGAGTTGTGTACTTACATTTTTATTGTTGACTTAGCCTAAAGCTCACTTATCCTAGGGTTCTGTTGAAGTGTGGGCGTGTATCCCTCGCCGTCTGCAGGCTCTGATCTGTCCGGACAGCTTTGGGGAACTTAGACCACCGGCGCCATGCCGGCAACCCCGCTGCTTTGCACGCCATGGGCATGTTCTCACTCCACGAAATCACCACATACCATGGCAAAATGCACCACCATGGGTTTGCTGGTTCGAAAGAAAGGCCTGCAGTAGGCATCAAATCATGCATTAGTTATGCAATAAAATCAAGCTTCGGGTATGATAGATATTCGTATTTTGCCATACTTTTACCGATCTCAAATACTTGTCTGTACTCCCGCTGGCTCAGAGACTTCATTTTTGCCATCACACTTCGTTCTATGGAAACAATCAATTCAATTATCCGCTGCACTCCACACAAAACCGTATTCAACTTACAACTTACAGGCTATTCCCACGTGTAAACAACTTCCCTTGTACTCGTTCGAGATTGCGATAGGAATGACGTCACTACACGCTCAAAAAAGAGTTCTGGAAAACGTGAACTGTCAAAAATACACCATTCGCTACCATCATCAGGCATTGCAGAATTCGCTCTCATTTGAGTATGAAGCACGATCAAAGCAAGCAAAGAAAAACATCCCATCTGTTGCGGTCCACGATCGTCATTGTATCGCAAGGTGTAACAAGTCTGATAAATGGAAGCAGCGAGCGAGAGCCCCAAAGAGAGAGCGATGATAAAATCCATTTTTCTCGCTTGTTTACCGTTGGGGATAGGTGTTTTTCTTTACTGGCACGATAAACAATCCACGAACTTCCAATAGCAATAGTGTCCCCCAGGTTCGGAGCATGTTTAGAGGGGTTTTATCATTTACTGCTATCCCCCCAATCTGATCAAAGTTGTAGCAGTATACGATAAACAGTCTCTCATAATGTGCAGCATGTTATGATAGTTACAGAGAGCAAGGCTGGTAGCGAGTCACTTTTTAGTTACTTGGTCACTTTTTTGAGGCCAGTCACTTTAAAGTCTCTTTTTTGAAGCCATTTCAACTAAAGTCACTTTTTTCGTCAAAAAGTCACTTTTTTCAACTATTTTAAGCTAATTTTTCGGGAGAAAATTTTGAATCGGCCTTCTTAATTTAGGCTAAGTGTCTACTACCTGAAAATTCCTGAAAATTGGAATTACCAGGGAATTTTATTCAACCTTGAAAAAAACTGAAATTATCAGAGGATTTCGGCTATACGCAGGAAAAAAAACCTCGAAACAATAATTATTATGGCAGAATATGTCCTTTTTGTAACACAACATTTCTTCAATCAAAAAAAATGTACAACTTGAGGTATTCAGTCAATTTACTTTAAGTTATTTACAATATTCCGAATAACTTGTTTAAATAAGGAAGTAGGACTTAGGATTGCTAAAATGGGAAAGGCAAATACGATTCCCAGTGCTAGTTGGGTATCTTTAATGAGCGTATGAAATAAATAATATTTGTAGGAAAAGATTAAAGCTAGTAAAAATAGTATATTTTCAGGTAAGCAGATCTTTTTGAAAGGCTTGGATACTATATCAATGCATATCTCTAAAAAGTGTTTATTTTTAGTTAATGTCTCTAAAGACATAATAATAAATATGGTATCTAAAGTCACTTTTATGCCATAACCCTCTTTTTCCCATGGTAGTTCCAGAGCTCAATTATTTTTTACGAACTGGAGGCAAACCGAACCAGAGGAATACTATGTATTAGTTTCTACAGTCAACTCTCCATAATTCGATATTGAAGGGGCCATCGGATAAGGGAGGTATCGAATTATGGAACACAAAACCAGAGCAAATGCGATACGAGGGACCTTCGCAGTAGAACCAACTTTAACTGTGGTTCTCTAACTCGATATCGAGATACGCAATATCGAGTAAGGGAGAGTTAACAGTAGATTATGATTTTATACTTATCAGATTAATCCAAAAGTCAACTAACTTTTTGAATAGTAAAACTATTGGTAAGCAATCAGTTTACTATTGTAAAACAATCAACAAATTTTGAACTGATTTTGAAAAAATAGACCTTCTGAAATATTGTTTTTTGAATTACTTTTTATACAAACGCTTTTTCATAAAGAAACTGTCGATTAAAGTCGTCGGAAACAGATGGTTAATCTGCTTGCAATGAATTCTGGTGCAATATTCTAGGGGCTCCAGAGAAACCTTCAGAGACTCTTACGTAACTATTTATCCAGAGATTCCTTCTGGAATACTCTCAAAAACTCCACCAGGAATGCCACCAGCAATTTTTTATTAGAAGCTCAGAAGAATTTCTTCTCAATTTTATACTAGAAATTTTAGAGCATTCCTACGCTACTACCTCCAGTAATTTTCACAGAGATTACTCTGTAGCAAAATCTCAGTATTTCCTCCAGATCACTGATTCTTTCACAGATTTCTTCAATCGCTACTTCTAGGATTCTTCCCGCATGCCCTACAGAAGTTTTTCCCCAAAGGTTTATTATAGAGTTTTCGAAAAAAAATCGATATTTTTACAAGAAACCCTACAATAATTCCTACGCCTTTTTCATTTAATCCAGGCATTTTTATAAGGATTCTCTCAAAAATTCGTCCATAATTACTCTCCGGAATTTCTCAAAACTTACTTAAGGTATTATTGGACAAAATCTTTTCCAAGAATTGCTCGATGAATTGCATCTGGGATTCCTCATTAGATTCCTCTAGAAATTTCTCCAGCATTTCTTCAAAATATTATTACTGCGGCTCAAACACTCCACTGCTATTTTTTCAAATACAGTTTCCAGACCTGCATAGATTCTGTAAAATTTCATTCAAGGTTCCACACTAGTTAATACTACAGCAATTATTACAGTTATTGCACCAAATATTGATGGATTAATATGCTTTAATTATCATAGCAATTTATCAAGAAATATATTCATCAAGAATTCGAGAGATTTTTCAGTGATCCTCGTAGGTATTCATCATTATAACTCACACAAGTTTCATCAGAAATTACACTAGAATTATTTTTAGAAATTACTCGTGGATTTTTCAAAAATTTTCACAAAAAAAATATGAAATTTTTTTTAAGTTTAAGTTTTTTTTCGTTCGTGGTTTTTCTTAAAAATAAACAGATTGAATACATGAAGGTATATAAACGATTATTAGAAAAATTACATAAAAAGTTCGTAAAAATCACAAAACAAACTCCTGAATTTACGGCAAAACGAAAAGTTACTTGTCGTAATTTTACGAGGAAGTCTTAGAATGTGAATACCTTCCATTAAACTTACTGATGGAAAATTTCTTCCTTAGTCGGCGTTAAAAGGACGCGGTTTAAGCAGTAGTCCAATCAAATTGGATCTTCTGTCATCATATTTTACTTGAAATATCGATTAATGCATAAAAATATTGACCTTATTAGGTAGAAAAGCTGGAGTTTAAATGGAAATGTGAAATGAAAAAAAAATTAATTTTACAAATGTTCCAAATTCTTATTAAAATTTACAATATAAAATACTTTGGTAATATAAAAGACACAACATTTTGAAAATATTGAAAATTTACTAAAAAGGATTATTTACGTAAATAAAAACTACCCTGTTTGAAAAAATTCTAGGCGATATCTTGTAAATTTGGAAGCACAATAAAAATGTCCAAATGTGGTACTCAACTAGACCTACTACCTGATGAAGATCATATGGAATAATCTCTATCATAATTGATATTGATCGTAAAATAGTATACTAGAATTGAAATAAAATTGATTACGGCTTGCTTTCCAAGTCACTTTTAGTCACTTTTTCGAGAATAGAAAGTCACTTTTTAGTCACTTATTCCTTAAATTTGGTCACTAAAATAACTTTTTTCGGTACCAATTCTTGCTACCAGCCCTGAGAGAGCGATACGTGAGAGATTCTCTCAATTTTCTCAAGATTCAAGCCCTGACCATCATGTTTACCCATAAACATGATCTAGTTCACGGTGTATGTTTGCTTGTTGGCGAGTTCACGTCTGCTGTTTACGGATACGAGAACGGATTTTTTTCTGTGTACCAAATGTCATTTTTCGGAATATAATACCTTGTTTCTTTTTATCGTGGGTCTTTCCCTGAGACGAGACTCGCGAAGACGGTCTTCTTTTTCTGTGATTGCTGAGTTTTTTTCTTATTCCACTTTGTGTTTATACCAATTATGCGCATGCTGTTCAAATCTTCACATGAACCTCTCAGCAAAAAATGATTGAATTTGCATCACATCGAATCATAAATAGCCGTTTGAGTAAAATTTCATGCCAGCTAATGTAGCAGACATTAGAAATAATTAATCTTCTGCTTAGATTTATCAGCAACTTTGGAAAAAACTGCTCCGCCGACTGAGATTTTTAATAACAGTTTACTTTGAACACAATACTTCTCACTTTTTCAGCCATAAAAACGGTGGGCTGCATTTGACGTTTCGTGAGAGGGGAATCTGGGCTGCATATGACGTTGATATTTTTCCTCTTCGCGAGTCTCTCTCAGGTCTTTCCTATACTGACAGAATTGAAGTGGATAAGATTGTTGACGAATTGTTGGCTGCTGGTGTGATTCGACCCAGTGATTCTCGATATTCGTTTCCGATTGTTTCGAGGAAGAAAAAATCAAGTAAGCGACGAATATGCATTAATTCAATCCTGTGCCGTTTCCGTCTGATGCTAAAGAAGTGAGTAAGTGTCGTAATCAATTTTCATATTTCCGGAGTTACGTTTCATCATGTTCTTCTATTTCATTGCCACTACATAGTTTGATAAAAACAGGTTCCAAGTTTGAGTTCGTCCATTGCATTACGTGGAAAACTAGTATCGGCTCCTGTCCTGGCACTTTACAACCCATCGCGTGAAACTGGACTAGGGGTTCCTGGGGTAATATGCACCACTTAAGGAAAATGTGCCGAAATGAACACTAAACATCATGAATGTAGTGTTTTAATACACGAATCGAGTTGGTTTGGGTTCACCTTACATGGTGTTGAGCGAATCTTCATCATAATTACATTAGATTGCTTTAAAATTTAACTTTTTCCAAACACTATTTTTGCGTGAATTATTATTGATGCGGGACATGATGCACCGCTCTTTGGGGAATGACGCACCACAACATTGAGGCAAGACGCACCTAAACAAAGGGGCATGATGCACCACAACAATGAGGCAAGATGCACCTTCGTGTTTTAAACAAAATTTTATTTATCGAAAAACTAGGAGTTTTTGATGATTTTCGCCTAGAAGATGATACAATGTGCATAAATACGTTGGTAAATGCTTCAAATAACCTAAAATTAATGATTTTTGTTTATTTTGGAGTGGATCGTTCTGCCCCGATCAATGAAGTGCATGTTGCCCCAGCTGTGAGGTTAACAGAAAATGTTATGGAAAATAGAAATAGTTGTATTATTTCGCCAAATCATCTCATCAACAATCAACCTAGTCTCTAATCATCTGTTTTATGGTTGAAGGTTGTAAAAATCTAATTTCATCACTTTCAAAACTACAAATGAAATGATCGGGAAAGTTACATCAGAATCGTACTTTTCGAATAAATTGTTCTATTTCCCTGTTAAGTTATTCAAAATGAATCAAATTCTCAGGGTGTCAACAATTTGCAACGTTTCATCAATCTGCATAATTTTTTTCACTCAAAACTAATTTATTTCAGAGAAATTGACGAAGTGCGTATTGCCCCGGCAGTGCATATTACCCCAGGAACCCCTTCATTACGATGCTAGTTCTGAAGGCTTTGGAGGAATTCTAATATTATGTATCCGGTAGAAATCAAGACCAACATTTATTTATAATTATTGATTTCTTGGGCCCCGTGCGTCGCAGCTAATATGTGAATAGTGCGCTGTGTTCATAAAAATCGTAAGAATGCAGCGCCACACTAAAAAACTGATTTCAAAATCGCGCGAGTTGAGGCGCGTCGTGAGCCTCACTGGCGCGATCCGGTTTGGTGGCGGTGCGACAATACAAACACAACATGATGGAAATTGCACCCGATTGTTTATTTTTCAAAACGGACAACAGCTGCCGAATCCCTTTATCACAGTTTCATAAAGGAAACATTACTGATTGTAATTCTCTTGCTATCGCATTGAACAAGAAAAGCATTAATGCTAAGATCGCCAGGTGGGCTTTGGAGCTTGAAAATAACTATTTTACCATTCAGCACAGCAGTGGTAAATTAATGAATCACATGGATGCAAATCCAATTGTTTCCGGGATTTGTCCAGATGATATCGACTTTCAGTTACAGTTGGCGCAAGGACGTGATAAAATAATTATCTTTTTAAGAGAAGAGCTTGAGCATGGTGTTGTGGAGGATTTTTCCTTGGACGATGGATTGGTATACCGTACAACTCCGAATTAGAAGTTCTTATTTTATGTTTCTGCGGAAATGGAAAGTCACATTGTACGCAATGTTTATGAGAAGTTTTGTCATCTGGGTATTACGAAGACCTTGGATCAATTGAGAATGCATCATTAGTTTCCGAAAATGAAGGAAAAAGTTGAAAAATACGTCAAAAACTGTGTTCTTTGTATTTTGTACACTTCAAGAGTATCAAACGAGTTCGCGGTTTTCCAAACTGTGCTGACAGTACCATTTTCTTGATCTCCCATATGATCCCAGTTGACTTTCATCCAGGCATCACTTTTATATACGTTTCCGAATACGCTAGGACCGTTCAACGTTACAAGTCTTGTGTTTTCAACTCGAGTCTGCTCGAAACGGATTTTTGTTGGAAAACTGTGATCGGATTTGACCAAAAATGCAGAATGTTCTCAGAACGCATTCGTCAAAGATTCTATAATAACTCGGCAAGGAATTTTTCAGTAATCCAGTTTTGAGCTCACCAGAAATTCACCTAGGACATTCCCCGGAATACTGGACCTCTCTTAGCGTAGTCCACGGCTAAATTATCGGTCGGTCGGAATATTTTCATATTTTAAATTTCCTTGACTTTCCTGGGCATATAGTATCATCGTACATGCCACTTGAATAATAAAAATTACAACTTCAGCATAGAAAGTACTTAGTTAACTGTGGAAATGCACTAAGAATACAAGGTGGATAAGCAGGCTCTGTCCTAACGAAGACGTAATGCCAGATAGCTGTAGCGGTAAACGCGCAGCTATTCAGCAAAACCAAGCTGAGAGTCGTGGGTTCGAATCTCATCGCTCGAGGATCTTGTTGTAAAGGAAAATCTCTCAACTTCTCACTACATAGAGTATTTTCGTTCATACCACATGATATACACATGCAAAAAATATAGTCATTGTCAAAGAAAGCTCTAAGTTAATAAACTGTGGAAGTGCTCATAAGAACACTTTACTTGAGAAGCTTACTCTCTCTCTCAGTTGGGACGTAATTCCAAAAAGTAGAAGAAGAACTGTTTAGAATCTTACGAGCAATCTTGATAAAACAACATGGTAGGAATCTTTAAATGATTTACTTTACTTGAGAACTTTACTTCCTCTCAGTTGGGACGTAATTCCAAAAAGTAGAAGAGGGGCTGTTAAAATTTTCGTTTCAAGATGGTAAAAATCAAACTAGAAATTTGAAATCAATCTCATTCATCTCACTCGGTTTGTTCCGGACTATTGCGATCGATTTCTTCCTATCAATTTCTCGAAAATTGAATGTCTTCGATGAACCTTTAGGTACATATTGATTAAAGGAGCGCTCCCTGTACTAACAATCACTAAATTTATATCAGTGTTAATATGCCATTTCAGCTCACCAAAAACGTCACAACGAAACAAGTCTGCCATCACTGCCGCCACCATCGCACCGGGGTTGAGGTGTTTTAAAATAATTTATCACGTTTTGGCACCCCACATCACATCGCTCTTCTCGAATGCTATTCACTGTCGCTTATGCTGCTATACCCACTTCAGCAGGCCACTTTTCCCCGGTGCTTCCCAACCCCACAATCGATCCGAAGGAAACGCAGAAAAAAAAAACTCAAATTCGAACCACGCAGCATCATAGCAGTCGACTTCGGTTGTTGTTTGTGCTTGTCTGCTGCCAGCCTGCTTCATCCCTCGCCTACTAGTTGTTCGCTTGCTTGACTTGGAAGCTTGCTTGTTGTGTATATAAACACAAAACAAGCAGAGAGTACAGATCGCAAAACATAAATCATGCTCGTTGTTTGACTGCCTTCCCTTGTCCCAATCACCAAATTCCTCTCCACCATCGTCCTCTTCTTACTCCATTCTCTCTACTTTGGTCTTCGGCGTTCCGCCGTTGCGTTGATTGGCTGCCTCGTCCAATCGGTGCATCGTGTTTTCGTCCGAGGGGGAGTGGCCTACTGCCAGTCGACGAGCTCCGATTGGTGCACGGCTTGTTTGCGCAAATATTTATATAAATCTTTTACCCCCCGCAGACGCGGGGGTTTTCTGACCGTTGTTTGGCATGTTTACTGCGAGTAGACGGGCTTACAACTCGGTCTTCTGCAGTCAGTAGCTGTTTGAATTTCTCCCGACCAGAAGTGCGCGCTTGGCCGATGCTCGATCACTCGCTTTTGCTGTGTGTGTTTGCTGCTGAATCACAGAATCGTTCGGTGCGAAGAAGCCAAAAGAGTTTTTTTAATTACTCAACTGTAGAAGCACGCGCGCGTCGGTATTCAAGCCTGCTGTGATCCGCGCGTTCTCGACTATCAGCGTGACTGTGGAGAAGCTTGATTTTTAATTTGAAGATTACCAAAGTAAACCGTGACAGTGGAGGAAAACAGAAGATTCAGAACGATGTTGAACTGTGCTGATTTAGTGCAATTTGATCAATACAGCTTACAGCTGTATAACTATGCTATGGTGGAGCGTTTTCGAACAAATCAGTTTTTCAACTATGGGAATATAGTGACGGATCCGAGAACGCTCTCAAGGTTCTTTAAACCCTCAGTGTATGTGAATAACCCAGCAGATGTTGGACCCAGTGCTCTGCTAGCCGACGCCAGCAAACTTTCTTCAGCGCCAAAGCCACAATACAGCTATATTGGACTGATTGCGATAGCGATCCTCACCTCGCCGGAGAAGAAACTCGTGCTATCCGACATTTATCAGCACATTCTGGACAACTACAGTTACTTCCGCAGCCGCGGTCCAGGATGGCGAAACTCAATCCGACACAATCTATCTCTGAACGATTGTTTCATCAAAGCTGGACGTTCGGCTCACGGCAAAGGTCACTACTGGGCCGTCCATCCGGCAAACGTGGATGACTTCATGAAAGGGGACTTCCGACGGAGAAAAGCTCAACGCAAGGTCCGTCGCCACATGGGCCTCACTTCGGACGACGACATCTTCGATAACAGCTCTCCAAGGCAGTTCTTCCCGGCGATTCCTGCTTCACCCATCATGAACCCTGCCGCATACATGCCAACGGCGACTGAACCCCTAAGCCGAGCGGCTGTGGCTGCAGCGGCAGCTTGCAACTACCCGACCACCATGGAACAGCAGCATGCAATCATCAAAGGCGCCATGGAGAGTTTCTCCCGGAAGCGACAATTCGACGTAGAATCCCTCCTAAAACCGGACGACGCCAACTCTTCATCCAGCCTGCAAGAACCCCCAGAGAAGAAAAGCAGGCATCTACATACGCCAACTTCGATGCCGGAAGGTCCAGCACTCGTACTGCCACCGCTAGGTCATCACCCGCATCCGTTGGCCGCGTTCGGAAGCCTAGCAGTGGCCGGCCTGGGACCTAAGATACTACCGAAGCCGACCTAGACGAGCGAGGTTTCGCGGAAGCAGCGACAGTTTTCTAGTTGTCTAAGTAATAGGCGTACACTATCATAGAGCGTAGGTATAAGAATCCTATATTTGATCGGTTCTTAGTAATGAAGTCGAAGTGAATCGTTGACTGTATAATTGTAACTGTGACTAAAAATTTTCCAATTGTTTAATCAAGAATGAAATAAGAAAGAGCACTCAATGTGCACAACTAAGTGGAATTGGTTGGCGTTGTTTGAATTTGTGGATTGATATAATCACAGGCGCCTAACTTCAAAGCATTGGAATGCTCTCAAACTGTTTGCAACGCGTATTTGGTAATATATGCATTCATTAGATACTACGACTGGAATTTGAAGTGTTGTATTATACCAATGTATCCAATAAGCACGCGCAGTCATATATTTCACCAAAATGTGCATATAATGCTAGTTTAGAACTATTGATCGACTTATGAGCCCTTAGGGCGATTCAAAATTGAATGCGAATGACACCTTTGGCAAAGAAACCTCTCAATGAATAACTGTGGAAGCTGCGAAGCAGGCAATGTCCCAGTAAAGACGTAATGCCAAGAAGTAGAAAAAGTGAAATTTTAGGCGGTCTTGCATCCCTTTGCATTTGTTTTTAGTTTTGTCTATGGTAGAAAGGCATAGCGCTATAAATCGATGATATAGTGTTAGTGCAGGGCTGATTAGGGCGGTTCAAAATTCAAAAAAGTTTGAAAATCCAAGCTCCCATATCTTCCTTACTATCCTTGCCATAAAAATAGTGTTCTGTGAAATGTTCTGCTTTCTAGGTGGTGATTTAAAGGTGACCCAAAGACGATGTAGATTTATATGGAGAAATTTGAGAAAATGTTCCAAACACGTTAGTACTTGAATTTTCAGTACAAACTTATAATTCCATAGTGAAAACTCATTATTTAAACCTTAATGAAGGATGTTGCTGAAGAAATAATTCCCTTTTCTGCTGATTTTGTTTGGGAATTTTGTAGATATTTACAGGGCTATGATCCCAAATGAAGCTACAAACAAACAAACTCATGAATATCTCTTCTCCTTTCAGTTTTCATCAAAACAGACGAAAAACAAACAGCCAAGCAAGCGCGCTCACAACTGTTTGTCCCAAATTTTGTGGATTGGGATACAATCGCACGAAATTTTTTTATGACAATCACAGGTGGCAAGCTTGTTGCAACCTTTTCAATTCGTGATTTATCAGTTATTTTACACATAAAATCAAATTTGTTTTATGGATGCTGTTCGATAATGTAGCAAAGTTTACCAACACGGAGATAGTTCTAGAAAATTGCAATACAAAGCCTAGAAAATCGCTGAGCACACAATGAGCGATCATTGTCATATCCTGTTCAAGAGGTGATTTAAATTGTTGCCACAAGAGTAGGAGAGGACAATGTCTTTGTTTCTGCGTGTTGGTTGACAATTGATTCACTGCGCAGAACAATTTTCACGTGTTAGAGCTCTTTTCATTTATTCGTAACAAATGGTACAAAAAATAAAAGAAAAACAACTCTTGAAATTTTAACTTCCATATACCGTTTTGACTCATGTTCCGAACACTTAAGACCAACAGGGACTTCAAATGCACCTGATTGGCATAATTAGCTGATATTTGTGTAAATTTTAATTTCATCGCAAAGTCTACCTGTTACCTGTTGGGTGTACCAATAATTATGTTGATTTTATTAGTTATAGTATTGTTTTAACGTAAAAGTATGGAACAACATTTTGACTAAAATGCCGAACATTGTGTTCGTTCTGTCTCATATTCCGAACACCCTGATTCAAATTCCGAACAGCACGAATAAATCGTATTCAAATGAATAATTAGGCAAATAAATTAATCTGAGCTTGTTCTATTGGTCTCAAACTAGAGAATCATCACTACTCCTGCGGTATAAATTATATTGGAGACGTTCAAATTGAATTGCAATTGACTGCCATTTCCTTGTTATTTGGTGACATATTTCAGCGAAACATTTCAACCAAGTCGCCATACAAAAACCGGGTGTTCGGAATTTGAGGCAAAACGGTACCTAATTTGGCCAGTGTATTCCTTATTTGACCACTCCCATGAGAATTCTATGTGATTAGTCAATTAAAGAACCAAAGTTAAAAATGTGGCTGAAACTGATTCTGGTCTAAGAAAAGACGTGTCAGGTCAAAGTACAAAAACGGAACCAATTGCCTGTCAAAAAGACCACTTCTGATTGGTCGTTTTGGCAAAGGCCTACTTTCACATCGTTGAGTTGAATTGCAATTGGGCACTTTGTTGCTAGCCTGGCAGTGTTGCTAGTTCATAAAGTAGAGTTTTTATCAAAATTTTGGAATATTTTCATAAAATCTTTTTGTTTCAAATCTATTCACATTCGATGTTAAGTTTACCCCATGTGCTCCTACAATGCTAAGAAAAATTTAAAAAAATAATTTAAAGCAGTATAATGGAAATAGTGACATTTTTTTCCGAAAAATATCGCTGGTTTTGATATAAACCTATTTTTTTTTTTAATAAACTAGTATCCTCTCTTGCTTTGGATGAATGGAACATGCCAGAAACAACCAAACTATGAGCCTTGACATTTGCAATTGTTCACAAGGTTTGTTTGAAAGGATACTGGCTTTCGTATCGTCAAGGTTATTGAGTGAAAATCAACGGGGCAGTTTTAGTTGCGCTGTCACGTCCTGTCCTAGATTCCGGTGGCCTATATTGCCCAACGTGATTTTCATTGCAGAAATAAGGTTTCTGCTCTATTGTTCATATATAATATGGATTGAAAGCTTTTATTTGGCGTACGTTCAGAGCTTTTCGTATATTTTCCATTCAAATAAAAATGAAATGGTGTTTATTGTCACGAGTTGGCTTGAGTACGGTTCAACGGGTTGGAATGATTCTTTCTTCGTGAACAAAACATAAATAGGTAGTTCAACGGAAAAGGAAAAAAGGCAAATGAAATGTCTTCATGTCATTATAAAGTGGCCTCATAGCATATCTTCATAGCATTATAAAGTGGCCTAGTGGGTAGCAATGCAACCAGTCGTTTCGATTCAAGATTAGACCAATAACTGACAGTATTGCTTTTGGATTTCTAAATTCACATTTCTCAAAGCTTGCTTATCATACGACGTTGCCTGAGACGATGCCCACCGCAGCGTGAATAAACACAAATTGCTAACGACCATCATAACGCGACATTGCACCGGTCGTTGCTTAACACGTATGGGGAACAGCAACCCACCCTGTCGGTTAAAAATGCGTTTGTATATTTGACAACGCTATCCAACCGATCCAACCGTTGCTAGTCTGCAAAACAAAGTGACGTGCAGTCTTTCAGGCATTCATCCGGGGATTTGCTGCAAGAATTTCTCCGGGGACTCGCTCCAGGTATCCCGTCGGGTATATAATTTCTTCAGAAATTTATCTGTGGATTTCGTCCAGAAATTCCTCTTGGGATTTTCTCAAGAAATTTCTTCGATGATTTGATACACAATTTTTTCCGGTAGTTTCGTCCAGAAAGATTTTCTCCAGATATACCTCCGAAGAATTTTTCAAGGTGATTTTGTTCAGGATTTTATCTAGGATGATTTTCTTCAGAAATACTTTCGGGATTTGTTTCAGAGAATTTTTCCGGAGATTTCCTCCGAGAATTTCTCTTAGGATTTAAACCAGGAATTCATTCGAGAATTCTCTCCAGGATTTTTTTTCTAGAATTTCTCCAGGGGTTTCGAGGATTCCTTCGGCAATTTCCCCAGAACCTCCTCCGGGAGTTTTCTCCAGGAATTTCTCCGAGAATTTCAAGGTTTCTTTGGGGGTATTTCTAGACCTTCTTGGAGATTTTTTCCAGGAATTCAACAGGGGATTTCTATAGCAATTCCTCCGGGGATTTCGTCCAGGATTTTCTTCAAAAAATCTGTCGCAGATTTTTTTCAGAGAATTTTTCCGGAGATTTCCTTTAGGAATTTCTCTTGGGATTTGAATAAGGAATTTCTCTTGGGATTTCAACTAGGAATTTCTCCGAAGATTTTCTTCAGGAATTCCTCCGGGGATTTCAAGGATTACTCTGGCAATATCCCCAAAAACTCCTCTGAGAATTTTCGCCAGGAATTTCTCAGGGGATTTACAATAGTAATTCCTCATGGGATTTACTCCAGGAATTCCTCAGGGAATTTCCAATAGCAATTCCTCCGCAGATTTCATCCAGGATTTTCTCTGGGGATTTCGTTCAGAAATGTATTGAGAAATTTCTCTGAGGATTTTCTTCAAAAATTGTTCCTGGGATTTTTTAGAGAATTTTTTCTTCTCGAAACTTCTCCTGGGATATCCTCCAGGAATTCTTCTGGGAATTTCGTCCCCCAAGAACTCCTCCGGGGATTTTCTTCAAAAAATCTTCAGGAGATCTCCAATAGCATCTCCAATTCTTAAAAAAAATCCTCCGGAGATTGTTTTATAGAATCCCTCTGGGGATTTACTCCAGGATCTTTTCCGAGAATATCAAATAGAAATTCCATCGGGGATATTCGTCAAGATCTCTGTTGAGAATTTTCTCCAGGAATTTCCCAAGGGACTTCTAATAACAATTCCTACGGGGATTTTGTCCAGAAATTATTTTGTGCTTTCCTCCAGGAATTGCTTCGGAAATTTCCTCCATAAGCACTTCCGGAGTTTGGTCCAGGAATTCCCCTGAGCATTTCCTCCAGAAAGTTCTCTGGCGATTTGCTCTAAGAATTACCAAGGGGATTTCCAATAGCAATCCCTCAGGGGATTTTGTCCAGAATTTCCTCTGGGTATTTCACCCAAAAAAATCATAAAGAAATTTCTCCGGGGATTTTCTTCAGAAATTATTTCGGGGATTTTTTTCATAGAGTTTTTCTCGAAATCTTCTCCAGGTAGTTCTTGAGAAATTTGCAACAGGATTTTTTCCGAAGATTTTTTCCAGGAATTTCTTAGAAGATTTCCTTCAGGAATGCCCCCGAGTATTTCTTCCAAGAACTTTTCCGAGAATTCCCTCCAAGAAATAATGCGGGGATTTCCTTTGGAGATATTCTCCAAGAATTCCTCCGGGAATTCTTTTAGAGCTCCACCAGGAATTCCTTCGAATTTCTTTCTTAGTTTCTCCAGGAATATCTCTTGAGTTCGTCAAGCAATTACCCCGGAGTTTCTCTAGAAACGCCTCCAGAATTCCTCCAGAAACACATCCGGAGTTCCTCCATAGTTTTTTTAGGATTTTCTTTTGGAGATTCTGTTGGATTTTCTCCAGACTTCCTACAGGAATTTCTTAAAAGTTCTCTTGGTATTCCTTCGGTTCTTCACCGTTCATTTCTCCTGAGTTGTTCCAGAAATTCTTTAGGAGTTCTTTCAGCAATTGCTGGATGAAATCCAGTATATCCTACGAAGTTCCTACAAAGTTGCACCGGGAAATACTTTGGATTTCCTTCTTAACTCCTTTGGAATTGTTGAGTAGTTCTTTCGGGTATTCCTCAAGAAATTTCCGGGTTTCCCCCATGAATTCCTCTGTAGGTCACAATTCTTCTGGCGTTCCTTCAGAAATTTCTCCGGAGTTCTTCCTGAAGCTTTGAAGAAACTTCGAAGCATATGCTGGATAAAATCCAAAAGAATTGCTGAAAGAACTCTAAAGGAATTTCTGGAGCAACTCAGGAGGAATCACCGGTGAAGCTCCGAAGGAACTTTAAAGGAATTCCTGTAGGAATTTTGGACAAAACCCTAGAAAATCTCCAAAGGAAATCCTGGAGTAACTACGAAGCAATTCATGGAAAAACTTAGGAGGCGTTTCTGGAGAAACTCCGGATGTGTTATTGGAGGAAGTCCGGAAGCGTTTCTAGAGAAACACCGGAGTAATTGCTTGACGAACACCGAAGAAATTCCTGGAGAAAATTAAAATTCCCACAGTTGGAAAGAAACTCCGGAGAAACTTTTGCGAAATTTTCTGAAGAACTCTGGACAAACTCCCGGAGGGAATGTAGTGAATTATTCGAAGCAGCTTCAGAAAAATTCCATTTCATGTTTACTATGATGGTCCTCTCAATCAACTTTCCAAAGCATTTCTGCTCTATGAATCGATGGGAACTTCAGTAATCGATTCATGGAGTCAACTGTGTACTGCGATCAGAAAAATGCGATTTTCTGGACCATTTTTGGGAAGAAATGTTCCACGCATCGAGATAGGCGATTCTTTTTCTTGTCAGTAGCATACCAGCCTTAAGGAAGTAATGAGTTGTAATCAAATTGTAATGTCATTTCAAATGGGGCTCTCTGTAGGAAATTTCTTGACCCATTCAGTCAAGGAATCTCTTTACTTTTCTTGAGCGAAACAGCATGCTTGGCTTTACAATACAAAACAGATCGAAATCATTTTCATATCCACCAAAAGTACTTCCTCATTTAGAAAACTTTCCATGGACAAAAGGAAAGTCCCACGTAAAGAATCACAGGCTAGAAGTGCCGTTCTCAAATAACAGCTGTCGTGAACTCGAGAACAAACAAATATATACTGTGAACCAGACCATGTTTAGGTGAATATGTTGCCTGATTATTAGAACGTTCATGAGAACGTCACGAAAGCTCATGGTGTTAATTGTCAGTTGATTTTATCAACAACTCTCTCTTGATCAAGTTTTTAAAAGCACTAATGGCTTTCTGGTAGGGATCAGATTTGACGTTTGACTTGTGTCGATGTACACGGAGAAAATTAAGTATTCAAAAGTGAGTTCATTACACTCAATTGGGTCCTAAAATTTTTAATGAAATCTTGTTTTTATTTAATAACACGAAAAAGCATGTTACTGTAACCGCTCAAATAATGGCTATATCATGTTTAAACTTTAATTTAAAAATTTGGTCCATAAATGAACCTTGACACTTTTGATCATGTTTGACGTTCGCTTAGTCGACAAAAACACCACAGGGGTTTTAGTTCGGCCACTGGGGTTGTTCCTATCTGACATTTCGTAAGGGACACGGAAAACAAAATACACCCAAAATTTGAGTTTAAGCCAAAGGATGTGACAAAATCTAAAAAAAAGTTTTTTGGGCTTAAACCAACGGAAAACATTAGAAAATTTGAATTTGAAGGCATGAAAAAAATACCTACCAGATCAGATCACTCAACTTTCAGTACAATGCCACTAACTCAAATTTGAGTTAACGCAAGGTTCGGTTTGGAATTGTTTTGCACTTTGCTCTTTACACTTTTTTATATTAAACTTTGGGAGGGATTATTAGAGTACTACAAACTACAAATGAACTTTAACACTTCACTTTTTGCAAAAAAAAAAATAAAATACTAAAATCACTGAGGTGAGCAAATACCTTTAAACTCTAATATGTGTTACTTATCTTGACAGATAGGCCTATTTCGTCTGCGACTTACAGACTTCTTCAGTGTCGAGTGCTCGACAATAGAAAGAGCAAATGAAATGGGGTGAGAAAAACAACTCAGAAATAAGTAAAAAATACTCAAATATAGGTATTCTGTTTTCTCCGTGTATATTTGACGGACCCCAGCCAAACGTCATATCGTTTAAGAGGAAAATAACCATCATCGTTTTGCAAATTTTCAAACCCAGTTTTTTCGCTCAAATTTGAAGCAATGTTCAAGAAAATCTATCATTGCATTGCACTGGCTATCTATAATGCAATGATAGATTTTTATGAAGATTTATTTAGATTTGAACGAAAAAACTGGTTTTTAATTTTTGATGATTGCTGATGATTGAATGATGGATTCTTGAGCCTTAATCCCTACCGAAAAACGAGTCTGCTTGCGGCAGCCATTAGTATTCGTAAAAAGCTGGATTGAGCTGGATTGAAATTGATAGTCTTAAATGATAATTAATCAGAATATGTCAATTTTTCATGACATAAACAATTGAAGACATTAAGTGAAAAGCTGTTTGGGCTAGATTGATGCAAATTTTGAAGTTTTTGCTCCCCAATACTCAAACGGTGTCAATTGTGATGAAAATCATTCTACCAAAATTTGAAGCGGTTTGGAAGAAATTTAGTTATGCACACGCCATTCGAAGTTTAAATTTTCGTAACTCTATTGGGCATATCTACACTGAAATTACATAAATACAATATACTAATCCTTCGTAAAATAATAAGAATTTTTGGTACTTTACAAAAGACCCGACAAACTGGGAGAAAATTCAAACTTTTCAAACTACCTGAATTCTAAATCAACTCAGTAACGAGGTAATCTTTGGCGAAGCACAATTCTTTCGGATGAATATGATACTCATTGAAAAACAATAGAGCCGACCAATTATGACTAAAATTGAACTGTTTATCAAATCAAAATTAAAAATTCAGTAATAATCTTATAAATATAGCTTATGAAGTTCAGAAGAAACGCAACTGTGACCAGGGGAGTGTTAAAGGAACAATATTGTGTTACAGGGTAGTTGGCGATACTTTTCAGGGGGCATAGAGCATTTCAGTCGGGGCGTAAGTAGGGCTGGGTGGATTACTAACTTTTTTGTAGCTCCATTATATAACCCATTTTATCCTAATAAAATTCAAATCTCCAGCATACCACCGATTGATTGTCTGGCTTCCGGTTTTTTGTCTCGAGGCCAACTCTGCTATTCGGTACTTTCCTCCTTTAGGTGTTTTCTGCTTTCGGATATTTTCCGCTTTCTGGTTAGATTCTGTCTTTTAGATTCTCTCCATTATAGTATTTTCGGCCTCGTAGCTTTACTGTCTTCTAATATTTTCGTTTTTTTTTAATCCGCCTTGTGGTATTTTCTACGTTTAGTTATTCTGCATTATAGTTTGACATCTTTTCTTTAACAGGTAACACACACTGCGTAAATAATTTTAGCTCGAAGTTGAATGAAACACATATGTTGATTCTGTTAATTTTGATTATTTTCAACATTGCAGTAGATACGATACTTTGGAATCAAATTCAACAGTGTTGTTCGCTACCAACATTTGGGAAGCCCGATAATTAAATAATGTCTACTGAATGTTTTCTTAGCATTAATGTTGCTATCCTAAATCAGATCAGTAATACTTTGGTTATACCTGTGAAGTGCACTAAGGGCGACCAGGTGGCCTATAATAGAAAAAAAAATGTTCTGATAGATTTTTCTTGTACTTCTATTAAGATATTCTTGACATATCAGAGCAAGATCTTTTTTAGTTTAATTGATACAATATGTCAAAGTTAGAGCTTTTAAGAAAAAAAAAAACATTGAAAAACAAGATATAGGGCAGTTCGCTAATTGTTGAACGCTACCCAAATGTTGAACGATCTGTAAAAACCATGTTAAAACAGGAAATTGAACCATTTTCAAACAGTTTCAATAAATTGTACAGACTATTTTGTAAGTTAGCTGTACTATTGAACACAATAAATTTAATTAGCACATTAATTTCTGAAACAAAATATTTTTTGAAAATTTTTATCGATAGGTGGAACGAAAATTTTAATTATCTTAAAAAATAACTTAAGCAGGGGCTGCTATAAAATAAGCTGTGTGGTAAAACATACTACGTATATTGGGTTAAGCACCTATTCACGATATCAGTAGAAGTCTACTTTAGTTATTTTCTAAACATCCGTACAATTTACTCGTACCTATAAATTACATAATAGTTATTAATGCAACAAGTTGCAAAATGATGATTTTTTCAGCACGAGTTGTACATTTATCCAACGAGGCTCGCCGAGTTGGATAAATACAACGAGTGCTGAAAAAATCGAGTTTTGCAACGAGTTGCATACAACATTTTTTGCTATTCCGAAAAATGCCGGTTCAACTGGATGAACTCTAAAAGCACAAAGAAACATTTCAAGAGAACCCACATGGCATACAGCCATGCGTAGTTTCAATTTGGTATTTTTCAATCACGTAGGCTGTGATGCAGTAGTACCCATGAATGTCACCGGATCGCACAACGGATG
Source organism: Aedes aegypti (assembly GCF_002204515.2). Lineage (NCBI taxonomy): Eukaryota > Metazoa > Arthropoda > Insecta > Diptera > Culicidae > Aedes > Aedes aegypti. The sequence goes on from NC_035107.1 coordinate 5,389,677, forward strand.
TAGACTCTAGTGAAGTGACTCGCCGTGTAAACCAAATGGAAAGTCACTTCCCACGAGTCGAGAATTACTACCTCGCTATACGACAGAATCAGATGCAATTGTGCTTATTCTGTGCAAGACGAGTTGGTGAGGTGTCAACACGCTTACATTTGATTAACATTAGTCGCCTCACGCCACTCTAGGTGAGAACAAGTCGTCTCGACTCACACGCCGCGCAGAATATGCATGGCATGAAGAGACTGGGTTATTCGGTTGACACCTACCAAAACAGTACTGAAAAGTGCTACTTTTCAGCACCGATAAGAGTGCTGAAAAGTAGCACTTTTCAGCACTGTTTCTTTTGGTAGGAAAAGTAGGCCGTTATGTTGATCTCAATGAAAAGTTGATTGATTTGCAACGGAATTACAAAAATCATTTTCAATTGCACTTTCGTTTCACGTACAATTTCCCTTTGTTAAACTCTAGCATAACATGGAAGGCTTGGTTTTATCAACAGTTTTGCCAGATTTTTTATTTTCGTACCAACCACCTATATTGAAAGGGAATATTGCGTTACACAATATAGTATTGTTTATTGCTTTAAATATCTGTTCAATAATTATTATAAAAAAATCCTATAATGGTGTCTGTTGCAATGGTGAAAAACGCGATTCAGTAAAGTATAATTAATTGCATCCCTTGCTGTATTCTGATTATTTTTTCGAATTTCACTATCTTCACTATGGCATCATTGCCATCATCGTTTGTTTGTTTACATCATGATTGAAATTACGCATCGGCTGCCGATTTATCCGGAGTATAACCTCAATCTCGCGATTAATGGTGTAATGTCGAAAATAATGTACATTAAGAGAAGCCGCTAAAGTCTATGGAGTGCCGAAGGGGACGGTTAACTTCCGTTAACTTCCGTGAAGAACTGATCGACAACTTACTCAAAAAACTATCTTAGAAAAATAAAATGAAATAAAAATGCGTTCCTAACTTCTGGTAAATGTGAGAACCAAACTGAAAAATATTCGATTTGTTATCTAAAATTTAAAAATTCAATGCTTATTTGTCCCAAGTTGGTTCAGGCTATAATAACAACTTTAGATTATCTCAGAGGATAATTGAATATCGCAAAATAATTTATATCATCATTGATATGTATGTTGTAATGTTTATAATGCTATTCGCAACGTTTAACAGACTCTATGACACTACCCCGAACGCCACTACCCCGAACGCCATTACCCCGAACGCCATTACCCCGAATGCATAACATGTTGAGACTAACTCTAATTAGAAGGTGGGGATAAAATTGTACGATTCCTTATAAGTGTTAAACAAGTTTGGCTTAACAATGAATTTTTCAAATATTAGGAGACAAAAAGGAGCTAGATTTTTATAAAACTACTTTAACGTACTTACATAGTACGTTTTGTTTGAGTTTGTCCTCTAATTTTTATGAGATAAACATAGCTACACTGCAATGCTCTGAAGAACAGCCTATTTAAAAAAGAAGGGTGAATTTACTATGAAAAGGATAGCATTAATATCTACAAAATATGGATGTAGTGAAGATTTGTTTTGGACGCTGCTACCCACTTCATTCACTCAATTTTTTTTTAGATGTCGACTACTAGCACTGGCAATAGAAGATCATCCTTACCTTGATCGCTGCAAGCGTTGTTCTATGGACCCAGACAACCAAAATGTACGTATAACGAAATAACCTGGAGGCTCTATATGTGCAAAATTTCACTTATAAGATGTTGCGAAATGGCCTTCTACGTACAAAAGTGGAGGCGATATGCGTGCATATATTATGTGATGAATAATAACATACAATACGAGTGTATAAATATTCTACCGAACTAACCTGCAATATTATGCGACTTAACTTATGATAACAAATGATGATTTGACAGCTGCTACGGATTGATCCGATTTACTTTGTACGTGTGTACGGGACGAAGCAAAATGTACAAATGAACTCAGAAAAGAAGTGTTTTATGCGAGGAAACTCATCAATCTGACGAGTTTATCCACGGTGTTTAGCGAGTTTGATGTAATTAGTATGGATAAACGAGTTGTAACGTGTACTTTCATGCGATTTCTGGTTGTCTGGGGACCCGTTTCCAGACCAACCTAAAAGACAATCGTTCCGCGATGGCATAAAAAACGCTAATAGGGGTTCCTGGGGTAATATGCACCACTTAAGGAGAATGTGCCGAAATGAACACTAAACAACATGTAATTAGTGTTTTAATACAGGAATCTAGTTAGTCTGGGTTCATCCTACATGGTGTTGAGCGAATTTTTATTATAATTTCATTAGATTGTTGGAAAATTTTAACTTTTTTCAAACACTACTTTTGCGTGAATTAAGATTGATGCGGGGCACGATGCACCGCTTTTTGGGGCAGAACGCACCACAACATTGAGGCAAGACGCACCTAAACAAAGGGGCATGATGCACCATAACAATGAGGCAAGATGCACCATCATGTTTTAAACGTAATTTAATTTATCGTAAAAACACGAGTTTTTGAAGATTTTCGTCTACAAGATGATACAATTGTGCATAAATACGTTAGTAAAGACTTCAAATGACCTAACTTTTATGATTGTAGTTAATTTAGGAATGGATCGTTCTGCCCCGACCAATGGAGTGCATGTTGCCCCAACCGGGTGCTTAACAGAAAATGCTATGGAATATAAAAATCGTTGTGTTATTTCGACAAATAATGTCATCAACAACTTACCCAGTCTCTAATCATCTGTTTTATGATGAAAGATTGTAATATTTCTCAATTCAACGCTTTCAAAACAACAAGTGAAATGATCGGGAAAGTTACATCAGAATCGTGCTTTTCGAATTTATTGTTCTATCTCCCTGTTAAGTTTTTCAAAATGCATCAAATTCTCAGGGTATCTACAATTTGCTACGTTTCATCAATCCGCATAGTGTTTTTCTCTCAAAACTCGTTTATTCCAGAGAAATTGGCAAGGTGCGTATTGCCCCGGCAGTGCATATTACCCCAGGAGCCCCTACACTTGTTAGAAAAATCACCGTTACAGCAAATAGTTTCGTTAGTTTGTGGGATAATTCAGTTGAATGTTAATAAGATAACCACAAAAATAGTTGGGTTTGATTCAATACAATGAATAAATAATGATGGCAGAAAGCAGTTGATGATGAGCAGTTCCATAAGAGACCTGGTGGCTTTTTTTTGCAAGAAGATAAAAGAAGGAAGAAATTTCTGATTAGAATTAGCAGGATTGACTTCAATGAATGCCTTGAGGATAACCCGCCTTAAAAAATAGCGGTTCCATATGAAAACATTAGTGCGTAGCTTATCCAACAAAAATTTAGAAGAACAGCCTATTTAAGAAAGAAGGGCTAATTTATGGTGAAATACTTGCAGCTATGACGTGAATAATCTCTGCAACAACGTGATGCTATCGCACAATCTGTATTCATAAGAAAGGAAAATCTTTGTTGAAAACAAAATTGAAATATTAACACCACCAAGAATTCCAAATACCGGCGAGCACGCAGCTGTTCAGCAAGACCATATTAAGGGTATGAGTTCGAATTCCTCCGATCCTGCATTGAAAAGTTCCTTGACATACTTGGGCTTAGAGGCACATTTACAAAAGTGGTTAATTGACAAGGAAAGCTCTCAGTCAATTGAAAGCTTGTTTTACTGAAAGCCCAATTACAAATTCCATAACACTGAAGGGGGTTGTGGTGGTTGTCATCGGAATGTTACACGTCAAAAATGGCATGTTTTTTTTTGGTTATGAAATTTGTGATGAACCCTTGAACTGCGGAAGTGCCCACTGAGCTAAGAAACAGGCACTGTCCAGAAAGAAAAAAAAGAATATGGTTGCCAACAATATATTTCGAAGGAATAGCTGACACATGAAAGAAGGAAAATTAGCATTGATTACCAGTATTGTCAATCCTCTATAACAGTATAGTCACCATTTTTGCACGCAAACAAGATACTGCATTGTATCTCATACTTTTCGGGGTAATGGCTCATTCGAGGTAATGGCATTCGGGGTAGTGACCCATTCGGGGTAGTGGCGTTCGGGGTGGTGGCGTTCGGGGTAATGGCATTCCGGGTAATGGGATGGAGCCGTTAAACAACGTTAATCGCATAATTGGCCTATACGCATTATATGTAATAAAAATCATTATTTCTCTATAGGCCCTATTCAAAAGCTTGTCACACAATCTTGTTTTTCGAAAACAAAACATCAAATTTGTATCACAAAACTCATATATATATATATATATATATATATATATATATATATATATAGAAAGCGTTGTGTTCGGATGGGCATCTAATTCTTCCGAAAGAGGTGCACTTTGCGAAAAAGGACCACGTGATTATTGAGCTGAAATCGAATTCAGGTTAACTTCTGCGTCCATGAGTCCTCTCGTAGCGTAGGGGAAACGCGCCCTAACTAGTGATCAGGAAGTCGTGAGTTCAATTCTCACCGAGAAGACGTGTAACTTTTTCGCAAAACTTCACATCAATTTGTCCATTTAATTCAATTGCAAAGTATCTGTAATGTTTAGCTTTTCGGTAGTAGCTATTAATAATTTCTTTATGTTTTCTGTTGGATCATATTGTTGGAAGGAGATTCTCTATTTCCCGCGGGTTTCGCGTAAGTGCCTCTGTTTACGGGTCCGCTGCATCCCGTTTTGGCCCTTCATACAATGGTATGTTGAATTAGATTGATGAGGAAAATAGACTGTACTGTTAAGTTGAACCGCATGCAAAGCAAGATTCAAGCTAGGATGGTGGCTATTACTTACATACATACATCCAACATGTTTAGAATCAAATACCTATCGTCAAATCGAAGACTAAGATCCATGTTTTTAAATGAAGTCTATCGAGCTCAAATCGGTCATGATTTCGGTGTGAGTAAGCGTTTGAAATTGGCTTGGTAAACCACAGTAGATAAATTGAAAGCAGTCAAGTTTTGCTCACTTATTCATATTTAAAACCAAACCTTCCTTAGCCAACCATGCGTGACCATGAGTGACCATGCGAAACTGACCAGTGTTGTCAGCTAGCAAATAAGTTTTTTTGTACTTCACACGACTTTGATTAGTAGCTTCTCCCAAGTAACCATGGAGCATTATATAATTGCATATATAATGCAGCTGCATTGCCGTAAGCCTACCATTAAAGTAGTTTAAAAGTGGAAAAGGGCACTTTTACAGTTAAATTAATGCAAAAAGGACGATAAAGCAATGAAGCAATTTATAAAGTCATATTAATGCAGCAGTACAATTTATAAAGTGATGTTAGTGCATTGATACATTTGTAATGTATTAATGCTTTATTGCTTGACAGCTCTTGAAATTTGTTAAATAAAAGCAATGTTGCATCAATGGTGTTGATATGCAGTAGAATACGTGCAATGTTATAATGCTTGTGGTTACTTGGGTATCTACTCCATCAACAATCAAGTTTACTATCTTGTTGTGGTCGATTGTTTTGAAGCTAATAGAACAGTGTTGCCATCTAACAACAGAAATATGTACCATTTGTGGCAGCTAAAGACGGTCTTCAAGGTTTCTTTACAATTTTGCGGAATACCATGATCGTCTATTTTGATGCCTGCTGAAGAAAAAAGATGTTGAAGTCTTCTTCAAATGACAAAACGATCACACAATCATCAAACAACACCAACCAGACCACGATTGTTAATTTATCAGGACAATGAAGATGAAACTCGTTCAAACAGTGTAAGATACAATAAAAAGAGAATACTATTCTGTATCAAATCAGAACAGAAAAGTCCAACATCAAATAAATGTGTTACAAACAAAAAATGCTCACCCATCTTCTATTCTATCGGAAAACAATCAACAAAGCGCAATCTCTATTATAGAAAACTTCACAACAAAACCCGTACGCGTGTGTTCTTATTTCATCATTGTTTCCGATTTCCCGACAAATCGCTTCCTCTCCAATCCATCCGCCAGCCAGCCACCGGTCGGGAAGCAATCCGCCGAGAAGAAGCACCGAGAAAGGCCGGAAGTGTCTCGTTAGTGCAGTTTCTCGTCCGATTCGGTGCGCCACTCTATTATTGCATTGTTGTCGTCTGAAGCACGCGCCGAGTGTGTCCTTCATTAGAAGCCACATCAACAAATTGATTATCGACGATGGAGATTACTCCGGCTCGGGACGTTTTCGGCGCCGAGTCCGAAGGTACCGTAAAACGGAGTATGTTTGGAAAATGTAGGTAACTTTGATGGTGCAGGACTCACAACTTACTAAACGAAATAACAAAATTTCGGTTAATCAGTTCAGAAAACGAATACAAAACTTGAGAGAACAGTCAACTCTTCATAACCTCAATATTGAAGGGACCAACGAGTTACGGAGGTATCGAGTTATAGAACACAGTGCAAATGCGATTCAAGGGGCAATCGAGGTAGCCATGAAAACCAACTTTTATTGTGGTTCTCTTACTCGATATCGAAATACAAAACAATGTAATTTCTGTTGAACAGTGGAAGTAATATCTTTGGATAAACATATGTTATAATAAGTTAATTAAATGGTTGTTATTGAAATGAATCTAAATCTCTGGGGGTTAATAGTCTCTTTACCAAGACAATTGTAAAATAACTAATAGCAAAATAAAACAGCTCTGAGAAACTTTTTTTAAGGCCCAAAATTGTTGTTCTTGGGAAATTGATAGATTTTCTTCCAAAAAACAAACTATCAAGCTTATCCCGTTTTACGGTACCGGGATAATCACGTCTTGTATTGTTCCAAAAGGTGTTTGGAAGTTAAATTGCACTAATGTAATGCTCGTAGCGTGTGAAAAACTTTTATTCGGAGTCGAGAGCGTTCCATTTTGATGACATTCAATGGTGCATTGTTCGAAGTTCAGGAAAGGACCCTACTTCATGAGCGGTAAAGTAGGGCGCGCGCGCTCTCGCCTATCGTCATTCATTTCCCCCGAGGGTTACCGTTCGATGGGAAGATTAAAAAATATCAAATAGGATTATTATTGTAAGTTCTTTCGGGTAGACTGACTGCTGAAAGGTCCGGTGTCATTTAAGAGGATTTGGACGGTGGGTTGAAATTAATTTCCCGTTGATATCACTATAGCAGCCACCAGCAAAGGTGAAATTGGTTTCCCTATTTCGGAAAAAATGAGTTTGCTTCTGCTGTAGCGCTAGATGGAAGTGCATGCAGTAGCAGAAAAAGTCGAGAGGATTAGCTACTCTAGGAACACGGAAATGTCGAAAGAAGTTGGAGGCAACAGTGATCGGTTTCTATCAACAAGTTAGAAAATATTTTCCTGGGGATTAGATTGATTAAATGGTATTGTTTCGTAGTGAATCGTGAATAAAGAGATGGCAAGAAGGATAGGAATCAACATTATAGTATCTAGAAAACTAATCCGAAAATGTTGAACATTCAGCTCTTTGTTATCAAATGTTTAGGAAATGTTAAATAAATTTGAAACAATTATGAAAATTTTGTTTTTTTTTTTTCTAGTTGCATTCCTAAAGTTTAAGTTGATGTTCATCAGTTTTTCCTAAAAGTACAATTTTATCACTTACATCCCTTTTTACTAGTCCTCTCAATTGCAACCAGAACAACTTAGAAAATGTTCAGAAATATTTTTATAGTAAAAAATTGTACAATGGCTCTGAAATATGAAAACGATCCTGTTAGTCTACTATAGAGTGGTCAGAGCTTTTGAATACAGCCAACCCTCCATTAGTCAATGTTCCATTACTCGGTATCGACTCATGGAACCATACTAAATTGGCTTGTTAACCTTCCGTCAGTCGCTCAAAAAAAAGTTACACCAGCGGTCGCATCGTGTACTGAGTACACGCGGAGCAATTTTAATTGTACATCCAAAGCTAGGCAAGATAGAATATGGATGTGTTCGGCAAATTTCTTCAGTCCAATGGTACCAATTGGTCAGTTGACAAAAAACACTTTGGAAACATTCTCATCTTCCTGTGGCCATCGGATTGTGCCCCGGGGGAACCGATGTAGTGGACATTTCGCAATGCAACATCTCGAACACAAATATCTCAGGATCTAGATTTTTTAGCAAGATGGTATCTTCGGCAAAGTTGTTCAGTAGGTCAAGGGCCAACATGTGATAGGCTGCTTGTTTCGAAATTCTGCCACCAGATGGTACTAGTGAGCATTTAATTTTTCAAACACCGATATCTCAAGATCCTGATTACCTAGGAAGATGATGTCTTCGACAAAGTTGTTTAGTAGGTCAAGGACTAACATCTGATAAGCTACGTAGCTACGTAAACTGCCACAAGATGGCGCTAGTGAGCATGCAATATTTTAATCACGAATATCTCAGGATCCAGATTTTTTAAAAAGATGGTGTTTTCGGCAAAGTTGTTCAGTAGTTCAAGGGCTACCATGTGATGATCTTCTTGATTCGAAATTCTTTCAATAGATGGCGCTAGTAAGCATGTTATTTTTCGAACACAGATATCTCAGGATCCTGGTTATCTATAAAGTTGACGTCTTCGACAAAAGTGTTGAATAGGTTAAGGTCTAGCATGTAATAAGCCACCCAACTTAAAATTCTACAAACAGATGGCGTATTTTGATCGCGAATATCTCAGGATAACGATATTTTAGCAAGATGGTGTTTTCGGCAAAGATGTGTAAGGTACCGCGGGGCAAGTGAGAATACGGGGTAAGTGGGGCGTTTCGTCATAGCTCAACTAGGAAAAGTTTTTCATGGGGGTATTCTTCTAGAAAGTTGAAGATACAATGACGAGGAATGTATTTAGTACTAAACATATTGTTATTTTTATTACCATGTGGTTCATGTAACAGTTGTCAGTTCAGCGCCATTTTCAACTTGCATGACAAATTGTGACACGTTCCACGTCTTGCATTGACTCGCAAAAAATAAATGTGTTTTAAATCGAATTTCCATCAGTATGCTACAATTTTCAGTATTATTACAAGCTGCTAACGATAAACCAGTATTTTGTTTTCATTTCATATGAAATTTTCGATGGTGTATCTTACCCCAGAATATATTAGTACCTGGGGTAAGTGGGACCTATCAAAACAAAAACCAGAATCAAAACTTTTCGTACACGTTTCATACATTCTCCTAGAGAGTAGCACTAAAACATTCAAACAAATGATTTTTATCAAAAAAGATCAACCTCAAATTACGTAATTGCATAGGAGGGAGAAGAAAAAAGTTATTATTCTTTATTTTTAAATTTATTTTTTATTTTTGAAATACGACTTCATAATTGAACAAACACACAGCTGAAATTTGAAATGCATCATGAGAACGATTACTTTTCTGTTTTATTTGAACTTTATTTGTTATTTCTACCAAATTAAGTAGAGAGAGAAAACAATTCCACCCCATAAGGTGGTTTTCTGCCATGCATATAAATAATAACAAAACATATTTATAATTTCGTCAATTATTGTTTGTTTATGTGCTACATTTTAATTAACAACTTATAAATGATATATTTTGAACATGTTTAATACCTTTTACGCTTTTATTGAGGAATTTTCAGTTAATATTAAATGTGAGGTGACATACTATTAAATAAAGGGTTTCTTCCTAAAACGTAACGTATTTTATAGTTGATCCCTTATGTACATCAAATATGTACTTAAAATTTAAAACCTTGGGGGCCCAGATAGCCGTAGCGGTAAACGCGCAGCTATTCAGCAAGACCAAGCTGAGGGTCGTGGGTTCGAATCCCACCGGTCGAGGATCTTTTCGGGTTGGAAATTTTCTCGACTTCCCAGGGCATAGAGTATCTTCGTACCTGCCACACGAAATACGCATGCAAAAATGGTCATTGGCATAGTAAGCTCTCAGTTAATAACTGTGGAAGTGCTCATAAGAACACTAAGCTGAGAAGCAGGCTCTGTCCCAGTGGGGACGTAACGCCAGAAAGAAGAAGAAAATTTAAAACCTATGAATTATCAATCCTATTATTGTAATGGTTGACTTACTGATGTGGATTGACGCATAAAACTGGATGTGTCCCACTTGCCCCGCTTAGCGAGGTAACTTCGTCCATTGGCTCATTCTAAAACTTTCTTCCAAGGTTTTCACAATTTCGAAATTATTCGATTAGTTTCATGCACACACCAGCAAATATGTTGCCAAAACGTGATTGTGTTGTTGGATTTGAAAAATATTGACATTTGAAAATTTGATTGAACAATTTGTTTGAACTATCGTTTTTTTCGTTCCCACTTGCCCCGCGGTACCTTAGTAGATTAAGGACTAAACATGTGATATGCAGTTTGATTCGGATTTCTTCCACAAAACGAAATTTTCGAATGCAAGTATTTCAGGATCCTGGTTAGGAAAATAAAATTAGATTACAAAGATGGTGTCTTTGATGAAGTTGTTCTGTAAATCACGGACCAACGTGTTAAGTGTAAAATATACCTACTCAAAATTCTTCCACTTTCAATTCAAAATGCAATGGTCTGCAAATTCTTCCATCAGGTTAGAGAAAAAGCTCCTGGTTTTTTTTCAAATACGGAATCTCAAGTTCCCGATTATTTCAAAACTTGACGTCTTCATTAAATTTATTAGGTAAGGAAAGTGCTCACATTATATTGGCAATTATATTTTGAATTATGTAACCCTGCGCCAGTGAGCATTCAATTTTCTGAGCATCTTATGATACTGATCATTTTGGCTCAACAGTACACGTTTTGTTATTTCGCTACCAGTAAATTAATAGATAAGCACAAAATAAAATTAAACATATAGGGTTCATTCTACTTCAAATTCTAGATTCAAATTGAAAAATATAACTAGTAGATTAGAAAATTAGAAAATATATTTAGTAGAAAAGTAGGACGCAAACTTCTCGTTGCTGGTGATAATCTAAATTCGTTGCTGCACATATCGTGAGAGCACACTCTCGCAGTACTGGTCGGGTTTGATATTATGGCACGTCTTTTTCCTCCGGAAAATCAGCTTGATCGATAGGCTTATGATTATCGCCGTGACCGATAATTTCACTCCCTGGTTGTTTATAAATAAATTCAAAGTGCTCTATGTGCTAATATTATAATACGGTTATACTAGCACAAAAAGCACTTTGAATTGATTTGTAAACAACACAGGCAATGACTATCACATTCGAGGTGATTCGAACAATGTTGTAGTATGCGCGCCATCCCGTGAGTCGCTATGAGAGACCGAGTTTCTCATATCACTTTGCACTAACACACATCCATCTTCGTTTTTGTGTAACAGCTTTCAGCCCATTGAGCTCTCGCCGAGCGGTGTCACGAACACATGCGCAAATTTGCTGGTTGAAAATACTACCATTTGATTTTGCTGGGAACAGCTGATCTTTGTTTATATTTTCCACCAGCAGTTTTTAAGTAGTGTTGGTGGCATGTAACGTGTATGTACACGAGCGCAGAAACCACTATGAGCCTCTGTACGTATGTAAATTCTTTTGTACTTTTGACTTTTACTGGTGCTGTCTCGCTCCCTCTCGCTCTCACGGGCAACTTGAAAACAGCGCGCAAAGTAAAAGTCAAACGATTTATAGCATGCATAGGCTCATTAGATATTAGATAGGCTTTTTCATGGGACGGGTCTATGATGCATTCGTTTCTATCGGTGGAGGACCGATGATTACCAAGGGTGAAGAGCGAATGTCAAATGGAAGTGAAAATGAAAAGCCGCGTGTACTAAGTCTAGCACCAGTTTTAAGGCTATTATTCGCCAATCAATGTGCTTGAAATATACTATTTGAAAGCAGAAAAATACTACATGCTACTACAGTATGCTATTGACAATTTTATCAGAAAATGAAGTTGAATTCATAGAATAGATGTTTTCTAGAAAACCAATTACACCATCATCATTATTTGATCGTTATTTTGTATTATTGTTTACCTTTTAGAACCACCGACACGTTCGGCATTTGCATAGAAGAATTGTCAAAGACCTTCCGAATCAGCTGATTTGAGACGTCTCGTGAAAAGGCCTATTGCAACCACCATTGACAGTTCTTTGATTTCAGCACAGACAAAAAGCCGTCACACTCTCATCGGTGTCCATCGATCATTTTTTTAACGACCGATTTGTATATATGCGACCAACTGCAGGGTGCAGCGCTCTCGTCGTTTTCATTCGTGTTTGACGTTTACACACTACCGCCACCTGTTGGCCCATCGGCCAAACAAAGTCATTTTAGCATTGGGCTTACACGTTTTCGCGGCAATGATTTTGATCGCCATATTTTTAAATATAGTCAAACCTGCATTAGTCGATGGTTCCGGGTCATTTGGCTGAATGCCATTTAGCCGAATGCCGTTTGGCCGAAATAGGAAATAATAGTGAATTACAGTTAGCATGTTATTGTAGTGAGTTTCGAAGCTGAATTTCAAAGAACTCATTCAACTTATTTTTAAAGAAGGTTAATCATCATTGATATACACATAATTGGCTCTTTGATGTTAGTTCAACAAACAGTCAGTGCTGAAAAAAGAACATCCTAAATGTAAGCAAATATTCACTTTTCTGCTAGCGGTAATAGCTGCCAGCACAAGTTTGCAGTCAGCTTTTGACAGTAACTAAAACTGTTCACGACTTATTTGTCCTGCTGCAGGACTGGATTTATTTTTTTTTAATTCTTTATTAGTATCATTCTAAACATTACATTCATTTCTTATATCTAGGTGTTCTGTGTTATAAGACAACACTATCATCCTAATTTGGTAAAACAAATTTAAGATTTTATTAACATTTTGTTAACAACATATTACATTTCATTTACCGTAGCAGTTCAGATTTTTTACAGATGAGTTGATTTCACCTGCTTATAAGACAAAAAAAACGCTTTGATTATACTTAACCTAACTTAACCTAAACATATAACGGCAGGACTGGATTGCTTTGATCCCTCGAATCGTATCAAGCAAATTATTTCATAATTCTAGTAACTGTTACTGCTAGGTTGGGCAACACGTGGGTTGCCAGGACAAAGACCTCGGCAAGCTTGGCTAAGCAACGGCCTGCCTTTTGAGGTTGGGTGCGTCAAGGACCTCTTTTACGGCTAGCTCGACCTGGAGCACTTCTACGGTCTCAAGATCGGCTGGAGTGGACCTACTTGGCTAATCAGACCTCGGATATGGGAGGGGGTGTAACTGAATAAACTAATGAGGTACAATTTCAACTTTTATTCCCTAAACTTTACAGTGCTGTGTGGGTGAGTGTGGTGTGTTATACCTGCTATTCTTGTATACCGGCCGGTCTCTGCTGGAAAACTTGAAGCATATCGAACAGTTCTGGAGTCAAAGGACAACGTGTTGGCTCTTCGTTGTACTAGGGTACTCTAGGTTGCTGGACCTGTTCTGAGGGGGGATGGGTTTGATCCCATGCACGTCTGGATCGCTTCCGTGGTTCGTCACTGGCTTCCACGCTGAAAAGGTGTCCGTACGACCAAGAATACGTAACGGAACTCCAGGCTGCACTTCGCGGGTCCAAAACACAAGAAACACTCATCTATAGACCTAACCTACTATTTGTTGGATCACGGGCTTGGCATACCTGATTCGTATATCTTCCTTTTTTCAAGAACTTCTCCACTGTCCTTAAACTTCTTCATATAGGCTTCACTTAAAACTTTTTTCCTTTAATAAACTTTAATCTTGTTTAACGACTGCTTTGGCTGAGGTCCTCTTCAAAAGTAGACCGAGTAATTTCCTTAGCGCCTACGGCTCCCTCTATCGTTCAATATGTCTTACTAACTCTCCGTTTTTTCTCTCTCTTCCACTGAACTCTAACAGTCCTATTTCTTCCTGCAGGTTTTCGTGTAGTGTACTGTGGTAATAAAGTGTACTAAATCTAGGGGTATGTGTAAGGCATTCTGTTTAATTTAAATTTGAAAACGGATGTCAAGCAAATAATAATAAAAGGAAAAACAAAAACTTACAAACTAACAGTCTTATTGTTACAAACGGTAACATAACCTCAAATTTTGGCTTCTTCTATTCACAACGGAGAAACTGAGAGCTTTTTCCACGTAATTGTTCACCGAGTCAATCGGTTTACTGCTATACGCAAGCAACGGTGCAGAGCTCTGTGCACACGTTGCAATCCTAATATTGGAGGAGAAACAGAAAGAACAGCCTACAGTATGGCCCATAAAAAAATGCGAAAATCGTCATATCATGTGTTATGGTAGTTTTTACATAGAAAATGTGAATGAAACATAAATATTATTCATTACTTGTATAGTTTTATGTTTTGATATAAGTTGTCTCTAACCGAACGAACAAATTTCATCGTCAAAAATCTTTTATAGGCCTCAGTATTTATTTTTTATTTAACCTTAACAAAAAATAAAGGCAAATCAAACCTATATGACGCAAATGCCTGCAAAACTAAGACGCTGGCAAAATATGTTATTGTGATCATGAAAAACACGTTCTCTAAGAACTCCTCAATCCTCTGATACCAAACAAACTATAATTTTCAACAATAAAGTGTGATTTTTGAAGGTAGAAAGTTTATCACCAGAGTATAAGACAATCAGACGCTGTTTCTAGCTTTGGGCGGACAAAACCTTTGAATTTATTTGCTCTATTACATTATTTAGGACAGTAAGAAAAATATGACAAAAATTGTCCTGGATAGTGAAGTTGTGTCAAAATATACTACAATAATCAGAAATTACATTCACTATCATAAACAATGAAAATATCGCTTGTGGATGCTATATTCCCGTTCAAACAATTTTCTCATTTTTTATGGGCCATACTGTATGATCAAAAGAAGGAAAAATCTCTAATGAAAATTTAAGCAAGTGCGATGCAAACAATTTTTATATTAGTATATCAACAAAGAACTGCCGATGATTTAAAGAAGGTTAAATTCCCAATTAAAATATAAGCTGAATTATTGCCAATAGTAACGAAACCAGTATAACTCGAAAGAATAGCCTATGCTTAAAAAATGGAAAAACTTATAATGAAATCATTTAAAACTGGAACCTTATCATACCGTTGGTAGTCCCAGATAAAACAATCATGAGCTTTGAGTCTTGATGCAATGAGTGGAGTTCACAACTTAGTCCTAAATTAACGGGTCAATTTTATTATGCTATCGGAGCACTAATATAGTGACAAACATGACGTCCCATCACATCATTAAAGTCAATTAATTAGCTGATTAATTATTGGGTAACACCTAACAATAATTTGATATTTTTTTGTTCGTAATTCGGCCAAACGGCATTTGGCCAAACGGCATTTGGCCAAACGACCCATTCGACCGAACGGCATTCGGCCAAACGGCGTTCAGCCAAATGGCCGGACACCTAGCCGATGTTCCATAGTTCGATATCGACTCATGAAACCATACTTAAAACAAAAAACATAATTACTATAATGCTCCCTTTTATCAGCTGTCTAAAGAAATCTGTTCCATGAGTCGATGATCTTTTGAATATCGACTGGAAATTTGATTGTACTCGAAAATCTGAAGTACATTCTGATGAGATTTTCATGCTGAAGAGCACCGTTTTCGAATCAAACGGTTCATTACATGTTTATTACATGCTTCAGTCTTGGACAGAATAAACAACTTAGTTGAAGACGTCATTTTCATGATTAAGCAATCACGATCCTAGATATTTGTGTTGAAAATATAGCATACTCAGTAGCACCATCTAGTGTAAGAATTCCCAAACAAGTGTGGCCCATCACAAGTTTTTACTTGACTTACTGAACTTTTGAGCCGAGAAGTTTATATTTGGATGTAATCGGGATTCTCAGATATTAGCAATCAAAATATGCATGCTCACTAGCGCCACCAGTTGAAAGAATTTTAAAACTTGAGGTTCCTTGCATTTAGGCTTTCATCTTAACAACCTTGCCGGAAGGGGTAATATTTCTTAGCAATGAAAATATCTCATGATCATTTTTCTAAGCGATCAGGATCCAAAAATATCTGCGTTCGAAAAATAGCATCCTTAGCGTCGTTTTGTGAAAGAAATCCGAATCAAACGGCGCATTACATGTTTACTTTTTAATCTACTACACATCTTTGCCAAAAACACCATCTTGCTAAAATATCGTTATCCTGAGATATTCGCGATCAAAATACGCCATCTGTTTGTAGAATTTTAAGTTGGGTGGCTTATTACATGCTAGACCTTAACCTATTCAACACTTTTGTCGAAGACGTCAACTTTATAGATAACCAGGATCCTGAGATATCTGTGTTCGAAAAATAACATGCTTACTAGCGCCATCTATTGAAAGAATTTCGAATCAAGAAGATCATCACATGGTAGCCCTTGAACTACTGAACAACTTTGCCGAAAACACCATCTTTTTAAAAAATCTGGATCCTGAGATATTCGTGATTAAAATATTGCATGCTCACTAGCGCCATCTTGTGGCAGTTTACGTAGCTACGTAGCTTATCAGATGTTAGTCCTTGACCTACTAAACAACTTTGTCGAAGACATCATCTTCCTAGGTAATCAGGATCTTGAGATATCGGTGTTTGAAAAATTAAATGCTCACTAGCACCATCTGGTGGCAGAATTTCGAAACAAGCAGCCTATCACATGTTGGCCCTTGACCTACTGAACAACTTTGCCGAAGATACCATCTCCAGATCCTGAGATATTTGTGTTCGAGATGTTGCATTGCGAAATGTCCACTACATCGGATCCCCCGGGGCACAATCCGATGGCCACAGGAAGATGAGAATGTTTCCAAAGTGTTTTTTGTCAACTGACCAATTGGTACCATTGGACTGAAGAAATTTGCCAAACACATCCATATTCTATCTTGCCTAGCTTTGGATATACAATCAAAATTGCTTAGGTTAAAAACACGATGTTTTCGAATACTTTGCGTTGATTTTTTCGAAAAATTTCTTCTCTACAAGCAAGAAGAAGAGTAGATCTTGGAATAGGACCAACACCCGGATCAATTTGAAGGGATTTTCAACGTGTTTTTTTTACTTTTCGCAAAGTGCGTGTACTTAGTACACTAGGGCGACCGACGGTGGGTTAAATATGCAGTTATTGCAGTGTACCTAGAGCCGGATTTGGGCTTTTAGGGGTTCGAGTAAGTAAGGGTCGTTCCATATAATGTAAAGAGATGCCGGAAAAAACTCAAAACCGGAATATCAAGTCCAAGGTATCTAAAAGGAAGGTAGTTCAATCTGTACCCCTCAGCTGACATCACCACGCACCCACTGACTGCTTAGATTGCTGAACCTCCCTCTAAGGAATCTTGATCGAGCCATTTGAGCACCTGGGTGTGGAAGAGAAAGTTTTTCTTTATTAAAAGATTTGCAATTCTCATAAATAACATATGATATATGCATAATCGCAAAACTGTCGGAATCTTCAAATTCATTGTTTTCCACTAATAACCTTGCAGGTTGCACTTCAGTTGTTCAGAAATTCATATGTCTTTTCACGCGTTGCTGCAAAAAAGGCTTATACACCTTTATGCATAAAAATCCCATTTTATTATTTTTTTTTAATATGAAATTCGTATATCAACATGGGAACTACATTTAAAATATTTTATTTATATTAAACATAAAACTGCTTTGGTGTTATGTCTGGTTGGACGGAGACCACATAGCATCACAAGTTTTTTTTTTAAACCAAACAACCAATTTTCATACTTGTACTGGTTAAGGAATAAGTATATGATATACTAATAGGTAGAAAATCCACAAAAATCTCGAATAATTGCAGAAAGTTGCAGCTTTATCTTTCAGGCTTCTTAGAGTACATATCTGTGCATCATTTAAGGTGGAACTCGGTGGAACTTCTTTTCTTCTCCGTGGAACCGATCACCAAAATTACATGTCAGTATTTCATAAGATTGATTTCATAGCCAATTCAACGTACTGATGCCCCAGATTCAAAGTCAAAATTATCCCATCAAAAATACTTTACCAACCTTCAGTTCTCCTCTAGATTTTGGTTGAATAGATTGG
This sequence comes from Aedes aegypti, assembly GCF_002204515.2. Taxonomy (NCBI): domain Eukaryota; kingdom Metazoa; phylum Arthropoda; class Insecta; order Diptera; family Culicidae; genus Aedes; species Aedes aegypti. The sequence goes on from NC_035107.1 coordinate 5,407,701, forward strand.
TTTCAGATTCAAATTCAGATGTTAGCTATTCGACAACTGTCACTTTTGACGCTGGTTGTAGTAGTTCACCAGTACTTGCTAATATAGTAGATGCTATCTATCAACACTTCTGGATGCTTATTATCGCCGAAAAAAATAAGTTGACATTTTATTTTTGTCTATGGAGCAACGCACTGTGCGTTCCTTTCTCATATTTTTAAGATTCTTCCTAATAACTCTCTTTCTCTATCTTTCTACGTAATCCTTGATAATGACATCAAACATAATCACTTTTAAGAAACGAACCAGCCTGCGGCTGAAAGTCACTATAGCGAAGCAATCATTATCAGTTGTATCTATCGCTAGAATAGAATAAACTGACCTAACCAATCGCTTACCGCAGTGGTATCTTAACAGTTGAGTACCTCCAATCCAATCTAACAAAACATTCCAATTTTCAAGATAACTGTATAGAACACCGGAAATTCTTTGCACATTGAAGATTGTTAAACGCTAATACTGAAGCTCCATCTGAATCTGTGCAATATCACTATCCTAATTCATCATGGAATAGCAACTATGAATTGTATGTTCCATCAGTTGATCGTTGATTGTTTTGAACGTTTTGTTTGAAGAATGGACGGTGTGAAGTCCTACTTAAGACTCAGTAGCCAGTCATTCATTTTGGTAGCCATGTTGTATTTGCAGCATTAAATGAGCATGAGCATGATTAACCGTAGTGGCTACTCCATTCTTGCTCACACAAGAAAACAACAAACGCAACTCAAAATCAGTAGATCGTCAGTGTTTAAATACTGGTATTTTAACAAACAATAGCGCACCGAATGCAGGTCAATTTGAGGATGGGAAAAAAAGTGTTGACGTGTTACTTGCTTTATGAAGGCCGAGGAGTCCTTTGCACTTTCATAAGAAAACATTGAGAGTTGATTATAGGAAGGATTTGTTTTGATGAACGATAAAAATATTATTTGAAATGAATACATGCACCTATAGGGGCCTTCCTTAGTCGAGCGGCTACAAAGCAAAGCCATGCTGAAGGTGTCTGGGTTAGATTCCCGGTCAGTCCAGGATCTTTTCGTAATGAAAATTTCCTGGACTTCCCTGGGCATATAGTATAATCGTATCTGCCACACGATATACGAATTCGAAAATGTCAACTTTGGTAAAGAAAGCTCTCAGTTGATAACTGTGGAAGTGCTCATAAGAACACTAAGCTGAGAAGCAGGCTCTGTCCCAGTGAGGACGTTAATGCCAAGAAGTAGAAGAAGAACATGCACCTATAGTGCGGGTACTATGCGAACCGGACATGATCATGATCTCATTGCTAGCACTGATTGACGCACTTCGATTTTTTTCACCCGCACAACGCGAACCGGACATGAATTCCAAAGCCAGCCTACTTCGTCCTAAAAAGAATAACTGTCGAAAGCATTCATCTGGAGAAGTGATTAGCGAAAGAGAAAGCCGGTGAATTGGTATCGTTTACGACGTTATGATACTAAACTTGTGAAGTGTTTCCTTGAGTTTCTGTATTGTTTTGATAAAACAACATATTCATACTTTGGTTAGAATAAAACCTAATGCTTAGGTAAACATCTCAAGAGAACATCGTATCAAATATTCAGTCTTCAAAAAATTTACGTTACATTTTTTTTTCTTCTTTGCTCGTACACCACTTCTTTTTCGCCAGGCTTTTTTTAATGTTTCAACTCTTCAGACGCAGGGCCAGCCAAATCTAGTGGGAATTTCCTATTGCTTTACCAATGATTATTGATGTTCAGAAACACGCCAATTAATTGCAACAAAACCTGGCAGGATCGCCAATTGAGGAGTTTAGAGTTGTATCAAACAAACGGAAGCTACACTAAGGACATGATGTTCTGCATTGACATTACTAGAAGAGTGCGGCGTCGATGGTTTGCCATGCCTACTAGCCCGTTGGATGTGCGACCTGAGACTACACGCTAAAATTAGATTACCGATAAATTGGTAATTAATTTACTAATTTATGGGTTTCACATATAAAACGTATAAAACCAATAAAAATTAGTAAACTTTACTCATATTATTAGCTTAGTTGATTTACCCAAATATGGGTAGTTTCGGTTACCCATATTTGGATGAAAAATTGAGAATTTTTGCCAATCATGGTGCAGCAATTTTAACTTTTTTTGTTCCCAGTTTCAACATTGATCAAAAGATGCTGTCCGAAGACGTCATCGTTCGTACGTCTCAACAGATAAATTGCAATTCTGGAAGCTCTCAATTCCATTGGGAAAATGGTACAGAGTGGGGGCAGGGGTCATTTTAAAATGTTATTACTCGATCTCATCAAATTTTATTTATTCATACAATTTAAATTGTAATGTCAATCACAATTTTAAATTCAATTCTAAATAATAATGAAAGATTAAATAAAATTAAATTACTCATATTTACGTTTTTTTCAAAAAAAAATATTCTGCGCTCGAATACCCATATATAAGTAATGGCAGTTTACCTATTAATGGGTAAGCCCCACTTTACCCATAAAATGAGTGTGTGTACTTTTCGGCGATTATGGGTAAACTGTACCCATATTTGGGTAGACTGATCTTAGCGTGTAGGAGTCCTAGGCTTAGTGGTTGTCAACTATTAAAGGGTGTCCACGATGAAATTGCCACACTATGAAATTGCTCTAACTTTTTAACCGTTGGGTAGAATTTAATGAAAATTTGGGTGGATTTAGTTCATAGTGCATGTCGATGAATAGATCAAAATCCCCATCCACTATCCCCCCGTTGATACTATTTGGAGCTGTGGATCCTATTCTGTAACCACGGTGTGATATGGTTACCAAACCACCAATACTGATAACACCGGCGAATAGTGTAGAAGTAGCAGGAGGAATGCACTTTTTTGAAGTCGATACCCGCCAATGTAAACTTTAGTTTAATATAGTAAGAGGGCGATCAATAGGCAGATCGATAGGTGGCCAGGGACCAAAATTGTATTTTTGTTTTTAAGCGAATAAATGTAGTGTAGTGTGTTGTTAATAAAGTGTTTTATGTCTGTAAAGTGATAATTTGATTAGTGCAATAAACGGTTTGTGTCGTGTTGTGCCAAAAGGAAACCTTTCACTTACTCGTGCCGAAGAAAAGGCTACCCAATAGGAAGAACCAGTCCCCAGGTACAACAGTGCATTATTTACATCCTGCAAGTTAAAGTCCTGTGATCAAAACTCGCGGAAATGGAGTCGAAATATGTAACAGCTCGCGCGTGATAAAATCTTGCGCATTCATTACGAGGACAAGGATCTCTCGCATCGTTCCATCGATGCAGAGCAGAACAAGTCCGCCAAAACCCGTGCCAGGAAGTTGTACCTCAACATGCTGACGAAAGTTGAAGCTGCATCATGGACGACGAAACACATGTGTAGGCCGACTTCAAACAGATCCCCGGCAACCTGTTTTTCACGGCCAAGGATAAGTTCAGCGTTCCGGAGCATGTACGCACTCAGAAGATGTCGAAATTTGCGAAGAAATTCCTGGTTTGGCAAGCTATCTGCACATGCGGGAAGCGGAATCCACCTTTCGTGACCCAGGACACGATGAACGGACAGGCGTACATGAAAGAGTGCCTCCAGAAGCGGCTGCTTCCTCTCCTGAAGGCCCACAACGTCCCAACAATCTTCTGGCCGGATTTGGCCTCATGCCACTACTCCAAGGACGTGCTGAAGTGGACAATAAGGTCAATTTCGTGCCGAAAATGTTCAACCCTCCCAACACTCCGGAGCTCCGCCCCATCGAGAAGTACTGGGCGATTATGAAGCAGCACCTTCTTAAACGACCTAAGGTAGTGAAGGCAGTCGAGGAACTGAAGAAAGTATGGGTTTACATGCAAAAAACGGTTGATTCACAGGTTGTGCAGAATCTTATGGCCGGGGTTAAGGCCAAGGTGCGGGTATTTGCATATGGACTGTAAATAAAATACGAGTAAAATGGTAAAATGGGATTGGGGGAAGGAATGTTAGTGTATAATCTTTGCTATTTGGAGACCGTGTTTGCCTCTGCATCTCCACAAAGGTTGCTGGGAGGGAAGTTTGTTAATGGGGAGGATCGTTGGGTCGCAGGATTCACTTTGATAAGCGATTGGACCATGATAAATAATTATTTGTGAGATATAAATATGCTTGTATGCAAATATAATATTCTCATTTGATATGAACAATATCTATGTAGAGAAAAATTATGCCGACACTTGAGGTGACCAACCAACAAAGTGTGTTGAATAAAGTGAACCTTTTGCAAGTCTACACTTGTAGTGTCGAACCATTCAAAGTTTTTTTTTTAATTACAAAAATAAAGGTGAAAAGAAAAAGATGTTTTGAAAAAAAAAATTAGACATAAATAATTTATGAATCAGAGTTTATGTCGACAATCACAGTGACGAACCTTTCATAGTTTATTGAAAAATCATATTTACGTCTCACCGTTGTAACGATTGAAGGTGCAGTCATACATATTTTATAGATTAGAAATAGTAGCATGAAACGAGCTCATCAATTGATCCGTCATCCTTGAGCAGCAACAATCCACTTTCAGCTTCACTCGTTTGCTCGGCGTTTCTGATCTATAAAATATGTATGACTGCACCTTTAATCGTTACAACGGTGAAACGTAAATATGACTTTTCAACAAACTATGAAAGGTTCGTCACTGTGAGTGTCGACATAAAATCTGAATCATAAATTATTAATGTCTAATTTAGTTTTCAAAACACCTTTTTCCTTTTACCTTTATTTTTGTAATTAAAAAAACTTTGAATGGTTTGACACTACGAGTGTACACGGAGACGGAATTCAACTCAATTTTGGGTTGTTTCAACGCAATTCCGTAGTTGAGCCCGATAACTCAATTTTGGCTAAATTTCCAAAGTCCCCACTAGGTAGTTTGGCTTTAATTCCATTAGAAAAATATACTCAATTTTGGGTTGATTTAACGCAAAATTGAGTTCTTTCGACCCAAACATAAGAAAAGTAGCATTTACCCAAATTTAACTTATTGGGCCAAAGTACCCCCATTGGGTAGATGCATCTCTCTCTATTTTTGACAACATTCGTGTGGGAGAAAGAGAAAACCGAGAGATTTTGGGTTGAAACTATAATCGATATACTTAATTTTGGGTAAAGTAAACTCAAAAATTAGGTAAAAATATTTCTCTGTGTAGACTTGCAAAAGGTTCACTTTATTCAACAAACTTTGAAAGGTTCGTCACGTTAAGTGTCGGCATAATTTTTCACTACATAGATATTGTTCATATCAAATGAAAATATTATATTTACATATAAGCATGTTTATATCTCACCAATAATTATTTATCATGGCCTAATCGCTTATCAAAGTGAATCCTGTGATCCAACGATCCTCCCCATTAACAAACATCCCTCCCAGTAACCTGTGGAGATACAGAGGCAAACACGGTCTCCAAATAGCAAAGGTTACACACTAACATTCCTTCTCCCAATCCCCCCTGACTGCAAGGACGTGGCCGGCGCCGTTATTGACCATGTATAAATAGAGGCACTGAATTATGCACACTGAAGAAGATTATGGCCTATCCCAGCCGATCTTCTAGTTGAGTCTTTGTGCATTTTCACTGACTTCGGTCAATCACGGAATAGCAACCATTGATATGTGTAGTCAGTCTAAGCTAAGCTAAGCTAAGCTAAGCTAATACAAATAGCTTGTAAAATCTAATACGATAAGAATTTTGGAGATTTTGGCATAGTCTCCATGATTTTGTAAAACAAATAAATGAATATTGTTTGACCACACCACACTGTGAGGTCCAAATATCAACAATAGAAAAACAAGTCTTCTTAAGTGATTAATCTATCTTTGTTGGAAGAGTTATGAAATATTTTTGTTTGAAGAGTATTGACGGATTTTATGGAGCAGACAATTTTGAGAAATTGAAGAAGAAAAAACGAGAATAAATCATAGTAATGGACAATTTGGATATCCCCGAACTGAATGGCAATGGGCTCTCAACATGATAAAAAAGCGTTTATTTTAAGAGCTTCGACAAATATCCTCTTCAAAGCCTGTACCAGGTGACCAGTTGTGTGTGATGACCGGAATCAATTGAAAATAATGCTTGTAGATATTGGATGTCTTTTTCTTCATAAAAGGCACAGGTTCCATACTATGTATCCGAACGAAAAACTAGTATGAACAATCCAACTCCATTTTAGCACATCAAGCATTGAGAGTTTGCAGTTTTAGGCAGTGATGGAAAGTGGCGAACATTTCTGCTGAACTGGAACAAAAACCAAACCAAATTTGTCTGTTTGAGAGTCTGTCGCCGTCACGTTTAATATGCGTTGGTTCACACTTGTGAGCTGTTCGCATCACGAGAACTTTTCTACAACAGGTTAGCAATGGTACCCTATGAAATAATCGATTTTCTCAATCAATCCACGATGGCGAGTGAAATCAACACAAACATAATTTTTTGTACGACGAAAAAACATTTTCAATCGTTGTTTTTTTTCATACTCATTATTTAAAAAATATGAGTATTATTTGGAGTGGATAAATCTGGTGGCCTTCTCGGATTTTGACATTATCTTAATTTTGAGTAGTAGAATGACTTTTTCACCTTGTATTTGAAGGCTACTTTTTCCTGGCGTTACGTCCTTATTGCAGCAGAGCCTGCTTCTCAGCTAAGTTATAAAAATAGGTCATTAAACAGAAATGTTGTTTTATAACGCTCTTTTGATTCCAAATTGATTATTCGACATTTTTTCTTTCATTTATATGGTCTGAAACCGTCGATTGAAATGAACAACAATGTCTGTAGATCTTTTTCTGCACGCATTCCTAAAATAGTTCCACCTGAGCAATTCATCAGAAATCTACCAAGAATCTCCGGATTCCTGCAGAGATTTTTCCGTAAACTACTACAAAAAATCGCAAGTAATTTTCTTTTGAACTCTATTATAAGACTTAATACAGGAATATATTCAAAATTCTATGTAATTTCTGTTGCATGGAATATCGTCAAGAGACATTACTTCTAGTATTTTTTGTGACTCTATATATGTTCCAGAATTCTGTCAAGGATTCTTCCATCTCTCTGCTACGAAATAAATGAATAAAGGTTTTCAATGAAATACATCTAAATATTTCTTTACAAGTTTTTTTCAGGGATATATTCGTGAAAAAATATTTATTTCAGAAATTATTTTTTTTTGGTTTATATAAGAGTTTATCTACACACTTAGATTTTTTTTCACGAGCTCGGTTGTGCGAATCTTCGTTTTCTAATTTTAACCGAGACTCAGCTAACAAATTGTCCAGTTGCTTAGCAACGAAGCAACGATCCTGCCCTCATCGCCCGCCCCCGCAGGAGCAAGCGTAAAGGACGAGAAGGATCAAACTCAACTGAGTTTGGCAAAAACTTTGACAGTTTCATATCTGATTTTTGACAGATTTCTAGCAATATCCTTTGCGGAATGTTGATAATATTTTCAAATGCTATTTTATTTCTTATTGGACTCCAAGAATTGTTCAAAAAATTTATCAAGACGCTATGTTACGTAAACATGAAGTTTGAAGATCATCTTTTGAAAATTCAAGCGAAATATTCACGTTTGTAGCAAACCAATTGTTTTTCAGTGTTTCAGGGAGGAGGGAGCAATTGTTTCCATTGACTTAACCTGGTTACGCTCAGGGAAGAAGTTATAATTTCCCAAAATGTTTTTCGAAGGAAACATAAAATTGTCGGGATTTGCGGGTTCAACGATAAATGTGTGGGTACAGTTGTGTTCAGAATAATAATAGTGAAAGCCGATTTTCATACAAAATGCTCAACTTTGGTTGTAACTTTGTTTCCATATGAGCAATCGGCATGAAATTTTGACATTGAACTACAAATATACTCAATTTCATTATCACAAGATTTGAAAATTTTCACACTACCAGCTGAAAAGTTACGCCCAGGTGAAATTGCTCGAAATAATAGTAGTTTTTTTTTGTAAATTTTTGTTCAGCAACTAATTTGTTAAAAAATTGGCTTGTTATTATGGGGAAGAAGATTTTGTTCGCTCTAGACAGACCGTGACCGCCATTGTGTCTTTTTTTTTTCATGCAACTAAGAGTATAAAAATCTTTATAGACTGGCCTGTATTTGTTCATGCTCATGCCAGTGTAATTTTTGGCGCGGTGTGGGATCCACAAAGTGCCTTCTCCACTAAAAACACTCTGCTAATCCTCCGGAACCACCTTCCGGTATCACTTCGGAGGGGAGGCTAACGTGCTGAGCGCACCTCTTCAATTTGTTATTCTACATGCTGAGCCCTTCGGCTCCTGTTAGCAGTTTTAAAACCGTTTAACGTTGTGCCTCATGCTGAGCCCTTCGGCTCCTCACGTTAGTAATTTGTTAGTATCTACTAGTTAGTATCTACTAGTTTCGCCCATTGGCAACCCGTCAATTTGTTAGTACCCACATGCAACATTCTGAGCCCTTCGGCTCCAGTTTGTACACTACTCTGCACTCATTCAGAGCGCGTACTCACACAGTTACGACGACCCTCTCCTTTTCTTTGTTCAGCTGGTAGGATGCCGAGGTCGGTCCAACGATTCCAGTTGAGCATAACTTCCGGTTCGTAGGCGCCTCGACTACCCATTACCAGCGTCCCGACGTACTCTACTCGACTAGTCCCCGACGGTGGACCTAGTCTACACCGACGAAGAATTCCCCGGCGGTGAAAATTCTCCCGAGACCGATTCTTATTTTTCTACGTTTCGAGCCGACCGGAAGGGTGCCGAAGTCAGTCCAGCGATTCCGGTGGAGCCTAGCTTTCGGTTCAGTGGTGCTCCTACGACCCGGGACCGGTGCAACGCCGCGTCTACTCAGCTAGTCCCCGGCGGTGGATCTAGCCTACTCCGTCAGAGAGTTCCCCGGCAAAAGAATATCTCCCAAAACCGAGCAGCCATTCTTCCTTTTTCATGCGTTCACTCTAGCTAGCAGATCGTTGGTCGCTACGCCACTTCCTCTGAAGCTCGGTACCGTGCTATCGACAGCGTTCCAGATGCCATCTTCTCGGCACATCTCTTCGGCAACGTTATCGACAGTGACTCCTCGCATGTCCCTCCTCACTTCTTCGAACCTAGGACATTCTAAGACTACGTGCTCCGGTGTCTCCTCCACATTCTCGCACTCCGGGCAAAAAGGTGAAGAAGCATGTCCAAACCGATGCAGATACTTCCGGAAACAGCCGTGTCCGGACAGAAACTGCGTCAGATGGAAGTTCACTTCTCCATGCTTCCTATTAACCCACAGTGATACATTTGGAATTAGACGGTAAGTCCACCTTCCCTTCTCCGCGTTGTTCCACTCTTGCTGCCACTTAGCCAACGAGTTCGTTCTGACTAACCTTCTCACATTTCTGGTGCCTCTTCGCTCATAACACTCCACGTCCTCGGCCAGGGTGATGCAGATGGGCATCATGCCAGCGATCATTGGCGTAGGAACAGGGGGGGCCAGGGGGGCCTGGCCCCCTCCAGAACCATCCAGGCCCCCCCAGAATTTTTGATGATAATAAAATTCAAAAAATTAAAAACAAACAATTTAACATGCAGCAAAATCTTCTGAATCCAATGTACAAGACTCTTGTTATAGACAAACATTTCTTTAGTAGTTACATTATTTCATGTTGTAGAACACTATAGCGAGAAAACCTCGCTTGTCATATACAGCATCAGCGTGGTGGTTCTGACTTTGGTGAATCACGTGATAACCGAAAACTTATCTGTCCGGCTGTCGATCGATTGGTTACTGTTAGAACTAGCTTCTTGTTGTATGTGGTAAGCGCAATTTTTCGACATATCCATTGTAAAAAATACCGTGGTATTGAAAAATGGAAGTTTGATTCCAAAAACTCGTTTTTTTTTTAATAATCCAAATAATTTTGTTTCAGCATAGAGCAGCACTGCATTCTGATTTCTCATGAGTTTGGAGGATACCCTGCTCGAGGTGTGTGGTGATGATGATTACCCTTATGAGAATCCACTAAATAAATCCATACATTAACTTCAAGTCGTATAATGTCAGAAAAAATAATTGAAAAAATAGACAAAGTTACTATAGGAATTTCTCAGGCTATACATAGCGGGAATTCTTGTCGAAAAATAAGGCTTTACTTTCAAGGAATTTCGGCAGGGCCAAGTTTTCATGAAATGGATGGTAAAAATTTAACATGACGTGAAAAAATGTAACAAAATTGACCAGCGCTTTCCTTGATTTTGATTAAATTTTTTAAGTAGTTTTGCATGAATAAATTTGTTGCTTGAATTATATTTTTTCAAGAAACATTATTATTTCAAAAATTATTTGATTAATATTCAATAGATTTGTAGCACAATTTTTCAAAAAGCTTTTCGATATGCATTAAGGTACACCGAGGCAAGTTGAAACGGGTGGGATAATATGAAATGCCATGTTTTGAATATGATGCCAATAAATATCGGCAGATTTTTCTACCCTAAACGTTTGGACCATTTATTAACTTAATTTTTTGTTGTTAATATTTCTTATCATACTACCATTTCACTATGATACCTTTCCATTTGATCTTACACCAGCCATTTCAACTTGCCCCGGTGTACCTTATAAAATTTTAGTATAATCAAACACCTCAAGGAATATTTACTTTTTATTATCAAATTGATTTTGGAAAATGTTCCCGGATTTACCTTAAAAATGTTACTTAATCTTTCAAAAGTTCAGTTTTCGCTCGCAATTCCCTTAAAAAATCATTAATTCTGTCAAATCTAATACAGAGATATTTCGCTGAAAGTTCTATTACAAATTCTTCTTTTAATTGCTTTAAATAGTTTTACCAAAAATTTCATTACAAATTCTTCCGCAAATTTCATCAAAAGTCCTTAAGAAATATTTCCAAAAAATTGCACATATTGCGCCAAAATGTCTTATTTGTTTTCTTTTTTAGAAATTTTGGTTCAAATCCTCGGATAGTTCAAGAATTGGAAAAAAATGTCTTGCTCTCGAATATTTTGAGGAAATTTGTTGAAAACCCCCAGGAAAATTTTGCTTCCGAAATTAGCATAGCGGTAGAAGAGTCTGTGGCAAAATAACTGGGAAGGGGAAAATTTATGAAGATATTCATAAACAAATTTTGATTGATTTTCCTTAAACCACTTCTTTAGAAATTGGTTCTTGGTTTGATTTTTTGTGCGATAAGAAAGCTGAATTTCTAAAGGCTTTCTGGCAGAATTCTAGAAAACCGGAAACCAAGAAAGGGTAGCTTTTAAGGATAATTTCTAAAGAAGATTCTGGTGGACCTTTAGAATTTTGTTTTATTTGTTAATTCATTATAGAACTTTTTACTATCCTGTAATTTACCTGTAGAAAACATATTATAAACTATCATTCATTGTATCATTCCCCACCTATTGTTCGACTTGCTTCAACATTTTGTTGTTTCTCCATCCTTCGCATAACGCTTTGAGGAACCTCATACAAAAATCTGTCCATACTCCAAAAAGCAACGTTTTAAAGAATCTAAAAGAGTTAATATTATACAAGTTTTGAAAAATTACACAGTTTTTATGCGTATGGTTTCTGATTCCTGAAAATCCATTAGGAATTCCTCAACAATAATAAAACCGATAATAAAACCTTCAAAATAGTTTGTTTGGAAATTATAGAGGTAGGAAAAAATTGTTTCTACGTCAATATGTTTACCATAGTATCATGAATCCTTTAAGTTCATACTAAATATTATATCAAATTCTAGTTACAAATACTTTCAGTAAAAATTCCATACGATTTAACACGAATCATTTTTTATTATAAAAGACGTCGAAAAAGAACACGATTTTATGTAGTAAATTCCTATAAGAACCTCTTAAGCTTTTCTGTGAGGTACATTGTTAACATGTTTCAGAAATTCTTAAATTATACGGCAGGAATTGAATGATTTTTTCCGAATTATATTTAAGCTGTAATTATTTCAAAACTTACTAACAAAGTTATTTCAAACCTTTTGTTTCTTTAGAAATCTGATGTGGAGTGCATCATAGAGGAATTCATAGAACAATCCCTAAAAATATTAAATTATTCCAGGAGTAGTTTTTGAACCAAAAAATTGAGAGTGTTTAAATTTTCATATGTTTTTTTTTATGGAAGAGTCCTGAGTTTTTATTCGCAAAAAATTGATTATTTCGAGAACCTGAAAGAATACTTGATGGAACTTCTGGATATTTTTTTAGAAGTATAAGAATGAATTGCAAGTGCTTAGTGAATCTGATGAAAAATTTCTTCCATTAAAAAATTTTTTTCGGATAAATCTACGAGATTAATTCTCTAAGAAATATCCAAACAAATAACTCGTGGATTTTTGATTATTTTCACGGAAAAGTTTTTGGAAGTATTGCTTAGTTAGGAATTTTTGAAAAAATAATAAACAAATAAAAATTTTCAAGAGACTTTTAAAGTAATGCGAGATGCTGCACCTTGATTTTAGATAAATCAAAAAATAATTATATGTAAAAAAATACAGATTTATTGCGGAAAGCTTCTCTGAGTAACCTTGAATAACATATTCCAATTAAATTTTTTTAAAGCGCTTATGACATTTTTGTGGAATATTACTAGGAATCCGATTTTTTAAGCAATTCGATAGAGATTCTTCGAAAAATTTTCTGATGAGATCAAAAAGTCTGAGAATGATTCTCTTGGGGAATCCCAGGACGAACTCAATGAAAACTAGTAAGGAGTTCTTGAAAAAAGCGCTGAAAAGTACGAACATAATTCATGAATAAATTCCTGTAGGAATTCTCAGAGGAAACTCTTCAAACCACATGATTTAATACCTGAAAAGATCAAAGAAGAAACACAGAAGACAATCCTTGTGAACTTTTTGCTAGAATTCTTTAAAGATTTTTGACTGGATACAACAAGAGTGAATCTTTTTCGTAGCGATAATTGAAATTTACAAATATCACTGATATGCCGCGAAATGAGACAAAATAACAAATAAATGTAATCGATACAAATCTGTAAAAACTACGAAATTTGTGAAAATCGTGATTATTGCGACCGGCATTACTTCTGTAAAACAAGTATTTGCTAGGCCCCCCCTAGGCCCCCTCCAGAAAAAAATCCTAGCTACGCCAATGCCAGCGATATCGCATACTGCCTCCGATGAAATCGTCCTATAGGCGCTCGCTACTTGTATGGCCATGAGTCAGAATGTGCTGTTCAACATCCTCCGATTACGCTTGGTTTTTACCGCTGAGGCCCAGACTGGGACTCCATACCTGAGAATAGAGACCGCTACACTCGCTAGGAGACGCCTTTTACTACTTCTCGGTCCTCCGACGTTCGGCATGATCCTCGCTATCGTGTTGACCGCCTTCGACGCCTTTTCGCAGGCGTAGTCCACGTGAGCGTGAAAGTTTTGACGGTCATCTACCATCACCCCCAGATGCTTCAAAGCACGTTTTGATGAAATGTCTTGTCTACCGATGTTGATTTCAGCCCTCTGAACAGCTTTGAGGTTGCTAACCAGCACTAGCTCCGTCTTATGATGAGCCAGCTGCAGTTTTGCTCCAGTCATCCACGCTTCAACCGTGTCAATCGCTTCCGTCGTCAGCATTTTGACCTCCTCCAACGTCTCGCCAGTCACCGTTAGAACGACATCATCTGCGAATCCAACGATTTCCACTCCGTTAGGTAGTTCCAGCATTATTTCTCCATCGTACATCGCGTTCCAAAGCGTTGGACCAAGGATTGAGCCTTGTGGCACTCCTGCCGTGATCCTGATCGACTTTTGACCCAACTCCGTTTCATATACCAGGACTCTGTTTTGGAAATAGCTTTTTAGCACACTGCACAAGTAGCCAGGAACTCGCATTCTATGCAGTGCTAAGGCTATAGCCTCCCAGCTGGCGCATTTGTTGAAAACATTTTTGACGTCAATCGTCACTACGGCGCAGAACCGATTGCCTCTCCTCTTCTGTTGGGATGCCTTCTCCGCATTCTGCACAACTGTCCGGATTGCATCCACCGTCGACACCCCTTTCCGGAATCCGAATTGTCTCTTCGATAAGCCACTCTCGCTCTCTGTGCATTGTGTCAGCCTTTTAAGGATGATCCTTTCCAGGAGCTTACCAAGTGTGTCCAGCAAGCATATAGGTCTATACGATGCTGGGTCCCCTGGTGGCTTCCCTGGTTTTGGCACCAACACCAGCTTCTGAACCTTCCAACTGTCTGGGAAACAGCCTTCATACAAGAGTTTCTGCAGCGTCGTCCTGAACAAATCCGGGAACGCTAATATCGCGGTTTTTAGTGCTACATTGGGGATCCCATCCGGACCGGGAGCCTTCTTCACCTTCAGACCCTTCGCCACTGCTAGTAGCTCTTCATTAGAGATTCGCACACCTCCGGGTTCTTCTTCCTCGTCTTCGTATGGCGTAGGCGGCCACACTATTGGGTCATGATGCGGAAACAGACCTTCCACAATAATCCTCAACTTGTCTGTGTTGGACGGTGCAATGCGTACCTCTGCCATTCGAACCTTGCGCTGTTACACACCTAGATCTACCTATGCGTATCTGCCGTACGCACACAAACACTTTTTATATTAACACTCACTGACAGTTCGCAACATATTTTAGTCTATAAACGTACGCGTCCGAAGTACCACGTATATTTTTAAGCACTTTTAATAAAGTTTCTGGTAATCGTATTCCGCGAGTTCAAACAATTTCCCCCGGGAATAGATCGCTTCCAAAATTCCGCACACGTTGTGTTTTTCCACTGGACTCCGGACTTTGCCTGCCGTCAGGTTATGGGCCCAGGTTGGAACGGATTCGATCTCGGGAAGATTCGATCGGGAAAAATCGAATGGCGTGTTTCGCTGACCCGTGGCGTCAGTGAGGTGAACTGCGAAGGACAATAGTGCCGGTCATTGACCGATTGAAAAGAACAGTGATTTGTGAAATTTGTGAATATGGGCGACGCTAAATTCGCCATTCCCAAGTTGAACGGTGCCAACTGGCACTCTTGGAAGGTGCGGGTTGAGATCCTGCTAGCCCGCGAAGATTTGTGGCATGTTGTTGAGGACGACATTCCTGCGGAAGAAGAAATGAGTGAGCAGTGGAAAAGTGAAGATCGCAAAGCGAGATCGACTATCATTCTCCTTCTGGAGGACGGGCAACTCTCGAAAGTGCGAAATTGCGTGCACGCGAAAGACGCATACAATGCGCTCAGAAACCACCATCAGAAGACGACCCGTTCGGTACGTGTATCGCTCCTGAAGAAGGTATGTTCCACCAATTTGTCGGATAACGGTGATGTCGAAAAACATCTTCAAGAGTTTGACGGCATTTTCGAACGCCTCGGGATGAGACTGGATAAAGATACGAAGATCTGTATGCTTCTTCGTAGTCTTCCTGCATGCTTCGACGGTTTGATTACGGCGCTCGATAGCCGTACAGACGACGATATTTCGCTAGAGGTAGTGAAATTGAAGCTGGTGGACGAATATAATCGACAATTGGAACGGAAAGGTGGCTCTACCAGAGTAGAGCGAGCGATGCGGTCGGATGTGCGGTATAGTGATGGCAGACCTGAAAAGGATACCCGTACTTGCCATTACTGCAAGAAGACAGGACACATTAAACGAAACTGTCGGAAGTTTTTGTCGACGCAGAAAAAGGACGGGAATTCTTCCCGCCAAGATTCGGACAGTTATCCGAAGGCAAAGACAGCGCACGGTGACGTCAGAGAAGTGGCGTTTACGGTTGGTGGTGAAAAATCTTCGAATTGGGTGATTGACAGTTGCGCCAGCTCACACATGTCCAACGACAAGGCTTTCTTCGGGTCGTTGCGTGAATTTTCTGGAGGATCCATCACGCTGGCCGACGGCCAGAAGACCAAAATTGCGGGTGAAGGTTCTGGTGTGATCCACGGTGTCGACGGTTCCGGAAAAGTGGCAAGAATTGAAGTGAACAATGCGAAGTATGTGCCTGGACTATCCACGAACTTGATCAGTGTTACAAAATTGGCCGAGAAGAACTTCCGTGTGAACTTTGATGTGAATGGCTGTGCTATTATCGGAAGACGTTGTGGTGGCCACCGGAAGTCGACACGGTGGATTATACTACCTGCGAATGGCGGAGGGCGCTATGGCTGCTTCGGAATCAGTGCACAAAGTGGATTGCAACACCAGTGGCACCGGCGGCTCGGCCATCGAGATTGGGCGGCTGCTGAGCGAATTCTTAAGGAAGAACTGGCTACTGGAATCAGAGTGAGTGATTGTGGACAGCGTGTGGTTTGCGAATGCGGCATGGAGGGCAAGTCAGCGAGGCTCCCATTTCCTCCGGTCGTAGATCGCAAATCGTCTCGTGTATTGGACATTGTCCACACTGATTTATGTGGTCCGA
This sequence comes from Aedes aegypti, assembly GCF_002204515.2. Taxonomy (NCBI): domain Eukaryota; kingdom Metazoa; phylum Arthropoda; class Insecta; order Diptera; family Culicidae; genus Aedes; species Aedes aegypti. The sequence continues at coordinate 5,424,158 of NC_035107.1, forward strand.
TGGACATCGTTACACCAAGCGAAAATCGGTATGTGATGACGATCATCGATGACTACAGCCGGTTCGCGGTTACGTACCTGCTAAAGCAAAAGAACGAGGCAGCTGGCAACATCAAGGACTATGTGCGCTGGGTGAGCAATATTTTTGGGCGCAAACCCCGTGTTGTGCGCTCCGATGGAGGGGGAGAGTTTGACAACCGTGAACTCCGAGCGTAGAAATCGGAGGGAATTCAACCCCAGTTTACGACCCCTTACTCCCCTCAACAAAACGGCGTCGCCGAACGTAAAAATCGTTCCCTGGTAGAAATGGCGACGTGCATGCTGATAGACGCGGGTTTGGAGAAGCGCTACTGGGGCGAAGCGATGCTCACAGCCACTTATCTCCAAAATAGGCTGCCTTCCAGATCGATCCAGACAACACCATACCAGATGTGGTGGAACCGGAAGCCGGACTTAAGTCATCTTCGGGTTTTCGGGAGCCAGGCGTACGTACACGTGCCGGACACGAGGTGTAAGAAGCTAGACAGTAAAGCGACCAAGTTAACGTTCGTCGGATACGCCATGGAGCAGAAAGGCTACCGATTCGTCGATCTAGAGACGGATCAGGTGACCATCAGCCGTGATGCTTGTTTCATCGAGCTGGAGAACGGAACGTCGTCCGTGGAAGTTACGATCCCAAGAAGCAAGGAGCCAGAAGAAGAAATTAAGTTGTTACCGCTGAAGGAGAAGAAGGAAGAAAAGGACGATCCGTTTGAGGAGAGCATTTCCGCTCCGGAAGATTTGATCGAGACTGACGATGGTGATGAAGTTGGCGAGCCTGTTGCAAGTTTGACTGTTCGTAGATCGGAACGGTCAAATCGGGGTGCATTGCCGAAGCATTTCGACGTTTACGAACTGGACTACGTTGCAGACATTGCAGCGTGTGCAGTAGAAGAACCGGTTGGTGTGAAGGAAGCTCTAGCGGATCCGGTGTGGCGCAAAGCCATGGAAGAAGAATTGGAAGCTCATCGTATCAACGGAACATGGCAGTTGGTGAAGTTGCCCGAAGGAAGGAAGGTCATCGGATCGAGGTGGGTCTACAAAATGAAGAAAAACGAAGAAAACCGTGTAGTGAAATTCAAGGCCAGATTAGTAGCCCAAGGCTACGCGCAACGATACGGAGTCGATGTAGGTAAAGTGTTTGCCCCTGTTACTACTCAAGCAACATTCCGTACGTTCCTGTAGGTGGCGGCCAAACACAGCATGATCGTTCAACATCTTGACATCAAGACGGCCTACCTGCATGGGACGCTCGAGGAGGAAGTCTACATGCGTCAACCCCCAGGATACGTGAAGGCCGGAAACGAGGAGTTGGTGTGCAGGCTCCAGCGCAGCATCTACGGCTTGCGTCAGTCCGCTCGCTGCTGGAACAAGCGCCTGCATGAAGTGCTCGTGAAGAACGGATTCAAGGCCGCAGTTGCAGATCCCTGCCTCTACATTCGCGGCGCCGGCAAGACAAAAGTCCTGTTGCTGGTGTACGTAGACGATCTGCTCGTGGCTTCAACGAATGCGACCGAACTCAAGATAATCCAGGAGCAACTGAATGCGGAGTTCGAGCTAACCAACCTCGGGGAAGTGCGACATTTCCTTGGTGTTGAAGTACGACGTGAAGGCACAGTGTTTAAGATTGGTTCACGCAACTACATCGACGGATTGCTGCAGGCGCACGGAATGAACGAGGCGAAGCCCGCCAAATCACCAATGGATCCCGGGTATCTGAAACTGACCGACTCTGGAAAATCATTCGACGATCCGACGAGCTACCGCAGTCTTGTCGGTGGCTTGCTCTACCTGGCCGTTGTTGCTAGACCGGATATCGCAGCTTCCACTGCAATTTTGGGAAGAAGGTTCAGTGCACCGAGAGAAATCGATTGGACGGCAGCGAAGCGCGTACTGCGCTTCCTGAAGAAGACCCGAAGTTATCAGTTGCAGTTGGGAGGAGCTGTTGATCAACCGCTAGTCGGATTCTCCGACGCCGATTGGGCTGGTGATGCCGAAAGCCGCCGCTCTACTTCCGGAATGGTGTTCCAGTTTGGAGGCGGCACAATTTCGTGGGCAAGTCGTCGCCAGTCGTCCGTAACCCTTTCATCCATGGAGGCTGAATACGTCGCACTCAGCGCTTCGTGCCAAGAAGCGCTGTGGCTGCGACAGCTACTCCACGACTTCGGCGAAGATCAAGATGAACCAACAGTTATAATGGAGGACAACCAGGGGTGCTTGGCGTTTGTACGATCCGAACGGACCAGCCGTCGCTCCAAGCACATTGACACCCGTGAGCGATTCGTACAGGACTTGTGTGCGAAGAAGATGATCCAGCTCCAGTATTGCTCGACCGATCGTATGACCGCTGATATCATGACCAAGCCCCTTGGTCCGCTAAAGCATCAGGAGTTCTGCGAGCTTCTAGGACTGAAGTTTGCTGCAGAGATTCCGCATTGAGGGGGAGTGTTGGACGGTGCAATGCGTACCTCTGCCATTCGAACCTTGTGCTGTTACACTCCTAGATCTACCTATGCGTATCTGCCGTACGCACACAAACACTTTTTATATTAACACTCACTGACAGTTCGCAACATATTTTAGTCTATAAACGTACGCGTCCGAAGTACCACGTATATTTTTAACCACTTTTAATAAAGTTTCTGTTAATCGTATTCCGCGAGTTCAAACAATTTCCCCCGGGAATAGATCGCTTCCGAAATTCCGCACACGTTGTGTTTTTCCACTGGACTCCGGACTTTGCCTGCCGTCAGTCTGGACATGTTTCGACTGGTGTCGCCGGACCCTTAAACTTTGCCATCACAATACGGTAGGTGTTGCCCCAAGGGTTTTCTTCGGCTTCTCGACATTGCTCCTTGTAACAGATGGACTTGCTCCACTTAATCTCTTGTTTGAAAGCAGCTCTAGCTTCACGGAAAGCGATTCTTCGTTCCTCTCTCTCTACATCGGTTCTCGCTCTCTGGACGCGTCTTCTGGCTCGGAAGCATGCAGCACGGAGGGTACTAAGCGTCTCATTCCACCAGTACGCTGGGCGCCTTCGGTTCCTAGGCTCCAACTTTCTCGGCATCGATGCATCACAAGCCGTTGCTACCACTTCTGTCAACTCTTCTGCGTCAAGGTTCGCCCTGCTGTATGTTCGAAGCGCCTCAATAGACACCTCCTTGTCGAAGTCCTTTGTCTTCCACTTCCGCTCGTATGTCTGTGCGAGCTCATGTGTATAGTGGTTATCACGCCCAATGGTATGGGTGCCCTAGTGTAGATGTACTTGTGAACCTTAGAGGAAAACAATATGCACTCAGTCTCGAAAAACACCCAGAAACCGGGTGTAAATTTTTCAAATTGGGTAATATTTCCATATGCATGTTGATAAGTCTGGAAAGCGTGTGCCCGTTTCTTTGAGGAAAACAAAAACAAATTGTGTATGGCGAGCGTATGCTAGTCTACGTGTGTTCAAATGTGACTAAGCTCTATTGCAAAGGTGTCAGCAAAGAGACTATTTATGTCACAAGTTTGCTTCAGTTAGCAGGTTAGGCGTAAGGAAAGTCGTATTACTATGATTATGAAGAGGTCAATGTAAAAAAACGGTTAGTTTCCCATTGTTGGTTGTATTGTATGATAAAACCAAAATTTAGACTGAGAGAAAGATACACGGGATAATCAGTACCAACATAAAATAGAATAGAGGGGATCAACCTGGGATGTACCGTAAGACTTTTTGCATACAACATCGTAACGAAAACTTTTTAATTAAAAGTCTCCTTAATTATCAGTTGCGATAAGGTAAGGATTTTCTCTGATTTATTGAAAGTAATTAAGTATTTTATTATGAATGTGTTTATAGAAATCAGGTCACAAACTTTTTATTGTTACGATCAGAGATTTTGTTTAGTAATTTCCCAATAGTTTCCCAACTGAAACCACCAGCATTCCTCTCGGACATATCATCGATTGGCCTCGGTTACATTTGACAGCAGATTAAGTGGTGAAATCGAGCTACTGAAACGAAACTTATCAAAATCAAAGAAACATAAACATTTCCTGAAATGAAACCCTGAAACGAAAGCCGAAAAGCATTTCCGAAATACGTAATTTTTGTAACCATTCGAAATATACTATATGAAAACCATATTTTTCAAGCCCATCGATCTCATTATGTTAACAAACATTTTCAGTAGGTAAAAGTACAATATTCTCAATAGCGCAGAGAGATTAAGCTGAAACGAGACGGGAAATAGAGAAAAAAAATACCACCTTGCGTGATGCTCCACAGCTCGGACGAAGTAAAAACGCCCGTCGGTGCGATGAAGTCATACGAGAAGGCCTTACTGCTCCCTTTGGAAAATTTGCGTGAACTGTTGTGCGATTTTTCCCCCTGGTTTTCCTCATCGCTGCAGGGATGATATTGGTTTTGAAGGAATGACGGTGCACAAGAAGAGGTAAAAAACAAGCAAAAAGAGAAGAAAGAAAAAGAAAACGGAAATAAAGCACTCATCAGAAATCGATGGTTTTGAACACAGGTTGTTAGAGTGTAGAAAAACTAACTAAAATTTATCGGGTAATTTGCGGAAACGCCATTTCTATAAACTACCACAAAGAAAAAAAACACAAAGCTGAAGGGAGTGTACTGAACTGAACATCGAAGTAGCCTGGTTTTTCCGGGGCCTACTTCGATTGCGCTTGGTTTTCTCTACTGACTCTCGGTGTCTCGAAGAAAGGTATTATTTCCCGAACAGTAGTCCAGGAGTGAGCAGTGAAAAAATCGGTTAACGAAAATAAAAACAGAAACCGCATTAAAAGGTGCCGAATTTTGGTCGGTGCCAAACGAAAAGTTAACAACTAATACTTTTTGACTACGGATTTTTTTTCGGTTCTGGTAATGGAAACAAAAAGAATTGTCGCTCCATGCTTAAGGTGTGTCGTTCCAAATTTGGTGGTGCAACAAAATGAGTGTGGTAGAGTGTAGGTGTGTAGTCAAGGAAAAACCAAGGACTTACCTGAAACCTGTGCGAAGAGAAAGACAAAAGAAAGTCACTTTAAAGAAAGTTTGCCTCTCTGCAATTTCGGGGGCTTTAAATTGATTGTAGAAAATATGTAGAATGAAATTCTTGATAGTTTTTGCAGGGTTCCTTTGATAATGGAATTTCAGCGCTTGCTTAGATATGACGTTTTGAAATTTGACCGGGCAAACCCTTTGAGTTTGCTCAGCTTCTTCGCAAATAATCGCGTGTGAAGATCGGTTTCTGAATTTCCCTTTCAACGAAATTCCGTGGAATTCTACTCTCAGTTTCAGAAAGATTTGCTTTCAAAACTCATACGACCCATTAAATATTTACCATTCGGAACAATCTTTGCGATCTTGGTCCCGAAACTCCCAAGAAACCCGAAAGGAACTGAAGTGAGAAAAGAGTTAACCGATCTTGACGCGGTCAAATTTCAATTCATTATGCTCGTTGCGATCGTCGATGATCTTCACCGATCTTCGCAGCTTCCTTTTGTGTACCGTCTGCCAAAGATAATACCTTTATTGATCCGGTAAATATTGTTCGGGTACAGGAAAGCAAATCGATCGTTCTTTCTCACATTTCGATTTCTCTGCAAACACCATACAGTCTGCCCTGGAACGCCGAACCAGAAGAAGAACGATCGAGTGGCCATTCTTCGGGAACAATATGATTGAAAGCGGGTGAAAACAAAACAAATCAACCACCTTCGCTTCGGTTCGAGTGGTCAGTCTCACAAAACAAGAAGAAGAATACGAAGCCTTGTCCGAGCCAGACAGAAAGGTGAACAGAAGTAGCACCCATCCTCTCGTGTCTTGCTTGCCTCACAAAAGCGCTATTCTGGTTAATGTTTTTCTTTTGTAGACAACACAAAACCCGAAAACTCAAACAACGTTCAAGTTTCAATAAAATGGATTTCAGGAAAACAAAATAAAAGACTCTCTAGCAAAGTTATCTGGTCATCACTTCGGATAAGTGTAGGAGACGAGGCACGGTGGGACAAAACGTCGGAAAAACATCAAATTACCTTCTACACTTCAGGCACTTTGTACGACCGTTCTTTTCACGTTCGTTTTACGATCAACTTTGTACGACCAAAATTCAGATTGAAAAAGTTTTAATATAGTTATTTATGCAACAAATGCAAAATGATGATTTTTTCAGCACGAGTCGTATATTTATCCAACGAGGCTTGCCGAGTTGGATAAATACTACGACTGCTGAAAAAAATCGAGTTTGCTGACGGTTAAACGTTAAATCTAAAGCTGAAACTAGTTTTTATTATTCAATTATCCTCAGCTTTTTAGCAACAATTATTGAATAATTTTATAAAAAAAATTTTGTAGTCATGACAAGATACTCTATATGCCTCAGCGAATTAGTAAATATGTTATTTCGCTGAAAAGATTTAAACCATACAAAAACTTTTTTTTCATTAAAAAACACGTTTTTGAGTAGAATTAGTTAAATAACTCAGTCAAAACATTTTCATTTACTCAAAACATCTTTCAAATAAAACATGTTGTTTACACAGTTTAAAAACAACTAAATTAGCTTCAAAAGCATGTAAAAGGATTTGGAATCGGTTGAGTGCTCATGAAATAATAGTCAAACAAAGATTTTTTTTTCTATCTTTATTAACGAGATTTTTAGCCCTGGGCTAGTTCATCTCGGGACCAACGGCTTTACTTCCCTTCCGAAGGAAGACGTCACTGAAATTTTTAGTGACTATCTCGGGGATGAGATTCGAACCCAGGTCCTCGGCGTGAGAGGCGTGTGTTCTAACCACTACACCAGGTCCGTCCCCACAAACAAAGATGATTTTTTTGGTAAAATTTAGAAAAAATTGGAGAAAACAACTTTTAAATAAGACAAGTTTGATTTTAGCCAAATTTGATGCTGCACTAACTATAATTTAATTTTGAAGAGAAAAATGCTAAAATTCTTGGGAAATTACATAGTTATGAAGATATAAATTAAAGTTATTGTAGACTCCAGATTGAAGAAAGACGAGGTATTTGTAAGGAACAAAGTATATTTGTGTGCTTCTTCTTTGGAGGTCTAACTGATAATAATCAAAGAACAGAATTTAACATAATGACATAAGGTTAGCAAAGCCTACTGCTCTGCTACATCTCCCCTTTTAGAATATGTCGTATGGGGCCAACCAAGCTGGCAACTTCTTGGAGCGAAGCGGTCGTGGTTCAACATCGGTATCAGCGGATGGCTCTTGTCCAGTCGCTTCATCTGGTTGGATCTCATCAGGTTCGGCAACAGCTATCGCTTCTGGGTGGACCAGTTCAGGTGTCGTAAGCGGTCATCATTTGCTGAAGTGGTTGCTGAAACTTCAGGAACTGGTACGACATCGGGTCCAGGAGGGAAGGTTTCTTCTTCTAGGTCATCTGTTTCGATATGGGTGTAATCTTGATGTTCTTGTAGGAGGATTTGCCATGGAAGATTAACTGGTTGAGCAACGGATGGTTCTTTGGCTCCATAGCGTTCACGTAGCTGATTAGTGTGTGACCGTATAAGCTTCTCACGGGATCCGACGTGCAGGAACACTTTGTAGTCCAGGAATCCAGGATTTCTTGTTGTTGCTGTGGTACTCGGCGTACACCAGATCTCCAGGTTGAAACTCACGTTTGATAGCACCGTGTCTTCTGTTGAACTGCAGATTCTGTTGATCATTACTGCTCGTAGGTGTTCAAACGGGCTTCTTCAAGAGGTCCAAAGTCGTCCGGGCTGGTCTACCAAGAAACAGTTCTGCTGGAGTCTTCGTCTGCGGACTGCACTTATTCGGTGTATTGCGGTATACAAACAGGAAGGTTTGAAGATGCTGTAGTGTTGGCGTAGATTCCCCTTCACTTAACTTCTTAAGTCCGCGCTTGAGAGAATCGACAAAACGCTCTGCTTGACCATTCGATTGGGGATGGTATGGAGCAGTACGCATGTGATTGATTCCGTTCTCTTGGACGAACTGCTGGAATTTTTCGCTAGTGAATTGGGTTCCGTTATCCGAGACTAGGGTTTCCGGATTCCCGTAGCGCGCGAAGGTTTCACGTAGTATATCCAACGTTGCAGTTGCGGTTATGTTACGAGTTCGAAAAATTTCTGGCCACTTGGAATATGCGTCCACTATAACCAAGTAATAGTATCCGCCGATTGGACCTGCGTAATCTATGTGTACACGTTGCCATGGTTGGGTGCACACGGGCCAGGATTCCAGAGTAGTCTTCGTCGGAGCCGTCGCTGCTTGAGCACAGGATCTGCATTCACGAACAAAGTCTTTAACGTCCTCGTCAACGTTTGGCCAGTAAATGTAGCTTCTTGCCAGTGATTTCATTCGGTCCATGCCAGGGTGTCCCTTGTGGAGCTGATCAAGTACTTGCTTGCGAAACTTTTCTGGAATGACGATGCGGTCACCAAACATCAAACTGTTGTCGACTATCTGCAATCCATCGCGTCGGGAGTTTCTCACAGCAGGGTCAGTAATCTTCTTACTACTTACGGGCCAACCTTCTTTCAGGAATTGCATAACTTGCTGCAGAACTTGATCTTTCTGGGTTTCAGCAACAATCATCTTGAATGTCAGGGGGAGTTTGCTCACCGTGTCTGTGACAACAGCTTTGACTTCGTTTTCCAAGTGTACTGCAGCGAGAACGTAATCTTCATCTGGTCGGGTTTGAGTGGACATCAGTCTTGACAGGACATCTGCGCAACCGAACTTGTAAGTCGAAATGTGCTGGATCTCAAAATCGTACAGAAGCAAAGTGAGGGCCCAACGTTGCAGTCTGTTGGCAGTATACACCGGTATACCCTTCTTGGATCTAAAAATCTTGATCAGCGGCTGATGATCCGTCTGGAGGATGAATCTACGTCCGTACAGCATTTTATGAAAACGAGTAACTCCAAAAACTAGGGCGAGTGCTTCTTTCTCTATCTGTCCATAGTTGGCTTCTGCTGACGTCAAAGATCTTGATGCATGTGCGATAGCCTTGATTTCGCCGGTTGGAAAACGGTGCATGATTACGGCCCCAAGTCCATACTTGGATGCGTCCGCCGCGACAATAATTTCCTTGGCTGGATCAAAATGGGTCAAGGGCAGATCCGAACAAAGAATTACCTTGAATTTGTCGAATGATTGTTGACACTCGAATGTCCAATTCCAGTGGGCGTCTTTCTTGAGCAGATTGTCGAGAGGTGATCTTAACTGTTTTTTTCTGCTTCAAAAATCGTCCATTATAGTTGATAGCTCCCAGGTAAGAACGAAGCTGTTGAACGTCCTTCGGTGGTGGCATCTGGGAAATCGCTAACGTCTTCGATGGATCTGGGCGAATACCGTCTTTGTCGACTATGTGCCCGAGAAACTTGATTTGGGAAACGGCGAACTTGCATTTTTCAATGTTGAGGTGAAAGCCATATTCTCGAATTCGCTCAAGGACAGCATACAGGCTACGGTCGTGTTCATCCTTGGTCTTGCCAGCGATGAGAATATCGTCCAGATAAGGTTTCACTCCAGGTATTCCGGCAACCATGCTATCGATGATGCGTTGAAAAGCTTTTTTTTTTTCTGGCGTTACGTCCCAACTGGGACAAAGACTGCTTCCCAGATTAGTGTTCTTATGAGCACTTCCACAGTTATTAACTGAGAGCTTTCTTTGCCGATTGACCATTTTTGCATGTGTATATCGTGTGGCAGGTACGAAGATACTCTATGCCCTGGGAATCGAGAAAACTTCCTTAACGAAAAGATCCTCGACCAGCGGGATTCGAACCCACGACCCTCAGCATGGTCATGCTGAATAGCTGCGCGTTTACCGCTACGGCTATCTAGGCCCCTTGAAAAGCTCCTGGGGCTGATTTGACTCCTGGCGGTAGGCGGTTATACTGGAACAAGCCTCGATGTGTGTTAACCGTAAGCAGCTTTCTTGAAGGTTCCTCAAATTCAACTAGGCATCTGACAAGTCCAGGTGGGTGAAAAACCGTGCTCCGGATAGTTCAGCGAACAGATCATCAGGATGCGGAAGAGGGTACCGGTCAGATTCGAGAGCGTCGTTCAAGCCAGTGGAATAGTCACCGCATACACGGACAGAGACATTATCTGCCTTCCGTACGACGACTATCGGTGCCGCCCAATCTGAAAATTGCACTGGAGAAATTATACCTTTGTCCTGGAGCCGCTGGAGTTCTGCTTCCACCTTCGGAAGTGCCGCGTAGGCCACCTGTCGTTTCGGACAGTACACCGGACGAGCGTCTTGCTTCGGGTACAGCTTAATTTTCGCTTGCGTGCATCGGCCCAGCGTACTCTTGAACACTTCTGGAAACTTCTGCTTGAGCTGCTTTGTAAAATCTTCAGGACGCTGCTGGATTGCATTGACAAGACTGTTGATTGGAATGGACCAAAGATCGAACAGGTCCATGGTTTCAATTCCCAGCACGTTCAATTCAGGATTTTTTGAAATGAAAATGCGCCCTGACTTGCTCACGTTGCCGATGGTGATGTCGGCGTGAAATTCTGCTAGAAGCTTGAGATTATCTCCAGAGGCGGTGATTGCTGCTTCGGCAGTTCTCCGAGTCGCTGGTTGTCCTATTTTGATCCAGTTTTCTTCCGAAATGACTGTGATGCCCGATGCCGAATCATGTTGAAGCTTGACCGGTACCCCGTTGAGTTCCACTGTGACGAATTTGCGCTTGCTTTCCACGTTCCGGATTGAGAAAATTCCTTTTGTCTTCAGATTTTCCTTTGGCTTGAAGTGGAATGGCTTTGGTTTGGTTTTGTCGTTTGAGCAGTACCCTTCTTTGTGGCCTTTCTGCTTGCACTTGGTGCAGGTGTGACTGGAGAACGGGCAAAAGCGAGTGTAGTGCATTTCACCGCATTTCCAGCAAGGCGTCTTGGGGGTCTTGGCTTTCTTCGGGTTTGAATCTTTATGGTTCCGAGTGATGGCGTTGATGGTCTTGCTATCCTTGTTTTCGACCATTTGAGTATCGTGCTTCAGGTTAATAATACGATGACACTCCTCCACCAGATTTTCCAAAGTGATAGTACTTGGACCATCTGGCCGCGCCGGGGCTGATTCTTCAGCTTCTAGTTTGAAGATCAGCCTGGCACGAATATCAGCATCGCGTGGTGATTGCAGGCCGCAAATGAACTGGAGAGCCTTGAAATGGTCGTTAGGTAGCTTTGACAACTGGAACGCTTCGCAGTGTTTGTTAATCTTCGCCGCATACGAGGTAAAATCGCCTGCTTCACTCTTGAAGTACTGCAAACACTGGTACCTCGCATGGAAAATTGACTTCCGACGTCCGAACAGCTTCTTCAGTTTGCCAACGGTTTCATCTAAGCTGAATTCCTTTGGGTGCTTCGGAAGGATGCTGTCCACGTATCGCTCATGGACCGTCGTACTGAGTTTTCGGAGAAGCAACCTCACCTTGGCAGCGTCGTCCAGGCGTTTTCCGTCCTCTTTAAAAACTTCTTCGTAACGAGAATACCATGCATCAAAGAATAGGCCGTCGTCAGGATCGAACTGGAACTCTTGAATCCCGAAGGCGAGCGATTCTATGATTTTCTCACTTCCATCGGTTGAATCGGGTCGTTCCAGAGCAGTAATCCGCTTCTGCTGTTGCACAATTAGCTCCGTTAGACGTGGAATAGCGTCCTTGAGATCGTTGTCGGACATTTCTTCTTACGGTACTTCGATAGATGTTCCGTCGAGAGACTTGAGGTGACTTCGGTTCGTACTTCTCGTCGCCAAAATATTGTAGACTCCAGATTGAAGGAAGACGAGGTATTTGTAAGGAACAAAGTATATTTGTGTGCTTCTTCTTTGGAGGTCTAACTGATAATAATCAAAGAACAGAATTTAACATAATGACATAAGGCTATCAAACTTGCAAATTCACCTTAAAAACGTGTTGTGACATGCTTTGCACCATTAAATGAGATATGTAATAATTTATAATGTACGACAACAATTATTTTGGCTAAAATACAGTAATGGACAAAACATTTGCAATTTTTACGATTTTCCATACAAAATGACCAACTTTGATAAACTATATCTCAGTTATTAATGGACCGATTTGAATGAAATTTTCACAGAATATCAGACATAACTTGAATTTTAACATATATGTTTGAGTGATTTTTCCAATCACAAGTTGAAATGCAGTAACGGTTTGACTGAAGTGAATAAATAACTGAGATCTAGCTTACCAAAGTTGGTCATTTTGGATGGAAAATTGAAAAAGTTGCAAATGTTTTGTCCAATACTGTACTTGCATCTTTCTATCTATAGTGGTGCATCAGTACCCATAGTGGAGGGTCCCTTAATAAACCTATGAATTGCGCCAATAAAGTATCCATAAGGACTTACCGCGATAGAGAAATTCTTGGAGGAACCCCGGAAGAATTTTTGGAGAAACTCCTAAGGAATTACTGGCGGAACTACGACGAATTGCTGGAGGAACCATGAAAAAAATCTGAAGAAATTACTGGTGGAGCTCAAAAGGACTTCCAGGAGGAATCCCTGGAGGATATCTGAAAAAACCGTAGGAAGTAGAGAAGCTCTGGAGGCGTTCCTAGGAACTCCAAGGTAATTGATTGAGGAGCTCTGGTGAAACTCCTGAATAAACTATGGAGGAAACCCGAAGGAAATCCTGGTGGAATTCCAAAGGAACTAACGGGGAATTGCAGGATTAAATCCAATGGAGGAACTCCGGAAGAATTTATGGAAAAACTTTGAAGCAAACACCGTTGGAACTCCGGAGGAACTTCCGAGCAATTGCTGGATGAAATCAAAGAGGAATTGCTGAAGGAACTCTGGAGGATTTTCTGGGAGAAAGGAATTCCTGGAGGAACTCCGGAGGGATTCCAGGTAGAAATTCGAAGGAACTACGGAGGAAATGTAGAAAAAGCTCTTGAAAAATTCCCGGAAGAACTCTGGAGAATTTCTCAAAAGAACTCTGGAGGATTTCCCGGAGGAAATCTAGGGGCGTTCTTGGAGTTACTCCAGAAGAATTCCTAGTGGAATTCCGGAGGATTTCCGAGGAATTACTGGAGCAACTCAGAAGAATTTCTGGAGAAACTCCGATAAAATTCTTAGAGGAACTATGACGGAAATCCGAAAAAAATACCTGGTGGAACTTAAAAAGAATTTACAGAAAAACATCTGAAGGATTTTGTGGAGGAACTCCGAAGAAATTCTTCCATAATAATTCCTGAAGGAACTCCGGACGATTTGCTGGAGGGACCACGTAATATTTTTTAGAGAAATTCTAAAGGAACTGTGGAGGAAATCCCGGAGGAACACTGGAGAAATTTTCTGGAAGAACTCCGAGGGATTTTTTAAGGGAACTCCGAAACAATCCATAGAGGAAATTCGAAGGAGTTCCCGACAGAGCTCCAAAGGAATTCCCGGCAAAAACATTGAAAGAGTTCCTAGAAGAATTTCTTAGGACACTCCGAAGAAACTCCTGGGGAAACTTTAAAAGAATTCCTGAAAAAAAAATCCTAAATAATTCCCGGAGAAACTCGTAAGCAAATCCTGCAGTAATTCTGAAGAAGTTCTTGAACAAATGCCCGGAGTAACGGAGTTATTCTTTAGAAATTCCCGACGGAGCTGTGGAGGGTTTCCCAGAGGAAGTCTGGAGGAATGCCCGAAGCAACTCTGAATGAATTCCTGAAAGATCCCTTAAGAAATTCCTGGAGAAACTCCGGATGAATTGCTGGATGAACCAGACTCTGAAGAAGGAATTCCTGAAAGAACTACGGAATAATTCCAAATGGAGCTAAAAAGGAAACCCGAAATAATTTCCGGTGGAGCTCTAGAGGAACTTCGGAGGATATGCTGCCTGAAGTCCAGAAGAATTGCTGAAAGAACTCCAGAGGAATTTCTTGAGCAACTCAGGAGAAATTACCTGGAAGGAATTTTTGGAGGAATTCTGGATAAAATTCTAGATAATCTGCAAATAAAATCCTGGAGAAACTCCGGATGTGTTTCTGGAGGAATTCCGGAAGCGTTTCTAAAGGAACCCCGGAGAATTTGCTTGATTAATTCCGGATTTTTTTTTTTTTTTTTTTTGAGAAGTAAGGAGGAAATTCGAAGGAATTTCCGAAGGAGCTTCGGAGGAGCTTTCCAAAAATTACTGGATGAAATCCAGAATAATCGCAGGAACTTTGAAAGAATTTCCGGTGAAAATTTGGGAAAGTTCCAAAGACTTCCTGGATCAAATTCAGAGAAATTGCACAAACACTCGACAAATCCTGGAGGAACTCCATAAGAAATTCCAGGAGAAACTTTTAAGAAACTTCTGAAGAAATCCTAGTGGAACTCCGATCCTAGTAATTACTTGAGGAACTCTGGACAATTCCTGGAAGGATCACGAAAAAAATCCAGGAAGAAATATGAAGAAAATCCGAAGGAATTCCTAGTGGAGCTCCAAAAGAATTCCCGGGGGAATTCTTGGAAAAAAACACCGAAGGAATTTCTGGGGAAAATACCTGAAGGAAATCTTCATCCCCGGAGGAAATCCTTGAGAAAATCTTAAGAGGAGTTCTTGGGGAAATCTCCGGAGGAATTCCAAGAAAAATATCTGAAGGAAATCCCCGGATGAATTCCAGGGGCTAATTTTTGGATAAATTCCATGAGGAGCTCCCGTTGGAATGTCTGGATCAAATTTCCGGAGCAATTTCTGTAGGAATCTCCCGGAGGAATTGCTGTAAGAAATTCCCGCAGAAATATATGGAGAATATCCCCAGAGGAAATTCTGAGGAAAATTCCCGAAAATTAATATGAATAGAAATATATGAATAGAAATATGTAAAATACTCCAAATCCCACTTATGGGGATTTCTTTTATTACCGTACGGGTTTGGGCCGAAGGGTCTCAGATTTCCATGAAACTTTTTCCACAGGCAGGGCTCATGGATATAGGAATAAAAAAAAATTGAGAAAAATTCAGGGTCGCCTATTTTTCCGGAAAACTCAGATGGAAATTTTTTGTTTTCCCTTGACACTACTTACTTTAAAAAATCATAACTCAAGAACGAAGCATTGTAGAAACAAAGTTTTTATATGAAAATTTAAGCAAATTTTCTCAGAAATCCAAAAAAAATATGAACTGGTTTTCCACAAAATTTTCCACCGTTGGGAAAATTCGTAAAGAAAAGCCGGAAAAACTATGCTCGAACTCGTGGAAAATTTTCAAAAAAATATTTTCGAGAAGGTAATTTTATAAGCTTTAATCACTGAAATTTTTGGAATGCACTTTTTTTTCGTTTTTGAGTTATGGCCAATTTTGTGAAAAATGTCCAGATGTGCCATATAAGACTTTTCTTTGAAAAATCATAACTCAAGAACGAAACATTGTAGAAAGAAAGTTTTTGTATGAAAATTTAAGCAAATTTTCTCAGAAATCCAAAAAAATATGAACTGGATAAAGTTTTCCACAAATTTTTCCACCGTTGGGGAAATTCATAAAGAAAAGCTGGAAAATCTATGCCCGAGCTCGTGGAAATTTTTTAATAAAATATTTTTAAGAAAGAAACTTTATAACCTTCAATTCTGGTAACTTTTAGGATGTACTTTTCTTTAAATCCTGATCTATGGTCAATTTTGTAAAAAATGCAAAGATTTGCCACACATGCCTTTTCGTTAAAAAATCATGACTCAAGACTCATCATGACTTGTCGAACCGGATTCAAATTATCTAAAAAATATGAAATTTTTGAAATGGAATCAGTTTCCCAGGACATTTTTCACTGTTTAAGAAAAAAAAAATGAAAACCCGATTAGCTATTCCAGCTTTCAAACAAAGTATATTTGAAAAGAGCGATCAATAAGATCCAATCCTACAATATTTTTCAATACTTGGAATGGAAAAGAAACAGTTTTTTCAGCTTTGCTTAAAGGTGTAATGTTTCATGAAAAATATAATCCAATCCGACTTATACTTCATTAAAACCAATCCCATATCGTTTCTCTCAGATCTTTTAAAAAATTTGCAATTGCTTTGATAAAAAAAACCTTGTTTTTTTGATGCTTCGATTGAAATATGGGTTTTCAAAGAAAAGGCTAATATGGTCATTTTTCACAAAATTGACCATAACTCAGGAACAAACAGAAAGTACATCCTAAAAGTTACTAGAATTGAAGTTTATAAAGTTTCTTTCTCAAATATATTTTAATAAAAATTTTCCGCGAGTTCGGGCATAGATTTTCTAGCCTTTCTTTATGAATTTCCCTAACGGTGGAAAATTTTGTAGAAAACTTTTTCCAGTTCATATTTTTTTTTGGATTTCTGAGAAAATTTGCATAAATTTTCATACAAAAACTTTCTTTCTACAATGTTTCGTTCTTGAGTTATGATTTTTCAAAGAAAAGTCTTATATGGCACATCTGGACATTTTTCACAAAATTGGCCATAACTCAAAAACGAAAAAAAAGTGCATTTCAAAAATTTCAGTGATTAAAGCTTATAAAATTACCTTCTCGAAAATATTTTTTTGAAAATTTTCCACGAGTTCGGGCATAGTTTTTCCGGCTTTTCTTTACAAATTTTCCCAACGGTGGAAAATTTTGTGGAAAACTTTTTCCAGTTCATATTTTTTTTGGATTTCTGAGAAAATTTGCTTACATTTTCATACAAAAACTTTCTTTCTACAATGTTTCGTTCTTGAGTTATGATTTTTCAAAGAAAAGTCTTATATGGCACATCTGGGCATTTTTCACAAAATTGGCCATAACTCAAAAACGAAAAAAAAAGTGCATTCCAAAAATTTCAGTGATTAAAGCTTATAAAATTACCTTCTCGAAAATATTTTTTTGAAAATTTTCCACGAGTTCGGGCATAGTTTTTCAAGCTTTTCTTTACGAATTTTCCCAACGGTGGAAAATTTTGTGGAAAACTTTTTCCAGTTCATATTTTTTTGGATTTTTGAGAAAATTTGCTTAAATTTTAATATATAAACTTTGTTTCTACGATGCTTCGTTCATGAGTTATGATTTTCCAAAGTAAGTAGTGTCAAGGGAAAACAAAAAATTTCCACCTGAGTTTTCCGGAAAAATAGGCGACCCTGAAGTTTTCTCAATTTTTTTTTATTCATATATCCATGAGCCCTGCCTGTGGAAAAAGTTTCATGAAAATCTGAGACCCTTCGGCCCAATTTGTACGATAATAAAAAAAAATCCCCTTATGCCTCTACTGGAATCCTGAACTCAGAAGAGCCTCAAACGGCTCTGGAACGTAAATTTGACCCCTTATAAAACTCCTGTGCAGATATGGTTTTCTGGGCAGTCAGCAACTTTCGCGGTCTAGACAATAGCGTAGATCATTGATTGTTGAAACCTTTGATAGGTAGGAGAACAACTAGATAAAAACAAAGGTGGAAGTGATTAGCCAGCAGCACACACAGTTCGTGATACAAAGATCCTAGTTAATTTGGTTCAAATGGATCATTAAAATAACCAAAACGGCCGCTATGGAAAGCATAGATAGCGCCACCGTAATCTTGTGTGTTTGACAGAACAGCAATGCTAAATCCCATATACAGTGGCGCCTTTGTTTTAATGCGGTGAGCACTGCCAAAAACTACCTTCAATGATCCATTGGAAAAGTAGAAATTTGAAAATCTTGATTGATTATTAAAACGAGAATTCGAGCACAACCTGAGAATTAAATATTGCGAGAACGCCATTCGCTAATTGTAAACAGGTGGCGAATTTCCAAGGCTAAACCGAATAACTCCCTTGGAGGGAGGGAGAGAGAGAGATGGGCACTGTTACACCTCCCCTGAGCTTCATAAGCTGTTACAAGAAGGGGTCATAAAGCTGCATAATGGTGTCTAGGGAGCATGATGGATTTAAAGGCGGTTTCAGAGAAAATTTCAAAACAACAAGGTAGAGATGTAAAATATTAGAAGAAAAGAATATAATCTCATCCAATTCTACTTGTGCCCATACGGGAATCCCACATTCCCCCTTCCTGAAAAGTACCTTATACGCATCTGGAACACAAGTGTTGCGTGGGAAATTACAAACCAAAAATGCTCAAGAAAAGCAATGTTCTTTGATCGCAGTACGCAATTGAAAAGAAAGGCAATTTCAAATGAAGGTATCTGTAGAATTTCTTTCGCTGATTTTTTTACTTTTCTTGAGCGGAATATCCCTACTTGGCTTAAAGCCAAAATTTGAAAACATAAATGACCATTTTGAATAGTTCTTAAAATAAAGGGTGTTATGAATAAAAATTGCTCGACCCTACTGCATGTAGCACAAATTCATGAAGGTAGTTTGACAAGACTTTAAGTGTAATTTAGCGATAAATCTGACTTTATGTGCATGACTTTATGATGAATTTTCATCAAAGATTTTGCTGGCTGGTTTTCGGTCTTCACCAACGTTAGTGTTTAACGAATTTTGGAATTTTAGCTTGAAATCTATCTCCTAAGAAGAGTTCTTGAGATTTCTGATGAAATTGCGTAGAATTTTGAGGTTCCCTGTGCGTTTTTTCTTTTTTCTTTTTTCAAAGCAAGGATTCCGCAATTCCAAAGAAAATCTGAGAATCCAGGATGTCAGAACTCATACGTAAAATTCAAAATTATTTTATAAATACCTGAATTTTCACCGACATCCCGAAATTCCTAAAACACAACATAAATATCGTAATGCCAGAATTAATACGAAAATTACAAAGTCCTACGGTCGGTAATCTTACCGGAATCTCAGAATTCTTTACAAAACCGCAGATATCTCAAAACACCTTTCGAAATAACGAAACTCACATCGTTTTCCAATAATTTTTACTCAAAAGTTAATTATTCTATTCAATTCCGCAATATCAAAGCATGTGTAGCAGCCTCTGTAGCTAACTATCAGTAGCTTTGTAGTGAATGCTACCTTTATTTATTTAGGACTGATTCATTTTACGACCCCCATAAAACGGTCGGAAAAAGAAGTCGAAATGTATTGTACCACGAAACCAAACCGACAACTTTCACCCACTATCCAATCGAAAAGAACAAAAGAAACAAAGCAACCCGGGAGAAAATTGTTCTGTCCGAAGCGGGGGCCAAAAGCGCCAAATCATCCCCCTCTCGCATTACCTCCTGAGCCGGCTATCGACAGACGGATCGACTCGACTTGAAAGCCTACAAATAAAAACAAATCCAAAAAACACCAACCAAACCATTGATAGCCTGTAGTTTGGTTCTTCGGCTCACTTTTGCCGACCGACGACGCGAAACAAAACTATAGGACTCCATTACAAACCAACAACCG
Organism: Aedes aegypti; assembly: GCF_002204515.2. Lineage (NCBI taxonomy): Eukaryota > Metazoa > Arthropoda > Insecta > Diptera > Culicidae > Aedes > Aedes aegypti. Next base: position 5,443,472 of record NC_035107.1, read on the forward strand.
TCCGAAATCCATCCATCGGCTTCACATCGAGGATGATGATTTAATAAAATCGACCCGAGCAAGCAAAGGGAAGGATATTAGATAGCTATCGCTTCCCGCCGCTCTGATGTGTGTCCAGAGCCGAACTTATGGGGGACGAGGGGGCATAGCCCCTGAGCCCCCACAAATTTTACCTCACATGTAAAATAGTTTGCGAATTTTAATGTAAAAATCTCAAAATTTCAAGAGCACAAATCTTAAGAACCAGAAATATTGTTCAATTGGTTACTGTCTGATAATGATCAATCGATTAAGTTTAAAGCTCGCCATCTAGTTTCTAGATTTGTGCTTCTGAAGTCATGAGGAGTATTGCTTCGATTCGTTTTCACCTTAACCAAAATAGAAGTCAAATCCATTTGACAGCATCATTTTTTTTTTTTTGGCAGAATAGAGGCCTTCAAAAGTTTATCGCTCAGGGTCCCCACTTTTGTAAATCCGCCCCTGTGTGTGTGTCTGTGGGTATCCATGGCATCCAAGGCGGCTCTGCTCTGGGGTTCAATTCGAAGCGCCGCCGAAGCTGTTTGTATTCCTATCACTCTATCAACCAGAGCATGGCTTGCTTGAATGCGTTTTTCGGTTCGATGCGATGACGCGCGTTCGGGATGACCATTTCCTCCTTCGTTTTATTTCTTCAATTTGGCAGACAAGCCATTTGAGCGATTATTGTGTATTCCCGTCGCGTAGGATTTGAACACGTTGGTTCGGGCAGATAATTTGTTATTGTGAGTTGCGTCACTGCGGAGAGAGACATCAGGGAAGGTCAAACTAGAGGCGGCTAGTAATCGTCTGAAGTTTGGCCACACCCAGATCGGTATCACTGATGAAAGCTATACCACTTAACGACTAGTCGGGGAACAGTTGTTGCTGGTATCGATTCGTTGGGATCAGGGTGTAACATTTGGTGTCAATTCTCAACACAAAGGGGAGTTGGCCAGTTTCCTTGACCTTATTGTGTTTCAAAAACAAACTCTGAGAACTAGGATGCACTTTGTCTGTCGGCGTTTTGATAAACTACATTGGAATGTTGAAGATTAATCTGTCATGTTAGGGAGAAGTAAGCCGCTATTAAAATTTGCACACGTCATTGATGATTTTTGTTTTACTTTAGTTTATTCGTCTCACTTTGGAGAGCCATTTATGAACCGATTTAAATGAAATTGTCAGCACCTCAGATATAACTTTCAATATATATTTTTCAATGTCTTTTTTTTTCTAATTCAAATGCAGTAATGATTCAACTGAAGCGTTTTTTTTTTGGCAAATTTCAATAATTGACATAATTCAAAAGATGAAAGAATGAGCTTGATAGCATCTTCAGCAAAATTATACGTTACTAAAGTGTGGCCCATTTAGAATTGAAACATACTCAATTTGGCATCATGTGGACACTCAACTCAAATATTGTACACTTCATTAGAAAAATATTGAAAAAAAAACAATTTTTTTTAAAGAAATTTTCGGACTTTTCCTGGAATACGGTACATTAACCGTTTTAGATTCCGCTTCATAATAGCCAAAAGTCGTACAATCGGTATGAATTAGGGTAAATTATGTGGGTTGAGGGTTCACGTAGATATCATCATCCATCAGGAAAAATCCTTAAGTTTCGTCAAAACTTGATCATACAGCGTACTGGTACAGATTATGGCCATATGCTTTTGTTCCCTATTTGATTTTCTGCAGACATGGTATGATTGGAAGTAAGTGTCCGACACTTGCTTTGTGACTTGCGATCCGTCGAAATAGTTTCTTCGTACTCATTGAGTACATACCAAACAGTATTTGTTTGAAAATCTAACACTTTGGCATATTTTTATTCCTGACCAAGATGGGTTTTTCAAACACAATTATTTTCCTTCTTTTCTCTTCCATGTTGAATTTATCAGTAGTATGCTGCGAAAAAAATCATGTGATGTCGTTATTGTTATAGAGCATACATAGTCGATTCAGCTTCTGAACTCGACCACTAGTGTCGCTGTAAGAACCAGATATATTTGTTCCAATGCTAAGTGGGCCACACCTTAAAGAATTTTTTGTCTAGGTCTTTTCTATTTTGAATTTACTAATCGTTAATAATTGTTCGTTAAAAATTTCACTTTACTCAAATTGTTTTTACTTTTGATTTCGTGAATGGATATATTCTCATGATTATATGCTGAAATTCAAGTTATGTCCGAATCAATCCATAAATGACTGAGATCCACCAAAACTTACTATTTTGTATGAAAAATCTAAAAATTTGCAGAAGTATTATCAAATACTGTAGAGGTGCGTAGTAATAAGTGTATTACCTATTTACGTGATAGATGATTTCATGTGAAAAATGTGACAAAACAATAGACACCACTTTTGTTTTACGATTGCGCTTCAATGAAAAGAAGTAAATCAGAGAAGCAAGAAAGACCCTCGAAAAGAATTTGGGTATCGGGTAAAAGAAATCACGACCCACAAATCGGAGAGAAAAAATCGTGTGAAAAAGGATCAGGTACATATTTGAACCACAACTTACTAACTTCCTAACTGCATTTTAAAACTATGAAATTGCGAGTTATCGTATTGGTTTCAAAAACAAGCAAAATTTCCCTTAGACCTAGGCTTTGTAGTGAAAAACTTGGCGATTTCCTGATGGGCCGTCCATACCCAGGTAACAAACAATCAGTATATTGTGCAAAAATGTTGATTTATGACCACCATTTATTAGCACAAAGATACATTTAAATAGCACAGCATAAGCCGTACACAAAGAATTTGGCCGAATATAGGGCTTATAGTCACCTGGGTAAACCACGGATTTAATTATTAGAAATTACATGTGAAGCTGACGGTTTAGATAAGATGATCATTGAATCCTTCAAGAGGCTCACAAAAATCAGCCAGCCAACCAAATAAGGCCTAAATGAAAATAGATCTTTTCAAGGATCTTCATACTGGCTAAGGCTTCTGAGAAAAGTCTGACAAAATCGGCCAGTTTTTTTTATATCCAGCACCAAATTCTTTCTTTGATTTCACTTTAGTGTTGGAAAATAATTTCACATGAATATACGTTTTGCATATATTCCAAACTACGTTTTACCAAGAAAATGTTTTATATTCTAAAAAAATAGTATCAAATTCCTCAAGGAATAGCGAAAAAAGGGCTTCTTACATTTTGCTTCAATTCTCCTTTTTATCCACAGATTGATTCCAGAGTATGTTCCCGGATAAAAATAGAAAAAAAAAACTCAGCCCTTCAAAAGATGAAACTTTTCCTCCGCAATTGCTCCAAAAAATCATTGTTTCTGTCAAATTTTTTCATACAGTTTCCCAAAAAAAATCAAGTTCTTTCGCAAAGTTCATCAAAAGCCTTTCAGAAATAATTTCAGGATACATTATGAATTGCTTCATGAATTCTCCTCTTTATCTCAGGAATATACAGAAATTATCCACGAAAAGTATTTTTTGAATGTCTATTGCCTTCGAATCTTCAGAGGAAATTTGTTGGAAAACCCCAGACATACTTTTGCTTTCAAAATTAGCATAGCGGTTGAAGAATCTGTGGAAACACATTTAGCAAAATAACTGGAAAGGGATTTATTGAGAAATTCATAATGAAATATGTAAGGATTTTCCTTAAAACATTTTTTTTTTCTGCCAATTATCCATATTCTGGAATTGAATTCCTGTGCTATTTGAAGACGGACTCTAGAAGGAATACTTCTAGATTTCAAGGTTAATTTTTAGAGAAGATTCTGATGGAGCTCCATGAGAAATTTGTTTTATTCTTTTTAATTCATCAGAGAGGTTTCAATTATCCGTTAGTCATTCACCTATAGAGAAAAGATTATCAATAATCAAGTATGTTCAATTGTTCCGTTATCCATCTGTTGTTTCTCCTTCCTTCACATGGCTTTTTCTTGAGCAACTTCGTTCAAAAACGTTCTACTCCAAAATAAAAGTATCCTAGGACTTTTAGAAAATTACAGGATTCTTATACGTATGATTCCTGATTTCTGAAAGTCCAATAGGAAAGCCTCAACAAATTTGCAAAGTAATGCAAACATTTCTTCAAGATTTATATTTGGTAAAATTTCACAATACGAATTTTACCATAAGACATCTTTGCAAGCATCTTTGGCGATGTTCTTAACATTACCGCCAATATTTTCATGATAAACTTCTGTAGTTCTACCAAAAGATTTAAAAATATTCCCTCCAAAAAAGTTTGTTTGAAATTTCTGCAAGTAAAAATAAATTGATTAATTTATTCACCATAGTATCATAAAATTTTGCGGTTCATGCAAAACATTTTCTAGTACAAAAACCTTCAGTTAAAATTCCCTCCGTTTTAACGTAAATCATTGCCTGTTATAAAAGACAAATAAAATACTAACAAGATTTTTTGTAGTAAATCCTACAAAAAAAATCTTTAGAAATGTTTCATAAAAAAAAATTGCAAGCTGAATAATCCAATTTTTTTAGAAGTTCTTTCAAAACTCAATGAATCTGATATAAATCGGATATTGATATGGTGTGATTCGTAGAGTAGATTGAGAAAAAATCTCTTAAAATATAAAAGTATTCCTGGAGTAGTTATTAAACCAAATCAAATTGGGGTATTATTTGAAACCTGGAAGAATACTTCAATGGAATCTCTGAAGCTTTTTTTTCGATAAGTTCGAGAACAAATAGCAAAATCCTTTAGTAAATTTGTCATTTTTTTTTTTTTTAATTCTTCAAGAATCGCTAATGCTGTTTAAAGTAAAAAAAATCTCTGGAAATTACTTGGATCGATCTCTGGAGACTTTTTCGGAACAATTTTATTACGACAATAATATAATTCTCCGAAGAAATCCTGAACAAATTGCTAGGGATTTTTTTGATTATTTTCACAGAAGAGTTTGGGCTCATTCACAAATTTCATAACGCTGAAGGGGGTGGGTGGGTGTCCCTCGGATGTTACAGCTCATACAAAATTTGGGGAATATTCATACAAAAAGCGTTACAAGGGGGTGGGTGGGTGTCAAAAATGGCCTGTTTTGGCGTTATGAAATTTGTGAATGAACCCTTTATGGAAGAGCAGTTGAACGTATTCCGCTAGAAACTTTATAGGAGCGTTTGAACTTTTAATTTTTTTAAGCAGGCATTTCGATTTTTTTTTTTTTTTTTTTTTGCAATTTCTCATCGTATTAAACTGTTTTTAATCACACTGAAGCATGCAGCGCAGGAATAGTCATTACACAACTGAAACCAGTGTTGTAATAATTCATTACGCAACGCTTTCTCATGACGCAACTGTTTTGAATTGCGTAATGAATCATAACACAACATTTTTTTCAGAAATTGTAAAATAAAGATGAATGCATTCCGATATAATTTCAGATACTTTCAAGTGGTCTTCTACAAAAATGCAAAAAATAGTGTACGTTACTCGTTGCAGAGCTCGATTTATACAGCACTCGTCGTTATTATCCGATTTAAAATTCACGACTCGTGCTGTAAAAATCATCATTCTACAACTTGTTCCGTAAACTACTATTTTTTAATTCCCTTGTATATCATTCTACTTTTCTTCGAGAAGAAGTACGATATAGTGGCCTATTTTTCCTATCAAAAGAATCATTACTGAAAAGTGCTACTTTTCAGCATTCTCTTCGGTGCTGAAAAGTAGCACTTTTCAGTACTGTTTCAAATGTCTGAGTCTCTACAAACGCCATCCATCTAGTTTTTAGGAATTCCTCAATCACTTTCCAAGTAGCTACTAGTTCTTTACCATTGGGTGATCCGGTTCAGACTCAGGGTTTTTTTTTATGTAGAATAGGAACGTTCAACTGGTACAGAAGACGCTGTAGTAGAGTCAGATTTCTTACTTATAAGTTTTCACACTAGCGTTTGCGTAGGCAGTTTGACAAATGAAAAATTGAAAATTACTCGTGGCATCTTACCTGGTCTGTCCTTAGATCAGTATTTATGGAAATGTGAAAATTTGTGACGGTATTCTACTGTGTGTATAGCACAGCCTACCTGATTGAAAAGTACTGAGTCAATACAACGCATGGATGTGCACGTGGGTTTCCTCTTAATATGTTTGTGATCCTAGAAACAATTCGATAAAAATGGCATTTTTTGCAATTTCTCATCTTAAGGTGAAGATGAATCGAAGCCAAACCTCGAATTATCAAGAGCACTAATCTGGAGAACCAAACGTCCGTTTAAGCTGAAAACTTAATCGATTGGTCACTAGCTGACCAATCGATTAAGTTATTAACTCAAACAAATATTCGGTTCTCCAGATTTGTGCTCTTTAAAATTTTGAGTTTGGTTTCGTTTCATCTTTACCTTAATAGGCTATTTTCATCACGTCAGTTTGTCATGAAACGGCCTACTTTCCTGCACTGAGTTATGCCGTTCAGTAATAATCATTACGCAACTGAAAACAGTTGCGTAATGAATATTATGCAACGACTCGGCGAGCCTCCTTGGATAAATGTACGACTCGTGCTGAAAAAATCCTCATTTTGAAACTTTTTGCATATATAACTTTTTCGAAAGAGTTTTGAAGGAAAGATATAATATCAAATTGAGAACTTTTCTGATAAATCGTTTAATATATTTTCCCAATTGAATCTTGTTTAATTGGTCATGGAAATCTTGAGGAATATTATGAGGAGTTCTGAGAGCATCCTAGAAGAATTATTCAACTTTTTTTGTTTTGTAGAAAATCCTCAAACAATTGGATGGTATTTTGAACTAAAAATTATAATTTATGTGTAATATGACGAATTCCATGTCAAATCGGTCAGTCACAGAACTCGACTATCTTCGATTTGGATTAAATTTTGCACATATTTTTGGTATGGTAAGTGTTTTCCATAGGAAAATTGATCATTTTGACTCAAGTGTAACTTTTGAAAATGGCCTATAAATTTTTGCATGCAACTTATTTGAAAAATTCCAACTCGGAGACTGTTGATCTTTGAATGATTCTAAGAAATAATGATTATATGAATAATTTCTCTACAAGTAAATAGCCATTTTCGAATTATATCAAGTTTAATGCAAAAAATATTGTTTAAATTATAAAATATGCCATTTTCATAAGTTATTCGCATATCTCCATTAATAATAAGGCTGATACAAATATTAAATTTCTTTTATGTCCGAGACCACTTGAAGGGTACGAGGGGGGGGGGATAAAAATAAATAAGGAACAAAAAAATAAAAATAAAAACAAAGTTATTTTTCTAATTTTAATTTTTAACGATAGTTGTTAAACTTTTTTCAATTGTCCTCTGAACCATTATTTTACTTGTTTTTTTAAACTTTAAAAATTGAATAAACCTAACTGATGTCAAAAAATGATGAATCTTTTTTTTTCTCCCCTTCAAAATTTTCGTATTTTTGAAGGGGGGGGGGGAGGGGGGTGACATAAAAGAAAATTAATATTTGTATCAGCCTAATACGTTTTCGAGAGCAAAAACCATATTACTTTCCACTTATTTATTTTCCTTGATGGAGAATCGCGAATAACTAATTAAAATGACCTATTTTAATATTTAAATAATATTTTTGGCATTAAACTCGATATACATCGAACATGACTACTTCTACATAAATTATTCATATAATCAATATGGCTTAGAATCATTTAAAGATGCTTACTTTATCATCAGAACGTATTTATTTTGACAAAAAATCAAAATTTTTAAAATTGACCAAAAGTTGTTCTTAGAAAAACTTTTTTATTAAAAATTTCTCCATCATGAAACTTTGTCTCGAACATCTGTTTATTATCAAGATTCTATGGTGAAAATTTAAAAAATATAAAAAAGGGGGTTTTTGTGTAATTTTAAATTTGAGTTTTATTTTTGATTTTTTTATGAAAATTAATAAAATATTTTTTCAGTGTATATATTTTTCTAATAGTCCAAACGGTTCACTACAACTTCTTCATACAACATTTTTCTCTAAAATCAACAGTTTCCGCGAGTTAGAATTTTTCAAATAAGTTGCATGCAAAAATTGATAGGCCAATTTCAAAAGTTAGGCTTGAGTCAAAATGATCAATTTGTCTATGGAAAACACTTATTCTACCATACCAAAAACATGTGCAAAATTTAATCCAAATCGAAGACTATCGAGCACGATTTTTATTTTTTTTCGACTCCAGAATGGAATTCGTCTAATAAGTAAGTTTTAGTATGTTTATGATTCGAAATTCTTCAAGAGATTCTTTTAAGCAAATTTGATACAGATTCTTCAAGAAATTTTCTGGTAAGATCTTTAGAAACTTTAGGGACAAATCTGTTGAATTTTAACTACTAATCCCGGGAATGATTTTCCGGGGGAATCCCAGGTGGAACTCAATGGAAACTGGTGAACGTGTTCTTGTAGAAAGCACCAAAAAAATGCCAAAATAAGTCAAGAAGAAATCCCCACTACCTGAAAAAACTTGGAAATATTACAAAGCGATATCCTTCAATAGTTATGTGGAAGAATTCTTGAAGGTTTTTTCTACTAGATTAGACAAAGAATGAATATGTTCCGTAGTGAATGTTTTAATTTACAAGTATCACAGATGTGCAGCGATATGAGACAAATTCACAAACAAATAAAATCAATACAAATCTGTGCAAACTATGAGATTTGAGAAAATCGTGATTATTGCGACCAACATTACTTCGGTAATCCAAAAATTTGCTAGGCCACCTCCAGGAAAAAACCGTAGCTAGTAAACCATCTAGGGCATTGAAAAAGGTTTCTGAGCAGCTTTACTATTACAGTCGAAGCTCGTTATAACGACAACTTTTATAACGACCAAAGCTCTCTAAAGCGATATTTTTCGGTCCCTTGAAAAATATTTCAATGTTATATCTATTCTCTATTGCGACGGTCCGTTGCGATGTCGTTATATCGCGCTTCAACTGTATTCCGATAGTCAAATAGGATGAAAATTTAACTGTTTTCGTAAACTTACGGTTTTACTAGAAAGTTAAATTTTATGCAGCACTTATTATCTGCACTTACTCTAGAAAGCATAATTCAAGTGAGGAAATAATAATATATAAGATTCAAGATAAAATTTGTTGCATTTTACTCTAGTGCTCTGCTTGCCCCATTATTGTGGCACACTTGTCCCGTACTTTCATCGTTAAAAACCTAAAAAAAATTGTATAAACGGAGTTGGTGGTCCAATGGCTACCTGACTAGAGGTACATAAGATAAATATAATAAAATATTATCAAAATATGATATGCATATCTTATTATGATATAATTTTGTTGAAACAAAAATATATCATATTGTGTTATATTTATTTTGAGTATATTTCTTTTTGTTTATTTTTCTACCGTGGGAGCCAGTTGCATTCTGACGTGGCAGGCACCATTATCGCCTAAAAATAGAAGATCACCAGCAGTTATACACTGAGGGTGTCTGTTAGTCCCAAGCAGTCATCTGGTTGATTCTTTGAGTAAGTGCAGCTGATCTGGCGATACTGGAGTAGCAACCACGGGCGGCCAACCAAGCTCAAGCACAAGCTCAAGCTCAAAAACCTGAAAAAACTGTAAAATCTCAAACCGTTTTTTCAATCCTAACGATTACGTCATTTAGCACAAGCGGTGAGCTGACCCTCACACTGAAGTATTTTAAAATTGTGCTAGTGTAGGTCAGAAAACACTAGAAAATAAACATTTTCTTTAAACTTCGTGCTTCTTTGTACCTTATTTCAAACAACGTAGGTAATGAATTCAGAAATAAAAATAATAATATAGTGAACAGTGGGGCAGATGGTCCATTATTCGACGCTCCAATTTTCAATACAAAAACTTTTTTTTCCTGTTAAACATGGATTGGAAGCTTTCGTTCAACGTACTGACAGTAATGAAATATCTTTTGATTTACTTATAAAAATGTTTGTCCTTTGGGTGGCGAATACTGGTACACCTTTTCGAATCAGTCAGTATTATAACCGATTTATCTTAACATTCAATGATCCGCCATCGTGATCATCGCAACTACATCAGCGGTTTTCCTGATCAAAAGTGATTTTTTTTTCGACGAAATTGCAATCACTATGTTTAAGTCAAAAAAAAACTACAGTCATGTATTGTCATGTAAACTTTGATGATTTTAAACGAAAAAACTGCCTTCGAAAATTCTGAAATTTCCCCAACCCACTTATTACAGTCAGCTATCCTATAAGACGCTGCCATTCGCTTTACGACCACATTTTTTTAGTTTTAGTTGTCTTCCAAGCGATTTAGGTGATAATCGGTAGACAACTATTTATTATTTATTACACCACTACAGAAAAATTAGCTTTATCTCATTCAAAACTGCAGAAAAAATGCGGTGGGATGAAAGAAGGTGGCTGTATTTTATAGGAGACCTGATTGTATTCGCAACCTACAATGAATAGCAAACTTTATCGTGTTTCACAAATAAACTTCTCTAGAAAACTAGTGTTAACATGATGCATATTCAAAATTAACACAATACCTTCGAACTCTCAACCCAGTGGCAAGTAATCGGATAAGATCCAAAATATCACAATAATCATGGCGTTTTTACCAACGCAAGGAATCCCTATCAGTGTTCATCCCCACCTCGAAAACCACCCCGCTGCTATCGTCAGATTATATACTTACATCGGATGAAGTTGGCCAGATAGAGATCCAACTCCTTAATTAATACTTGTATGTGGTACGGATTGATGCACAAGCTGGGACTGGTGCAGAAGCAGGCCTTCTCGAGCCGCTCGCCGTCGGTGCTTTCCAGGGGAATCGCCTTAAACAGGATCACCATCACCAGATCCAGACGCCAAACCTTAAAAAAGACGACCGAACAAGGAGTGAAAAAAAAATCATAATCTCAGTTGGCCATGGTGGCTCTCGTGGTGCAATTCAAGCAACCGAAACGTACCTTATCCGCCTGCCGAAGGCAGTCTATTCGGCGCATTTTGCCCTTCTGGTCCGGATTAGACAGGATGCACATGGAGGTTTTCTTCTTCGAGATGCAGTGGACGAAATTCTCCCGGCTGTCGTGGGTGATGTCCTTGCGCAGTTTCCCCAGCAGACGGGCGGCCCACTTTTGCTTGGTTTCCGGGTTCTCGTTCTGTGCAATCCGGCGACAGGGTGACATGGAATAACAGACAAAAAGGATTTAGTTTGGGGTTGAATGCAAAATGCAGCGCCATGAAATGAAACTTCCTGTAATATAGCTGATGGCCGTTGGGTGAATGCATTTTGTGGGTGCAGATATGGAAGCCAATCGGAAATGCGTGGACGTGAGAGAGATGCCCTCGACGAATGCAGAACGTTGTGCTTGCGTTTTTCGTCTGCGTTGCAATGAAGATGATTTGGGGTGTCGATTATAAATGCAATATGTAAAATATGAATGTGCATCTGCATCCTTCGTTCATGGAGCCATGACGCTTCAGACGAATTTTCCGAGTGGCAAATCGAAGCAGGCTGTAGCCCACGCTAGTCGATTCAAGTAAGCAAGTAAATGGTGCGGCCAATCGTGGTCAGTAGGTATTTGCGAATTTGGTGGAATTAGACAGAATATCTCTCAATTACGGGTTTCCTTCCAAATCGTAAATAAAGAAGGCTGCTGCGTTTTGCCAGAAACATTTAAATATCATGAACTGCGTCTCAAACATCTTGAAGAAACGGAGTGACAACAAAACTGAACGTTTGTACAAGTCAATCTTTAATAGTCTCTTAGGACAAAATAAATCACCTGATGGGATGAAAAATTTATTAAATGATTTCAGTGCTAGAAGTCATAATGAAAAAGAAAACCCGATCTGGAAATCGCCTGAAAGGTCATTCTCAAGAAATTTATTAAGTTCACTCCACGGCATACCAAGACAAGACAGTCTCTTTACTTGTGTGAACATCCAATTTGATTGTAAACATGTGACGTCACTCCTATCGTAGTATATACGGTCTGGATCACTAGATTATTTTTTCAACAAATTTTTTCGAGATGGATGAGAATGACGTTGTCAAGTAGCTGTCAGTGTTCGGAATATATAACCTTATCAATTTTGTAAACCGTGGTTCACTCTAACAAAAGTTGTCTGTCCATGAGACAAGGGAACATTTCCGGAAGCCTGAGATTAATTTTCATGGGGGTCATGGTACAAAACATTGCCACATGCAAGCTGAATGGATGATTTGTGGAGGTTCTACTCGCACTCCGGACATCCGTTCTGTGAAAGAAGATACCAAAAAGAGTGCATGCAAGTTGCGGAGGCATCCATAAGTCCAAGCTTTGGGATGCCCGTCAAGCAAACGAGTTGTGATGGCTCCTGCCAGGAAGAAGAATAACACACCCAAATAAGCCTCCTCAGAGGTCTCCTCAAAGATCTTCTTAAAGGTATCTGCTGAAGCCTCCACAGAAGTCAATCATTTAGATCATTTCTTGTGAAGAAACCATGTCCATAAAATTATTAGATTTACTTGAGTGCGCTCGCACCGATAATTTTCAGCAGACCACATATGCACATCTCAGTCAATATTTTGGTTTGTATAACTTTTGCTATACATCATTCTATATAAATCAATTCACTCGTGTAAAATGCATGGAAAGGCTATATACATACCAAGACTTCGCATGACATTTCCAGACTTTTCGTGGTCAGCAACACGATGCCACAAGATTTTCACCTAGTGCCGAACTCGGAACCTCTGGATTCAGAATCCGATATTGTACCACTACACCACCAAGTGTTACATGACAGTAAGGCGATTATTTACCATTATGAATGAACAATGAACATTTCCCATATAATGACACTTGCATTGAAAGTTATCGAATCCCACCGTTCGAAGATACCAAGCTGTGATGGCAAGTTTTGGCTAAGTTACCGCGATTTCATTCCACGCTATTCTGGATTTATAGATGGTCGGCGTTCAGACAAACCGAACTGGATGATAATTTGGGCTTGTAAAAATAAGTCACAGTTCGACAAAAAAAAAGTCGATCTGAATGCACAGAGACCGGACACCCCGGGCTTGAAAGTATAAAAATAGACAAAAATAATGGCGTTTTCAGAATATTCGTGTCTGCCCCAGGTCATTTTTAAAATATACTTGAACATTTAGCATTTTTTAAATAAAAAACAAATCTAATCAATAACCCGACACAGTGTTTTATATTCAGGACAGCAGAATTCATGTGCCATATTATGTCTTAAACATGAAATTCGATAAGAAGAGTTGTTCTAAGATTTGCATGGACCTCCCCCCCTTTTTACACCCCCCCCCCCATTATTAAAGTATTGCAAATGAAGAAATATTTGATATAAATGGTTGAAATAAACGATTTTAGTGATACAACAATCCACCAGCTATCTCTCTAGAAATATCGTGGCTTATGAACAACCCCTCTACCATACTGTGGAACCGTCAATAAATTACGTGTTCATTTTAGGGGTGATTGTTCAAAGGTTACGGTTCATGTAAATAAAATTTAAAAAAATGATGAGTTGACCACAAGGGGAAGGAGGATGAAAATTACCAAAAATATAACCACGTATCCCTTGCAAGTTATTTTGTTTCTTGGTAGTAAACAAGATGAATGAATGAATTTAAAATCTAACAGGCTAACGAACTTTTCACTTATTTCTATCAAATTCTTTGCTAGTGTGATGGCTTTATCATCTTTGCCAAATTTCTCATGTACATATGAACAGCTCAATGACAATATTTCACAAATGACAATAGGCACAAAAAGTGCCTTTGAATTGTTATTGGACATCTAAACATTTTCACAAATATCAAAAATATACATTTTTAAAACGAATTTATCTATTGTTCACGGAGATCTACAATTCCTTCAGATAAGAGTTGAGTTTACTTGCAACTACATTATCTTCTGCTTTATTTTTTGTGCACCACCTTTTTATGTCTTTGCTACAATGTAAATTAGAATTTTGGATTGAGAAAAATAAAATGGAATATATGTTTCGTGATACTTTTAAGCTATTTTTTTCTACATGTATTGAACAACGAAATATTTTGTTGTGGTTGGTGATTGTCTTTTATGTTCTTTTGGATATTTTTGTCGAACTAATCCCCAACAATATGTTCCCATTGCATTGACGTTATTTTTCCCTTTAAACCGTTGTTCAATGATTAATGTCAAGTTTTTTATAGCTAGCCTTTTCTATAGAACTGTTTTTTATAGCACTGGTTTATAGAGCGCTGCATATGACGAGCCTAACCTCACTTATTTGACAGCTGCTGGTCCTGTTGTTTACGTTTCGGACTTAGTCGTTTTTTCCATCATTTTTTCATCTTCGCATTTCTATCACCAGCATACTGATGGTGACGATTTTCCACGGTAGGAAGATAGAATAATACGATCCGTGGGTATCTGCAGTGGATTTGACCTCTCCTCGCAGCAAACTTTCACGAAATTAAGAATGATTCGAAAAAAGTACTAAGTCCAAACTGTAAACAACAGGACCAGTACCTGTCAAAATTGATGCGTGACGTCACAGTGCAGTGGAGTATTGTCTGGGTACTTATCAAAAGAAGGACGTGATGGCCATGCTGATTCAATATCCCCATCATTGTTCCTGTCCTACATGTAAACAAAACATGGCAAGAGTTGTGTTTGATCCTTCGACCTTGACGCTTGCTCCTGCGGGGGCCGGCGATGAGGGCAGGATCAAACATGTCGCGCATCGGTCGAGTGAAAATGATAAAAAAACCGCGATCGCTTAGTTGTGTTTGATCTTCCGACCTTGCCGCTTGCTCCTGCGGGGGCCGGCGATGAGGGCAGGGTCAAATATGTCGCGCGTCGATCGAGTAAAGTGAAAAAGTGCCGCTTTCGATTAGTTCTTTTCGATCTTTCGACGTTGACGCTTGCTCCTGGGCAGTGCGTTAAGAAAGCCCGAGCAGTCGTCAGTTGTTTTCCCTCACGGGTCGCGCGCCTATTTTCTCTGAGTGCTTTTATATAGCCGAGCAAACGAGTGAAGCTGAAAGAGGATTGTTGCTGCTCGAGTATAACGGATCAATTGGTGAGCTCGTTTCATGCTACTGTTTCTAATCTATAAAATATGTATGACTGCACCTTTAATCGTTACAACGGTGAGACGTAAATATGATTTTTCAAAAAATATGAATGGTTCGTCACTGTGAGTGTCGACATAAACTGTGATTCATAAATTATTTATGTCTAAATTTTTTTATTCAATACCCCTTCTTCTTTTTACTTTTATTTTTGTAATTAAAAAAAAACTTTGAATGGTTCGACACTTCAAGTGTAGACTTCCGAAAGGTTCACTTTATTCAACAAACTTTGAAAGGTTCGTCACCTCAAGTGACGGCATAATTTTTCTCTAAATAGATATTGTTCATATCAAATGAAAATATTATATTTACATATAAGCATGTTTATATCTCACAAATAATTATTTATCATGGTCTAATCACTTATCAAAGTGAATCCTGTGACCCAACGATCCTTCCCATTAACAAACATCCCTCCCAGTAACCTTTGTGGAGATGCAGAGGCAAACACGGTCTCCAAATAGCAAAGGTTACACACTAACATTCCTTCCCCCAATCCCACCTGACTGCAAGGACGTGGCCGGCGCCGTTATTGACCATGTATAAATAGAGGCACTGAATTATGCACACTGAAGAAGATTATGGCCAATCCCAGCCGAACTTCTAGTTGATTCTTTGTGCATTTTCACTGACTTCGGTCAATCACGGAATAGCAACCATTGATATGTGTAGTCAGTCTAAGCTAAGCTACATGTAAACAAAACATGGCAACTTTGGATTACCCTTTTCAGCCCCATGAAAATGTTGATCAGCCTGAAATCTGCAATTATTTTCCATTTAAAATCAGGGTAATAATTCAAATACAGAATGTCTTGCAGAACGTTATATTTTTCTTTGTGTAAGTATAAGTGTAAGGCACTGGAATACTGGAGTAAACATTTCCATTGTGCAGTAACAAGGCTTCTGTCAATAAAAAGATGCCCTTCAGTTGTATCGTGTTCGACCTCGAAAAGTTCAAACAGCTGGCGAAGATTCCTTAAATATGTTATTCCGTTGTATCCATCAAACGTTGAGCGGAAATCATCGACCTTCGACCTATTTGCGGTTCTTGTGCCTGTTTTTAACAGTTGTTTCTCCCTCAATCTGGATCCTAACAATGCAAAAAGGTTTGAAGGCAAATTTAGATCCCAGGTTGAATTATCAAAGCTAGCTTAACCAACCTGGGCGGGATTATCAGTCTGACCCGCCGACGTAGACGGCTGTGGATGATATGATGATTTTGTTGCTATTGTAGGCGTCGAGTTTATTAGCGGTAAGCCATCTTCGTGATTACCAGGACAAGTTCCCTCCTCCTCTTTATCAATCTCGTCAGATGGTAAGACTTTTTCTGGAAGATAACAATGCATATGAGCCACATCAGGAGCTGATAATATCATAGGCACTGTAAGTATTGACCAATGTTCCCTCTTGAGTAGCATTGAATGGCAGCAAACACAAGGATTAATTTTATGAAAATCGTTGATTTGTGGATCCCTTCTAAAGTACTGCTTGTGCTTTTCAATTACCAGTGGAGTGAAGTTTAATTGTTTGTGCCTTGGCATGTAAAACCACAAATGTTATACAAGAGACTTCTAACCAAATCACGCTTAGAGTTATCCATTTTCGCCTTGCCATTAACACTTTGTTTTTTACTTGAATGAAGAAACATGACACGTCGTAAAATTATTTTTATAAGTAAAAGTATAAATCAACTCAACGGCCGAATGTGAGTTTTAGCTACCCAATTGAGAAAAGCGAGTTTGACAACAACAAAAATCAACCGGTTTATATAAATTTATCTTACCTTTTAATTGTTGGCAAGGAGGCACAAGTATTGTTTGTTTCACAATTTATGTATCGATTTCCAATAGCTTTAATTTCAGCATTGTTTATACTTCAATGTTTAATAACCAGAGCAAAGCAGTTTACAGGCACTATATTGATAGGATATTTAAAAAGAGGTATAGTTATCACGCAAGCATAGGATTAATTCAAAATTAGTCCAAAGTCCGTTGATCTGTCAGGGAACATTCATAAACCACGTGGACTTTTTTTTTTGGAAATCAAGATCCCTCTTCCCGGAATGCCCTTTTGTTCATATACAAATTTAAAAAAGTCACGTGGTTTATGGATTGCCCCTTGATTTAAAATTCGATATTGTAAATATGAAACATAATAGCCTGCAAGGGCCCTTCATAAACGACGTGATTATGGATGGCTGCACAGTATGGTCAAGGAGTTGTTCATAAACCACGATAATTCTGGAGAGATAGCTGGTGGATTGCAGTATCACTGAAATCGCTTTCAATCATTTATACCAAGTATTCCATCATTTGCAATACTTTAATAATGAGGAGGGTACAAAAAAGGGGGGGAGTCTATGCAAATCTTAGAACAACTCTTCATAGACGGCATCCACAAATTACGTAACGCTCTAGGGGGGGGAGTAGGCTAAAGCGTTACGGTTCATACAAAAATTTTAAATTTTTCATACAAAAAGCGTTGCGAAGGGTGGGAGGGGGTCAAAAAATTCTGATTTCAGCGTTACGCAATAAATGAACGCTGCCATATTGAATTTCCAGTAAAAAACATAACATGGCACATGAATTCTGCTGTCCTGAATATAAAACACTGTGTCGGGTTATTGATTAGATTTGATTTTTAAATAAAAAATGCAAAATGTTCAAGTATATTTTGAAAATGACCTGGGGCAGACATAAACATTCTGAAAACGCCATTATTTTTGTTTATTTTTATACTTTCAAGCACGGGGTGTCCCGTCTTTGTGCATTCAGATCGACTTTTTTTGTCGAACAGTGAATGGATTTATCCCTCAAAGCAATTTTCAGCGATAAGCTGCCTTGCGATTTTATCCGTCCACAAAACAAAGCGAAAATAGATGGGGAGCCGGATCCTATTCTTGGCACTTTTGATTCACTTCGACAGTGGGGTAGCTACACAACCCACATTTGACCACAATATGCAAAGCATTGAAGTGCTTCTTATAGCACAGTTTTAGACAATTCGACCAAGAAAAACCCCCAATGTCAAAGTGAATCATGGAAATCCCCAAGTAGCTCGGCACCCTAATTGCTCTTTTTCACAGCTGTGAGAAGTTTTTTCTCTTTTTCCTATCAATAAAGAACTTATCTTGTATCCATCGCCACGAGCAGCAGTTGTTTTTATGCACCAAATTACCCACTATTTCCGTCAATGTTGGTGTGGTAGCATGACTAGCGTGCACGCATCGCGGTTGTTTTAGCAATGTTCTAGGTTTGAATCCCATCGCCGGCACTAGTTTTTATTTGTCCACATAGTGAGAATTCTACGGAGCAGTTGGTGAGCGAAAATATGATGGAGTGAAAAAGAAATTATCCCCAGTGTGGAATGATTGTCGGTTATTATCCTCCGTTGTGTAACTCTAGGGAAAATTAGTGAGAGCGAAAAATGATGTTCGCGTGAGGAAGCGAAAAAGCATTCTCTTTACGTGCGAAAAATCGTAGATTTCGCATCATTGATACGAAAATTCAGATCCCTGCTTATACGATACTTGGTTCACTGGGATGGTTTTACCATGTCTGTAGTCGATATCAGATTGACGGAAAAGATTTCTGTCATATGTACCTGAAAGACGGGTGAAATGTACTACATTGTTATTTTCTCTGAAATTCCATGGTAGTTTTAAGAATGGGCGTAGTTAGATATAATAGTAATTATTACCACAGGTTTTTTTTCCAGTGTAGGGACAGAGTGGTATTCTACTAAAAATAAAAACAGAGTGTTCACAGCACTCCTCGGTTCGTGGGTTGGATTCAGCCTTTCCCAAACTTCACTAATGCTTTGATCGTTACTCTAAATGCATTTCAAGTTATTGATCGTAGGATCTTCAAAACCTAGTTGCTAGATATTTGTAAGCACTTCTTTATTCTCCTAATATTCACTGAAACTTCGAACTTAGATGCAACTACCAATTCATTCGAACCGAACTATTTATTTACCGTTCTTTATTGCCTGAAAATTTGTTGGCTACTGACGAGCAAATGCTTACTTAATCGCATCTACATATCGCTTCGGTTTATTACCTACATTTAAATCCGAGTTTTAAAAAAGTGTTGTGTATTCATTTTATGTGTGTTATCAGTAGATGCATGTGTACTTATAACTGTTCAGTGTTGTGTAGTTCAACCGTGTGTATTACAGTTTTATCGTTTTTAATCCTAGCTGCAAGTTTTAATTCACTGATTCACAGGCTTGATAAATTCAAATGATAAATTAAGTAGATCTTCATGGGCAATCGGTGAACACAGAGTAAACAGAACAATTCAATTTGTCAGTAAATAGGACAAGCATGTTCATCAGGAATTCTCCTTGAGATTTTTTTCTTCTACAAATCTATGCATGCTACATGAATTTCATTTTTTTTTTAGGAGACTACACTTTGACTGTGCATTAGGGTGCAGCCTAGGTTGCGGTTTATTTTTCGAAAGTTCCTAAAACCAAAAGTTTGTGTGCTCTTCTGAATACCAATTACATAAAAAACAAAACCTCTTAATTTGGGGCCTAAATATTATGATTTAGAGGTGGCTCAAGTTTTTGCTTTATTTTATATGACTTCCAGTGAAATTTACATTATTTTGTTATTCTTGGACCAATTCCGCATCTTACAGCCATTCTATTCTACAATAGTCCGAATCGAAAATTTATCAGGAAAAAGGTGTTTTCTCTGAAAAGTTGTCCGTAATTGAATTTTGCATCTTCTTAGAAATAACTTAAACTGGATAACCCTTAGGGATGGTACACAAATTATGTCACGCTAAATTTCAACTTTTTTGACCCCCCCCCCTTTGTCACGTTTTTTGTATGAGTCCTCCGAAATTTTTGTAAGGCTTGTCACGCTTGGCTTGACCCCCTCCCCCCCTCGGAACGTGACGTAATATGTGCATGATCCCTTACTTAAGCTTAAATTTTGAATCAAACTTTTTTGTTTGAGAAAGTTTGTGGCTGCACTATTCTGCAAACTTTTAGAAAATGATATTATGAATAATTTTTTCGTAGAAATTTTTGATATAACTAATCATTTGAACTAAGTTGATTGATTCTGAAAGTTTTAACTTAGGGTGAACTCCAAAAAACAGTTTTTTGTCTAACTTTTTTGTTTTAAGTTTTACGTGAATGTGGGCTCCAGAAGAGTTTTTATAGAGGAAGTAATGATACACATTTAAGTTGAACATTTGTATTTCTAGCTATTTCGAAGTTATACACAAATTTGAGTGAAATTGTCTTTAGATTCCCATAACTGATTAAATTGATTAATTTTTTTGTTTATTTCAGCGGCATTCGAAAAACCACCATTTCTGTCAAAACTGTGAGAGCGTCGTGGGTTCGAATCCCACCGGTCGAGGATCTTTTCGGGTTGGAAATTTTCTCGACTTCCCAGGGCATAGAGTATCTTCGTACCTGCCACACGATATACACATGCAAAATGGTCAATTGGCATAGAAAGCTCTCAGTTAATAACTGTGGAAGTGCTCATAAGAACACTAAGCTGAGAAGCCGGCTTTGTCCCAGTTGGGAAGTAACGCCAGAAATAAAAAGAAGTGAGAGCGTCATTTTTGTAAATTGAGAAAATTCACCATAAAAATACACCTAAAAAACTTCAAAAATACACACCTCAGTCAAAATTCGCCTGGAACTCATAATATTTTTAAGTTATCGGCGTGCTGTATTCATCCCCAGAAACATCGGATTTCTTCAAATACCAGATGTGTATCATTACTTCCTCTACAAATCTTCTCAAGACCACATTCACGTTAAACTGAAAAAAGTGAGACCCAAATTTTCGGGTCCACCCCAAGTTAAAAGTTTCAGAATCAATTCTCGAAAACTTATTCATACAGACTCAAGTCAAAAGAGTATACAAACTTACTTTATCGATCCTACGTGTTAAGCAGGCGGAATTCTACACGTACCGCTTTGTACCAACTCAACTTTTCACTTTTAGAACGTTTAATTTCCGGATTTACAAAACGACGAAAGTAAGATTTTCAACTTTCGCAACCTAACCACTACTTTCGCCGCCCCGCTGTATGGAGAGACAAAGTGACTTAACCACGAATCAAAACAAAACACTACTTGAGCCGATTTTACACTGGTAGAAAAACGTCGAAAGTAACTGAATGAAACGGCTAATCATTTTCTTATAAATAATTTTGAGGGAAATAATAGAAACTACCTAGTTTTTGAACGTGAGCTGAGTGTATGCAAAATTTAAGCGAAGTACACGGCAAAAAAATGTTAAAAAGGTGATTCATTTTAAAACAGTTTTAGAAGATAGATTGTGATTTTTCCTAATTAATTTTCTCAAAACCGTATAAAAGTTACTTACGTCGATTTGAAAAAGTAATCGAGAATTAATTTAGCTCAAATGGGGAGTTAGATCAAAAGTATCTTCGACAAAATTGTTCAAAAAACGTTTTCTAAAAAAAATTTTGAGTTAAAATTAAATCCAAAATGAGGGCTAACCAACTCAAGTTTTTAAGATGATGTAAGACTCAATTACGGACAACTTCTCTGAAGCCATCATACGACATTAACATCAGCAAGAACAGAGAAAACACTATTCGGAGCATTGTGCATTCATTTTAAAATTTAATTTATGAATCGTTTGAAGTACATTAAATTTGTTCAAAACTATAACTTATATTAGTAAAACATAGTTTTCTCAATTTTATGAAAAAATTTCTTGAATAATTAATTGATTAATTAACTACAGTGAACTCTCCCTTGCGTATCTTGATCGGAGTAAGAGAACTAGGTTTCATGATTCCTTTGATTGCATTTGTCCTGGTTTTGTGTTCTATAACTCGATGAATACTTGCCCAACTCATTGGTCCTTTTAATATAGAGTTAGGGAAAAGTGTAGAAAAAAAATGCTTTCTTAGTTCCTACTATGTATGATAATTGTTAATAAAGAATTTCTTCAAAGTCTTATACAAAATAATATTAGAAATTCCATTACAAATCTTGACTTCAATCATGCTAAAAAGTTACATAGTTTTCATCATAATGTTTCAATAATTTTCTAAAATTCCACAATACGTCTAAAATTTCCCTTTCGATTTCGCTTTTTCCCCCAACACTCCATTAAAAATTTTCCAAAAAAATATTGCATAAAAGCTACACGCTATTATTTCAATTACATTCAAATTGACATCCAATCTTTTCAGTTCCAGGTTCTTCTTCAGAAAATTCTTATCATGATGAAAATCATAAAAATAATTTATAACTTCCTAAATTATTCATTCTAAAAATCGACAAAATGTAACTGTAACTAAAAATATCTCAAAGAAATCTTAGCGAAAAATCATTATCTTAAAGTCGAGTCTAGTACACGACACTGAAGACGGCCTTACAGTTGAGGTCGAAATACGCGTATCTGTCAAAGGATACAAACTCTAGTGGAATTAAATGGTATAGCACTAAATTCGGTTTTTTCATCTGCTTAAAATCCTTGTTATGTGTATTTTTAGGAATTACAAAAATGGTAAAGGAAACAATATAGGAATGTTCGGGAAAATAAATGTAGAAGAGAAATTTCTACTTGAAATCACAATAAAAATATGAATATATGAATGGCAAACAGAACAAAAATGGTGAACATATTCTTTGGGATGTTTAAGAAATTTTTTGAACATCCCTTGACAGAATCATATTTCAGTTATACTTTAAAAAAAAAGTTTCATTGGAATATGTCCATGAATTTTTATCAACTATTTGGGTTACAATTGTGGTGGAAATCATCAGCAAGAATTCTACTATATTTCAGTTATACAAAAATATCTTTTTATAATCGAAATATCTTTTTTATAATTATTATAAACTTATTGGAATAAAATTATGTTTTTTAAGTAATTTTAGATGTGATTATTGTTTTTATCAATGTTCGGTAGAACTTCTAAAGGAGCAGCATAACTCTAGCATAATCCATTAGAAAATACTTCAAGCTATCTCATACAAATAAAATAACATCATAGTCACAAAAACTGAAAAAAAAAAATTTGCACAGTTAATTAATGATCATGTAGGCAATTCCCGGCTAAAGAAACTTGCTGCTATAAGGTTTTAACGTTTTGAACATGTAAACTTCATAACGTTAAAACCTGACAAAATTTTGTCAAATTTTCTTTTATAAATTTCTCCACAAGATTCAACAAATTTAAAAATCACTTAAGAAATTTTACCAAAATGCACAGAAAGATCCTCTGTTAACTGAAAAATAAGAAGCTGCTGTAACCGTTTCCTAATGATTTCCTAAAAACAACCAAGATAATTTATATACCTTTGGGGAAAAAAAATACTCCAAGAAGATCCCCAGAAATTTGTGGATGAAGATTAAAATCAATTCCTTCAAAAATGTTGCCATGGACTTCGCCAAAAACTATGGAGGAAGAAATTCTTCCAGATTGAGAATACGAATAGCTTCAGATTTTTTTCACTTTAACAAACGTCTAAAATTTCCATTCCATATAAAAAATAATGCAAGCGAGATATATCGCCAATAAGTGAAAATAGCCTCGAATCAATCAACCAGATATTGCTGAAGGAATTGAGCTATTTTTTACCAAAATCTCAAAGCTAACCCCTCTACCGGCACAATACAAATATACAAATATACAAATCGCGATAACTTTTTTTTCTCGATATTTTTTCACCATTTTTCCACAAGTTCTAAAAAAAACTCCTCTAGTTTAAGAATCTGTGTCGATATTAATGATTGATCGTCTGGATCCGGTGATATTCCAAAATTCCTTAGGGGACCGACGTGTTGCCAAAACCCACGTTAATTTCTCCGGCTCGCTCTCTGATATTTACACATCGGAACAATATACTGATAAGAGTATGTTGTGATAAAATGAAGCAATTTGGTGCAGCCTTCTTTGAGTAATGAGCATTAGGTTTCTGGTTCCACTCTGGCCAAACAAAGATCTAGAGAAGTTCTCTATAAAAACATCATAATTTCCATTTATCTCCAAGAATACTCTAGCAATTTGTATGATTTTTTTAGAGTAGCTCCTTATTACCTGGCATTGCATATCCCACATTTATTTATTTATTTATTTATTTATTTTTTTTTTTTGATAAATTGACCAAAAACAAATTGGCCGTCAAAGACATTTTATATGGAGAATGTCGGTCCCCCAGAAACATCCGATATCTTCAAAACCAGGTCACCAATGATTGATATCAACAAGGAAGAAGAGTTGTATGATCCATATACATATCCATTTAAGAAGATTCTTAAAACGAAATTCTGGGGAAAACTGTGGAAACATTTTTGTAGGAATGTTTACAAAACAGCTTGAAAAATACAATGATTTATCATGGAAGAAACAATGACGAAATCTATTAGAGAATTTATGAATAATTCACTCAAGATAATAATGGAGGAATATGAATCTATCTAAACAAATAAAAATGAAATGGTGTTTGAATGTCACGAAATAGCTTGAAAACGAGGTAATGGAATAGTCTAACTCTTTCAGTTCATGAAGTGTTCCGACGTGTTTGTGTGTATAAAAACTAAAGTGCCAAATTTTCTGAACTAAACTGAGTATCTATTCATCACTCTCACTTTCCTGCAATAACAAGAATTACTGACTGCTTGCTACCTACCAGCAATATACGACTTCCAAATTACAAAACACGCAGCATCCCACAAATCAACCGAAACCAGTAGCTATACGCACAAACCACCAGGGACCTGCCTCGCTTCGCACAAAAGAAAATTACCGCATTTTGGTGCACAATTAGCCCTAAACAGACGCTCGTGGTGGGTAGTTCTTTTACTGCTTCGGGCTATCTTACAATATGATTGCACGTGCCACCACCCACCTCCACCCAATCACCCGAGCCCTACCCACGCGTCATTGAATCGAATCGCAGCAGCAGAAGATTGGCCTCCGCCGCCGCCGCCACCGCCTGCTATATTATCCGGTGATTAGCGATTGTTGTATTGAATTAATTTTCGGGTTGCGCTGTTCGGTTGTCATCGTTACACGCATCTCGCACACAATAGATAAGGTGATTATCTTGTTATTGTTTGGCCGGGCTTTATTAATATTTCATATGTTTTCTCGACGGTCAGGATTTGTCGGAACAACACCGGAAGATAACATCAAAGGTATCGAGTTCGGATTACTGCGACCGGGAGGACGAGGATGATCACTTGTGGGGTTTCACGCTGAGTTTCATCTTCGAAAGACCTGATAACGTTGGGTTTCTTTGCTCGAAATTGAACACATGTTTCCATGTTTGCAATGCAAATTTCGCGTCTCGCTGACGGTTAATTGGAAAATAAACGCTTGCTTTTTGATGTCGATAACGGAATTAGCTTCCCCCTCTCCATCGCTGACAAGTCAACAATGCACTTCGAAACCCTCCATTAGCGCTGGCGATAACTTCATTACCACTGCTCGAAAATTTTTCGCCATCCGGCTTTTGAAGTCCGACGCGTTTCGTTTACGAGCGTTTCCAGGCCGAAACGCAAATCACAGAGTCGCTATTTTTTAATGAAACTTTGTTTTCATAGTAACGGCTTATTTGATAGACTTTTTTCAAAACGTTTTGTAAAAAATATAGAAAACTTTTGATGGTAAATGTCGTATCGGATAATGAATAATCATAAGAAAAGTTACATTTGGATTAATATTAGTCAGTCTGAAAATGCCGTTTCTATTTGCGTTTCAAGCTGGAAATGCTCTAATGCGTTCGATGTGCGGGCACCCTTTCCTTTTGGGGTGAATTTTTCTGTACCCGGTGTAAATTGACACCGCCGCACACGCAACGCAGCCCAAAAGGGAGTTTGGAATGGTTTTCCCTCCAAGAACTTACTCAAATGCCGACATTTGCCGGTTGATTGAGATGGTATCACGTTTCTCCTGCGAGCAAAGTTCCTTCAGAGAGCAACAGCATCGAGCAGCACATGGGCAAAGTAATTGAATAATTGGCGC
Organism: Aedes aegypti; assembly: GCF_002204515.2. NCBI lineage: Eukaryota > Metazoa > Arthropoda > Insecta > Diptera > Culicidae > Aedes > Aedes aegypti. The sequence continues at coordinate 5,469,561 of NC_035107.1, forward strand.
TATCAGTTGTAAAACATATCAAGCATGCTCAAAGTGTTGCCCAACCTGACTTGCCCCTCTGGGTGCCCCCAGATTGCCTTTCCCTTCCAACTTCAAGCGTTGGTAATGGACCATGGCAATAACGAAGTTAACCAATCGACTTTCAACAAATAAAGTGTCTATCATCATCACCATCACCATCATCGACACCCACTCGAAGAATGCTTCTTTCGGTTCCGAGTGCTGAGCATGGGCATAACCAGGATTTTACATATACATAGGGTGATGTGCTAGTATCCATCGTATTAAGCTTTACTAAGTGAGAACCTGCAATTTTCCCAGTATTGCAGTGAATGATGCTGATACAAACCGATGCCCAACAATTCTTTCCCAAAACGGCTTTCACATTGTACAATAAGATTTTGATAAATCTTGATCGTCTTTTTGGAAATAATGCAATGAAATTGCATCTCATATTCGTTATGTCGTTCTCATTTCTATCGCAATCAGTTTTCAGATTCGTCTCACAACTTAGGCTCACTGTGATATAGTGAGTGGTCAAAATACAACATATCAACGCTGATATAAATGTTTTACTAGAATCGGGCATCTCCCTCAATGCCTTCAGCATGATGATTTTAATTTCCTTTGAAATGCATTGTTTGCCATAAAAATTCAGCTCAAACATGTAAACACAACTCCTTTTGACCGAACAATCATGGCAGCTGCTCACAGTGCAGCGAAAACAACACAATCAAAGGAACCGTTTTCTACACCTAGCATCGCGCACAAGCTTTTTTTTCAGTACGACGGATTGAACTTTGTTTACATTCTCAATTATACACGATCGTTGCGGAAATTTAATAAAATTTCGTAAAATATAGAACTTTTACAGCGTGAGATTGGAATGAAATCCTTCAGTATAAAAGTTAATTAAATTATTCACTTAATTGAACTGAAGTTATTTATCGAAATACAGTAGTTTTATTGCAATTTTGGTGTACAAGTGTACGAACCATATCAGCTTTCACAAAATTACACTTGGACAATGAATCTATGTTGCAAGTATGTTTGAATATCCGCCGTAGTGGAACATTTGAAGTTCAGTACGACGAATAATAGCGCTTACGACGAAGTGGAACGAAACCCTATGGCAAATACTGTAGAAACTTGTTATACTGACATCGCAATGTAACGTCGAAGCTCTTCAGAGCAACTTCACAAGAGATCATCGTTGTGACGAGATGTCGTTATAAGAATGTATCGTTATGAAGAATCTCGATGTCGTTATAAAAAAGCAAATATACACATATATAGACATCCAAAATGGGATCCACGAGGAGGATTGAAGTGCCAGCGAATTCCGGAACTCAAACACTCATTAGCGATAGCATGCCTGAACTCTTCGGCGCACAACAGTTTTCGCAGCTCGTTGGCAGAACCAACGAAATTCTTGCCGTTGTCAGTGTAAATATCTGCACACAAACCACGGCGAGAAACAAAACGACGGAAAGCTTGGAGAAACTTAGCCGTACTGAGATCCACTACAAGTTCTAAGTGGACTGCCTTCGTACTAAAGCACACAAATACTGAAATATAGGCCTTCGGTGGCGCGTCTCGACGATGGCGTGGCTTCAAATAGATCGGAACCCAAAAGTCGATTCCGACTACGGAGAATGGCCGCGATGCTGTGACACGTTGTGACGGAAGTTCGGCCATGAACTGTTCGATTGCTTTGGGTTTTGCTCGGAAACATGTCACGCAGTTGTGAACAATCCGCCGAGTATTATTTCTGCCTCTCAGGATCCAAAATAGCAGCCGAAGAGTGTTGGTGAGTAGCTGCACTGCTGCGTGAAGAAGACGTTCATGCAGACTACGAACAAGTAGTTCCGTGAACGGGTGTGAACCTGGGAGCAGAATCTGATAACGGGAATCGAAAGGTTGTGCCGAGCGATCAAGACGTCCACCGATACGAAGAACATCATCCGAGTCAATGATTGGGTGGAACCAACGAAGACGAGAGTGTGGAGAGACAGTTTGTTTTGCTCTGACAGCCTTCAATTCCGCCTGAAAGCTGTCCATTTTGGACCAAACGAACGAGAGTCAATTCAGCGCCAAGAATCTCGGCGGTAGATAGTGGCAAGGAACCGACTCGTGTAGATTTTGGTAGACGTAGATTATTGAAGTATCGCTGCCAGTACGCAGTGATCCGCAGCATATGTTGGTAGTTGGAGAATCGACCAACGTAATCTTCAACGAATGTTGGCGATGGTAACGCAGTTGCAAATGAAGCCTTCCGTGCTTCCTATGCCGCTTCTTCATCAATACTTTCACTGATCTGAATTGGCCATGATTCCTTTTCGTGTTGGAGCCATGAAGGTCCTTCCCACCATCTTTAAAGATGGCAATTGGCACTTGAGAAGCTCCGCCGCTGGCAGCCCTCTTGAAATTATATCGGCGGGATTTTCAAGACCAGCGATGTGGTTCCATTCACTGTTCTCAGTAATTTGCTGGATTTTTGAAACGCGATTGCCGACGAACGTGGACCATGTCGACGGTGTTGCCTTGAGCCAATTTAAAATGGTTGTCGAATCAACCCAGAAGTACGCCTTAGAAAAAATACGCAGCGCAGCGGAGACCTTGAGGTAAAGTTCAGCGGCTAATAGTGCACCACAAAGTTCTAATCGGGGAATGCTTTGTTGCTTGAGTGGTGCGACCTTTGAGCAAGACGTCAGAAGTGCTACCCTGACTGTCCCGGAGGTGTTTGACGATCGGATGTAAGCACATGTTCCGTAAGCAACTAAAGAGGCATCAGAAAAGATGTGCAGCTCAGCAGAGGTTGAATCTGGAACCAAGATGAACCTATCAACGCGCAATTCATTCAAACGAGGTAGTTCAGAGTAGTCTTCAATCCAGCGGCGCTTCATGTTATCTGGTAGCTCAATATCCCAGTCGTATGGCTTGTCATCTTCGTCCCTCAGACTCCAGAGTGCTTGCATGAAGACCTTGGCTACGACTACGACAGGTCCCACTAAACCGAGTGGGTCAAACAATTTGGCGATGCTAGAGAGGGAACTGCGCTTTGTAATTACAGTATCCGTGTTGAAGGAGGCTTTGGGAGCAACGTACTTCAACTGATCGGAGGCGGGCTCCCAATGCAGACCCAGGGTTTTGATGGACTGGTCTTTAGCAAAATCTACCGACGGCTCTAAGGCATGATTAGCAGGAGAAACCGGAGAAACGCCTTCTAGTACTTCCGGACAGTTGCTTGCCCATTGCCGGAGTTGCATTCCAGCTGAATTCAACATGGCGTCCATCTGCTCACGGAGTTCGATGGCTTCGTCGACAGTGCTTGCTCCGGAAAAGAAGTCGTCGACGTAAAAATCTTCGCTGGCCGCCCGAGCTGCGATTGGAAAGTTTGTTCCTTCGTCGAGTGTGATCTGTTTCAATACTCTTGTAGCAAGATATGGAGCAGAAGACGTTCCGTAGGTTACAGTCTTCAGTTTGTAGATCTGTATCGGGTCTGCTAGTGATCGGCGCCAGAAGATTCGACGGAATTGACAGTCTTCTGGAGACAGCAAAATTTGCCGATACATTTTGGCAATGTCGGCAATTAGCATGATCGGGTGCAAGCGGGATCGCATCGTGATTGCCCTTAAGTCTTCCTGTACGATTGGACCAACTAGCATAGCATCGTTCAAAGAAACTCCACTAGCGCTCTTGCACGATGCATCGAAGACGACACGAACCTTAGTGGTGGTACTCTCTTCACGAATCACCGGATGATGGGGAATAAAGTAAGCAGGCTCGGACGCTGCCTCCGCGTTATCAATTCGCTCCATGTGGCCTAGTTCCTCGTACTCATCCATGAATTTCGTATATTCTACTGGTCTCGTACCAGTCGATTTTCGATCAAGCTAAAGCGATGGAGTGCAGTGCGCCTATTGCTTCCCACCTTCTTTAGCACGTCTTCCTTGAATGGTATGCGCACCATGTACCGTCCGTCTTTACAGCGAACTGCAGTCTCAGAGAAAAACGTCTCACAATAGGCTTCGGATGGAGAAGGAACAACTGCCGAATCACCTTCAATCGTCCAAAAACGCTCCAAGTTGCGCTGCAGCTCGGCAGTTGTAGCGACGTTGCAGACTACGGGGGACCTTAAGTGTTCTTGAGATGTTTTACCGCTAATTATCCAACCAAAGACAGAATTAACAAGACAAGAAAGCGACTCGCCTAATGGAATACGTCCCGCAACGCTGAACAAATCAAAAAACACTTCCGCTCCCAATACAACGTCGATGGTTCCGGATTGATAGAAGGACGGGTCGGCTAGCTGGATACCCGTTGGAAATGACCAACTCGACGCGTCGACAGAAATTGATGGCAAATCGACAGTAACTTTGGGTAGGACAAAAGATTCGATGGTGGCGCAGTAGTTAGTGATTCTGGATTTAATGGTTGACTGGAATTTACAGCGGACCTTGGTGTCCGCTTCACCGATTCCTGCGATTGGCAAATTAACCTTGCTCAAGTGCACTTGCATTTGCTGAGCTACACGCTCCGTTGCGAAGCAACATTCGCTGCCTGAGTCAAACAAGGCGCGTACTGGATGCTCTTTCCCGCTTTCGTCTACCATGATGATAATCGCTGTAGCCAACAGGACCATCGTTCGGGATCTGTGCAGAGAAGTGCAGCTGGTGACGCCCATGTGTGCTGCGGGGGTGGATGACATTACTTCATTGTTGCTGGATGACGGGTCTGACGGCGGATACAGATTGACTACTAAATCGTAAAAGTTGAGCCAGCTCTCAACATTTCCATCGAAAATGGGCAGCTTAATATCGGGTAGCTTAACATGGCAAACTTGATTTTGGTCTGACGGTCGTGCTGCCGGCAACGAATCGTTTTGGTTCAGTTGAAGTAACGTACCTTTTGCCTTATAGTATAACCGCTCTACGTCTGTGCGCTCTTTCAGGTATCCTTCCAAAATTTCATCAACTTCTTCCAGCGTCTCAAGTTCCCCCTGTACTTCATTAAACTCGTTCCACAATGCGATGAGATTTTCTAAGCGCACTGCCACCTCGCGCTTATCCCGATCGGCTTGATAACTAGTGAGGAATGACCCAATCGCGGACAGGGATGCAAGGATGCTGCGTTTGCGGTTTTCCAAGCCTCGTAGTTTCCTCTCAGCAGCTGACATATTCGCAATCTTTGATGAAAATCTGTAACTAGGGAACAGCGTAGACCACACGAGACGATTTAAACTTGAAGGAACTCTAATTACCTGATATCAGGTAAATATTGCCTTGATTTTTAAGAATGGCTCCTCGCCGATTGCGCCAATCGCAGTTGACGGAAAATTATGCTTCTATTGGTATCGTCGTGGAAGTTGTTTTAGCTGTTTGTTGGTTGTAGAATATTCCTGCAGGCCACTGCTAGTCCTGATTATCAGTGGGTGAATTTCGTTGCTCAGAGCATCAACCAAACAAAAATTACAGCATCCAAACAGCAGAAAAGGGGACAAGCAAAAAAGGATCACGGTAGAACATTCCACATAACGTTGGATTGCATGGAATTGCACTCACCTGGGTGAGGCATGAAAATGCCTGGTATTAATTCCAATTAGAAACAGTGTGGACTGTGAGATGGCGCATTCGCCATACAGTTTGTACAAAATGACTAGCAGAATCTTAATAATTAGATGATCAATGGAGACGATTCCCCATTTCTGGTCTGAGCGGAATTTTCTCGACGCTCAATCCGGCTCGAAGGACCAATGTTTAATCTTCAGGGAACTAGCGGACTCTGCCTTCACTTTCCTTTGATGGTCTATTTCTATGGATTCACACTTTCAACACAGAATTGCTTGCACGGTAGATTTAAACAAAGCTTTATTCTTATTCACAACCAACTCGCGCATTTATTCTTAAGATTAAATGTTTGTAACTTAATTTATTGGTTTTAACTTAATCTAGCATAACATAACAACGAGAATTTTGACATTGATCACAACAAACTAACGAAAACGTAGATTCGACACGATGGGTCACTGTGGTCACACGCCTTACGACGACGGAGGATCGATCTGCACTGGTTCGGTTGGGGTATTTGATGAGAGCCAAGAGTGTAGTGTGTCATCCCTCTCTCGTCTATGCCGGTCATGTATTGAGTAGATGTGGATGATGAACAACAGAGAACTTCATCTCACACATGTAGGGTCACCTAGTCTATGTGTACTGACCAATCGATGGTTGATCGTCGAGTGACTACGTTGGTGATAGATGGGTGACAATCCACAGATAAGAGGACATGATATCCAACACTACTGTATTAATAATAACATTATTTCAATAAGGTTTCTGTTCAATTGACCTCCCACATATCTATAGCGAAAGATCCATCTAGATAGGGAGCAATCTAGACCGAAAAAAATAATGCTAGATTGAAAAAATCTTCGATACCAAAAAACAAAACTCTGGATGGCATTTATGAGTCATACAATTGCAATTTTTCACTAAAATTTGATCTTGTAATTTTCGATAGTTGGCATATCAAAATATGGAGGCAAATCTACAGTAATAATCAACTAGATCACTTCAAGATAAACCGCAACATTGCGCTCACGGCTTAAGCAAAGACAAATTAAAGACCTCCATGTCCCTTACAATCCATTTTTGAACCAATTTACGATCTTTCAGCTACATACGAAAGAAATGGAACTGATGAAGGGAACCCTGGTCATTTTTTGTAATTATGTACCCGGAAACTGTTTCAGAAAGAACTGGTACATATCAGAAGTTCATACGCATGTATGGAACGACAGTTCAAATTTCATTATTTTTCATTCTGGATCTGAATAGACGCCATGCCAAATACCAAACATACGTTACGTCCCAACCAAATCAGAGCCTGCTGCTCAGCTTAAGTGTTCCTATGATAACTTTAAGAGTTATTTACTGAAAGCTATCTCTGCCGTTTGAACATTTTTGCATGAGTAGATCGTGTGGCAGGTACAAAGATACTTATGAGGAAAATAACTAAAGTCCTTTTACAAATTTTCAAAAACCCGTTTTTTTGCTCAAAATTGAAGTATTGCTCAAGAAAATTTGTCATTGCATTGCACTTGTCATCAGTAATACGATTTTTACGAGGATATCTTTAAAATTGAACGTAAAAAATGGTTTTAAATTGATGACGATATAGTCAACAGTTCTCTGCAGCTATTTCTCCGGGGATTCCACTAGGGATGTCACCAGTGATTCCTCCAGGGATCCCTCCGGGAAAAACTTTTGTACACTATGATGTTTGAGAGGGCGCTAGGTATACCTTCAGCAATTCCTCCAGGAATTATCGCAGGGATTTGTACAGGAAATCTCTGCAGAGATTTTTCTAGAAAATTTACGAGGAGTGTCTGCAGAAATGCCTCCAGTGAATCCTTCATAGATTCCTCAAGTAAAATTTCTACTGGGATTTCTCCAATGGGTCTTCCAGGAATCGTTTTAATAATTCCTCCAGGAATTCGGAATTCTTCAAGCGATTTGTCCTTAAATTCTTTCAGAGAAAGACTCCTCCAAGAATTCACCAAAGAAAAACTGTATAGAGCTCTTTGCAAAGATGTCTCCAAGTCTTTCTACAGGGATTACACTAGAACTATCTCTTATAGGATTACTCCAGATATTTGCTCGATGGATCCCTCCAAGGATACATGCGAGGATTTCCTCCAGGTAGTCCTCTTCAGGGCTCCATGGATTCCTCCAGGGATCGCTCTAGCGATTCCATCAGGAATTCTGCCAGGAATGCTTGTTTCACGAATTCTTTTGAGGGGTGCCTCCAGGAATTCCTTAAAAAACACCTCTTGGAAAATCGCTATGTGAATTACTCTAATGATTTGAAATTTCTTCAGAGATTCGTTTTGGCATTCTAATATTTTATCAGAAAATACTCTAAGAATGTCTCATTAGGAAAATCTCCAACTAGATACCCCTAGGAAATTTTTTCATGGGTTTCTCCAGATATCTCTCCAATGATTTATACAGAAATTTCCACGAAGGAATTTCTCCAGAAATATCTCTGCAGGGATTTCTTCTGCAAAATCTTCACAGTGATTCGTCAAGTAATCCTAGAAGGACTACTCCAGGAATATTTACAAGGATTCCTCCTGAGATGTTCCCAGGGATTCCTTCAGCATTCTTCTTCGTTTTATTTGGCTTTACATCAATTATCTTAATAAAGCCTCGCCAACAATATTTCGCCAATTCTCTCGGTTCATGGTCGCTTCTCTCCATCCTCGACTGTGACCCACGCTCTCCAGGTCCTGGTGCACCTGGTCAATCCACCTAGCTCGCTGCGCCCCACGCCTTCTTGTTCCGACCGGATTCGTAGCGAACACCATTTTTACAGGGTTGTTGTCCGGCATTCTTGCAACATGCCCTGTCCAGCGTATCCTTCCAGCTTTAGCTACCTTCACGATACTGGGTTCGCCGTAGAGTTGAGCGAGCTCGTGATTCATCCTTCGCCGCCACACGCCGTTCTCCTGTACGCCGCCGAAGATCGTCCTTAGCACTCGGCGTTCGAAAACCCCAAGAGCTTGCAAGTCCTCCTCGAGCATAGTCCACGTCTCATGCCCATAGAGGACTACCGGTCTTATGAGCGTTTTGTACATCGTGCATTTGGTACGGGGGTGAATCTTTCTTGGCCGCAGTTTCTTCTGGAGCCCATAGTAGGCACGACTTCCGCTGATGATGCGCCTTCGTATTTCCCGACTAACATTGTTGTCAGCCGTCAACAAGGCTCCGAGGTAAACGAACTCGTCCACCACCTCGAAGGTATCCCCGTCTATCGTAACACTGCTTCCTAGGCGGGCCCTGTCGCGCTCAGTTCCGCCAACCAGCATGTACTTTGTTTTCAACGCATTCACCATTAGCTCGACTCTTGTTGCTTCGCGTTTCAGGCGGGTGAACAAATCTGCCACCGTTTCAAATTTTCTCCCAATAATATCCATGTCGTCCGCGAAGCAAACAAATTGTCCGGATCTCGTGAAAATCGTGCCTCGACTGTTAAGTCCGGCTCTCCGCATGACACCTTCAAGCGCAATATTGAACAACAGGCACGAAAGTCCATTGCCCTGTCGTAGTCCCCGCCGAGACTCGAACGTACTGGAGTGTTCGCCCGAGATCTTCACGCATTTTTGCACACCGTCCATCGTTGCTCTGATCAATCTTGTGAGCTTCCCGGGAAAGCTGTTCTCGTCCATGATTTTCCATAGCTCTATGCGGTCGATACTATCGTATGCCGCCTTGAAATCGATGAACAAATGGTGCGTAGGGACCTGGTACTCACGGCATTTCTGGAGGATTTGCCGCACGGAAAAGATCTGGTCCGTTGTCGAGCGGCCGTCGATGAAACTTGCTTGATAGCTTCCCACAAACTCGTTTGCTATAGGTGATAGACGACGGAAGAGAATCTGGGATAGCACTTTGTAGGCGGCGTTTAGGATGGTGATTGCACGATAATTTTCACACTCCAGTTTGTCGCCCTTTTTGTAGATAGGGCATATAACGCCTTGCTTCCACTCCTCCGGTAGCTGATCCGTTTCCCAGATTCTGACTATCAGCCGATGCAGACAAGCGGCCAACCTGTCCGGGCCCATCTTGATGAGTACGGCTCCGATACCATCCTTGCCAGCGGCCTTGTTATTCTTGAGCTGTTGAATGGCATCCTTAACTTCCCCCATCGTGGGAGCTGGTTGATTTCCGCTGTCCACTGTGCTGACGTAGTCATCGCTTTCGTTGTCATGACCTTCTGTGCCTGTGTTCTCTGCGCCATTCAGGTGTTCGTCGTAGTGCTGCTTCCACCTTTCAATCACCTCGCGTCCGTCCGTCAAGATGCTCCCATCCTTATCCCGGCACATCTCAGCTCGCGGCACGAAGCCTTTGCGGGATGTGTTGAGCTTCTGATAGAACTTCCGCGTTTCTTGAGAACGGTACAGCAACTCCATCTCTTGGCATTCCACCTCTTCCAGGCGGCGCTTTTTGTCCCGGAATAGGCGGGTTTGCTGTTTCCGCTTCAGTCTGTATCGTTCCACGTTTTGCCGCGTACCATGCTGCAGCATTGCAGCCCGCGCTGCATTCTTCTCCTCTAAAACGTCCTGGCACTCCTCGTCGAACCAATCGTTTCTTGAGCTCCGTTCCACATATCTGACAACGCTTTCGGCAGCGTCGTTAATGGCTGCTTTGACTGTCCTCCAGCAGTCCTCAAGAGGGGCCCTATCGAGCTCGCCCTCATCCGGCAACGCTGCCTCAAGATGCTGCGCGTACGCATTGGCGACATCCGGTTGTTTCAGCCACTCGAGATTGTACCGGGACGGGCGTCGGTACCGTACATCATTGATGACGGATAGTTTTGGGCGCAGTTTCATCATCATCAGGTAGTGGTCGGAGTCAATGTTAGCGCCACGATAGGCTCTGACGTCGGTCCTTGTCATCATCAGTGCTTCCGGAGTGTGGGCTATGCATGTTGATTATGCTGAAGTTAAAGAATCGGCCTTTGATTCTTAACTTGCACATTCGTTCATTGATCGGCCACCACCCGATCACGCGCCTTTGCATATCACCCATCACTATGAAAGCTGTTCCCAGCTCGCGTGTGTTGCCGCAGCTCTGGTAGATGGTATGATTACCTCTAAACGTTCGCACCAATGCTCCTGTCCAGCACACCTCCTGCAGCGCTACGAAGTCGAAACCGCGGGTCTTCAGTACATCGGAGAGTATGCGAGTACTCCAATGAAGTTGAGAGATCTGCAGTTCCACGTACCGAGTTTCCAATCGCTAGTTCATTTTCGTCGCTGTGGTCTTTGCCGATTGTTCCGGTCCGTATTCTCTCGTTGACGTTCCTGTGCTGATGTGTTTTTACGGTTGGCTTGCAGGGCCTGACATCAACCCCCTAGATTTCCGGAGGACCATTCCCCCTAAATGTTCGGAGGGCCATAGTACGCAGTTTAGCTTAGAGTCCTTCTCTGGCACTCGGACGATGATCAGCCGCCCCTGACATGGGGAACAGACGCTGTTGTGAGCCGCTCCTAACATGGAGTACAAACGCTCAAGGTTTCCAGAAGCAAGAGCAAAAGCAAACCCCCCCCCTTCCCTGTCAGCATACGACCAAAGATCCCACCGGGGGTTTATTACCCGATCTTCCCCAAGGTTACTCGTACCCGGCCAGTACCACGAGGAGGTAGGGATAGGAGTTGCTGGGCAAGAGGCTAAGAACCGCACAAAGGGGTACGCGAGGTACCAATGGTACGCCATGCCCAGCCATTTACCGCGCCGGATTCCTTCAGCAATTTACCCCGGTAATCCTTCAAAGATCCCTTCATCAATTAACGCAGGTAACCTTTCATTAATTCATTCAGCAATTTACCCAGAAAATCCATCAGATATTCCAACAGAAATTTCTCCATAGACTCCTCCAGGGATTCTTCCTGGAAAATTTCTCCAGGGATTTCTCCAGAGATTTACTCAGCAATTTCTTTAGGAATTTCTCCAAGAATTACTTCAGGAAAATCTACATGCGTTCGTCTTAAAAAGTTCCAGAGATTTCTTCATCTATTCCTACAAAGATTTCATAGGGTATTCATCTAGAGACTTCGGTATGTTTTTTTTAGAGATTTTCCAAAGCATTTTCCAAGGATTGGGAAAGGATTCTTCAAGGGATTCTCTCAGATATTCTTCTAGAGATTACTCTAAGCTTTACTTCAAAGAGAAATCCATACTTTTTTTTAAAGGGTACTATCCATGGATCCTTAGGGATTACTCTAAGGATTTCTTCATAATTTTTTTTTTTCCTCCAGGGATGCCTCAAAGATCTGGCGATTCCTCCAGGAATTTATTCATGAACTTCTTCAGTAGAGGAGATCATCGTGCAATTCTTGTAAAAATTCCTGGATGAATCGCTAAAGGCACTTCTTCTTCTTCTTCTTGGCATTAACGTCCTCACTGGGACAGAGCCTACTTCTCAGCTTAGTGTTTTTATGAGCACTCTATGAGGACTCTAACCACTCGGCTAAGGAAGGCCCTCTAAGGGTAATTTCTGATTGAAACCTTGTAGGAATTCATGAGGGAATCTCCAGAGGAGTTTGTACAGGAATTTTCAGAGGTCAATGGCGTATCTCCAGAAAAACTTCCCGGAGGATTACTTGGGAAAATCTTCATGTAGTGATTCTTGTAGCGATTTTCTTGGATATTCCTGGGAGAATTCATGAAAAAAAATCTTGAAGTAATTTATTGTAGAAACCCTGAATGAATTCCTGGCGGAACCTCTGAAAAAATCTTTGTGGAATCCCTGGAGGAATCCATGAAAAAATCTACGGAATAATTCCTGAAAGAATCTAAAGATGTCTACATGGGAAAGTTTCCGCAAGTATGCTTGGACAAATTTCTGCAGAAATCGCTGGATAAATGGCAGGAGTAATTTGTTATGATCCCTGGAGGAAATCGTGGACAAAGCCAAGATTTTTTGTAGAGATTTTCTTGGTGGAATCTTTCGAGGAGTCTCTGGTAAGATTTCTGGAGGAAGATCTATTTTTGAAAATTTTTGAAGATATCTCTGGAGGAACCTCTGGAATAAGTGCTTGAAAAGTTCCCGGAGAAATCCTTAGAGAAAATCCTGGAGGAATCTCAGTAAATATTATACTGGAGGAGTCTATGAAGGAATCACTGGAGAACTCCTCGCCAAATCTCTAGAAAAAAAAAGAAAAAATCCTTGTAGAGATTTTCCTGCAGAAATCCCTGGAATAATATTTGGAGTAATTTCTAGAGGAACTCCTAATAAAATTCCGGGAGGAATTGCTAAAGGTATTCCTGAAGCACTGGAGGAATTTTCGGAGGATTGTCTGACAAAATCGCTTGTGATTCCGATTTAGCATTTTTTTTATCTGGGTGGCCAAGATAGCCGTGGCTGTAAACACTCAGCTTTTCAGCAAGACCAAACTGAGGGACGTGGGTCGAATCCCAACGGGTTCCGAATTTTCTTGACTTCTTAAAGCATAACGTATCTTTGTACCTACAACATGATATACAAATGCAAAAATGTTCAATCGGCAGAGATAGCTATATGCTATTGAAGACTAAAACCTGATATATTGGTCGTGATTAGATTATTCTATATGACAAGATTTATATGATCAGTTTTATTCACTAATCTTCATAGTATACCAGGCTAAAATATGTTTACGCACAAACAACACAACTGTACAGGTTTTAACCAGTGATTCCCCTAAACTGTCACAAATCACTTCAAAACATCTCCCAAGAGACTTAAATAGCTTTTGTGAATAGCTAAAACAGCTGTTTTGAGACGAAAAACGAACAGGTAAGAGTAAAATATTGGTATGTGAAGCAAAACGTCAAGTGTGCACCTCATTTTGACACATCTTTTAAGACAGATTTGTTTCTTCTTTGTAAAAAAAAAATGAATGATAAAATAACAATTCGGTCATTTTGCACTCTTTAAGGCATTTTCCCAGAAATTCCCCAATGTATCCTATTGAATGTATCGCTTCAAAAACATTAAACATGTGTTTTTGAGTAGTTTTTATAAAGATATTTTTGCAAAGATTCTACCATAGCATTTCGGTGCGAAGCATAAAAAAACCCTTTAGGGATTTTTTCAGGAATATTATTAACGTTTTTCAAGAATCAATTCAATATAATTTTCAAACTTTATAATCCTCTTCGTTGGATGACCTCAATATATATCATAACGCATTACTCCTAATATAATAGGACTGTGATATAAATATTTCTTGAATTCCATCATAGATTCATCCATACATCTCTTTCGTGCAGAATTTCTCAAGAAGTTTTTGATTAAATACATCCAAAGATTATTTTCTTTTAGAGATATATCTTAGACAAATAATTCAAGAATCAAAATATTCTCTCGTTTCACCGAAATTTCTATACAGATTAATATTAGAATTTCTCCATGAATTCTTTTTTTCGTATACGATTTGTTGGGGCCTTCCTTAGCCGAGATTTTTTCATCATTATTTCTTGAATATTCTGCATACAGCCTAGAAGAAGTTCAGAAAGCATCCTTGGAGAATTTCTAGAAATAGTGCATACTATTTAAAGAAAATAATTGGAAGAAAATCTGTAACAATTTTTGGTGGAATTGCCCCCGTCTGACTACGCCCACGGTGCTGAGCGGAGCCGGTTTCGATTCTTGCCTCGGATAAGAAAACCCCGACCGTCGTCGGTGTACTTCAAAAGAACCTGATTGTAGTTTTTACCGGGCATTATTATTGTTTGATACAACAACCATTGTTCCGATAATTGAATGCTTTTGCATCTACTGAGACAGATGACAGCGATGGGCCGGAATGCATCTTCGAAACATAACCTGGCAATTACGCACACAAACTCAGGCTACCTAATCATCCAAGTAACCCTCTCTTTCGGAAACTGAAAATGGAGCCAGAGCCTACTTCACTCACCTGGAAATCTCGCTTGCACTTGTTCTCCTCGTTGTGGGTCATCTTTTTCTCGTGCTTCTTGAGGTATCGTCGTTTTGCCGCCTGCAGGTTGAACCACGTGTAGCTGAACGACTTGACGTAAGGCAGCAGTGCTTCGATGAACGGGTGAAAATCTTCCTGTTGCTGAAAGGGCGCATCCCGCCGAGCGCGAACATTGTTTGATGTCAAAAGAGTACGACACTCGAGTCAGTAAATTGGATTACACAACAAAAAGACGGAAAAGTGCAGCGTTTATGGATTTGCATTCCATCACAATCGCGCGCGGAAGTGCATCAAGCAAATTTTGTTCCTAATCAATTTCGATTCCAATTGGTGGGAGATGACGGAATTTTGTGTCGGATTTGTTCTGTCGAGTTTGCCAATCGATCGCAGTTGGCTGGATTTTGTGATTTTGGAACTTCCTGGAAGAAGGGTAACCAATCAGTGCCTACTACTGCAGTGGATTTCGTTCTACGATTATTGCTACGAATGTGCTGTTTGTTCGATGGAATGCAGACAATATGATCGAATGAATGACTCTATTGAATGTACGACATAAACTGCGCTTACCTGTGTCAGAAAAGGCCCTTTAATTGAAGACTTATTATCCATGTTGCTCAGCACTTCCTGTGCGAAAAAGAAGGGAAGAAAGCGTATTGAGAAAAGACAAATACCGGTAAGTAAACTTGTCACATTAGTCCATTGACATGTGTTTATTTTTCACAGCATTCAATTCATTTGCCAAGTGGCCTTCGGTTGTTGTATTTGAAAAGTCGAACAAGCTTCCTGTTTGATAGTCTCTTGTTGTTGCATCTTGAAACCCTCAAGACTAATAATAAGCTATACACTACTGATTTCTTAGATGATGATGATAGATTTCTTTTGGAAAAGTTTAATTTAAAGTTAAAGAAAAACATTCACCATTATCAGCATATTAAATAGCAACTTTGTGATCAATTTTCTCCAAGGCCTTCTATTGGCAGTGGAACTGCTTTGTATTTATGGGCAGTACATATTTATTTTCAGACTCATAGAAAGATCTTCGTCGATAAAATCAACATCTCATTATCTTATGTTACGGTAAATTTCAAAACGATAACGAGCCAAAGCAACAGATGAACACAAGCTTTTCTAGATTCTTTGATATTTATGTCATTTTGCCCAGATAATATAATCTATCATCCGATTGATCGAATCTCAACATTTGAATGAATTGTGTGAACAAAATCTGGCATTCTGATGTATTTTTTATGTAGATTCCGAATCAGTCGTGATACTGTACTATAACACTTGTTCGAATGGAATTTTATCGAACGGCATTTGGTCGAAAGTATTAAGGTTTTTTTAGTTGAAAGATCATTTGCTCAGCTTGAGTTTGGGAAACTTAATTGAATGGCATTTGGCCAAAGTAATATTTATCTGAAGGTACATTTGGTCCTATAATATTTGGCCAAAGCCATTAAACCAAATTTCATAGATACCATCTTATGGGCTTCCATAATGATTGTAAGTTGAAATTATTTAACTATTAGGGTGGTTGAAAAAATCGTTTCTACTTCACATCGCTCATTTGATTCTTGATCAAATTCTGAGTGTTCTCCTAACATTTAAGCTCATTTGGATGAAATCCAAGACTACACAAGCCCTTCAAATTTTGTATGGGAATTACTAGGGGAAAAGCACCAATTTTCGACCCATCCATACGATTTTGGCCTACTTTGTATGAAAATCCGAAAATTTTGCACAGAATTCTTCATTCAATCGATCATTGTGCTCATCCTTGTGCTCTTAAGTCTTTGTAGAGATTGCGCCAGATTTGGCAATGGTGCCTATTCAGATTTCATGTTCTTATGAGCAATGTTGAAGAACTTCGGAATAGATAGAAATCAATTTCTAATTACTGAGACGTCCGATTTAAAAGCGGCCTGCAACGAAGTTATAGTTAATAAATGTATAATGGTTGGTTGCCGAAGTAGGTCTTGCGATCCCAGTTGGGGGATGACTCCAAAGCCGGCGGTTTTTCGTGATCGATACTACTCGGCGTAGATCCTGTCAGTGAAGCTAGCCTACTCCGATAGAGAGATCCCCGACGGAGGAGTATCTCCCAAAACCGGTAACGTTATGCGTTGTTCTTACTCCGTTGTTGGCCGGTAAAGTGCGGAAGTCGGCCCAGCGATTCCGCTTGGAGGATGGTTTCCGGTTCATTGGCGATCCGACGACTCAAGCCGGTGATAGCTACGAACTACTCGGAATAGTCTCTGGCGTTGGATCTCACCTCCTCCGACGAAGATTTCCCCGGCAGCGGAAGATCTTCCGAACCGATGCTTTCCGGGCAGATGTCGAGGTCAGTCCTGCGATTCTGGTAGAAGGAAACTTCCGATTCACAGGCGCCTCGACGACCTTTTGCCGGTGCTACTTCGCGATCTATTCAACTAGTCCCCAACGGTGGGCCTAGTCTACCCCGACCATTTAGTCAATGCTGGTCGTTTTGTTGCCGAGGTCAGTCCTCGGCGTAGTCCACGACAGAAGATCTAGCTTACTACGATCGCGGCTCGAGGTCCTCTGGTCTTCTCGCAATTTCTGTCGCATCGATATAATTTGCGTTATCGCTCTGTTTACCGCGCGCCACGTACTTACGTGTAGACACATTTCTTGCACGATGTTGTCGGGGCTTAGATCTCCATCGCTGTTTCTGAGCATTTCGTTCTTTCCGAATTCTTCTGCGAATCTTGGGCAGTCGACAACTACATGTTGCGGTGTCTCCTCGATGTTTGGGCAATCTGGGCAGTGTGGCGAATCTGCGTGCCCGAATCTATGGTGAAACTTTCTGAAACATCCATAACCTGATAGGAACTGTGTCAGGTAGAAGTTCACCTCTCCATTCATCCATTTCTGACGTCTCTTCGTTGGTAGCAATCGATACTCCCAGGTGCTTCAATATGCGCTTCGATGCAATCACATACCTTCCGACGTTGACCTCCATCTGCTGAACCACTTTGCAGTTGCTGACTAGCATTACAGCATATCAATCTTCACCTTCCTGGGAAATCGCAGTGTAGTAGGCCGAGAAACATGTATCAATCATAGGAGGCACGTCAGATATATGTTATAATAAATGTCACTTTAGATCCAGAGCTCTAAGAAGTAACAAGTGTTTTATTGACTTCTACATTGGCGACGAAAGTGAAGGACGTTTGGCCGCCGGCAGAAAGTTCCAGCCGCAGAAGAGGAAAAAAGTGAGAATCGCGAAGCTCGAGAGTGAGAATTATTTGGAAATCATCGTTGAGCGGAACAGAAAATAGCTACGGTAATTATACCTCATGTTAATTTCAGGTGGAGAAAAATGTTTGACAGAGTGAATTGTTTCAAATTTTGACCTGAGCCAAAGGGAAGACATTCCAGTCTGGCCAGCAAAAATCTCAGACATAGAGAAAGAATGTTCTAGTCTGTCTGAGTAGTGACTAGAAACAAAGAGAATTCGGAAAATTCTAGTCTGTTCTGGAAAAATCCTGACACATAGGGATTAAAGGTAATCCAGTCTGTCCAGGTAGACAAAGGGAAATCAATTTTCAGCCTGTCTCCGAATTGAAAAGATTGCAGGGAACATAGGTTCCAGTCCAATAAATTAGTGAAGACGTAGTGAATTGTATCAAGACCGTCTGAAAAAAAAATCAACTCTGTTGTTGATGTCGCTTTGGACCTTTGCTATGCAACGGTTGAGTCTAATGGATGCAAATGAAAAGTTGATCCAATTCACGAAGAAAATAAATAACTGTCAAATAGAAGATTATTTTGAATATAATTTTATAAATTATAATTGGAATCATATTATTCCACAGTTCAATTAGCATAAGCATAAGCATAAGCATAGATGACCGTACAATTCGTAGTTGCTACTCCGTGATTGACCAGAACAATCGAAGTTGCACAGGGAATTAATGAATGGGGCTTGGGATTAGCTTACCATTCTTCAATGTGCACAAATCGAGAGCTCAAATTTAAAAGTCAATAACGGCGCCGGCCACGTCCTTACGGTCATCGGGGAAGGGAAGGAATGTTAGTGTGACTACCGTTGTTACTAGAGACCGAGATCACCTCTGCATCTCCACGGTTGTCATGGAGAGGATATTGGGTTAGTGGGATAAGGTAAAGATCTGGGAGTCACCAATGTTTGGTGATGCGAGCCATGATATAATCACGCCTAACCGGATTCGCGAAATAATTCGATAATCGCATTAAACGCCGAACAAGTGTTCGTCACTCGCCCACGCAAGAGCAAGCGACGCGATCAATAGATCAAACACTACTAGCGATCCGCGGCGCTTTTTCATTTCTCTGAGCGAACGACGCGCGACAAGTTTGATCCTGCCCCCATCGCCCGCCCCCGCAGGAGCAAGCGTCAAGGTGGAAGGATCAAACACTACTAACGAACCGATCACTTTTTCACCGCTTCACTACCGACGCGCGACATGTTTGATCCTGCCCTCATCACCCGCCCCAGCAGGAGCAAGTGTCAAGGTCGAAGGATCAAACACTACTCTATTCAAAAGATGTTTTTATTAATGACGAAAACTGAAAATTACATGTATATATTTTAAATTATATGAAACAGGAATAATGCCGACACTTGTAGTGACGAACTATACATAGTTTGTTTGAAAATTACATATGAGTATTACTGTGCATTTTGTCTCGATATGTTACAAGTTTTAAAAAATACGTCAACATTCACAATGTCGAACAATTCAAAAGATAATTTTTAATAACGTATAAAAGAGACAAATATATGTATATTGAAATTGTATAAGAAAAAAACATAATGCCGACACTTATAGTGACGAACCATACAAAGTTTGTTTTAAAATTACTTAAAAGTTACGCTTTCAAGAAAATATGTGTTATCACAAGAATGAAACGAACTCACCAGTTGGTAATCCATCCTCGACTGAACACAAAACTGATACTGACAGCAAAACTTTTTGGCGTCCCGAAAACAAACCGTCTTGCTTGTGCCTTCCAAATACCTACCCAGCAAGTCGCTCCAAAACAGAAAAAAAATCTTAGGAGCCGAAAACACGCGCGAAACCGTGAGCCAAATCTATCGGACGACGCAAAACCGAACTGTCCTGCTTGGGCTTCACGAAGCACTACCCAGCAAGACGCTTGAAAACAGGAAAAAAAAATCTCCGGCGACGAAAACATGCGCGAAACCGTGAGCCAAATTTATCGGACGACGCAAAACTGAACTGTCCTGCTTGGGCTTTACGAAGCACTACCCAGCAAGACGCTTGAAAACAGGACCATATTATTCCACAGTTCAATTTTACAATTACCCCGTTTGTTGAGAATGATGTTGGTCCTACAAGCTCACGCTGGGATCTGTGGAAAGATCAGTTCTGCGCATATCTTGCGTTGAAAAACGTAACGGATCATGAGGAAATGTACAAGGCTCTTATGTGTTTTGGAGGTCCGGATGTACGAAAAATTGCTCAAAATGTGCCATCTGTGGTCAGCAATGTTAGGGACAATCCTTACCGCATCGCGATGGAGGTTTTGGACAATTATTATGCGCCTCGTATGTCTTCGCGGTACGAGCGATTCAAATTCAGACAGATGATGTTCAATCCTGATGAGAAGATAGATCAATTCGTCATTCGGTTGAGGTCACAGGCCGCCCTTTGCAATTTTGATGACCAGCTCGATCAAATGTTGATGGACCAGATAGTTGTAGCTACACAAAATGACGATAAACTGAGAGCAAAATATCTCGAGGCTGATGTTTGCCTTGATGATATGCTGAAAATTGGTCGAACACATGAGTCAGTAAGAGCACAGGTAATGTTAAACTACTTGAAAATTATTTTAATGTGTCCCATGTAATATATATGTAATTTCACCAATTAAAAAAATAAAATAAAATAGGTTCAAGAGTTTCGTGGAAAGTCAAACGAGATTGGAGATTTGAACACCATGTAGAGCATTGACAAAAATGCAGATAAACCTAGTCGGACTTGCTTTAGGTGTCTTGGTAATCATTTCTCTAGAGATCCAGGATGTCCAGCCCGTTCATCACGTTGCAACAAATGTAAGTCTAAAGGACACTTTGCCCGGTGTTGTGATCGTTTCCGTAAATTCGAAAGTCAACAATCAAGATTCAAGAGATCGATGAAGCAAGAAACTGGGAGGACGAACGGAAAGTCTCGATTCGATAGAAAACCGAAATTCATTCGCGAAGTTGATGATGTGACCAAGCCCGTGGAGATCCGAGAAATTTTTCATCTGGAAGGCAAACGGTCAGTTCAAGCAACAGTAGGAGGTGTCAATATCAGGTTCATCATAGATACAGGTGCTGATGAAGATGTACTAAGCGAAATGGATTGGAGATGTTTGAAGCAAGTTGGATTTGAAGCTTTCGGTATTCGCAAAGGAAGTGATAAGATTTTTCATGCGTATGGTTCAAACAAAGCCCTAGTTGTACTAGGTGAAGTTGATGTGAAAATCGCAATCGAAGATCAGTCCTGCTTCACTACGCTTTACGTTTCCAAGATGGTAAATGTTCCTTACTATCGGGGAACACTGCCGAAAAGCTTGGTGTGGTAAAATTCCTCAGATCGTTGTCTGATGATACACTGCCTGCAATTAAAGGTGAGTAAAAAAATTGTGCTTTAAATTTATATTACCATTGGAAAATTATTGAAATAAATATTAAAAAATTTAGATATGTGCGTATCGATCAAAATCGATAAAAGTAAATTAATTAACTCATTACGCGTGGTAAAGATGGACAAATTATGGGTGAAATTATGAAAAAAATCCACGTGCTCGGCTGGGATTTGAACCCAGGACTCTTGTATGCTAGACGAGACAAGAGTCCTGGGTTCAAATCCCAGCCGAGCACGTGGATTTTTTTCATAATTTCACCCATAATTTGTCCATCTTTACCACGCGTAATGAGTTAATTAATTTAATAACCATGCGGATTGGATTACCGAATAGCTCAATATAAGTGTCAGTCGATAAAAGTATTCCTCCTGTTCAACAATCTTATCGTCGGATCCCTATTCCTTTAGAAGAATTAACTCTTTTGAAGCTTAAAGAACTAGAAAAACAGGACATTATAGAGCGTGTTCGAGATGCGTCAGAATGGGTATCTCCAATGATTGTAAAACGGAAAAGTTCGACTGAAGTGATAATCATAATAGATCTTCGAGAAGCTAATAAAGCTATAATAAGAGAGATTCATCCTCTTCCAACATTGGAGCAAATGGCTTGCAAACTGCGAGGAAGCAAGGTATTTTCAAAATTCGACATTAAGCAAGCATTCCACCAACTCATGTTGCGTGAAGATTGCCGTTACATCACCACATTCATCTCTCCTTTGGGTCTTATGAGATATAAGCGATTGGTTTTTGGTTTATCAGCGGCACCTGAACTTTTTCAAAAGTGTATGGAGACAATATTGGGAGAATTCCCATGGGTTATTGTGTTTATTGAAGATATCTTGATACATGCTCCCGATATAGCAACATTGAAGGTATTTTAAACTTTAGAATATTATGTTTAAATGTTAGGTTTTGATAATTTGATTTTACAAATTCGAACAGATATTGTGAAACGTCGACTAACCGAAAGGAACATATGTTAAATGATTCCAAAACAGTAGAATGTGTCTCTCAAACTGATTTTCTCGGATTTAACTTAACATCGAATGGTGTTCGCATTTCACAAGAGAAGTTACAAGCTATCAGAGAATTTCGGGAACCGCAGTCTGCCGAAGAAGTTCGAAGCTTTCTGGGTTTAGTAACATTCGTAAGTCGTCACATTCCAAATTTGTCAACTATTGCCAATCCGCTAGTAACTCTTACGAAGAAAAACATAATATTCAATTGGACGGCACACCAGAAAGCGTTTGAACTACTGAAAACTAGTTTACTAAAAGAAGAGACCTTGGCTTATTTCGATCCTGAGTTAGAAACATTCGTAGTTACTGATGCCAGCCCAGTCGGCTTAGGTGCAGTTCTGTTTCAGAAAACAAGATCGGGAGAATACAACATAATTAGTTACGCTTCAAAAACACTGTCAGATGTAGAAAAACGATACGCCCAAACGGAACGTGAAGCTTTAGCTTTAGTATGGGCACCAGAGAAGTTCCATTTTTACCTATATGGGAAGTTTTTCTGGCTCATAACAGACCACAAACCACTTGTAACGATATTCGGAGACCGATCGAAACCTTGTGCTAGGATTGACAGATGGAAGTTAAGATTGATGTCTTATGACTACAAAGTCATTTATAGACCTGGAAAATCCAACATTGCAGATCCATTATCTATAATGTGTCAAAATCAGACCTTATGCCCAAGTAGCTACGATGAGGAAAGTGAGAGAATTGTAAGGTTGATTTCGTCTGACGTTTCTCCTGTAGCAATTCCAGTTATTGGAATAATCGAAGCCACTAAAAAAGATTTAGACTTACTGGAATTAATTAAATGGTTGCCTTACCCACACAAACGCTGGCCGAAGACATTAGCTAGATACAGATTAGTTGCAAATGATCTATCAACAGACGGGCAGATAATATTGAAGAATCAGAAAATTGTCATACCCAGAAGCCTTCAGAAGAAAATTCTACAATTGACTCATGAACCACATCTTGGTATTGATGCAATGAAGCGGCGATTGAAAGAGAAAGTTTGGTGGGTGCGTATCGATACGATGGTGGATAGTTTTGTTAAGGAATGTCATGGATGTTTGCTTGTTTCGCAACCATCGGTGGAACCTATGACTCGTATTGAAATGCCATCCAAACCATGGAGGAAAATTGCCATAGATTTTATGGAAGTATTGAATGGCATTCATCTTTTGGTTGCAGTAGACTACCATTCAAGGTTTCCGGAGATTGAAATCATGACTTCTACAACGGCAAATCTGACGATATTCAGATTACGCACCATCTTTTCAAGATACGGATTCCCAGAAGAAATTGTGTGCGATAATGGTCCACCATTTCAGTCAGAAGAGTTTAAGGATTATTGCACATCAAATGATATTCGTATTAACCATTCAATTCCTTATGCACCATTTCAGAATGGTCTAGTGGATCGACAGAACAGGACCATACTGAAAACTATACGGATTAGTGTAGCTATGGGAAGAGATTGGAAAAATGATCTATACAGTTTTCTTTTGGCTTACCGAAACACTCCCCACTCCATTACTGGAAAATCACCAGCGGTCCTAATGTTTGGTAGAACGTTGAAGGACAAATTACCTGAAGCGCTGAATACGCAAGAAGATGAGAAAGATGTGGTAACCAGTTTTGACCAAATTAAAAAGGATAAAGGAAAACAATATGGCGATTTTAAAAGGAAAACTAAATACTCGGAAAATGACGTCGGCGATACTGTGCTACTGAAGAACCAAATGAAGAAAAACAAACTTACTACTAATTTCAATTCACAGCCTAACATAGTTTTAAGACGAAACGGGACGAGGCTTACGGTTAAGGATCTCAAAACCGGAGCAGAAAGTGACAGACATGTTAACCATGCTAAACGAATAACATCAAGCAGCCCTTTTCAGAACTCTGAAACAGCTGCTACTGAAGATCTGTTCGATCCGAATCAAAACACAGCTTCTAGTAATCCTAAGCATCGTGAAGAAGATGGCCGGGATGATACCAGCAGAATAACTAAGAAACCAAGACGAGAACGACGAATGCCTGAGTATTTGAAAGATTATAATATAAATGAAATTGACTGTTAAGCACTTTTATATTGAATGTTATTGAAATAATTTAAAATTATATAAAGTTGAGGAGGGATGTAGTAGGCCGAGAAACATGTATCAATCATAGGAGGCACGTCAGATATATGTTGTAATAAATGTCACTTTAAATCCAGAGCTCTAAGAAGTAACAAGTGTTTTATTGACTTCTACACGCAGTGTCAAGGCTACATCATACATTTTGTTCCAAATAGTTGGACCGGGAATGGAACCTTGAGGGACGCCCGCTGTTACTTGCATTGACTTCTGTCCTTCATTTATTTCGTACACCAAGACTCTGCTCTGGAAGTAGCTCTTCAGGATCTTGCACAGATAGTCGGGGACCTGCCTAATGTGTAGTGCTGCGGCGATGCCCTTCCAGCTGGCGCTGTGGAATGCGTTTTTCACATCTATTGTATTCACGGCGCAGTATCGATCTCCTCTTCGTTTCTGCTTCGACGCTTTCTCAGCACACTCGAGTACTGTTCGAATTGCGTCCATCGTCGATACTCCTTTGCATAATACAAACTGCGTTTTCGACAACACGTACTCACTCTCCATACACTTCATAAGCCTGTTGAGGATGATTCTTTCCAAGAGTTTTTCGAGCGTAACCAGAAGGCAAATGAGCCTAAGAGGCTTTGGCAGCAGTACCAGCTTCTGGATCTTCCATATTCGTGAAAAGTTTCCTTCGTCAATACACTTCTGCAACACCTTCCTGATCACGTCCGGATATGACTGGATGGGCGTTTTGCCGCTTCTACAAGCTCGTCGTTAGACACTTGCTGGTCCACGACGATTGCTTCTGCGTCTTTACCGTACGTCGTTGGTGGCCAGGACGTTGGATCGTGTTTCGTAAAGAGACCATTCACGATCACCTTCAGCTTGTCTGGGCACATCCCAGCTGGCGTCGAAGGGTTCTTGATCGTTGCCATAACGACTCGATACGCACTACCCCATGGATTGGCGTCTGCATCTCGGCACAGTTCCTTGTTACAATTGAATTCACTAAGCTTGATCTACCATTTGCGTGCGGTCCTAGCTTCTCGAAAAGCCGTCTTTCACTCCGTTCCCTTCATTTCTATCCCTGCTCTCTGAGCCCGCCTTCTGGTTTTGAGACAAGCAGTGCAAAGCGTTTAACAGTCAGCTCAGTGGCGTCGATATCCTCGTTATTGTCGTCTTCCCAAGTGCCTCAACGAATAGTTCCTTGTTGAAGGCTTTCGTCTTTCACACCCGCTCGCTAGTTATTCTTCCTATTGTTGCCGCAGGGTTCCGTTGACCGATGCGGAGGTGAATCGCTTGATGGTCGCTATGGGTGTATCTCTCACAAACTTGACTAAATTACCAGTCAAAACTAAGAACCAAAATTCATTCTTTGTATATTAAAATAAAAGCTACTTGATTATGATATCACTGAGTTCAAGTTTAGAACTAAATGCGTATTATAATATTCGTATTTCAATATTCTGGTTATGAAACCTGAAAACTACTTTTTTTGCAACATGAATAGTCTGACCAAAATCTACCCAGACAGTAAACGATCAAAGTCGTTCAATTTGTACAAACTGCATCACTCCCGCACTGTATGAAATCGTTTGAGCGATGAGTTTCCTCGCATAATATGCTATTTTATGAGTTCATATGTACATTCCGTTTCGTCCCATTTACTTGTACAACGTAAGTCACGTAAACTTTGTTCTCACTAATTAATTCGCATAAAAGTACAGACTAATTCGCAAGAAAATCAATACACTCGCATTGCATGTTATGTTTCATCATATATATTATGCACGTATATCACCTCACTTTTGTACGTATAAGACCTTTTCGCGACATCTTATGCATCGCATAAGGATATTTTTTTTTATTTCCGTACAAAGTGGGCCGAAGGGTCTCAGATTTTCATGAAGCTTTTTCCACAGGCAGGGCTCATCAATATATAAATAAAAAAAATTGAGAAAAATTCAGGGTCGCCTATTTTCCTGGAAAACTCAGTTGGAATTTTTTTGTTTTCCTCTGACATTACTTACTTTGAAAAATCATAACTCAAGAACGAAGCATCGTAGAAACAAAGTTTTTTATTAATGAAAATGAAAGCAAATTTTCTCAGGAATAAAAAAAAAATTAACTGGAAAAAGTTTTCCACAAAATTTTCCACCGTTGAGAAAACTCGTAAAGAAAAACCGGAAAAAATGATTCATAAATTATTATTTCGAATGAGAGAAAATGTGTTTGAAAACATATATTGTTATCCATTTGTTATCAGACATTTTTCATACATTGGTGACAAATTTAGCTATCATTTGTTTAGCATTACAAAACATCAAAATGACATCAGCTATAAGCATCCATAGCTGAGAGAGAAGGGACTACTCACTGACACTTAGCTTGTTTTCTTGCCTTCTTTGATTTCTTTCTTCCATTCTGGGGTGTGCACAACGGTTAAATAAACTATTCAACTTTACTATGAAAGAGGACATTAATATAAAAGATACCAACAGCAGTTAAGCAATACCCAACCTAACATGTGAGATCAAAGTAAAACACAAAGATCATCGAAAATGTCAATTAAATTTATTTGAGTTTTGGCCGAATTTTCTCACTCTGCACTTCCAATGTATGGTTTTGGTGACTGGTCCGCCATGACTTTTGAGAGTACACAATCTAAGCCAGCTGTTTCCTCTCTCTCAGATGCATATCATCAAAGCCCTTGCTAGGGTATAGCGCAGCCCTTCCCAAGCGTTATAGCCGATTGCAATACACTAAGGTTTTTTTACGTTGGTCCGTAAAAAAAACCACGTTAATTCTAAAAAACACGCTAATAAAAAAACCGACGTATAAACACGCTTTAAATACAAACCTCATGTTTTTTGACGTTTCATGATCATATGAATCATAATGTAGAACATTGTTTTGTATGGAAAAAATATGACTTTTTTACGTCGGTTTTTGGATTAACTCGTTTTTATGGTTGTGTTTTTTAATCGCCTCGTAAAAAAACTTTAGTGAACTTCCGTTTATATTATAGAAAATTGGTAAATTTATCGTACATGAAATCATATCCTATATGTGGCTACACCCCAACCTCTTTTTACGATCGTTATGGGGGGCCGTAAAAAAAATCGGTCGTAACATAGTTATAATTCTGGTTTAGAAAAATACAACTAATACAACAAATGATATTCAGCAAGGTTAAAGCATTGATTGAGAACATTCAAAAATGGCCATTTAAGTTTTCATATTCTGGTAATAGATGGCAACACTGCCACACAAAAGAGCCATTTATATGGGGGTGTTATGTAGATACTAATAAATTTTAAAGATAATGATATCATATGTTCACCAAAGTTGAAGGAAGTGTTGCATGCCATACAGTCGACCGAAACACAAATGTTCATGTGACTGGCAACACTGTTCAGGAATAATTAACTTTTGTTTTGCGGATATCTCAGGATCCTGACCACTTAGGAAGATGGCGTCTTCGGCAAAGTTGTTTAGTAGCTCAAGGGCTATCATGATTCTAGTCAAGAGATTCGAGATATTTCCACCAGTCGGCCCTAGTGAGCATGAAACTTTTATTTTATGGATATCGCAAGACTCTGACCATTAATTAAAAGGGGTGGTCTTCGACAAAGTTGTTAAGTAAGTCAAGGAGTACCGAGCAAGTTGATTCAAAACATTGCCATCAGATGGCACTAGTGTGCATTAAACTTCTATTTCGCTAAAATCTCAGGTGCCTCATTTGTTAGAAAGATGGCGTCGTTGACAAAGTTTTTCAGTAGCTCAAGGACTCTCATTATTCTATTCAAATGGTTTGAAATTTTGCCAACAACATGACTACTTAGAAAAATTCGACAAAATTATTCAGTAAGTTAAGGACTATTATTCTTCAAGCTGGATTTTGTCACCAGGCGGCATTAGTGGGCATAAAACTCGTGTTTTCAAATTTTCTGGCCAAAATAACGATAGTTTATAATCAACTTAACAACTCTACCGCCACGTTTTCACACAGTCAGGATCCTGAAATATCTGCGAAAAAACAGTTCGATGCTAATTGCCGCCGCCTCCTGGCTGAATCTTTTTGGATCAAATAAAGATTGGCTCTGAGCTATTGAACAACTTCGTCGAAGATGCCATCTTTCTAAGTGGATACATCGAGTGCAGATTTCGCAAATACAGAATACAGAGTGCAGATTTCGCAAAAAGTTTCGTCGCTGAAAAGCAAAATTTCAAATTCCATGGCCAAAACAATGACAAGCCTTGCGCTACTCAATAATTTTGCCAAATACCCAATATTTCTTAATAGCCAGGATTCTGAAATATTCTTAAAACAAAACACTCGCTAGTGTCGTCTGGGGACACAATATTGGATTGCATGGGACGAACAATGATAACCCTTAACGTAATGAAGAAGTTCGTCAACGGTGTCATTTTTCTAAGTAGTCAGCATCCTAAGATATTTGCAAAATCAAAGTTTTCTGCTCACTTGCGTCACCTGTTATCAATATCTCTAAACTCATGACTGTAATAATCCGAAGACGCCATCTATCTAAGTAGTCAGGATCCTGAGATATCATAGAAACAAAATTTTGATGCCCACTAGCGCCGCATTCCAATGACCACCGCATGTCAACCCTTAATCTAGTGAACAATTTTGCTGAACATCATGATCCTCTATTTTGATGACTTTTTAAGATATAAATCATTTATAAAAACAATCGATAATCTGAATTTCGGTCGTAAGCAGAACCGTCGTAAAACGAACGATCGGAAAAAGGGGTTGGAATGTACTTTACATAAATCTTGTCGAACATTCTTTTTTTTTTTTTTAATTTAATTCGTTTATTTGGAAGGCTCAGGTGCCGTAGGGCATAACAGAGCCGAAATCTTTTCTTTTTTACATTGTTTACATTTTATTTATTTTAATAACTATGTATATATACATATATATATATATATATATATATATATATATATATATATATATATATATATATATATATATATATATATATATATATATATATATATATATATATATATATATATATATATATATATATATATATATATATATATATATATATATATATATATATATATATATATTATGTGCAAAGTTTCACGTATAAGATGTCGAGAAAAGGCCTTAAAAAGCACGCAATATGAGTGTGTAGATTTTGCTGCCAATTAAACTTTACTCTAATACGACTTAATTTGGATAACAAAGCATATTTCATAACCTGCTACGAATAGATTGGACTCACTTTGTACGAGTATACGGGGCGTATTAAATGTACATATGAACTCATAAAATAACGTTTTCTGCGTGGAAACTCATCGATCAAACGATTTCATTCAGCGCGGGTGTGTTATAATTTGTATATAAACAAGTTTGTTCGTAAACTGTTATAAAACTTGTGTTTGGCTGGGTACGATTTCTAACTAATTAAAGTACGGTGATTTTGCAATAACATATCAGTAACATAACAGTATCAGCATGCGCACATACAGCAAGCTGTAGCTACTTCATTCCGAGTTTTTTTTAATCCGGCTGGTTTAGAATTAGATTTGGCGGATGTAAAACATGGAAATGTAAACTGTGGAAACATGTTGCTAAGGTGATGAAACTGTTTTTTTTTTCTTTTGAAAGATTGTATCTAAAGATTTGTGGTGTTTTGCATGCAAGAATTTTAAATAATTCCACCAATGGTTTGGCCAATGCTACGCCACCCGGGTAGTTTGTTTTTCTCGTTTGTGATAAACTGAGATGACAAAGCATATCAGTTATATCTGAGTGATTTGATGGTGCTGTTCAATGCTTTCTGACAACAGTAATAGCAAAAAAGCTATTTGAAGTGTGAAAACAGCATTTAATAATGACCATTGTGCTACTCAAAATTGAATATTTCAAACCAGAATTATCTGTGCAGTTTTCATGGGCGTAAATAGCCATCAGACTTCGGGGGGGGCTCGGACCCTTAGTATTGGAGGTGTTGGATTGTTAAGGATTTACAAAAATTCCGATGCTTGTTTAGACAATATTTGTAAATCGATCGCACAAAGGTAAGCCATAACTTCGAAAGTGTCTCAAATTGTTTGATAATTATGTGTAATGTACACCACTAAAATCTAATAGGATTAATTTATTTGGCAAGATAACGTTTTTTACATAATCAGATGATGTGGCTCAAAAAGTGAAATGAGTTGAAGTTAGCGTTAGCGTTAGCGTAGTTACGGTATACTTCGTAGATTGGATACTAGCAACATTCATGTTTTTTCTTTTGATAATCTCATCTAGAATGCCTTCAGGACCAAGGCTAGGGAATAAGCCTTGATCCAATCTTAAATAAGAATACCAAAACCATGAATATTGCTATTCCCGGCCACGCCCATCTTTACTGTAACTTGGGGTTGGGGAAGGAAATGTTGATGTAGCACTTACTTAATTAGAGGCCTCCGACTCAGCGACACCTTCATAAGTGCTACGGAGTTGGGGGTTGGGAGGAGTATTAGATCATCAGGATTCGCCTGAAAAGCTAGCGATAGACCCAAAGTAGTGTTTGTTTAATTGTTTTTGATTTAATCTCTTGAATGCCGGCAATCAAAAGAGGACAAATGTTTGATTTACAGTATAAAGAATGTTGTTTCACGTCAAAATAGTCGATCACGCGTTCAACGGTAATAACGATCCGCTTTCTACCTAGTAAAAAGCAGAATAGATCCCTGCAGGGTCATCTAAATAAGAAAAAAAAACTTTGTTATGATTCACATGGAACTGTCATTTACATGAACATACAACCGACCAAAATGCACTCACAATGCATAGCGTATTCCACAATAAGTGACAAGTTGAAACGAGTAAATTGCCGCACTTCAAATAAGCGAGAGAAAAAAACACCCGGGAAAACCGCAGAAACATGCCGCACTCCGAATCGCGAAAACCTGATCACGAAACCGTTACATCTAAAACAAAATCGGGTATTCTGTTTAAAAGGAACGGACTCACCAAATGCTTGCAGCCTCCGGAAAAAAGTTACTTATTCCCCTGCCACGGCGCCGGTCAACGTCCACCCTACTCTTGATCCAGGTTGAAACGTATTTGTTTTCCCAGGTTCAGAAACTGAATTTTCAACGCGAAACTGAACAACATTCAAAACGCGGAAGAGCAACAATTTCACGCCGAAAGAAGATTTCCACTTTTTCACTGTCACGAAGAACAATTCGACAAATTTAAAACGATTGCGGCCAACTTGGATTGCATCAACCAAATTTATATGATGCACGGAGACGAAAAAAACATGACAGTAGATCAAAGTGAAATGAGTTGAAGTTCACCCACAATAATTGTGTTTTAGCTAGAGATTTAAGCCTTTCTCCCCACGACTTTGATCGACAATTTCTCTACGAAAAAAAAAAGCGTTTGAGCAAACAATGTTGCAAATAGAATAAACTTTTCGAAATCAGTTAAAAAAGTTGATTTGCATTAGTAAATTGATTGTTTATCAATAGTTTTACTACTGGATTAATCTTATTTGTCCCAACTTCTTAACGGATAAAACTTAAAATTTAGAAATTTCTGAAATTTTAACATAAGATTGAATAATACCTTTGAGAACATTCATAAATTATTATTTCGAATGAGAGAAAATGTGTTTGAAAACATATATTGTTATCCATTTGTTATCAGACATTTTTCATACATTGGTGACAAATTTAGCTATCATTTGTTTAGCATTACAAAACATCAAAATGACATCAGCTATAAGCATCCATAGCTGAGAGAGAAGGGACTACTCACTGACACTTAGCTTGTTTTCTTGCCTTCTTTGATTTCTTTCTTCCATTCTGGGGTGTGCACAACGGTTAAATAAACTATTCAACTTTACTATGAAAGAGGACATTAATATAAAAGATACCAACAGCAGTTAAGCAATACCCAACCTAACATGTGAGATCAAAGTAAAACACAAAGATCATCGAAAATGTCAATTAAATTTATTTGAGTTTTGGCCGAATTTTCTCACTCTGCACTTCCAATGTATGGTTTTGGTGACTGGTCCGCCATGACTTTTGAGAGTACACAATCTAAGCCAGCTGTTTCCTCTCTCTCAGATGCATATCATCAAAGCCCTTGCTAGGGTATAGCGCAGCCCTTCCCAAGCGTTATAGCCGATTGCAATACACTAAGGTTTTTTTACGTTGGTCCGTAAAAAAAACCACGTTAATTCTAAAAAACACGCTAATAAAAAAACCGACGTATAAACACGCTTTAAATACAAACCTCATGTTTTTTGACGTTTCATGATCATATGAATCATAATGTAGAACATTGTTTTGTATGGAAAAAATATGACTTTTTTACGTCGGTTTTTGGATTAACTCGTTTTTATGGTTGTGTTTTTTAATCGCCTCGTAAAAAAACTTTAGTGAACTTCCGTTTATATTATAGAAAATTGGTAAATTTATCGTACATGAAATCATATCCTATATGTGGCTACACCCCAACCTCTTTTTACGATCGTTATGGGGGGCCGTAAAAAAAATCGGTCGTAACATAGTTATAATTCTGGTTTAGAAAAATACAACTAATACAACAAATGATATTCAGCAAGGTTAAAGCATTGATTGAGAACATTCAAAAATGGCCATTTAAGTTTTCATATTCTGGTAATAGATGGCAACACTGCCACACAAAAGAGCCATTTATATGGGGGTGTTATGTAGATACTAATAAATTTTAAAGATAATGATATCATATGTTCACCAAAGTTGAAGGAAGTGTTGCATGCCATACAGTCGACCGAAACACAAATGTTCATGTGACTGGCAACACTGTTCAGGAATAATTAACTTTTGTTTTGCGGATATCTCAGGATCCTGACCACTTAGGAAGATGGCGTCTTCGGCAAAGTTGTTTAGTAGCTCAAGGGCTATCATGATTCTAGTCAAGAGATTCGAGATATTTCCACCAGTCGGCCCTAGTGAGCATGAAACTTTTATTTTATGGATATCGCAAGACTCTGACCATTAATTAAAAGGGGTGGTCTTCGACAAAGTTGTTAAGTAAGTCAAGGAGTACCGAGCAAGTTGATTCAAAACATTGCCATCAGATGGCACTAGTGTGCATTAAACTTCTATTTCGCTAAAATCTCAGGTGCCTCATTTGTTAGAAAGATGGCGTCGTTGACAAAGTTTTTCAGTAGCTCAAGGACTCTCATTATTCTATTCAAATGGTTTGAAATTTTGCCAACAACATGACTACTTAGAAAAATTCGACAAAATTATTCAGTAAGTTAAGGACTATTATTCTTCAAGCTGGATTTTGTCACCAGGCGGCATTAGTGGGCATAAAACTCGTGTTTTCAAATTTTCTGGCCAAAATAACGATAGTTTATAATCAACTTAACAACTCTACCGCCACGTTTTCACACAGTCAGGATCCTGAAATATCTGCGAAAAAACAGTTCGATGCTAATTGCCGCCGCCTCCTGGCTGAATCTTTTTGGATCAAATAAAGATTGGCTCTGAGCTATTGAACAACTTCGTCGAAGATGCCATCTTTCTAAGTGGATACATCGAGTGCAGATTTCGCAAATACAGAATACAGAGTGCAGATTTCGCAAAAAGTTTCGTCGCTGAAAAGCAAAATTTCAAATTCCATGGCCAAAACAATGACAAGCCTTGCGCTACTCAATAATTTTGCCAAATACCCAATATTTCTTAATAGCCAGGATTCTGAAATATTCTTAAAACAAAACACTCGCTAGTGTCGTCTGGGGACACAATATTGGATTGCATGGGACGAACAATGATAACCCTTAACGTAATGAAGAAGTTCGTCAACGGTGTCATTTTTCTAAGTAGTCAGCATCCTAAGATATTTGCAAAATCAAAGTTTTCTGCTCACTTGCGTCACCTGTTATCAATATCTCTAAACTCATGACTGTAATAATCCGAAGACGCCATCTATCTAAGTAGTCAGGATCCTGAGATATCATAGAAACAAAATTTTGATGCCCACTAGCGCCGCATTCCAATGACCACCGCATGTCAACCCTTAATCTAGTGAACAATTTTGCTGAACATCATGATCCTCTATTTTGATGACTTTTTAAGATATAAATCATTTATAAAAACAATCGATAATCTGAATTTCGGTCGTAAGCAGAACCGTCGTAAAACGAACGATCGGAAAAAGGGGTTGGAATGTACTTTACATAAATCTTGTCGAACATTCTTTTTTTTTTTTTTAATTTAATTCGTTTATTTGGAAGGCTCAGGTGCCGTAGGGCATAACAGAGCCGAAATCTTTTCTTTTTTACATTGTTTACATTTTATTTATTTTAATAACTATGTATATATACATATATATATATATATATATATATATATATATATATATATATATATATATATATATATATATATATATATATATATATATATATATATATATATATATATATATATATATATATATATATATATATATATATATATATATATATATATATATATATATATATATATATTATGTGCAAAGTTTCACGTATAAGATGTCGAGAAAAGGCCTTAAAAAGCACGCAATATGAGTGTGTAGATTTTGCTGCCAATTAAACTTTACTCTAATACGACTTAATTTGGATAACAAAGCATATTTCATAACCTGCTACGAATAGATTGGACTCACTTTGTACGAGTATACGGGGCGTATTAAATGTACATATGAACTCATAAAATAACGTTTTCTGCGTGGAAACTCATCGATCAAACGATTTCATTCAGCGCGGGTGTGTTATAATTTGTATATAAACAAGTTTGTTCGTAAACTGTTATAAAACTTGTGTTTGGCTGGGTACGATTTCTAACTAATTAAAGTACGGTGATTTTGCAATAACATATCAGTAACATAACAGTATCAGCATGCGCACATACAGCAAGCTGTAGCTACTTCATTCCGAGTTTTTTTTAATCCGGCTGGTTTAGAATTAGATTTGGCGGATGTAAAACATGGAAATGTAAACTGTGGAAACATGTTGCTAAGGTGATGAAACTGTTTTTTTTTTCTTTTGAAAGATTGTATCTAAAGATTTGTGGTGTTTTGCATGCAAGAATTTTAAATAATTCCACCAATGGTTTGGCCAATGCTACGCCACCCGGGTAGTTTGTTTTTCTCGTTTGTGATAAACTGAGATGACAAAGCATATCAGTTATATCTGAGTGATTTGATGGTGCTGTTCAATGCTTTCTGACAACAGTAATAGCAAAAAAGCTATTTGAAGTGTGAAAACAGCATTTAATAATGACCATTGTGCTACTCAAAATTGAATATTTCAAACCAGAATTATCTGTGCAGTTTTCATGGGCGTAAATAGCCATCAGACTTCGGGGGGGGCTCGGACCCTTAGTATTGGAGGTGTTGGATTGTTAAGGATTTACAAAAATTCCGATGCTTGTTTAGACAATATTTGTAAATCGATCGCACAAAGGTAAGCCATAACTTCGAAAGTGTCTCAAATTGTTTGATAATTATGTGTAATGTACACCACTAAAATCTAATAGGATTAATTTATTTGGCAAGATAACGTTTTTTACATAATCAGATGATGTGGCTCAAAAAGTGAAATGAGTTGAAGTTAGCGTTAGCGTTAGCGTAGTTACGGTATACTTCGTAGATTGGATACTAGCAACATTCATGTTTTTTCTTTTGATAATCTCATCTAGAATGCCTTCAGGACCAAGGCTAGGGAATAAGCCTTGATCCAATCTTAAATAAGAATACCAAAACCATGAATATTGCTATTCCCGGCCACGCCCATCTTTACTGTAACTTGGGGTTGGGGAAGGAAATGTTGATGTAGCACTTACTTAATTAGAGGCCTCCGACTCAGCGACACCTTCATAAGTGCTACGGAGTTGGGGGTTGGGAGGAGTATTAGATCATCAGGATTCGCCTGAAAAGCTAGCGATAGACCCAAAGTAGTGTTTGTTTAATTGTTTTTGATTTAATCTCTTGAATGCCGGCAATCAAAAGAGGACAAATGTTTGATTTACAGTATAAAGAATGTTGTTTCACGTCAAAATAGTCGATCACGCGTTCAACGGTAATAACGATCCGCTTTCTACCTAGTAAAAAGCAGAATAGATCCCTGCAGGGTCATCTAAATAAGAAAAAAAAACTTTGTTATGATTCACATGGAACTGTCATTTACATGAACATACAACCGACCAAAATGCACTCACAATGCATAGCGTATTCCACAATAAGTGACAAGTTGAAACGAGTAAATTGCCGCACTTCAAATAAGCGAGAGAAAAAAACACCCGGGAAAACCGCAGAAACATGCCGCACTCCGAATCGCGAAAACCTGATCACGAAACCGTTACATCTAAAACAAAATCGGGTATTCTGTTTAAAAGGAACGGACTCACCAAATGCTTGCAGCCTCCGGAAAAAAGTTACTTATTCCCCTGCCACGGCGCCGGTCAACGTCCACCCTACTCTTGATCCAGGTTGAAACGTATTTGTTTTCCCAGGTTCAGAAACTGAATTTTCAACGCGAAACTGAACAACATTCAAAACGCGGAAGAGCAACAATTTCACGCCGAAAGAAGATTTCCACTTTTTCACTGTCACGAAGAACAATTCGACAAATTTAAAACGATTGCGGCCAACTTGGATTGCATCAACCAAATTTATATGATGCACGGAGACGAAAAAAACATGACAGTAGATCAAAGTGAAATGAGTTGAAGTTCACCCACAATAATTGTGTTTTAGCTAGAGATTTAAGCCTTTCTCCCCACGACTTTGATCGACAATTTCTCTACGAAAAAAAAAAGCGTTTGAGCAAACAATGTTGCAAATAGAATAAACTTTTCGAAATCAGTTAAAAAAGTTGATTTGCATTAGTAAATTGATTGTTTATCAATAGTTTTACTACTGGATTAATCTTATTTGTCCCAACTTCTTAACGGATAAAACTTAAAATTTAGAAATTTCTGAAATTTTAACATAAGATTGAATAATACCTTTTCTGTTGAAGTTAAACTCTGCGTGGCTATCATCAAATTAAAGAGTTTAAACGTTATTTAGATTTTGTCCGGTATTGGGTGCTGTCCGCGCACTGGGGGATCTTCCCCGAATGATGAGACAGTTTGATTGAACAAATATTTGGACAGAATTGATATAAAAAGTATAAAATTCTTATACACATTTTTGAATCGTTAAGAAGCTCTACCGCAGGTTTGTGAATCATTTTATTATGGATCATGCTTGCTATCCAATTATAGCATGTTTGAGGAGAGAACGCTTTGAATAGTAGTAAAAAACAATAATTCGTAGAGTGGTATCTAAGGCATCATTGAAGCCAACTGATGATTCGCCAGAGCAAATCAATGCTATTCAGCTTTTAGTTGAACCGTAAAGCTTCGTATGCAGTTTTCTACAAGAAAGGAAATTCTTGACCGAATGGATCAACAAATTCGATACAGAATTTTATTTCAAACTGCATTTCTTCTCAACTAAGTACTTCGATAAAAAAAAAAAGATTTTCTTAAGACAATTAATTTCACACATCATCAAGATAGGCGATTTCTTTTTCTTTTCAGCAGCAAATTAGCGGAAAATTTTGACTACAGGACAATTATTGATCCCAAAATCTCGAAGCTTGTTATAAAATTGGTAATCATATACAACAGCTTAACCGTTTGGTTTTCTAATTAACAATAGGACTACAAATGGATCAAGCGAGTTCAGCCAATTGTAAAACCTGTTTCGGAACATATATAACAAATAAGGGATTAGCACATAGATAACAAAAAAGAGGTTGGCTGAAGACATGAGACGTTTTAAAACTACGTTTTGCTAATACATTCTAAACAATGATCATCCAGAAATTTTTAAAATTTGTATTGAACATGCAGTTGAATTATCTCATCATCTATTTTTCAAAATTTTTAAGGGGGGCCAAGTTCACGTTTCGGGGGGGCCAGCCCCCCCTGGCCCCTCCCTATTTACGCCAATGGCAGTTTTGCTCCTAATGTTGTATGTGTGTTTTGACGGTTTTGACAACGGAAAGCGTCATTTATGCATCCATGCCGTTGTTCTATGAAGATACTAAACCGTCCAGATGATGCGGATTCAATTTCCCAACTAAAAAATTGAGTTTTTTGTTGAACCGACTTCTTTACTGGACCTTAAGACAATTGAATGGATTTGGTGAGTTTGTTCCAATTACACTGCTTATTTTCTGGGCTCTGTGTATTATGGGATGGGCTGAATTTTTCTTCTCGTTTCAGAGAGCGAGTAACGGCACTTAAACCAAAGCTCATTAGTTATGACACCAGGTGTAAATACCTGTGCCCCATCCCTGGATGAAAAACGCGCATGGAGTGACATTAATTTCTTAACAGTGTCACTCCCAACGATGGTAGAAACATAACATTCACACTTACACCCAATTACAAAAAATATACTAAACAACACATACACCAAATTTCAATCCGGTCACATGACATGACATGACAGCTCTGTGTATACATTTGTATACATCGGTGGAGGACCAGTGCATACACGGGCCTGTCATTTTTATAGAATAACTGTCAAACAGCTTCCAAAACAGCTGATTTGGAACGTCTTGTGAAAAGACCTAGAGGTAGTATCCTAGACTATTACCCTTCCTATTGTCGCACCGCCACCAAACCGGATCGCGCCAGTGAGACTCGCGACACGCCTCAACTCGCGCCTTTTGAAATCAGTTTTTTAATGTGGCGCTGCATTCTTACGATTATTATGAACACAGCGCACTATTCACATACACTACCCGTCATAAATACGGACTCACTGAAATAAGTATTGCAACACTCAGCTGAATAATGAATCACCCCCAAAAAGTTTAGCATCACCTCAAAACAGGTTAATTCACATTGCTATATCTCGAGATCCTTACGACTTGCAAAGAACCGATCTTCAGCTAAGTTGTTCAGGGGATCAAGGACATCCGGAAAGCGAACAGTTTAGTTCGCGATTTTGCCGCTAGGTGGCACTAGGCATGCAAAATTGAGCATTTCAAACTAGTTCTAGCTTGTGATCCATAAGAGATAGAAAGTTTGAGTCTTCGGCGAAGTTGTTAAGAAGGCCAAGTACCTACATCCAGAAGACAAACAGTTAGGTTGTAGATTTCGCCGCTAGGTGGCGCTAGTGAGCATGCAAAATTGAGCATTTCAAACTAGTTCTAGCTTTTGATCCACATGAGATAGAAAGTTTGAGTCTTCGGCAAAGTTGTTCAGAAAGTCAAGGACATCCCGAAGACAGATAGTTTGGTGTGAGATTTTGCCGCTAGGTGGCCTAGTGAGCATATAAAACTGAGCATTTTAAACTAGTTCTAGCTTGCGATCCACAAGAGATAGAAAGTTCGAGTCTTCGGTAAGTAAAGAACAGAAATTAAGTAAAGGACATCCAAATATTAAATTTTTTTGGTTCCTAATTTTGCCACTAAGTTGCACTAGTACGCATATTTATTTAATTTATAAAACAAATTCTATCTTTCGAGCCAAATGAGATAGATAGTTTGAGTTGTTCGGAAAATCAAGGGTATCCAGGAAACAGTTTACTCTGGAGGGATGACTGTACCTAAACATTATGAATTTGATAAGATAGAATTTCCAGAATGCTGTTCAGAAATCCTTTGGCATTTGGAAGTTGAAGTGATTAGGGACGGAATCATACTAAATTAAAGTAATTCAGGTCTGATCAAATGTATATTCAAGTGTATCATATCTAATTCATATTCTGGTGATTCTGGTATGACTTACTCCATGTGCGAGTGACTCAGTCAGGACTCATATTTATCATATTTAATTTATTCAAGTCAGAATCTCTTCATATACAAGTGGTTCAAGTTTGATTGTCTTCATATCCAAGTGATTGATGTCTTATTCTCTTATTATTTGACTTCAATATGGAGTAAACAAAAGTCATGTCAAATTCACTCCATGTTCAAGTGACTCAGGATTGATTCATTTTATATTCAATAGATTCAAATTTAGTTATCTCCATACCCGCAAGTGTTTCACGTCAGATTCACTTTATTATCAAGTGATTCAGAATTTATTCATTTAATTTTCAAATGATTCAGTTTGCTCCATATCCTAGTGATTCTTAACTGATTCACTCATATTCGACTGTTTTAGGTTTGATTCATTGATGTTCAAATGATTTCAAGTGATTCACTTCATTTTCGAATGTTTCAAGTTTGATTCACTTTATGTACAAGTGATTCAGGTCTGATTGATTTCCTTTGTCAAGAGATTTGGGATTTATTTCCAGTGATTTATGTTTGATTCGCTTCATATCCAAGTGATTCATGTCGGATTCGCTCCATATTCAAGTGATTCAGGTTTGATTCGCTTTACATTCAAGTGCTGCAGGTCTGAAGCACTTCATATTCACCTATTTCAAGTACGAATTACTTGATATTAAAGTAGTTCAGGTTTGATTCATCTAGAATTTTCCACTTTTACAGATATAACTTGATGTTCAAGCAAATTAGGGCTGATTCACTTCATTTTTAAGTGATTCATGCTTAAATCACTTTATGTACGTTTTTCAGATTTGATTAGTTCAAAATCCAAATGATTGATGTTTGATTTTAAGGCATTCAGGTCTCATTCATTTTATATTCAAGTGTTTCAAATTTGACTAGCTCCATATCCAATTCACTTCATATTCAAGTGTTTCAGGTGAGAATCACTTCATGTGATTCATGTCTGATTCACTTCATAGTCAAGTGTTCAAGGTAATATTCACTTCATACACAAGTAATTCAGGAACGATTACATTCTTGTTCAATTTTTCAGATATGATTCGCTTTATATCCAAATGATTCATGTCATGTGAGACTTCATTTTGGAATGCATGCTCACTAGCGCCACCTAGCGGCAAAATCGCGAACTAAACTGTTCGCTTTCCGGATGTCCTTGATCCCCTGAACAACTTTACTGAAGATCGCTTCTTTGCAAGTCGTAAGGATCTCGAGATATAGCAATGTGAATTAACCTGTTTTGAAGTGATGCTAAACTTTTCAGGGTGATTCAATATTCAGCTGAGTGTTGCAACACTTAGAGTAAAGTGGGGCAAAAGTTCGAGTGGGGTAAAAGTTTCTTTTTAGGATTTCCAGCTCAATTCAAAACAAATCTTATAAATGTCATGGTGGTTCGAATGCTATTCAAGTAAGAGATTTTCAATCCAAATATCATAAGAATCGATTGAGATTTGGAAAAGTTATTTGTTGTTTTTCGACGTGAATATTGTAATTTTAGGTCAAACTTTCGTTCCATGGAACCAATTGAAGATAAAATCTTTTTCAATATTTTATGCGAGGGCTCACCTTAGATATCATAAGGCTGCTTTGAGGTGTATTAGTTTTTGCATAAATGCTTGAAAACAATTTTTGGCCCATAGTGGGGCAAAAGTTCGAATCTGCGGGCAAAAGTTCGACCCATGTATAAAATCACGGAAAAATTTGCAAATTGCCTAAAATTCACATATAATCTTCAAATTTAGTTAAATTTGTCTGATCGTGTGAAAATTGTCATCAACATTTTACATTTCCACTTAGTTTTATGAAAAACTTGTATTTTTGAGTATATTACAATTAACCCGGTTTTGGGCAATTTTTTGATGAAAATTTAGTGTGTATTTTTGGTCAAACTCAAGTTTACGGCTGGTGTAAAGTTTGCCTGTCATAAAAGGATCGATATTTTGTGTTTTAGCCAGCGAACTTTTGCCCCACACTAGATTCGAACTCTTGCCCCACCGGTGGGGCAAAAGTTCGAATAAGACAATCAATTTTAAAACTGTTATAACTAAAAATGGATAAATATTTTGACACAAGTTTGTTCAGCAAAATTATAGCCAATATGTTGAAGGTTCACTATATGGTATTTGTTTTATTTTAACTGCTATTGTTTTCCTGGAAATTTTGATTATACCACTAAGGTCGAACTTTTGCCCTACCTTACTCTATTTTAGTTAGTCCGTATTTATGACGGGTAGTGTATTAGCTGCGACGCACGGGGCCCGAGAAAACAATAATTATAAATAAATGTTGGTCTTGATTTCTACCGGATACATAATATCATCCAACTCCTGGGCATCTATGAGGGTGTTGGTGAGGACTCTTTTCAAATAGATGTCATATCCATTGGCCGGCAATGGAAATTGTCATGACTTTCCATCTCTGACTTCCGATTGAATAGCTGTTTCATCAAAAATAGTTTTTCATGAGCAATTAGAAAAACAGTGGTAAAGTAACTAACATGACAGTTTTCAATATGCAATCTACGAAATACTCTGTTACCACTCAATGCAACGCAATATTAATTATGAGAACTTAAGTTATTACTTTGTTATTGCGAGCTGCAAAGTCATCATAGCATGACGGGCTACGTAGTCTTAATTAATAAACAATAGGCGCCTTAAATCTAGGATAGTACGTAATACCTATTTATTACATTTTTATATAATCATTGTTTGTTTGATATTTGTAGGCTGACCATACGTACCGTATTTAACGGGACAGTACCGTTTTTAACCCCTCGACGGACTGTCCCGTCGTTTTATGGAAAATGCTCGAAATGTCCCGTATTTAGGAAATGGAGAATTGGCACATAATTTTCAACACCAGTAAAAAAATAACAACATAGCAAACAGTTTTTAGAAATATTTCAGAGTTTATTGTCTTACTCATCTATTTTCCAAGCAATTATTAGTTTCTCAAACAGAGCTAAACTTGATCCGTACATGCTTCTGCTTAACTTTTTGCGTTTCTTTACTCATATTTATGCCAAATTTTGCTGGATTTCCAAAATATGGATCTTCATATGATAATTATTCATATAATACCTAAAATGAAAAAGAACAACTATGTATGTGTTTACTTCTTATACGCAATTGATTGGATTAACAGTTTAATAAGTGGATATTTCAATTAAGCAATGAAATATTAGAAAAATTTACGTTTGAATTTGAAAAATGGAAAGGTTTATGTAATTCTTAAAAACGCTGCTTCTTGGAAATCAAAGAATGAGCTTAAAGGTTCTTAAGTGATTTTTATTGAATCATACAGGCATGTAGCTTGGGATTTCATAATCTGGTTCTGCTACTTTCCCTCGAATGGAGGTTTCCCGAATGTCGTTCTCCCAACGCCTGTTCTCAGAATGCTAGTTTCCCCGAAACCCCGTTTCCCCGAATAACTCAGTTCTTCGAAAAATTCTAACACTCATAATTGGCATAACCTTTTGCATTTCAAGGTGGTGAACAATATATGTTTTTGGCAATATGTATTTAGTAGAGAATCATCAAATATCTCCTTCTTTGGTAGCTTATCGATCTTTAAAAAATTTACTATTACTTAGCTTTTTTCGAGAAACGGGCCATTCGGGGATCTGGAATTCGGGGAAAAGTAGCACAATCGCATAGCCTATGTC
This sequence comes from Aedes aegypti, assembly GCF_002204515.2. Lineage (NCBI taxonomy): Eukaryota > Metazoa > Arthropoda > Insecta > Diptera > Culicidae > Aedes > Aedes aegypti. Next base: position 5,513,308 of record NC_035107.1, read on the forward strand.
TTTTAAAATTGTCCCGTTTTTGTTTTTTATTTGTCCCGTTTTTATCTGGTTGGCTTATGGTCAGCCTAGATATTTGCAAATTTCCTTTTAGTTTTAATAACATCCGGCCGTAATTGTATCTGACTGTAAATGCAAAACTGAACTATAAGTTTGTCGAGTAGAGCAACGCTTTCAATAATTGTAATGTTTTATAATATTATAAATTTGCCTAATGTTGATATTAATAATCGGACGAAACTGGACAGCTTAGTCTTCCTATGATGTACGGTAAAATGCAAAAATACAAAGCAAGACCATGTCGTCTAAGTTCAAATATCAGTATAATCCATAAACAGTTGACATGCAATGACAATTATGGAAGTTCTTAACAAATACTAGTTTGAGAAGCAATAAAAGTATAAAAAATCAAACAAATGTATCAAACATTTGGCATTCTATTACCATGTAACAAATATAACTTAATTTCCTTTTCATTAAACGAGTCAAACCCCATCAAACGCCTCATCGCCATCGTCGTACGCCAAGCAGCATCATCAACTTAAAGAATCCAGAACATTTCCCTTCAGAACGAGCCAAATCACTTTCATTCATGACATTCCTCGTTATTTCCTGGCCAACGTCCCAACCTTTACCGCACCTCCTCGACTCTCCTGGCTCCCTTCTTACAACGAACACCAATCATCACCTCAGCCAGCCAGACTTTTCATTCATTCATTCATGATAACACACTTGAGTCTTGGCAAAGTTCTAAAATAGTACTACGCTCGGCTACTACCGATGATGTTGGCTGATGCTTCTGCTTGGATAGTTTGTTACCATACTACTTTTGGCGTTGACTCTCTTGGCTCTGGGCTGCTTGCTAGCAGGTAGGCCAAAAATCGTACCGAGCGCCAGGCGAAAGTGTCTATTTTCGAGCCAAACAAACCACTCTGCAAGACTCGTTGAAGAACCCGGCCTACCAACCGACCGACGACACCTCAGTGCCCAGACTCAGTCTCAGTCAGTGCCAACTAGACCAGCGAAGTGCGCGACATCGATGACGTCGACACCAACCACACACAGCAGTCCATGATTCTGCAAAACTTTGCTTGTTCATGGCTTGCTTCCTCTTTTTTTTTTTGGCTGTTTCGATTTGGCTCGAAGAAAGCGTCTTTTAGAAAATTCTTGGCACGAAACTAAGTATTTTGTATGTTTTGATACAACATGTTGATCGTCGTCGTCATCACGGGATCCCGCGGCCAACTGCGACCGGTTCTGTTTACATGCGATTTGTGCATCAAACCGATCGGACGCATGATTTTGGGGAGAGTTTTTAACCTAAAATTCATCTAAATTTGCAAATACGCCTAGAAAGGGAATGGATCTAAGAACCCTGTCAAAAGCGCATGGTTGCCTTGCGTTACTGCACACACTGCATAGCTAGAAGAGTGCACCCCATCGTGCATCACTAGAAGGGACTGAAGTTTGCGTGGAAAGGAGGCGCACGCGACAGAGAGAGGAAAAATCTGGGCCTCTTTCGTAATCACACCAGAGCTAGAGAGCTGCGATGAATTTTCTTTTCAAACACAACAACCACCCGCTTTTCTCAAGCGCATTCGCTCGCCCCTCGACACCGTTGTTGATAAGAACTGATAACAGACAGAAAGGCAACATTTCCCACAACCCATTCCACCCACCCTCCACGGATGTTTACGTACTCGTTCTGTTCCGGATCGGCAGGAATTTTCTCGATATCTAACGCAATAAATCAACCACTGACACTGGCAAGGATCAATGCGATAAAAATTGGAAAATCCTTGAGAAAAAATGGATTTTCCGCCTCACGGTTTCCGCACTCCAACGACTCAACGAATTCAGACTAATCACATAAGGCTACTGGTAACGTTAACAACTGAACAAAAATCTACCGAAAACTTAAAAAACTTCACAGTCTAGACACATTAATCACAGCACACATTGGAGATGAACACCATCGGGGTAGCATAGACTACTGCTGTTGGAGTTTGTTCTTGTTCCTCCGATTTCCTTCGCCACGCACAACTACTCAAAGCGGGGGTCAAACACTTGGCTCACTTGGACCAATCCTGCGTTCTGCGTCTAGCAAAAACCGAATTTCACCGATTTTCCATCTTCATCACAGCCTACTGACTTTTTCTCAAATTTCGTCGAGTGGAAATCTTGCGGATAGAGAAGACAGACAGACAGATTTTAGAAGGGAAAATTTCAGACGAGAAATTATATCAAAATAAAAACCGAACGAGAGGAAAAAGAGGTGTGCGTGTCGCCTGTCGTGTGCACTAAAGTGACGGTCGTGAAGAACAGGGCTGCTGGCCGATGCTGATGCTGCAGGGCGAAAATGCAGCTCTCGGGTCGTGAAACGTGCACGGCTGGTGGGAAATTGATGAGCGAATTTGACAGATGAGATGCAGAGCGAATTGCGGTCGGATGCTGTGGAAAATTTTCGCTCGGCGAGAGGCGAAGGAAATTCGCGCGGGTTTGAAATGAACGTTGGGTAAATGGCTACTTTATATGTACTACTTCACTCATATTCTAATCAATATGTTCCTTATAAATGTGCAACTCACTGTTGAATTTCAGACAAATTGACCGAAAAAAAAACATACCGGAGTGGATTATAGAGGTTACAAATAGTGTTTGCAGTAGTTTTTCAACGTACACGTTGCACAGTGGTCCAGGAATCAGTTTTACGCGGAAAGATGCATTTTGAGCTTTAGAATGAAACATTAGACAAAAACAATCTTCTACAAAGTTGTTTGTATTAGTAAGGTCCTTTGTTTGGTGTTATTGAAAATTAGGGTGGAAGAATTTTCATAGAAATTGTGTAAGTAATTTTCTTATTTGTAGAAATAAAAAATTAAATTGACCGATTAAGAGCTTTTTTCAAATATCTCATCAAAGTAGTCTATGAAACACTTTTAGAGCTTTTAAAAATGCGTAATTTGGTGAGTGAAGAAACTCACTACCTCCTTCCGTTTGGAAATTATTGTTGGTTTTCTCTCAAAAACATACCTACTTTAATTGTGAATATCTCTGATTGGGGCCATTATAAAAAATATCTTTTGACGGCATTCAAAAGACAAAATAAAATTGCATATTATATCAAAAAATTACAGATGTGTTATTTTTGTAATTTTGATAAAATGCCCTGAAAAACAAAAGTTTTTAAGCAGAAAAACTTTAATAACTTTTGAACTAAAATAGATATCATATTTTGCATGAAAATTTGCGTATTAATAAAGTTCTTAAAGTCGTTCATAGACCACTTTGACGAGAAATCTGAATTAAGAAAGATAGGGCTCTAAAACTATTTTGAAGATGTTCATAGTATGTATTTTTTTATTATTTTTCATATTGAGCATGTAAATAAAATTTTAGACAAAATGATCTTCTACAAAATTGTTTCGAAAAATGTAAGCTTTCATACTGTGTCATTTAAAACTAGGGTGGTCCACAATATCACACAAATCATATAATCAACTTTTTTATTTGAAAAAATACTCTTATGCAAAGCGGTAGAACTTGAAATTTTGATTGACTTTGCCAAAAAAGCTTTTCTGTAGCTCAAAATTTGACCAATCTAGAGCATTTTTTTCTAATCATCGCAGGGTAATCCAGCAAAAATAAGTTTTTCAACTCTAATTTTTTTAACATTAGTTTCTCATCAAAGTCGTCTATTATCGACTTTTACACCTTAACAAAACGCAAATTTTCATGCAAAAAGATTATTGATATCTATTTTTGTTCAAAAGCTATTAAAATTTTTGTGATAGAAAATATTTGTTTTTCAAGACTTTTTATTAGAGTTACAAAAATAACACATCTGTATTTTTTTTAAATAATATGCAATTTTATTTTGTCTTTTGAATGCCGTCAAAAGATTTTTTTATGTTTGCCCAGAGATATTCTCAATCAAAGTAGGCATGTTTTTTAGAGAAAAACAACAATAACTCCCAAACTGAAGAAGATAGCGAGTTTCTGCACTCACCAAATTACGCATTTTTTAAAGCTCTAAAAGTGTTTCATACACTACTTTGATTAGAAATTTGAATTGAAAACTCTAGAGCCAGAAAACCAGTTTTGTTCGGACCACCCTATGTCACCGTAGGGAAAAAGCTCTAAATCGGTAAATTTTAGAGATACAAAAAAAACTTTTTTGACAAAGTTGCTTGAAATTGAATGGTCTACAACTTTGCTGAAGCATTTATAATATAATTTCTACAAATAAGAAAGTTAGTTACCCAATTTCTATGAAAATATGGTCCACCCTAATTTTCAATAACATCAAACAAAGGACCTTACTAAAACAAACAACTTTGTAGAAGACCGTTTTTGTCTAATGTTTCATTCTAAAGCTCAAAATGCATCTTTCCGCGTAAAACTAATTCCTGGACCATAGTGCGTTGTTTCTCGGAATAATGCACTTTATATATTTTTGCAATTTACCATCGTAAAAGGCTGATTTTCATCACGCCAATCTGTCAGGCCTACTTTCCTGTACTTAAATATGCAGTGCGGGAATAAACATTACGCACCTGAAACCAGTGCTGTAATGATCAGCCTCCTAACACCGCCCATACTACCCCATTGGAAAATAAAGAGCAAACATCGCTGGTTCCCACTGGGAAGTGGTTCCCACTGACAATTCAAAAAAAAACAAATAGTCATTTAAGGACTAACAATCGAGGAAGGCGAAATCTTTTTTGCATAAACAAACGGTTGTAAACTATTCGTTTGCAGTACAACAAGTTAATTAGAGTTGATATGGTTAGCGTGGAACACATTTAAATATCGGAGAAAAATTCCCCTAATATGATTACACCAATGTACGTTATTGTTCTTGGGTTTGACGCTGTCCTCGAAAACATGGCTGCCTAGCACCGGGCTGGTAATGATTTATTACGCAACGCTTTCTCATTACGCAACTGTTTTGAGTTGCGTAATGAATCATAACACAACAATTTTTCAGAAATTGTGAAATAATGGTGAATGAATTCCGATACAATTTCTGATACCCTCAAGTGGTCTTCTACGAAATTGCGTTGTACGTAACTCGTTGCAGAATGATGATTTTTACAGCACTCGTCGTAATTAATCTTCTCGACAAGCATCGTAGAATAAATTTACGATTCGTGCTGTAAAAATCATCATAATGCAACTTGTTCCGTAAACTACTTTTTGAATAAGTCGATTACAGGTTTCGGGGTTATGGAGTAGAATATGGTAGGGAGGTATCGAGTTACAGAGAGATCAAAGTATGCTTGATTGAAGGAACCGCGCACTTCATCGAGTTAGGAAGAATATCGAATAATAAAAAGTTAACTGCATTATTAAATCACCTTAGTCGTTATCACCAATCTTATGCCCTGTTAGTCATCCGGTAACCACGGAAAAGATCAAACCTAGATAATTTACTTTTTCACATTAAGTACTAAGATAAAACTCAATGCAGTAAATTGAACGCCTAGTAGACAGTTGAAGATCTTAAATGAATGATGCAATCTTACCTGCAATATACGGCCTGTAGAGTAGTATCAAACGAGTTATTAGGAAATTAGTAGGAATTAGAAAAGTTCTTTATTTTTCAAAAACTTCAAATCTTGATAGTGTAAGAAAAATCTAAATTATACATTTATTATACTTTACAAAAAGAGAAATGGATTGGTAAAATTAATGTCATTATTTTATTCCAAGAAATTTTTGGATTTCATAGCAATATTACAGCTGTAAACACTTAACTGTAAATTCTGCAAATTTTGAATGTTTCATGGCAGTTTTCAACGAAAACTCGTCGGGAAATTATTACATGGCCACCGAGTGTCAAACAAGGCCCAGGACTGCTAAAATTAACCCATGTGATTTTCTTTACCAAATTCTGCAAATTTCGATATGTTGCAAGTCTGAGTTGAACAAAATGTGACAATTGACCCCATTACCGGGACATGCCTACCGATTGTTCAGCATGGCCCAGAATTTGATATTCCACTTGGCTGGAAATTGCAAATTGGCCACATCCGGGCCTCTGGAACCTATCCAGCTTTTTACGCTAGCTAAAAACTGCGGGGGGTGATTCGATTTTGACATTTCTTGTCTACAGATTTTATGGTGAGGTCTTAGACAGTGACTTCAAATTGTTTATTGAACTGTCAAAAATTTCCATTGTATTTATTAACATGCCTTCTGCAAATTCCAACTGCATATAATTATCAGTAATTTTATTTTATTTTTCTGTTTTAGGAACCGTAGGACCACAAATATATGTATGGGAAGAGTTGATGAACCTAACCAATGGAAATTAAATTTATAATCCATGCCAATTTTCTGTAAGAATTAGGTGGTACACGATGTTCATTTAATTTCCATCGACGAGGTCTACGCCATTAATGACCAGCGTCATGCTAAGATAAGGTGACCAGACGTCCAGACGCAATTTTCAACATGATAATACTGCGTAAAATCTAATTGTTTGACTAAACTGAGCAATTAGATCATGATTTAGACCTACAGTATTGGACAAAACTTGGACTTTTTCGATTTTCCATACAAAGCTAGATCTCAGTTATTCATGGACTGATTCGAATGAAATTTTTACAGAACATCAGATATAACTTGAATTTTAACATATATTTTTCAACAATTTTTCCAATCACGAGTTTATAAGTAATAACGATTTAACTAAAGTGTAATTTTCGACCAAAAATTCAAAACTATTTATCTCACAATCTGATAGCCCTACCTAAAAACTGTCTTCAGCAAACTTGTTTATCGCGTTAAAATCTACAACTTTGCTGAAGATACCATGAAGCTATTCCTTCAATATGTTTAGTTATGTCATTTATAACAAATAGACAAAAAATCACTTTAGTCAAACCGTTACTGCTTTTGAACTTGTGATTGGAAAAATTACCTAAAAATACATGTAAAAATTCAAGTTATGTCTGATGTTCTGCCAAGATTTCATTCAAATCGGTCAATAAACAACCGAGATATAGCTTACCAATGTCGTCCATTTTGTATGGAAAATCGAAAAAGTTGCAAATGTTTGTCCAATACTGTAAAATGTTTGTAGAATACAAATCCAATACGAATAATGTTTATTTGGAAATGAGATCTGACAGGGTGTCCCGCGTTTCGGGACATATATGGTTGCTTAATGCTAAGATATTGGTTTAACCAAATGTGTTCTAATCCAGAGGTGCAGTTTCATACTCTCGACGTTCTTATGCGTTATCAGACATGATGTCAAGTCAGTGATTGCATTCGAACGCAAGCGAACGAAAGAAGAAACTAGTGACATTCAACCTCACCTCTGAACTCAAGCACATTGGGTTTAACCATTCTCATCTGCGGCTTTTTGGGACATGGGCTTGTTGAAATACAACGTCTAACACGTTTTAGGGGTAGGTTATAGTTTATATTATGCTCTGTCGGTACGACTCAGTGAGAGTTACAAAATGAAGAAAAAAACATAAAACTAATACTGTCTGAAACTGCCATGTTTATGGGGCCGTTTTCCTAAAAGAGCTTCTAAATTTTCAGTCCATTTAAATATTGGATCATCGGGCTGATTCACAAATTTCATAACGCTGAAGGGGATGGGTGGGTGTCTTTGAGTTGTTACAGTTCATACAACATTTGAAAAATAATAAATACAAAATGCGTTACGAGGGGGAGGGTGGGTGTCACAAATTGTCATTTTTAGCGTTATGAAATTGTGAACAAACCCTTTCCGCTATAAGCCTAAATGGAGAATATAGCACATGTTTGATCGGCGAAGAAATCCTTCTCATACGTATTTTAACTCCAAAAATACTGATAGTAACGACACTTTTTCTCCAACATCAATCCGAACCATTAGCTCGGATGCTTATGTTTGCTAATTTGAACTATGAGCAAATTAGCCAACGAGTAACCAAAATATGGCCCAAGACTGCTTAGATAATTTTTGATAATGGCTGTATTCTACGAAATTTGCAAAATGGCCCTATTTCCGTGGGCAGACCCCGTGTACTTAGGTAGTCTACGAGGCCTATCCGCGGTCACCGGACAATTGTGATTTTCTTGGATATTTCAAACTGGTATTGGTTTCAGTTCTGATCAGATGTGGGCTACATTTTTAGCCATTTGGAAACGATAATATAATGCACAGTACGTCCCCTATCGTCCAAAGAATGCCTTTCTAAAAATTGCCTAATCTTGATCCTTGAAAGATCGCAGCAAGCTGTGCGCGCGGGTGGCTGCTTTTGTTATTTGCTGTCGCGTTTATATTAGATCCGCATAATTTTCAATTCGGCAGGTGAAGTGCTTAAACGGCTTTTGGTGCTATGCAACCCGGAAGATAATTCGAAGAAAAGCTAGGTATGGTGTTCCGCTCAAGAAAAGTAAAAAATACCGCATACTGTGACCAAAGCAAAATGCATTTCTTGCAAGAAATTTCCCACGCATCGAGATGGACGATTACCGTAATCCGGGAGCAAATTGATCACTGGGGTGAATTTGATCAGGTCGGTACCAAATAGCATTTCCTTTCAAGGATGCTTAGTACTTCGTTCGCATCATAAAAAATTAATGTTTTCTAGTTTATAGATATCTAATGATTGTTTCAAATATTTTGCATACATTTAGGCGTATTATGCATATTTACAAAGTTTAATTTTACAATAAAATGATAATATACACGAGTTGTAAGAATTTTGACATCATTTTCAGATTCAGGAGACCCAAATTCAGTAGATAGGGAAATTTTACATTCCAAAAGATGCTTTACTATAAGGTACCGCGGGGCAAGTGGGTAAATGGGGTAAGTGAAAATAACACAGCGTAACAAAAATGACATTTTTGCGTGTCTCAAGGATCAAATTATGTGTCTCTAGAAGATTTCGGGTCGCTGAATTTGATGGCATTCTCAGAAATGTTCCAACACGTCACATTTTTTAGCTACAGGTCGCCAAAGTTGTAAAAAAAACACTGGTTTTAATTATGTTTACATGAAATTTAAAGTACAATTTATCAAATTTTATTGTAATCTAATCCACCAACCATGCAAAATAAAACTTGAACTTTCATTTCAGATATAATTTGACTGAAATTGCACGATTAAGTTTCGATTAAACCAATTTTTTCAACATGCTTACAGTCTCCATACAAAATTCTTCGTTTCTTCTATATGGCAAAATACAACAGTTCTCTAAACCATCAAAAAATAACTTTTCGCATCGAAAGTATTATAAACTTTGATATATGTATTGTTATTCACATAAAGCTTGAATTCTGTGACAAATAAAGCAAATAAATTGCCATACAAGCTGCCAAACTTGCATGCAAGTTGGCTGAAATAGTCATTTCTTGCATTTTCAACAGCCAATATCTCAAAAACTAGACGTGTAATGATATTTCTGAAAACGACAATGGATTCTGCAGCTCTTAATTAAGTGAATAGCGGTACTTTGGTGCTGGAGACAAAAACGTGTTCCGCAGTGTAATTGGTATATTTTACTGAATATGTGAACTGACGTTTTAAACTCATGCGTAAACCTTTGAGGCCATTGAGAACAATACGTTAGGCAAGAAATTTTTGAAATTTATTAGCCATTTTTGCATAATAGAGCGAAACATTGTTAACCTGTCAACTATCACTCCGTAACAAGTTGGCGACGTGTTTTCTGTACCACTTTAAGTTGTCCCCTCTAACAGTTTTAAACTGCAATAAAAAAGTTTAAGAAATAATTCGACATAGACCTAAAAATAACTAAATTGAAACACCATCAATTTTCTAATCACGTGGGGCAAGTGAAAAGTTTCTTATTAGAGATTGAATTTGTATTTTCTCTTTAGGTAGCTATAAGTATACAAGGTTCGCAATTATCATAGAACAACAAAACGTGCTGATAATTCAAGAAACACTATACTGAAAGCGTTAAAAGCTATTATTATGGCCAAATCATGGAACTTCTCTAAAAAAAAGGTTCCCAAATATTACGATATTAGTATGTTTACTTCGGACAGCCGAATAGAAGGAAGACGTTGATTGAAAAGTTCCAATTTAAGAAAAAGCACGGAAATCTCGTGGAATGTCTATGTAAAGCTAGATCAAAACATAAATATGGGGTATAGATCTATCCACATAAAACAGATTCTAAATACTTTATTGAAGGATTCTGTTTGATTTCTCTCGAAGAGTTATCCGACGTCATATCCGATTTTCTTAAAAACAAATAACGAGCGGTGGAAATTCTACAGAGCAGATTCTGTCCCATGATGTAAGAATCAACATTGAAAATGTTGCAGTTATAATGTTGTCGATTTTTTTTTCAACAAACATAACTGAACAGAAGAAAATTCAAGTAACAATCATAAAATTCTCTTTGTTTACATGTTACTTATGTTATTGTTCATTGGGGCGCCTTAACAAATGTTAAAGGTAATAGAAACCGTGAATATAACTGTTAGGTTTTGAACTTATTGTTCAAAACGATAAACTTTTCACTTGCCCCACTTACGGGGCAAGTGAAAAGTAAGGTGACGTTTTTCAAAAAAAATGTCTGTACTTTTTTCTTAAATTTTATATAAAAATCAATTTCAGCATACTGCTTATATTTGGTGGGAGTCAGGATAAAAAATATATACGACCTCATTTGTTTTAATCTAAGGTCTCTAGAATTTGAAGAATCCCAACTATGCGAAAACCATTACCCACTTGCCCCACGGTACCTTATAGTGATCAATTTCGCCCCAATGTGTCATTTTAATTTCTTGACATTTAAACTATTTGTTTGCTATGTTAAATATTATTTCATGAAAAGTCGATTACATAAACCGATAAAGATCAATGGAGTACTGATTTTGTTGAAATTTATTTGATATTACATTCCGAAGGGCAATACAACAAAAAGTTTTAAAATAGAGATCAGTTTGCCCCCGGGTTACGGTACTTTTCTATTCAGGTGCATACCGTGATGAATCAAAATCCGGACGATACCAATATCCGGACGCCTAATCAGTTTTTATTAATTTATCAATGATATTTAAAACAATCGGGTAATATTTTCTAGCATCTTCAAATATAAACTTATATCATCATTTTATTTTAATTTGCCATCTAGTAACCTTTGCCAAAATAATATTAAAATAAAAACAAATTTGTACCGTGATGCATCAATATCCGGACGCCTAAGTGGGGACAAATATTCAACTACTATTTTCGATATATTATTCTTCGAATTTATCAATGTGCCATCATGTCACGAATCGTTTCTTCTTTAATCCTGATGAAAACGAGTAGTATTCACATTTAAATGAAGAATTTAACCTGAAAATAATGAAATCAACTAGACATGTCTTGTTCTTAAATCCGGACAGCTGTATCAAAAAGCCGGACACATTTGAATCAATATCCGGACGCCCGTGCTTTAGCTTGTTTTATTAAAAGAAAACTGAGCAAAAAAAGTTCAAATGACAAAATAACCTCGAGAATTCTCTATTTTAATCCATCAAAGTTATAAATTCCTGATTGAAGCATACATTGTGAGAATAATTTCGTGTTTTCACTACTTACACTCTTTAGGTGCGAATGAGCTTAGGTGAACTGCAACAATGATTGTCGATTCAGTACTTTTTCTTCAGTAATCCATATCAAAGCCAGAGCGCAAACTTTTTCCAACATTCCTTAAGGTCTTTTCAATAGTTTGCTTCACGAATAGTTATTTAATCACGTAAAACATATGCCTGATCAATAACGTTCGGATTTCTAATCGTTGGTTCACTAATCCGGACACTTACCGTCCTAATGAAAAACATTCTTCTGTATCTTTTTTCGCCACTTCAATAGGTTCAAACTTTCCTATTAATATTTCACTCAAATCAATGATCACTACTAATCACCCAAAAATCAATTGAAATGAAATACCGCTAACTGAACGTCGCACTACGATATCCTTGATACGCTTGAGCCACAGAACTTATGGACTGATGCACGAGTTCACTATTTGACGTTTGAGCGGTGCCGTGTTATTTACATGACCATGGCAACGAGTGAATTCGGCACCGCTCAAACGTCAAATTAGTGAACTCGTGCATTGATCCATGGAGCAGTACATGAGTTCACTAATTTGACGTTTGAGCGGTGCCAAATTCATTCGTTGCCATGGCCACATAAATAACACGACACCACTCAAACGTCAAATAATAAACTCGTGCATTGGTCCATACTACAAAAAAGGAACTGTCAGAATGGATTGCAATTTTGTTTTCATTTAAATTAATTTCAAGTCAATGGTTACTAGATGAAAAGTTGTAGTAAAGTGATGATAATAATATTAAGTTCAGGTGTAGTTAATTTACACAAGATTATCATTAAAATTCACCTAATAATCAACGTTTATTAACAGAGTGTCCGTATATTGGTACCGTCCGGGTTTGGATTCATCATGGTAACTGCAGTTTGGCATTTTTACTGCGTCGCGAAAGTTTTCGTTGTAATGATTTGGACTGGTTTCCCAGCTTTGGTTCATTCGTAATAATGTGTCGAAACGTTTGTTTTATTCAAAATAGTGAATGTGGTGATAGATTATAAACTTAAATGGATGAAAGTGGTGCTTGTGAGTGCAAATTACTTAAAAAACTAATGAATTTAAACGCAGAAAGATGCTGTCCGGTTTTGCGAGCCACTGTTCCTAAAGCCGGACATACACTGAAATGAATTGTTTCGTAAATCGAACGACATTCAATCAGTAGAATTTACAATGAGCAAATATTGTCATACTATAAAATCAGTTATAACGACCTTCATTATATTATTTTCAGAATGGGCTCGGTCATTTATGTATGGTAAATTCAAGAACACAATGTTTTCAAAAAGTCCACGCATATTTTATTATTTTATGGGTCAATCCACTATATTCATTGTTGAATGTACATACTTTACTTTACTTTTGCTGGCTCTACGTCCTTCAAAACATGACCTGCGCCACAATGTTACGCCAATTAACTCGGTCCATGGCTGCTAACCTCCTGTTTCTCGATCGCCACACATTTCCAAAATCCTGCTCCACTTGGTCAATGAATGTATTATGGTTCAATTCTCAATTCTACAATAATTAGAATGTAAAATTGACGAACTTCGAAGTAAAAATTTCCATTCGTTTCCACCATTTTATCATTCATCTGTATCCCTAATTTTTACAAGTGGCAGCGAAGAAAAATTGTTTTGCTTCCGTCTTAATAGCATATAAAACCACTGTTATTTGTGAGAATAATAAGCGCTAAACTGAGAGCATAGAAGATTATATTGGGTAAGTCAACATTTCACATAGGGTGATATGCTAGTATCCATCGTATTAAGCATTGATCAGTGAGAACTGCAATTTTTCCAGTATTGCAGTGAATGATGCTGATACAAACCGATGCCAAACAATTCTTTCTCAAAACGGCTTTAGCATTGTATAATAACATTTTGATAAATCTTGATCTGTTTTTGGAAATAATGCAAAGAAAATGCATCTTACCATATTCTCAATCCGTCATATCGTTTTCAACTCCGTCGCAATCAGTTTATAGATTCGTTTCACAACTTACGGCTCACTGTGATGTATTGAGTGGTTAAAACACAATATATCAACGCATAATAAAATGTTTTACTAGAATATATAGATCTACGGGCATCTCCCTCCATTCCTTCAGCATGATGGAATATACTTATTTCCTTTAAAATTAATTGTTCGTCATCAAAATTCAGCCCAAACATATGAACACAATTCCTTTTGACCGTACAATTCTGGCATTTGCTCACAGTACAGCGAAAACAACACAATCAAAGGAACCGTATTTTTACGTCGAGCATCGCGCACACATTGATGCGCACAAGCTTTTTTTTCTCAGTACGACGGATTGAACTTTGTTTACATTCTCAATTATACGCGGTGGTTGAGGACATTTCGTAAAATTTGGTGATTTATTGAAGTTTTACGGCGTGTGATTGAAATGAAATCCTTCAGTGAAGAAGTACGAAGGTTTTCCATAGTGAAAATAAGTGCCCGGCGAAGTAAGTCACCCACGGGGGCGGGAAGAAACTTGTGTTGGAAAGTGGTGTGACTGATGTCGATCGCTAAGCATTTCTCGCAAATCGTGTTCATCCATGCGATTTCGGTGAAAAAGTGTAAAGTGGATAATTGAACTGAAGTGATTTATCGAAATAGAGTTGTTTCATTGCATTTTTGTTGTACAGTTGGACGAATCATAAAAGCTTTCCAAAATTACATTTGGAAAGTGAATCTATGTTGCAGGTAAGTTGGAATAACCGCCGTAGTGGAACATTTTAATTTTGATACGACGAATAGTAGCTCTTACGACGAAGTAGAATGAAACCACAGACAAACAGACGTCACACTCTCATCATTGTCCATCGACCACCTTTTTAACGATCGGTTCAAAAATATGGTAGGTAGCCAATCCGCCACCCGCAGCGCTCGCTTCGTTTTTGTTCGTATTTGACGTTTACACACTACCGCCATCTGTTGGTCCGTCGGCCAAACACACTGACTTTAGCATTGGGCGTACATGCCCTCGTGACTATAATTTTTATCGAGATTTGTTCTAAGTGTTACGTCTGTTTGTCTGTGATGAAACCCTTAATTACTGTTTTCTTCATCTGTTTGCTGCTGTTTGCATCTCCAGGTCATCCTGGGAACAAGTTCGGGAAGCACAACGATTGTACGTTATATGGTTTTAAGGCTCAACGGATCCTAATACATAAAAATACCAGCTGACGAAACACCGTAAAATATGCGTATAATTATGGTTAGGTTTGTGTAAAATTTATCAATGTTTAATCCTGTTGTTAAGCATAACATAAATATAAATAGTTTTCAATGACACAGTATTGAAGATTTTTTTTAAAGTGACTGAACGCCATGAACTATGCAGCAGTTTCATCAACACAGTTCAAATAACAGAGTTTTCTTTTATATTTAACTAATCAATAGTAATATAGTATTCATTAGTGAAGCCTCGACAAAATTCTGTCATAATAGTAAAAACTACAAAACTTCTTCTTATGGTAATCATGAGTTCACTTCGGTTGAAAATCGTTGATGCGAGTCTGTCAATTGTAACCCCTATTGTACACTCAAAATAATCCAAACGTCATTGTTACGTGAAAAATCACGTAAACCCTTGAAAATAAATTCTCTTCGACTCCTACATGACTAAGGTAGCAAGCACTGAACCATAGGTATATATGAAATGAAGCTCCGCTAAATTTCACTGCGGTTGATCTATCAATCCTACGTGGAAATTACGTACATAGATTGATTTATTTTGATCGTTTTCACTCTGCAATTCATTCTGTGTTGTGATGGCGTCAGTCCAAGACAAGCTTTAAGAGTAATTGTTTCGACCGCTATAATAACATGAATTTTTAGGTAAATTCTGTTTTGGTTTCTGCAATAGCGTTTTGGTATAAATTACACTTCTTAGGGCCAGAATTGCATAGCTTTTTTGATGAGTCAAGCGGCTTAAGGCGATCCGGTGTTGAATGAAATAATTTTCTCTCGCTGACAGCTAAACGTGAGTAAATCATCTAATTTTGCGAATGTTTTACTATTCAATCCCTTTTATTACATTCTCACTGTAACAGGAGCGGTACCTGCAAAAACCCGGTGAAAGAATCTAATCCTACTTGTATCTAGAAGCGGAAGTATGCAGCAACCCACCAATTCCGATACAAATGTGTGTTTATTCTATAAGTATTCTGTGACGAAAATGTTTTAACTGAGGTTTCACATCTACCATGGTAGCTGCAGTCAGCTAATAAAAGTTTCATAATTATTGTGTATATATTTCGTTTTATAAAAAAAATATATGAAATTGCAGAAAATAAAGCAAAGCAAAGCAGATTATATTAACACAGATTTCAATTGACATTTACAGGAAGCTTTCTTTAGCTTCCATCAATTCCCTTGATGGTGGAATTTACGAAAAATTCACGTAACCCTTACGTAGTTCTCCGATGGAAAGAAAATAGTTCATTGGTTCATGCGTTCATTCTTCATCACCTATGATTTCCGTTAGAGCTACGTGAAAAGTGCGATGGAAAAAAACCACGTATGTATTCATGTAGCAATGATGTTTGGATTATGGACCTATGCACGAATGCGCTATTTGACGTTTTAGCGGTGCCGCGTTGTTTATGTGACCATGGAAACCAGTGAATTCGGCACCGCTCAAACGTCAAATTAGTGAACTCGTGCAAAGATCAATTTTGAGCGTAGTAATTTTCACTTCAAAGCTGTTTTCAGTGTAGGGTGATATCAATACAATGGGGTGATACAAATTGCCAGTGTAAATGAATATTCAAGAGGTGTATTTGTAAAAAAAAAAACTGAAGAAAATGAATATTATGAGTGATAGAACAATAGATATTAAACTAAAATCTCTTTCAGAACAGTGATAACAGTTGCATTACCACAAAGCTTCCAATACTGAACTATAAGCAAGGAATGGAGGTAACGAAAGTTTAAATTTAATGTAAAGATATTTGTATTATAGTACAGTCGGAGCTCGACAATTTTTATAGTGACAAAAGCTCTCTATAGCGACATTTTTCGGTCCCTTGAAAAATATTTCATTGGTATCACTATTCTCTATAGCGACTTTTCGACTTTGTACGCGTAGTATTCGCAATTTTTACTAATATGTTGATCGTTTTCCTGTTTATGTGACCTTAAGCTTATAGACCACACAATAGTGATGCAGCACGGTAGACCCCAAAAGATGTTATGTGTGAAGTGATATCTGTATCTGGCTGGTGATACACAATTGAAATTATAGCTCACAAGTGACACCGGGAATGCGTGGACGGCAATGTTGTTGTGTGTGTTGTCACGGTTTTTTCAACTCTGCAATATTTTCGTTTCGACCGGTGAATATTATAATAGGGTCCTAAAGACCTGTCCCAATTTTAATGCCAAACGCTTAAGTTTAGGCCAAAAACACATGTTTACTCAATTTTCTAATGTTTTTCTTTAGTTCAAGTCCAAAAAACATGTTTTTAGATTTTGTCACACTCCTTGGCTTAAACTCAAATTTTGGGTGTATTTTGCTTTCCGTGTCCCTTCCGAAATGTCAGATAGGAACAACCCCAGTGTTAAAACTAAAAGCCTTGTGGTATTTTTGTCGATTAAGCGAACGTCAAACATGATCAGAAGTGTCAAGGTTCATTTATGGACCCAATTTTTTAATTAAAGTTTAAATATGATGTAGCCGTTATTTGAGCGGGAAAAATTGCTATAATAGTTGCAGTAACATGCTCTTTCGTGTCATTAAATAAAAACAAGATTTCATTAAACATTTTAGGACCCAATTGCCAACCTACATACATAATAAGCATGAGCATGAGCATTGATGACCGTACAATCCGTAGTTGCTACTATGTGATTGATCTGAAAAATCAAAATTGAACAAGGAACCAACAGACGGAGCTTGGGAGTAGCTTACCGTCTTTAATATACAATTTCGATAATTCAAAGCATTATAAAGTCAATAACGGCGCCGGCCACGTTCTTATGGTCATTACGGAAGAGAAAGAATGTAAGTGTGATATTACCCGTAACGCGGATAGATCACCTTTTCGTGGTGCGTTACGAGGTAAGATCAGTGATGCCACATACACAGATTTATCAGTAATTACACAGATTTTTTCATGTTATTGCCTACAGATTTCTGTGATCACAGATCACAGAATTTTGGCATGAAGAAGATTTTAAAGATTTTAAGATATTATACAAGTTTATGACACGGTTTTGGAAGATATAAAACATAAATTCCTGTACTCTGTTTAGTTTTTCTCAAAAACCTAAGAATTTTAATATTTTAAAAACTTTTAGTACTTTTAACTTATAATTATTTAGTTTAAATTATTTAGTTTAAATTAAAAATTGATGACAAGCAGTGCTGGGAATGGTTATAGTAGTAGGCTTGAATTTCAAGAAAATCACGTGGCTCTGCCCAGTACAGTAGTTTAAAAACGTGAATCTCATCAAGTAGCCTATGGACCGATGCACGAGTTCACTATCTGACGTTTGAGCGGTGCCGTGTTATTTACGTGACCATGGGAACGAGTGAATTCGGCACCGCTCAAACGTCAAATTAGTGAACTCTTGCACTGGTCCATATTAGGTGCATGAATTTTCTAAATCGTTGGGGTCATTGAAGGCTCTAAATGCGGGAAATTGACCGATGCACGAGTTCACTAATATGCAATATGGATCAATGCACGAGTTCATTAATTTGACGTTTGAGCGGTGCCGAATTCACTAGTTTCCATGGTCACATAAATAACACGGCACCGCTAAAACGTCAAATAGTGAACCCGTGCATAGGTCCATAGAACATTTCTCTACAGTCATTTTGGGTTGCCCTTAGCAACGGGTGTTTTGCTATTTTCATGGCTTTTTGCCACCACTCAAAAAAATCCAAACGTCATTGCTACGTGAAAAATCACGTAGATCATTCCAAATTCATTTTACCTCCACTTCACCTGACTAAGATAAAAATCACTAAACCATTCATAACCACCAAATAGTGACTCGGTACTGAGGTTACCTATCACGCTTACGTGGAATTCACGTAGGTGCCTGAGTTCATTTTGACATCGCATAGTGTACGTACATTCGATATTGAGCTCAAATCTTAAGATGGCGCCCGCTTGATTTTTGAAGAACTTCAGAAGCTGCTGCTGCTTTAAACACTGTGTAAGATTGATTTCAAGGTAAATATGCTTTGAATACCGAAGAATCCCTGCATTACTTCATATTTAATACGTGATTTATAACCTCTATCAATTATAGCACGCGAAGGCTACAACAAGACAGACCAAACTCACAAAATTGAAGAAACAGGATTCAAAATGCTCAGATTGACAACAAAAATATCACAATCTTTTAAGTTTGTTTACATTTTCCAATTGGGGAGTAGTTTTCTTCCAAAGCCTATTAGAAATAAGATTGGTCTTTATTACAGTTAAATTTAATGTAAAACCATCTAGGTCCTATTGAAACGCTTCGTAAAGGCTACCGGAAAATCCACGTAGCTCTTACGTTTAGCGACGGTGGAATGGACGAAGTTCAAAAGTTCATTCTGGGCTACCTATGATTAACGTAAGAGCTACGTGGAAAGTGCGATGGAAAAAAAATCACGTATGTTTTCACGTAACAATGACGTTTGGATTATTTTGAGTGTACAACAGCGATGGGCGTGAATTTCACTGGCTTCGCTGACTGTGATTTGCTTTGCTTGGCTACTGTAGAGTGAATTTCAAGATTTTTCCCAACCCAAAAACAGTCAAAATCCGCTTGTAAAAATTCTTTCTGATCTTAAAAATAAAAGTTTTGGATGGTTTTGCGACACAGATTTTTACCAAGATTTTTGGAGGTTGACTTAAGATAAAAAAGATTTTTTCAGCCGAAAACACAGATGAGAGTCGGAAAAAATGTGGCAATACTGGGTAAGATCTACCAATTTGAACCCTAGTCTCGACTTGGTTGTGGGGCTAGGATTCGCGGTACAAAGTCCTTGTTACTGGCAACAGTTTCTCAAATTGAATGCATTTTACCTAGCATATGGTTAGAGACTCGGAGTTGGTCTGTCTCGAGACTACACTTGAAGCCAGGATGGCAATGATGAGTATAACCTCAACAAGATCTCTTAAGTACTGGTAATTCAAGGACTCACGTGAATTCAGAAGTACTAAACAAATTGTCTAGCTTGTTTGGTTGTGCTGCTAGTACAAAGCCCTAGCAGTTCTAGTATTTTTCTGGAACTAAACTAAAAGCAAAGCAAGGATGGG
Organism: Aedes aegypti; assembly: GCF_002204515.2. Classification (NCBI taxonomy): domain Eukaryota; kingdom Metazoa; phylum Arthropoda; class Insecta; order Diptera; family Culicidae; genus Aedes; species Aedes aegypti. Next base: position 5,533,166 of record NC_035107.1, read on the forward strand.
ACTAGATTCCGTTGCATAATCGAATATCTATAGTAGGTACCGATTTGATTCCTCAGAAAATTAACCGATTATGTTTGCTAAGGGGCGCGCCTCTGCTGAGATGTAAATCTCTTTGAAGGGTGTAAATAGTGGGACCTTTTCATCACATTCGATTTTTATCAATCTCTGAGGAATCACAACAAGAACTGTACATAAATTTATGCTTCATTACCTATCAATGGAAATGGAGTAATGCGACTTGCACTATACACTAAGGATACGCGTAATGCCACAATAGATCTAAATGATGGTCGCAGTGGCGCATCCGAACAGAGAAAAAAAGTGTGAGATCCATTGTTACTAAAGACCGAGTATAACACTGCATTTTCATGGATGTCACGGAAGGAAGCATAGATTTATAATCAAATCTTCTGGAATTGTTGCTGAATGTCGCAACCATCGGAACAATTAATGAGCATAGCTATCTTTGATATTAAGCTAAGTATGCTGTTTCGCTCAAGACAAGTAAAAACTTGTTTGACAGAATTGGAAAAATTTCCCATACGAAGTCTTTCAATTTTTCAAAAATCAAAATTTTTCTTCCAACGCGTAGTCGGAATATAGAATACAGATTCTACATCCGTATAGTATTGTGTAAGTAAGTCAATGAAAATCCTTATTTTTTCGCAGCATTTATCTACATAGTTACAACTAAATGAACAACAAACTAAACAATTCATCAATCCTCCAACTCCTCCGCCTGCTCCCTGTCCTGCAGTGTCAGATTAATTTTGTACACAGTCTGCATCTCTTTGCCGGTAAGGAACATCGACGCCATCATATTGAATGCCAGCAGGGCAATCACCGGCATCATGAGCGGACTGGACAGCTTTTTGTACATCTTGAGCACTTCCCGCGGCTGCTCGGTAATCGACGGCAAACGGTAAGTGAAATGTCGGGTGGCGAACTAAAAAGAAATATGATAGTCATGGCTACCTTGATCGGGTTCGTATTGACAGAAAATGCAAACCATGAAGGCAGACATCGGTGCTAGCAGCATCGGGTAAGCGGTGCTGAACCCTGCCTGTAACAGTCCAGCCCTGGTTTGAACACAAACCGCACATTGCCGTGTGTTGAGCACCACGTCCGGCACGATGAAACTCTTGTGGAAAAATGTGGTCATGATTGCCGGCAGGACCACGGCCGGTATATAACTGGATAGACGTCCATAGTTGCCCAGTTTGAGCTTCGATCGGTAGTGGCTATTGATGTAGATGCTGGACATGACCGTCGTTGCTCCCAGAATTCCAGGGGTGAACGTCAAGGGCCATCTGAAAGGATTTGACATTTCAGTGAAGCTTAGGCGATTGGTTAAGGGTATCAGAACACTTACATTTCCCACTTGTCCGGCCATCCATCTACCAGTTTCATAAAGTAGATCAAGGCCTCCCTTTCGTTCAATCTCACGGCATCCTCCGGTATTTCGCTGTGCTTTTTATGTAATAATGCCATGATCGCATGGGAAATCTGCGCCTACTGCTGCTACACTGTTTATGTTTACATCGAATCGGACTGACGTTGGAAGCCATCTATCTGTGAGCACATGAAACATCCGTCAGGGCGGATTGCGAGCGATGCCAACCCTATCGTCACTCACCGATTTCATCCCCTAAAATCGTGGTGAGTTTTCCACATTTGACTGCAGTTGAACCACCCGCTAAACCCGTCAATGTGCGCCATCAGGAAAATTACGCCACACAAACACGTTTGTGTAAGAGCATACAAACGCAAAAAGAAACTGAGTGTGCTATGTTGGATCGAAACGACGTCAAACCACCACAGCAGGCCATAAATGCGAGCGATTCTTGTTGGATGGTTTGTTGGTGTGATTCGGACGGATAGCATAGATAGAAACGATCGAAGCAAGCGACCGCGAGCAGGACACTTTTGCCAGCGAGCAGGAAGAAAAGTGAAAATTTTGAACGGATTGGTGCGGCGGAAACCAACGTTACGGAACGGATTCCTAGCACTGGTAAAGCCATTGTCGTGCAATCGGACGCGAATCGAGTGAAAAATTCGAAGGTCCCTGCTTTTTGCTCGGTTTTTTCGCGCAAAGGCACCTGTGTCAGTGGTAAAAATCGAGTTTTCCTTTTGAGTGTCGTTTTTTTCTCGGGTATATTGATCAATATAGGGCGAAATTCGCGTGCTAAAGAAGAAATTTCACGGTGAAGAATGTGATTGAGATCAGGCGAATGGATGAAAGTGGAATAAACCCATTAGGGGAAAGAAATTTTCTAATCTGAGAAAAATAGATGAAAATTGTGAATGCATACATAACTCTCGCGCTTCTGGACGAAACAGGTGTTGGGCGAGGGAGGGTTGAGGTACAGGCTGACAGGACAACCAGAGCACCATTCGAGAGAAAACGGATGGGAGAGAAAAGTCCAACATGCCTTTCGTCGCATCGCAGTTTTCCGATTCTTTTCTGGTTGCTTTGGTATTGGTGTGCAGTTCCTGAACAAAAAAAAAAATCCATCGCCTGCTGCTGTTTTCCTCCTTGCAATAGTGGGAGAGGAAAAAAATCGCTTCCATCAGAGCAGGCCGTGTATTGTTTTTGTGTACATACATTTCAATCGGTCCACGATTGGGATAATCCAGTGTTCCTATCGAGTGGACGGACGGCGTGCTATTTTTGTATGGCACACGTTTGCTCACGGGAAATGTGGTGCGGGAAATCATTCTGACAGGTTGTCCGTCAGGTGGATCCTTTCTAATAGTGGGAAATTTGATCAACGACCAGGAAGGGTGGGAGGGAACGACGAACGACGCACCTCACTGTGTATGCAATAATTGCTAGGATATTGTGCTTGTCGGTGCTTTTTCTTTCTAATCGGATTTTGACGTGGTGGCATTTTGATATTCTTTCAGTGTCTGTCTCTAGATAGAGCATGGTCCGCAAACGAGTGAATCTAGGACAAACAGAGAGAGAATGAGAGCGCAAAAATTGAAAAAGCATAGATTTATTGTAAAGTATTATTTTTAGGATCGTGTTTTTCTTATTGGGTCTGTTATGTACTTCTGGCGAGAACAAAAGCTATAACTAGAGGAAAAAGTGTAAAAAATATGTTGCATGTAAAATGAGAGCGGTTTATTCCGCAATCCAAAATATGTTATTACAATTCTTAAAATTGCAAACTGCATTCTAATTTACTTCGTGTTTTGAGGATTTTGCAAATTTATTCTGTGTTTAAGTATAAAAGAATATTTTATTGAATTACAACAAGAATCACGGGGGGAAATGTGGCACTCCAAACAAGGAGAAAGTGTCATGAAATTGGAAGCAAAGTATGTTTTCATGTTATGAAAATCCACAATGACCAAAAGTCATTAAATTATGAATCATTTTACCGTAACGCCAGCTGTACGTTTTCAATTTTGACGATGAAAAGTGACAATTTAAATCATTAAATCATGAAGTACGTGTTTTAAAGCGTATTCTTCAAAGCGTCTGTGCGAGCCAAGATTAGACCAATAGCTGACAGAATATTGTTACTTGGTTTGCATGCTCATATTTTTCTAAGCCTGCTTGTTGTTCTGTTTCGACTGAATAGATAATTCAATCACACTTCATTACTTCCTCACAGTACGTATGCTGGAACCATGACTAAAATTCATGAAATCAGTAACGCAGCTCACAGACGCCCAGACGGTTTGACCAACATTGCACTATGGTCCAGGAATCAGTTTTACGCGGAAAGCTGCTAAAGTATTGAAACGAACAAATATGAAAACTGTAGGTGAATTCCGGCGCACATTTTCTTCGAAGAGAAGAAATTTTCTTCCATAATCCACCAGCAAGAAAATTTTCTTTTCTTCGAAGAAAATACGCGCCGGAATTCGCCTACTGGATTGTAAAATATTGTTGAATTTGTTAAGCCGGGAGAGATTGTAGTATCTAGATAATTATTTTATCTATTGCTATAATAATTATCTAGATACTACAATCTCTCCCGGCTTAACAAATTCAACAATATTTTACAATCCAGTTTTCATATTTGTTTGTTTTAAATAATATTCAAATTATTTAGGGTATTTTAGTCTTGGTTGTCCCTTTAGTCGATCTGATCGTCTAACTTTTGGGGACTTGGATTCACTTCATCGGCGTTTTGTATGCTTCTTTTTCTTGCTCTGCTTGTTTTGTTGGCAAGTTCTTGCTGGTTTCTGAACGTCGGGTTGAGGATCAGGTCTGTTTTCACGAATCAAACGATCGTCACCATCGATGATCTGCGATGAACCCGGTAGAGCGACAGGCAACGAAGGGTGGAACTTATCGGACAGATTTGAAAGTCGGATTTGGTTAACATGTACCATACGAACATTTCCTTCGATACTGATTAAGTATGTTAAAGGACTGAACTTTTGAAGAACTATTGAAGGTACCCATCGTACGATGTCCTTGAAGTGATTGCGATACAGAACTTTATCTCCCGGCTTATACGTTTTATTTACCGTAACTTCAGTTGCAATTAACTTAAGTTTCTCAGCAACCGAAGGGGGCGGCGTTGGAGGACTGATTTCTACTTTTCGGGGATTTACCGAATTCATTAGAGTTCGAGGTGTGTAAGAGCAAATCATGGAGGATGGAGAACGATTTGGTGTTGTTGTCGGAGTATTCCGATAATAAATTAAAAATCGATTAATTTTCCGAGCTATCGACAACTGCTTACATCTTTGATCTAAAAGGCACTTTTTTAAAACATCTTTGACCGTACGCACACCTCTCTCCGCCAATCCATTTGATTGTGGGTGGTAGGGTGGCGTTTTGGAGACCTTGGCGCTATTAGCTTCCAAAAATGTAATGAAAAGTTCAGCATTAAAGGGCGGGCCGTTATCAGAAACGACTTCTTCGGTAATCCGAAAGACAGCGAAAACGACTCGAGTTGTTCAATCAATTGAACACTTGTAGAGCTTTTCAACAAACGGACATCGATAAATTTCGAGTAGGCGTCAATAATGATTAAGGCTGTCTGCCCTTCAAAATAAAAAAGATCCAGGTGAAGCCTTTGAAAAGGTGTTTGGCATTTTGGCCATGCCGTATCTATCTTTTCTCGCGGCACCGGTTGATGCTGTTGACAGACATCACAAGATTGAACGAAATCGTTCAGATCCTTGTCAAAACTTTTCCACCATACGTATGTTCTCCCAAGCATTTTCATTCTTACAATACCGTCATGGTTAGCATGTAATTGTTCAATTAAAGCTGACTTCAGACTGTTGGGAATGACAACCCGATCGTTGAAGTACAAGACGTCTTCATCAATTCCAAGACGCGAATTGATTTGGAAATAAGATTTTAAAGCGGGGTCCAACGCCTTGGGCCAACCCTGTGAGACGTAGTCACGAACCTTAACCAAAGTAGGATCGGACTTCTTATGTTCCCGTACTAGTTCAAGATTGACAATGTTCGGACAAGTTGATACATTTTTCAGGCCAAGGCTTATATGCTCCACATCTGTGGGCTCTGTAACATAGTTAGTAATTGACTGTTGTATGACCCCTCGTTATGATACCTTCCTTATGGAGCACACACACATATACACTTCATTGTTATGTATCTTGAGAGAAACCGTCAAATAAATCAGTATGTTCAAGACATGCGTCCGAGTTACACATCATTCTTACAGGCTCGTTCAATGGAAGACGCGAAAGAGCATAAGCATGATTCATGAACTTCCCTGGTCGATGTTCTATCGAGTAATCATAATTAAGACAAAATCACAGCCCATCTCTGCAATCTTGCTGCTGCGATTACCGAAGTGCTTTTGACTGGATTGAAAATTTCTTTAATAGCACTGTTATCTGTAACAAGCTTAAACTTGGCACCATACAGGTACTTATGGAACTTATTTATTCCAAAAATAACAGCCAAAGCTTCCTTATGCACTTGAGCATAATTTACTTGAGCCGGAGTCAAGGTGAAGGATGCGAAACACACAGGTTTTTCCTCGCTGTTCACCACATGCAACAGGACAGCTCCTACGCCATAAGGGCTGGCGTCAACTGCCAAAATGATCGGATTTAAAGGATCATAAGGCTCTAGTAGATCGTTTTCCACTAACAACGACTTCGTGTTTTCAAACGCCGTCTGGCAGTTTGAAGACCAAACAAATCTGATATTTTTCTTTAGCAAATTGTACAAAGGACGTAGTTCTATCGACAGATTAGGGAGGAATCTGTGATAGTAGTTTAATAGTCCCAGATACGCTTGTAGCTGAGTAACATTTTTGGGTGACGGAGCGTCCAATATGGCTTTAACCTTCGACTCATCAGGCCGTATACCATCTGCCGTGATGGTATACCCAAGGTGATTGACCTTTTCTACATAGAAACATGATTTGCTCAGGTTAATTCTAACGTTACGATCGTTAAGCTTTTTTAGAACAATTAAAAGATTTGCATGACACTCTTCACGGTTGCGACCACCAACTATAATATCATCCAAATAAGGAATTCCTGGTGAATTCACCAATATCTGGTCAATTATCGATTGAAAAATCGCCGGGCGGACGAAAGGCCAAAAGGCATCCGCGTATACTGATAAAGTCCTCGTTGAGTATTCACAGTACACAACACTTGCGAAGCTTTCAAGTGCGTGACTTGTAAGTATGCTCCCGAAAGATCAATCTTGCAAAAAACTTTCCAGTTCGCTAATTTAGCTAAAATGTCGTCAACCCGAGGTAACGGATAATGATCCACGGTAGTACGACTATTGAGTGCGGCTTTGCCGTCAAGACAGATTCTGACTGTGCCATCTTTTTTAGGCACTAGCACTTTGGTTTTGCCCAAGGTGACGAACGAACTGGAACTAGGATGCCATCCTGAACTAGTGTATCGAGACTTTTGTCAACTTTTTCTCGAAGTGCGAAAGGAACGGTGTATGCCTTATGAAACACAGGTGTAATACCGTGTTTCAACACTATTTCAGCGGTAAAACCTGTTATCGCATTTCGCGGTGACTCGGAAAATACGTTTGGAAAACTTGTTCTAAGCTCAGTATCGAAGGATTGTTCTGACTTACCAACCGACTTGATGGAGAAAGCCTTCCTCCATCCGGGGAAAATCAGGTCAAGACTGTCACGACCTAATAACGGATGCACTGCACGGTCAGTGGGTATCACCACCAATTCCAGTTGACCTTGAATTCCTGATGGTGCCGAGACTCGGATGCCAACGGTCCCCTTTGGCATACTGCGCTGACCTGAAACTGAAACAAATTCTGAGGCAGTGGGAACTAACTTACAGTCAGGAAAATGCGTTCGATACATATCTGTGGATATCCGACTCCGACAGGCTCCACAGTCGACTTCAAAATCCAGACGACGACCTTGACAATCCAATGTCACGAACTCTGGAGAATCGGCCTTGTCCAGCGAGTTGATGTTGCTTGTAGATGTCTACTCCAAGATCGAAAAACTGCAACCATCCTTCGCTTTTGGTATACTGTTCGGCTTCTCTGGCTCCGTCATCAGATTCAACCGAAGAACTTCCACTGCTCCCGCCATTTCTGCGACACGTTGATGGTTTCCACTAAACTTTTTCGAAGAACTGGACTTCATTCTGCAGCACGTTGACACGTGGCCTTCTTTGCCACACGAGTAGCACGTCCAAGTACGAGCCGGGCAGGTAGCTGGATCGTGTAGACGGCTGCAGCGGTAGCACGGTTTGAATTGCTTCATAGACGCGCGATTCGACTTGGATTCTGCTGCTCTGGTCACATTTTGCTTCGTTTTGTGGACTGGATTTCGCTTCTCCCTCATTGCAGCAACCACGTGGTTTGATTGCGACGACATTTCCTTATTCTGGCTGAGCGGTGCCTCCCAGCTACGGCCAATTGAACACGCTTTTTCGAAGGTCAGCTCTGGTTCCGTTGGAAGCTTCTTCCTTAAACTTTGATCCTTAATTCCCGCGACAAACTGATCTCTAAGCGCGTCGGATAAAAAATCACCAAACTTGCAGGACTGCGCAGTAGCTTTGAGACTTATAATAAACTCGGTAACACTCTGTGACGACATTTGCTCACATCGACGGAATTCGTACCTTTCCGCGACGATATTTGTGGTAGGGTCGAGGTGCTTTTTGAGGAGATCAACCAGATCCGCGTACGACTTCGTACGTGGATCTTCCGGTGAACTCAATCTGGCTGCAATTGAGTATAAGCTGGGACCAGCCACCGTGACCAGCACCGGAACTTTTTTGTCGTCCGGTGTGTCATTGACGAAGAAAACATTTCCAAGCGGTTCACATATTCCCCGAAATTCTCTCCGATATACTGTTCGATCTGGCCGAACATGCCAGCACGAACTATCGGAGCTGCACCTACTGCTTCTCTTTTCATCGCAGTTTGCGCCACACCACTTACTCCTTCGCCCTCCATTATTTGAGGTTAGGCTATTCACTCACCACGAGATTGCAACGGACCTTGTACGCACGCGATACTATTGTTCTCACCGAAACTTGCACTGTTTTACACTCGTCGCCAAGTTAAAGTATTGGGACGGAGGACGAAATAACACTTCAAACAACTTGGAGTTTCATTTAAGCACTAACTTTAGTGTTTAACTTTTAATTAGGGAGACTTGTTACACTTGCTTCCATCGGGTGAACGGTCGGAACCAAAGAGACTGATCATAGTAGTTCGATCGTTAAAGAAAGTTACGTGCTATAATTATTTTATCTATTGCTATAATTATCTAGATACTACAGCTGCATTTTGAGCTTTAGAATGAAACATTAGACAAAAACGATCTTCTACAAAGTTGTTTGTAGTAGTTGAGCCCTTTGTTTGGTGTTATTGAAAATTAGGGTGGACCACATTTTCATAGAAATTGTGTAACTAATTTTCTTATTTGTAGAAATTTTATTATACATGCTTCAGCAAAGTTATAGACCATTCAATTTCAAGCAACTTTGCCAAAAAAAGTTTTTTGTATCTCTTAAATAGACCGATTTAGAGCTTTTTTCCTACGGTGACATAGGGTGGTCCGAACAAAACTGGTTTTCTGGCTCTAGAGTTTTCAATTCAAATTTCTCATCAAAGTAGTCTATGAAACACTTTTAGAGCTTTAAAAAATGCGTAATTTGGTGAGCGGAGAAACTCGCTATCTCCTTTCGTTTAGGAGTTATTGTTGTTTTCCTCTCAAAAACATGCCTACTTTGATTGTGAATATCTTTGATTGGGGCAAACATAAAAACTATATTTTGACGGCGTTCAAAAGACAAAATAAAATTGTATATTATATCAAAAAATTACAGATTTGTTATTTTTGTAACTCTGATAAAACGTCTTGAAAGTCAAATATTTTTTATCACGAAAACTTTAATAACTTTTGAACTAAAATAGATATCAACAATATTTTTGCATGAAAATTTGCGTTTTGTTAAGTTCTAAAAGTCGTTCATAGACGATTTTGACGAGAAAATAATATTAAAAAAACTAGAGTTAAAAAACTTATTTTTGTTGGACCACCCTGCGATGATTAGGAAAAAATGCTCTAGATTGGTCAAATTTTGAGCTACAGAAAAACTTTTGTTGGCAAAGTTGATCAAAATTTCAAGTTCTGATATTGTGGACCACCCTAGTTTCAAATGACACAGTATGAAAGCTTACATTTTTAGAAACAATTTTGGAGAAGATCATTTTTGTCTAAAATTTCATTTTCATGCTCAAAATGCAAAATAATAAAAAAATACATACTATGAAAATCTTCAAAATAGTTTTAGAGCCCTATCTTTCTTATTTCAGATTTCTCGTCAAAGCGGTCTATGAACGACTTTTAGAACAAATTTTCATGCAAAAAGATTGTTGATATCTATTTTAGTTCAAAAGTTATTAAAGTTTTTCTACTTAAAATCCTCTGTTTTTCAAGGCATTTTATCAGAGTAACAAAAATAACACATCTGTAATTTTTTGACATAATTTACAATTTTATTTTATCTTTTGAATGCCGTCAAAAGATATTTTTTATTATTGCCCCAATCAGAGATATTCACAATCAAAGTAGGCATGTTTTTGAGAGGAAAACAACAATAACTCCTAAACGAAAGGAGATAGCGAGTTTCTTCACTCACCAAATTACGCATTTTTTAAAGCTCTAAAAGTGTTTCATAGACTACTTTGATGAGAAATTTGAATTAAAAATTCTAGAGCCAGAAAACCAGTTTTGTTCGGACCACCCTATGTCACTGCAGGAAAACAGCTCTAAATCGGTCAATTTAAGAGATACAAAAAAAACTTTTTTTGGCAAAGTTGCTTGAAATTGAATGGTCTATAACTTTGCTGAAGCATATATATATAGCATACAAATAAGAAAGTTAGTTACACAATTTCTATGAAAATGTGGTCCACCCTAATTTTCAATAACACCAAACAAAGGACTCAACTAATACAAACAACTTTGTAGAAGACCGTTTTTGTCTAATGTTTCATTCTAAAGCTCAAAATGCACATTTCCGCGTAAAACTGATTCCTGGACCACTGTGCATTGGCTCCGCCCGCAAGTTAGTCAAACCGATTTATGTTGCTGCAACCGTTTGACCGACTGTCAAAGCTCGTTGCAGCAGCACTATATTTCTTCGCATGTTTTGAATGATCTCGGCAAGTGTAGTAAAAATATTTATGCTTTTTTTTATTCAAATTGTGTGGCAGTGGTTGCAAATATTTCTACGATTCTGGGCAATAAATGTAGTGAAGAAGAGCAGAACTTTTAAAATTTAAGTACCGGAAGAAATGGATATTGATGAGGAATTCCAAACAAAGGAATTCGAACGAAGAATCCAAGCAAAACTCCAAAATTGTCGCCTAATTTGAGATCTCGCCTTCAAAGTCATTGGTTGCCAAGTCTGTATCTTGTTGTTACTAAGTAAACGAATGGATTAGCATGTTATTTAACAATGCTACGATGAGGATAAGATCTTCCTCTATCTCTCAGTTGTGATAGGTTTTATCTTGGTTCATTCATTTGCTTAAAAACAACGAGGTAAAAACTCGGCTTTAATGGCGAGATCAAAAGTTATGCGAGTTATTATGAGTGGTCTCTGTTGGGGGTTATTCTGAACAGTGATCGATATGGTAATTTCTTCGAAGATTCTATCCAGAATCTTTAGTGGTTTCCTCTAGTTATTCTACTTTGGAGTTTTTCAAGGAATCCAATATTTATACTCGGGATTCCAGTAGATATTCTTCCTGCGGATTCTACCAGAAATTTTACAAATGATTCGTCTAGAAATTTATCCACAAATTGAACCAGAAATTTCTTAAGACAAATTCTTCAGGAATTCCTTTCTAGAATTTAGTTTCATGAATTCCATCACGCACCACTCAAAAATCACATCACAAATTCCTCAAGAAATTTATCACCAGAAAATCGCCCATGCATTTCACTAGGATTTTTTCAAGGCTTAGATTCTAGGATTCCTCCTTAAAATCCACCAGAAGTTCCATCAGTAATTCAACCAGGGGTATCTTCAGCGATTCGTTTCAATTTTTTTCTTCTACAGATTCCTCAGGGGATTTATCCAAAAACTCCACAAGGGGTTTCTTCAGTGATTCATCCAATACTTCTTTCAAGAATTACACCAAAAAATCCGTTAAAGGTTTGTTCAAGCATTCCTCCCGCGAAAGTTCAGGAATTCCTAAACAGATGTTTTTCAATTATTCCTCTAGAAATTCTTATATATATCTCTCCCAATAAATTACTACAAGAATTCCATCAAAAATTCCACCAGGATTGGTTTTATTAAAAATCTAAATAGATCTAAATAGAGTTCCTCCATAGATTCCTCCAGAAAATCCTTAAGCGATTAATTCAAACATTCTTCCAAGGATTCCTGCTTGATTTTTATCTAGAAAATCATTAAAAACCTCCTACAGAAATACATGCAGGGATTTACTCCAGGAACTCTTACACTGCAGTGATTTTACCTAGAATTTCCCCAATAATTCATCAACGAATTCCTCCGAGAATTTCACCTGAAAGCCTTCAGGAAATCCACAAGGAAAACTGCAAAAGAATACAAGCAAAGACATACTAAGAACCGGACCGGTCCTATACGACATTGAGTCCAAACATTCGTTTAGCACGAGGCGTTTCAAATCAGCTGATCTTGAAGAAATTTGACAACATGACCACACATTTCGCTAAGAATATAACTAAGCGGCCGTAACGACTTTTTAGGTGGTCCGCGAAGCCATTGAGAATAAGGATAATTTATTTTTAGTGATGAATAAATGTCAGGAATCTCTTACCTAGCTTTTGTTTTACGAGGGCTGTAGGTTTCCGGTATTTCATTTTTTCTTAATGTAACTCATTTCGTTTATTTCAACTACACAAATTATGATGAAACATTTCCAATGTGGTTTTGTCAGTAAGAGGTTGAAAGTCAAGCAGGGTTGCGATGGATCTTCTTCGTGAACAATGATCGACGCATCTTCGCGATCCAACATTCGCCAAAATTCATTTTTCATTTTTGCGTCACGAAGAGCATCGCAAAAAGCGAACGGATGCAACGTCGAAGAAGCAAAATGAACACACCGATAAGTGGTTCGCGAAGCCTCTCCCCTCGTAGGATTCATTTATCCACGTGCTGTTCATTCTCGTGATTCATTGCAAGGTTGCTTCTTCTCGTAAAGTCAAGCAAACACTCCACGCTAAGCCAGCTCCACGCCAGAACGTAAATGTTCAGGGGTCCGTATGATATTTGTAAAACTTCTATGGGGTCGCAGTTTCAAAAAGATTGGGAATCACTGGTCTTTTTGGAAATTCCACGAGACAATACGGGGGAATTGCTGCTGGTATTAGCGTATTTTTTCATGAATTTCTTCGTAAATTGAAAGAAGATATTTGCCCATAGATTTTTTCAAATATTACTCCGATGATTTTTTCAGGAATCCATTTAGTGATTTTTTTCCGAACTATTCAGGTATCTTTAACCTTCATCCAGCCAACATATTTTTGCATGCTGAAAACACACTAAAACCTGCATAAGTTTTTTATTTATTTATTCAGAAGCTCCCGAAAAACTTCTAGTTTAAGGTCTAAATGTTTTGGAAATATGGTGCAGGTGGCTCCGGAGTTATTCCGGATTGTCTTGGGGTACCAAAATTGGCCACATCGTCCCTGCAACGGATATCTCAGGATCCTTATGAGCTAGACGGTTGGTGTTTTCGAAAGAGTTGTTCAGTAGAATAGCCCTGGCACTGAAATTCTGTTTGGGAACTCGTTCAATAGGTGGCGCTAGTAACATTTTTTCTTAAATTTTCTATAACTCAAGATCCGGATAAGCTAGAAAGTTGGTGTTTTCGGCAAAGTTGTTCAGTGAACCGAGGGCTATCTGATCTGACAGTGAAAACTTTGTGAAAGTGAAAAACAGCATTTTTTCTTAAATTTTCTATATCTCTGGATCATGATGAGCTAAAAAATAAGAGCCTTCGGCACAAAGAGTTCGGCAAAGAACGAGGGCTATCTGACAGTGGGCAATTCGTCCGATAGGTGGCACTAGTAAAAAGTATTCTTCAATCCTTCGTGTCTTCAGATCCGGATGAGCTAGAAGGTTGGTGTTTTCGAAAAGTTGTTCAGCAAAATGAGGGCTATACTCTAATAATCCCTCCATAAATTTTAAAAAGTGTAGTGGTAAAAATATGTTAGGGAATTCGTTCGCTAAGTGGCGCTTGTAAACAATTTTCTTCAAACCTCTGTATTTTGACATCCTGATGAGCTAGCAGGATGGAGTCTTCAGCAAAGTTATTTAGCAGATCAAGGGGGTATCTGACGGTAATATATTTGTTTGGGAATTTATTCGCGTGTTTTTAAGCATGCAAAAGTATGTTGGCTGGTGAAGGTTAAGAATTATGCCTGGAAATTTTCTAAGGATACCCACATAAACTCCCCTAAAGATTCTACCAGGAGTTCCTCCAATGATTCTCTCAGAAATTTATAAAAAAAGTCCCATGTCTTTCACAATTTTGAATAGTAATTCCTCCATCAATCTCCCTAGAACTTCTAGAGATTCCTGTTTAAACATATCCATGAATTTGATCAGTCATTTCTCCAGAGATAGCAAAATCTCAAAATTCCTTAGATGATTGGAAAAATAATCAATCGAAACTCTGCAGGATTCCTTGAAAATATTTCGCAAAATTCTGAAGAAATTGTTCTAAAACTCTGGAATAAACATTTGTGGATTTATTTTCTTGAAGAAACTCCTGCAGTGATCTTAGAAAGATCTCGTAGATTTTTATTATATTTGGATCTCGATTTTGGGGAAAAAATCAGAATAATCTCTGTGGACATTACTGGAGCTAGTAGATTTAGAGTGTTCAACGATTTTTGGAGCAAAGGCGTGAAAAATTCCTTTAAGTATCCCTTGAAAAATTGCTTGAAGAATTTCTAGGAGAATTGGTGGAGGAATATCTAACGAAATTTCTGGTGGAAACCCTGACGGTAAGAAATCTCTGGAAGAAACATTAAACAGCTTTTCCTCGAGAATTCTGAGAAACAATACTCAAACAACAGGTAAGAATCTGAAGAATAGTCATGTAATAATTTCTGAAGGATTCATTCGAGCTTCCAGAATTCAAGGATTACGATTCACGAATAAGGAGTAAGGCAAAGAAAAACGACATTTTTGTTAAAATAAAGACCTTTCATTGGAAATAGGTACGTCTTAGAAACTTGCATTACCAGGGGACGAACTTGGTGTAGTGGATAGAACACACGCCTCTCATGCCAAGGATCTGGGATCGAAACCCATCCCCGAGATATTCACCTAAACTACAAACAGTTATAGTGAAGACTTCTTTCGGAAGGGAAGCAAAGCCGTTGGCCCTGAGATGAACCATACAAGACAAAAACGGCAGAAGTTAATTCTTATTTTCGACAGAGATTCATCCTGAATACCATCAGGAATTTATTCTGAATAGGCAATGAAAATTTATTCTGAATTTCGAGGAAAATTCATACTGAATTTCGAAGGATTTTTTTAAGGAAGTTCATTTTGGATTAAGAAGAAATTCATTCTGAATATCGAAGAAAATCATTCTGAATTTCGAAAGAAATCCCTTCTCAATTTCGAAGGAAATTCATTCTGATTTTCAAGGTTAATTCATTCTGAATTTTGATGGTGATTTATTCTGAATGTCGATGGAAATTCATCCTCAATTTTGATGAAAATTCATCCCAAATTTCGAAGGAAATTCATACTGAAACGAAAAGAAAGAATGACTAGAAAATACAAAATTCGAAGTAGAAAAATTCATTCTGACTTTCGAAGGAAATTCTTTCTGAATTTCGAAGGAAAGTCATACTGAATTCGGAAGGAAATTTATAATGAATTTTGAAGCAAATTCAGTCTGAAATTCGAAACAAATTTATTTTGAGTTTCGAAACAAATTCATTCTGAACTTCGATGCAAATTAATTTTAATTTTTAAGCAAATCCATTCTGAAATTCAAGCCAAATTCATTCTGAATTTCGAAGGAAAATCATTCTGCATTTCGAAGGAAATTCATTCTGAAATTGTGGAATTTTGTGTTTTAGTTTCCAAATTTCTTTAGCTAACATCGTATTTTCTTAACACTTCAGTCGTCGCGCTGTTGTATTTTGTACAACAGTGGTGAAAAAACCTCGCTTATCGTACATAGCATCAGCGTGGTAGTTCTGACGGTGGCAAACCGCGCGACGACTGAAGGGTTAAACATTTTCTACTGCATTGTCCACCCCAACTGGAGTCACTGTCCTCCAATGCAGCGAATTTGTAGTAAACGAACCGCTCTTTCTCTCAGCATGGCATCTGAGATCCGCTCACTCATACACTCAACCCTCCAGAGCATAACACCACGCTGAAGAGATTCTAAAAACATAGCAGGTCCAGAAGCGAAGTGAAGTCTGCCTAGTACTGCGATTCACCATGATGAGCACCACAGCCTACTAAGCCTTCCGACCGCGGAGATGCGCCATTCTTCCATCGTTCCGTCGCGACGCCTCAAAGTCAAAGAACGTCTTCATTGTGTATGCGGTCGTACACAGTTTCTTATTTCCGTTTTTATGCTGCGTGTGCCGATTTTTGCCTTCCGCGCCTCTGGTGGAGAAGCTCCTATCCAGTGCTGTAACTGACATCCATCGTCTTCGTCGTCGTCGTCGATCGGTTGCATAGAGCGAAGAAGCATAGCACAGCCAGCAGGGTTTTATGTACTTATTATGTTCTTCCTCGGACGAGGTTTTTTTCCTCTCCAGGCACCGAAGCGAATATCAGAAGGAATTTGATGTGATTTGTGATATTTGAGAAACCAGCGACATTCACGACTGAAGTGGCAGCCTACTGTGACGAGCAAGAAAGAAGACGACGCCGACTACGATAAGTAAGTGGTTGAGCGATAACATCTTGGGGAAAAAAAAGTGTTTGCAGTGTGGTACTTCTGCGGAGTTTTTCCGTTCCTTGGTTTTTGGGTTAAGTGATTAGTGAGTTTTGTGTTTGTGAAGGAAGCGGGGAATAAGGATACGCTTCGAGTGGCTGCTGTAAAGTGAGACATAAGAAGCGGAAACGAAGCGATTTTTCCGTTGATTTCTGTTGTTGACCGCCAAGGATATCGATTTTGTGTGACAGTTCTCACTAGTCAGACCACTGTGGAGGCTCTACTGTAACTTTGGCGCTAAGAAACGACGAAAAGATGCCTGTCAAGAAGCAAGGTAGGTACACTTTCGGAACTTCCGGTGCTTAGCGTAGACCTATGTCAACGGGGCTTCGAATATCCCCATTATGTAATTGATAATTGAAATCGCTCAGTTTAACCATCAAACTGCCACTGTCTCTTAGTTGATAAAGGTGCCTTTTCCGTCGACCCAAACCTATCACATGGTTTCTCTCGCTCTACTTCCTTCCCATCCATCAGCCAACCACCCACGTGGAAATTGCCTATCCCTCCCAAATCATGTGGGCAGTACCTACCTGTAACTAGCTACAGGTATACTCAAGTCCGAAGTTTCGAACGCAACTAAGTAGGCCAAACGGAGCGAACAAACGAGCATACGGTACAAAACACAGAGCAGCACATAGTAGCCTGGACTGGAAACAGGATATTTTATCAGGTGCCTTTCATCTAGCAGGCAGACGGTTTTTATCGAGCTTCACAGCGCACAGAGCCTGCTGAGGTGTAATTCAAAGGGGAAAGGCAGTCTAGTGCTAGCAGAAGCAGGGAAATTCGATATTAATCGGAGAGAGAATGCAATCGCAAAGTTCACCGGGCTGATGTTTTATTGTTTCACGTCATGAACCCAGAAACTTGGGGGTTGCTGATAACAATCGGGTACACTAGAAGGGTTATTCTGCTGGTGATTTGCATCTGTGAATTTACCTGTGCCACATATGCTAGCTAGGTTTAGATAGATTTAATATTAATGACAACCGAGGCAGGGGTAATTTCCCTGGCCAATAATCGTGCCTGGTAATCGTGACTTTGGATCTTCATGACAGTGAGTAAGCTCCAAAATGGGGAGTTTATGATGATGCGAGGGCTATCTCTGGTTGGTAATGAGTGACGAGAAAGTTTGTTTTGCGAATGTCATTGAGACTAAGTTCTATTTCCAAACAACAATAAATGTCGAAAGGGGTCTCGTGGCCTTGCGGTTAGCGGCGTCAGTCGTCTAGGCGTATTGTGCCACGGGGTGTGGGTTCGATTCCCGCTCCAGTCGGTGAAAACTTTTCGTCAAACGAAAAATTCATCGCTGGGCTACTGGGTGTTTCATGTTGTCCGTTTTTTTGGAGCAACAATTTGACAAATATAATACAGTCAAACCTCTATGAGTCGATGTTCCATTACTCGATATCGACTCATGGAACCATTCAAAAGATCGTGGTTACTATGATGATCCCCTCAAGCAGCTCTCTATAGAATATCTGTTCCATTACTCGATATTTCCATGAGTCGATGGTCCCTTCAATATCGACTCATGGAGGTTTCACTGTAAAACCAATTTTGCCCAATATTTATAGAGAAAAATATTTTAAATTTGAAGAGAATCGATATGAGTAGATTTTTTTGGTTTAAAGTATGTCCTGACGGAAGTGCTAATATAGTATTAATATCCCAAGTAACAATTCAACAGCAACTTGGCTTTCGCGTGGATTTATTAATGTTTTATAAGAGTTATGTGAATGCTAGATATGTAAGAGACGGCATTTAACGTTGCCAAAAGATTATATTTTGTTATTCGGCTATTGGCTGTTTTGAAAACCTTTTGAAGACAAAATACCAAGTCAAAGTTTTGTGGTTACAGAACCAGCTTTATTGGAGCATACAATACCTTAGTGAAACTGCTTGCCATTGTTGAATGACTCATATTTACTACGGCTATGAGAAAAGTTTCATGTAATACATCTTGTTGTCATAAAAGCTTCTTTTAAACTACATCACTTCCACTTGCCTTCTGATAACTTACCTTATTTATGCCTCTCAAACCAGTATTTGGGCTTCTAAGATGCGCAAACACCATTAGCATTGAAAAATTATTACTCGTCACACCAATTTAACATCATGTTATTACTGAAGAACACTTTTTTCTAATGGAAAAATGCAAAACTTATATCAATTTTCACTGTGTTTATTTAAGATCTTCAAAACAGCACGACCAAACTGTCAAACTTTGATGAATGCTGCTTAGTTACCATCTTGTCAATAGGCAACATTGTTGCGTTTGATGCAAAATACAGCTACCAAAAATCATGGCTAGCTTAATAAACAACCTTAATTATTATAGCTTATCAACTGTGAAACATAATTGAAAATTATTCGCGGCATCTTACCTGGTCTGTCCTTCAATGTAGAATAACGATCAGTATTATTGGGAATGTGAAAATTTGTGACAGACTTCTGTTGTGTATATATCACAGCCTACCTGATTGAAAAGTACTCAGCCTATACTACGCATGGATGTCCACGTGGGTTTTCTAGTGATATGTTTGTGATCCAAGAAACAATCCGATTGAAATGGCATTTTTCGTGATTGCAAAAAATGATGTATTCAACTCGTTGCAAAACTCGATTTTTCCAGCACTCGTTGTATTTATCCAACTCGGCTCCGTTGGATAAATGTACGACTCGTGCTGAAAAAATCATCATTTTGCAACTTGTTGCATAAATAACTATTTATATCCAGCTTTTTACGCTAGCATGCTATAAATTTTATATCATCCTTTTTTTGACATTTCTTGTCTACACTATATTTTTTTTATAGTTGGATCGTAGCAACCTCTGTAGTGGAACAAATTTTTGATGTTGACAAACGTGTTTCCAGGAGATCAAAAACGTTTCCATGAAGTTTCATATTGTATACATATTTTATACGTTTTATATTTATTTTTGGTACATTAAACAGGATTTCTACTAATCAAATAAGGAATCTGAATTATGGATTTCTCTTCTTTCAGAAAGATTAATTGAGTACCCAATGATCCACGGATTTATATTTAATGCTCCCACATGCTTCCTTAACACACAAGACTATCTAAGCCTGAATGTAGGACGGATTTTCTTGGCCAAATGTGTGGTCGTCTAATAAAGTAGACTAAGGTCGTAAGAATATAACGTATGGCTGCTTTCCATGGACCATAGAAATTGATAATGCGTTTAAAAATATTGCTTTCCTTGCTAAGAAACTTTGTTAGTGAAAGCAACTGGTTTTTATACAAAGTTTTCATTTTCTTCCAGGTTACCTTCTTCTTTCTGGCATTACGTCCCAACTGGGACAAAGCCTGCTTCTCAGATTAGTGTTCTCATGAGCACTTCCACAGTTTTTAACTGAGAGCTTTCTTTGCCGATTGACCATTTTTGCATGTGTATATCGTGTGGCAGGTACGAAGATACTCTATGCCCTGGGAATCGAGAAAATTTCCTTTACGAAAAGATCCTCGACCAGCGGGACTCGAACCCACGACCCTCAGCATGGTCATGCTGAATAGCTGCGCATTTAACGCTACGGCTATCTGGGGCCATCTGAATATATATTCTCGATAAGCAATTAATAAAAAAGGAAAATCGGAAGACAATTTGGTTGTCAGCTTAAAGTGCATTGCTTCCATTGAAAAGCGCTCATTATCCACATTCATCAATTAACGCGGTTTTACAGAAATTTGCTTGAAATTCGTTCACACCAGATAAGTTGCAATGCATCCTAATAATTGATTTCCTAAAATCATACAAAATTATTTAAGATTATAAGAGAATTGGATATGTAAATGTTAAAAGTTAAATACGAAAATTGTGTAGCTGCTAAACAAGCAAGTGAAAATTATTGACAGTTCCTTCAACAAAATAAAATCATTGCTTGCTGATGGCGTTTTCGGTTTTAAACCTGGGGTCAGGGCTCGCAATAAACGAACGAAACCGGATCCAGGTTCGAGTCAAATCGAATGTGTAATACCTACACTCGAACTGTTAGCCACGCAGTTTCATGAAATTTCGCTTCTCTGAGTGCAAAATCACAAAATAAAGTCTCAATATTAATGCAATAAATATTGCCGAATGGTTTCGTAAACATCTCCTGTTATATAAATTTTGCTTTAATCGTTAATTGGGGCCTTCCTTAGCCGAGTGGTTAGAGTCCGCGGCTTTAAAGCAAAGCCATGCTGAAGGTGTCTGGGTTCGAATCCCGGTCGGTCCAGGATCTTTTCGTAAAGGAAATTTCCTTGACTTCCCAGGGCATAGAGTATCATCGTACCTGCCACACGATATACAAATGCAAAAATGGCAACTTTGGCAAAGAAAGCTCTCAGTTAATAACTGTGGAAGTGCTCATAAGAACACTACGCTGAGAAGCAGGCTCTGTCCCAATGAGGACGTAAATGCCAAGAAGAAGAAGAAGTTTAATCGTTAATTCTGATAATTTTTAAAATGTAAACAATCAATTTTTGACAGTTGAACCCCGCTCAGGTTGGATCGCAAAAAATCGGCAGAGCAATTAACATACTATAGCATTAAGCCAAGAAAACCGATTTAATTTGTCTTGACTAGAAGTCGTTATTGCTAATGTAAATAGGCATAAAGGGCAGGTTATTCGCTAAGACGTTATTCGTAACTTCGTGCAGGAGGTTTGTGGGAATAGAGATAATACTGGACTCAAGGAGGAGTTTCCTGGCCAAACCTATCACAAATGTGAGGAATTTAAGCTTTTGGTCGTCTGATGAAGTAGACTAATGTCGCGAGAATACAGCGTACGGCTGCTTGCCATGGACCTTAGAAACTGATAATGATTTCATAGCTAATAAGCATTGTTTGCGAGAGCAGTTGGTTTCCAGTTGGTTCTCTAGTTAGGTGGTGTGGCATTTCAATACCTAAAAAAATAATGCGCTCTCGGGCTAGGCATTGGATATAAATAGAAAGCGTTGCGTTTGGATGGGCATCTAATTCTTCCGAAAGAGGTGCGCTTTGCGAAAAAGGACCACGTGATTATTGAGCTGAAATCAAATTCAGGTTAACTTCTGCGTCCATGAGTCCTCTCGTGGCGTAGAGGTAACGCGCCCTAACTAGAGATCAGGGAGTCGTGAGTTCGATTCTCACTGAGAAGACGTGTATCTCTTCGCAAACTTCACATCAATTTGTCCATTTAATCCAATTGCAAAGTATATGTAATGTTTGGTTTTTCGGTAGTTGTCTATTAATTAAAGTGTATTGCTTCCGTAGAAAAACGCACAGTATTTATATTCGAAAGTTTTACAGTATCCGCACCGTTTAGTCCGATTATCGAACAATTGTATAAAAACTCGTTCACATCAAATAACTTATAACGGATCCGGAACGTTTATAGCCTAAAGTCATACAAATAGTTTAGGATTATGAGAAAATGGGTTATGTAAATATAAAACATTCAATACGAAGATATTGTAGCTACAAAAACACATCAAGTGAAAATTAATGACAGTTCAATCAACAAAATAAAATCATTGCCTGCTAAGACTTAACTATCAAATCTGTAGGCAAGAAATGTCAAAATTGAATCACCCCTTATTGATTTATAGCTAGCTTAAGAAGCTGGCATTTCTCTCAGTATATTTGGATGATACTCTTTGACAATTTCATTCGAAATGAATTCCAGTATTTGAAACAAGTTCATTCGAACATATCTCGCATAACTTTTCAAAAGGACATACCTCACATTGAGAGGCTCATTTGTTTGCTTTCTCTTTAATCAATAACTCAGTCGCATTACCCTCTTCTGTTGCGTTTTTGTTTGAAACGCTAGCCAAGGACTTTGTCTTTCGGTCTATTGTGAAAAACTTCCTGAAAGCTTTTGTATTTCACTTTTATAATCGAAAGAGAGCGAGAGAAGAGAGAATCTCTCAATGTTAGATAGTTTTTTTTTTTTAAATACGCTACCCAAACAACCAAAAGTACGGATAAAATGGCACACTTTGGCCTAATCAGCTATTTAAAAGTCAATGAACAACTTTCTAAACAGCTAACTTTTTAAGTAATTAACCGAACTTTGGTTCACAATTGGTTCGCTTACGCCTCTGAAAAGACTGTTGTTAAGCTTGAAAGTATACTTCGATGAACTTGCAAAAAATAAAAAAGATTTTTACCGAGTAGCCAGCTTTTGTGGATCATTGCTAATTTGTACGGAATTTTATGAACCGTAGGCATATATGTATTTTTTTGGTTTAAGTTATATTTTTATTGTAATACTTACGTCGAGACTCGAACTCGAGTTCCTTGCGTTGAAACCAGAGAGTATACCCTTGCTGCATGTACGCGTAGCGAAATGACACATTATTTTACTCGATATGCTGATTTCATAGATGTAGGCTTTATCTTTTCCCTTTTAGAACTTATTCTGAACTTGAAGTACTATTAAGAGTTCACTTATAACGTAAACAGAACTTGAAAGTTTGAATAAGTTCACGTGGAACTGTTTGTGAACTTCACAATTTGACATTACTCAGTTTGTCTTGATTCTCAGTGGTACTATAAATTTCATAACTTTTTAGATAAAAAATAAATCAAGTTGCAGTGAAAAACCATGTAGTTGAAACTGAATAGTTTTCAAAAAAGGACCCATAGCTACTCATTTATTGAATATATTGAAAGGTGAATATCAATAAAGGTGTTGAATGTCCTTGGTGTTTATTCTGAACTTGTGATGGAACTGCACAAAGCCCTCAGTTGGTCGAAAATGCACCGATCGACGTATCCCAAATAAACAACTCAAAACAGGTACGTTGGAATGAATTATTATACAAAAGTGATCATTAGTTCAAAACTGTCTTGTGTTAAACAATTCGTCACAATTTCAGACAGTGCGCTGCATATAAGGTACGGCTGTTATATAGAGTGGATCCAGTGTTTTTCTTAGGACAGTTACGGCCAAGTAGTCATAGAATACTGGAGTGGTCGTGATGTGCTATAATTTAATTACCGACAACAGACTAGAAGACTAGCGAACGCTTGAAGTAAATCTATCAACAAGTTTGAATCTCATGTTACAAAAAAGTTCACGCCAAGTTCGGTTTGTACATTAAACGTACTTTGTGTTAGAGGTTCGATTAAAGTTCAGTTAGTAATTTATTTGAACTTTCCGGTTTCTATAATTATAATTAGTACTTCTTTGAGCATTAAGTACCGTTTACATACATGCGATCTTATTATTCAGCAATAAAGTTCCACGGAACTAGATCTACACTAAATGTGAACTTCTGAGTTCGATTGTTAAGTCATATCAGAACTTTTGGTTGCTTGGGTAGATTTACACCCGATTCTGTTTTTGCACGGTTTTTTTTACACAACCATGCAAAAAAAGTTTCCATACATTTTTTCCGCCAAAACCTTATTTTTGCACGAAACGTCGAGAAATTGTGTTACTTTTTACAGAATCTGGTGTATTTAGAAATTTAACCGCTTTGGAATCTTCCATAATTTTAGTTCGGATTATCTTCAATATTTTAGACAGTGGCGATTCCCTAATTTCAAATCTACCTGTTCTACGAATAAAAATTCAATAACAATAAACAATTTGTAGGAAATCTTGAAGAAATTTATCAAGGAACTAGCCGTCACCCGGCAATCCGTTTGTCGAGTTAAGCGCGGAGTTGTAAAAAATCCACTCTGGAAATTATTCTACAAATCTTCATAGGAGTCTACTGGAGTAAATTAGATGAAATGCTACAGAGAAATCAGTAAAGGAACTTCAAAAGGAATGCCTGGACGAATTAATACAGTCAACTCTCCATAGCTCGATATTAAAAGGACCATCGAATTAGAGAGTATCGAGTTATGCGGACACAAAATCAGTGTAACTATGCCATGAAAACCAATTTTCACTTTGGTTGTCTAACTCGAATCGAGATATTAAATATCGAGTTATGAAGAGTTGGCTGCGTATAAATTCTGGACAAATTTTTTAGGAACCTTCTGAAGATATATTCTTTTTTTTCTTGGCATTGACGTCTTCACTGGGACAGATCCTGCTTCTCAGATTAGTGCTTCTATGAGCACTTCCATAGTTATTAACTGAGAGCTTTCTTTGCCAAAGTTGCCATTTTCGCATTCGCATCTCGTGTGGCAGGTACGATGCCCAGGGAAGTCAATGAATTTTCCATTACGGAAAGATCCTGGACCGACCGGGAATCGAACCATGACACCTTCAGCATAGCTTTACTTTGTAGCCGCGTACTCTAACCACTCGGAAAAGGAAGGCCCTAAGAAGATCTCCTAGACGAGTATTTAGAGTAATTCTCGCATAACTTTTAAAAATTTTCTATTTAGAGGCTCTCTTTATTCAATAACTTATCCAAATTGACCTCATTTCTTGCGTTTCTGGAACAATTGTTCAAGGCATTTCTGAAGCAATTGCTGAAATGTTTTGAAAATAACTCCAAAATCAGACGTAGAAACTCCTGAAGGGGTTTTTGTTGGTTGTTCTGGACAAATCCCCAAGCAATTTTTCTTTTAAAAACTTGGAACGTTTTTTTCCACAAATTCTCACTACTGTGATTCTGTAGAAATGTCGCCAAACAAAATCTTCACAGTTTATTTGGGAAACCCTTTCTACCAGAAATTACGAAAATAATTTATTTATCGATATGGGCAAAAGGTATTATAGGCAGGGTTGTTATTAGTCGCCGGATTCGACAGACTATCAGTGACGGTGACGAAAAATAAAAAGTTTTCGTCACTACCTCAGCTCAGCGCAAACTTAGACGCCCAACTACCAGCAACCAAGCACCTCGTCGCGACGAAAAATCTTTGCCGTTTCTCTCTGTATGTGTTTTCGTTGAACATGTTCAGCTTGAATGGAAAGGCAGACAACTTATCGGTGCCAATTGGAAGGCCGACCAAAAAAGGAACTCGCAAAAAAAAAAATCTGCGCGCTTCCGGAGTTGAACAAAAAACCCTTACATTATCGGTAACACGCGCCTACCACCAGGGCTAACACAACTTCTTGGAAATATGCTTGCCCAATTGCTAACACAAGACACCTTGTTGACTAGTAGTTTGTAGCTCAGACTCTCTTTGTCTGCAATTGTGCGCTCGGTGACGATTAGAAGCTTATGTTGGTTCAGAGCGGAGGGGTGACGGGAAGAGTGACGAAAAATATTACTCGTGGACTTTTTGCGGCTTTGTTTCGTCATGATCTCCTTGCCAGTCATTGAAGACAAAGAAAATGACGATCTTTTACGCACTGAATATTTTTCTCAATTTTTCGTCATCGGTCAGTGACGAAACCGATGGTTACCAACCCTGATTATAGGCCCCTCCTTCTTAGGAGAAAAATGGCCCCATTACAATAGCAAATGTATTGATTTTATAGATTTTTATGTCAAGGTGTTCTTTATTAAGTTAGCCATGCTCTGCATGCAACTTTTTCTTACCAGGTAGCTTCTAAAAAGAATACAAAACATCTTTTTTGTAAACGGTCCAAATCTTGACAACCCTGGTAATATGCTCCTACCGTAGAAAAAAGTTCCACAGCGTTGTAGTTGTTTTGCGGTAATTTTTTTTTGTATACTGCCGTGAATCGCAAGTCAGTCCCATCTGTAAAAAGTAGGCATTGAGAAAATGGACTGTGAAGTTTTCAAACTCGTTTTCTATACGAATATATAAAAAATTCCAGAGAAATGTTCCAAACTGAATGAAACTTTCACAACTTGCTTTTCACTACGATATTTTTCCGAGAAAAAATATAAAGATGATCAAAACAAGTTACATTTTTGTGTTCCAAGGTGCGAAAGTCGGTAATGCGACTGATATGCGGTTGCTTTTCATTATGAGACAATTTGACTTGCTGTTTTTTCCTATTTTTTCCGAACAAATCATATTATTTCATTAATGCAGCTGAAAGAGCATTGCAAGAGATGTTGAAAACTGAACTCAACTCAATTTTGACGAAAATGCAGATGGGACTGACTTGCGATTCACGGCAGTATAATAGTAAAAAATGGGCTTCATTAACAATGAGGCTTGCTTATTGGACGCAAATTTTTACGCCAAAACCCTGATTTTCGATATTTTTGAATTTCTCTTGATTGTTTACGCTTCTCTAAGAACTAATATGCGCAATATCATTTTTTCGCGGATATTCAAGGTAGGGTACCGGTAACAAGGATTGTAGTGTACCAGTAGATTGGACTATGGAATAAAACGTATATTTTTCGATAAATACGACACACGCTATTTTTGGTAGATAGATCGCATCTGGTTTAGTCGATTTGCTAAATTTCGACTTTTTATTTTATTTTAATGGAGCACTAGCGCAAACTACTGGAACATGTGTACCAATAGTGGCTCAAGCAATTTCAGGCTCAAAAAAAAAATATATAAATTTTATTTATTTTTTTTTCCATATAGTTGAAATTCTTCTGTTGTAACGAAAAGATCTCTGTTAAGGCTTTTCGTTATCAAGTTATGATTGTTTATATGCTTAGGTACTCAAGGACACATGTACTATTCAACAAATCCCTTTTTGTCCCATAGGAATGCCCAAGCTAATTTCGAAGAAAAAAATATCTAGGGTCAGTGTTCCCTTAGTGGACAGTCCCCTATAGTCGCACTAGTGGCTTTTTACGGCCGTTTTGCTATAAATCTTTTCAAAATATTTTTTGACATGAAGGTCAGGAGCTATTAATCTAAGTACCATTTATACACAGCTTGATTTTTTTCAAAAAATGATCGAAATAATTAGTTTTGCTTAAAATTTTAGCTCCCTTGCGCCTATAGTTAACCTATTGTTCCTATAGTAGCACTACTGAGAGAAACTATTTTTTATTATACAAAATAATTGATGAAATAAGAACTTTTTTTACATCAATCGAAAGCTTTTGATCCACACTGTGTAGGAAAAATATAAAATTTTTGTAAAAATACGAGTTTGATAAGTATTTTTCCAACGGCGTGATGCTAGTGCTACTATAGGAACAGGAATTAGAAATAGTGCTACTATAGGCACATGTATTCCTATAGTGGCACACGCAATAATAAATACAAACATTTGAGTTTTCGTAGTTTTCATATTTTTCCCACAAAACCAAGATAAAAAGCTTTCAGATGATGTAAAAATAATGACGCTAGCGTTATTTTTTGATTTTCTATGATTTTTTGTTCTTAGCTATGCGGCTATTGGTACATCGACCCTACAAGTTTAGGAAAAAAACTCAGAATTCGATCTAGAATCGAACAAGCAATGAAGAGCCAGTCCAATCCCTACACGCTTAATCCTTTTTACGAGCTCGGCTGTGTAAAAGTAGGTTTTTCAGTTCTAACCGAGATTCAGCTAACAAATTGCCATGTTGCTAAGCATCGAAGCAAGATTTACTTATACTCGGTTTTTATTTCCTGAGATGCTTAAGAAAAATACATAAATACAGTCTATAGTTTTATGATTGCAACAGATTACTGTAATTCATTATGATATCTATACAGTGTGTATTAAAATCATTAGAGTACTATAATATTAATAACTCTCCTTAACTCTATATTAAAGGGTAAGGAAGGTATAGAGTTACACAACCACAAAACCAATGCAACTGCGATTCAAAGGACCATCGGGGTAGCCATGAAAACCAACTTTGACTATGGTTCTCTAACTCGATTTTAAGAAATGAATTATCGAGTAAAGGAGTGCTGGCTGTATAAGAAGTACAAATCCCATTTCACATAAAAGAAGGAAAAAAGTAACATGATTCGACAGTTTTTTCACATTGGCGCTTCCAAAAGTCAGAAAACGATTTAAAACATTCACCCATTTATCAGAATTTATTGCGCATCAGCCAGCTCAACTCGCTGACTCCGCTGTCAATCAATCCACCATAAATTGTTTTTTGTTTAAATTTTCTGTCGCGGATAAAAAACAATATGCCACTATATGTTTGCCCCGATCCGAATCGCGACCGTGGCAAACATCAGGAGCACCGAACAGATGTAGCTTACTGCTGAGTTGTTCATGCTATTCTGAGACTTTGTAATGTACACTGGTGCAATATTGCCAATACATCAGACGGCTGATATGGGGATGGACCTGAGTGATGATGACTAACGCACAGCGTCCGAAACCGTCATCCAAGCAAGCTTTGAGTCGATTGTTTTCTTTTCAATTTATTTTGTGCGTTAAAAATAGTCCATTTTGGTGAACTTGATTTCCGATAACAACAGCACTGGTTCCAATAGTCAAGGTCCATTGCGGATCGGATGACGTATGTACGTCGTCGACTCGGTGTCAACTATCGACCCAGTTTGGATAGTTTGTGTCCTCTGGTTCGTTGACTGCATTCCCCGCGGTCGACGGCGTGGCGTTTGAGAAATTACAAAATCTCTGAACAACTCTCGCATTTAAGTATTGTGTAACGTCGAGTGGGCAGGCAGCTGAATCAGTGAAATTAAGAACACACGTAATGGGAGAAGGGGGAAAAACGGTGAAAATAATTTTCTACCAGAGTGCCTAAAAATAATCACTCTTCCCACCGCAAACCGAGCATCACCATCATCATCATCACAGTAGGCCGCTGCACAGAGGGGTTACTAAGAACAAATTCGTGGCCATAATTTCATATTTGAAAAATTGATATTTCTGATCCCGTCCCGTCATGTCGATTTTCAAACAAAATAAACAATCAAGTACGCATGGTAACCCTGTGTTTATTTATCAATATTAAGGCATAAAAAGATCATTAAGGACAGAAAATAATTTTGACCGTGATTGACCCCAATTACCCCTCTGTACGCTGGCGCAAAAAGTGTGGTTTTCCAATCCGACACAGGAGGCAAAAATTTCAGCACATTGTCGTGACAACTTGTTTTGTCCTCTGCCTGCAATGTTACGCCCTCTGTAATGCTTGGCGGCCTACTGTGTGTTCGTGATGGACGATGAAAAGACGCTGACATTGACCTATCTTTCTTTTTGCTGTTCTCTTTGCAGAAGCGCACCGAGCCCTCGAACTGCTCGAGGACTACCATTCGCGACTGTCCAGCCCTCAGGATAGAGCCCTCCGCAGTGCCATCGAGCGAGTCATTCGGATATTCAAATCGAGGCTCTTCCAAGCGTTGCTAGGTAAGTCGTCGTCTGTACATTAGTCCCATACTCGAATCGAATCGATGATGTTCGTTCCCAAGCTGACACAAGAGAATCTAATTACACACTAAAAATAGCTCTCGCTATCAACCGTACATATGTTCCAACGTAAAATAATCAATTTTAAATGGACCCAAATGGTGCTTCGAATCATTCGGAGAGGAAAATCGTCTGGAATTTTCCAACAACAGCAACAATAATGGCATCGGAACCGCCACAGGGAGGGGGAAAACGTAAAACACACATTTTTAGGCCAAACACTTGTGCCGTTCACTCATTCGATGGCGGCATTAAGCATATTGTGTGACGCAAGAATCAGTGATGCCGCCGCCGCTGCCATACCACTTGATGAGGGTCTGAGGCGGTCGGAAAAGTCAAGGGGACGATGATGACGACGGGTAGAAAATAGATAAAAATATACATACCTTTCTTCGAATATACAACTGGCCGTCCCCTGCCAGAATCACTGGGAATCATGTCGTTTGCAGAAGAGTGACTTTTTCATACTCGAACGCTGCGGCGGCTGTTCTACGTCATTGCAGCTTGTACTTCTGCCAGCCAGGGCCTACTCTTCAATCAGCATCGGAGTAATCGTTGGAAAATGAAATTATTTTTTCAACTCGTTTACATGCACTTGGCTACTTGGATGAATGAGTCGTGATTCCTAACGAAGAATGTAAGATCCAAGCCTACCGGAAGAATTTCATTATATTTTTAAAGATTTAGCATTCCAATTCTTTCGATTTAAAATTTGGGTTAATTCTACGACTGGCGTGAGGTGACAATTGTCGGTGTCGTATAGTGAAGTGACGCGCCGTGCAAATCAAACGGATATTCACTTCACTCGAGTTGTGTATTGTCACCTCGCTATACGACAACGAGAATTGTCACCTCACGCCACTCGTAGAATTAACCTAATTGTTCTCCGTTTGTTTCGTTTTTGTAGTAGAAAGTCTTAGTAGTCGTTTATCGTAATAAACCGTAAATACTTGTGCTTATTCTGCGCGGTGTGTGAGGTGAGACGAGTCGAATGAATGACGTTGGTATCGAAATCGCTTGGAATTACGGATATAGACAACAGGACCGTTACTAAGCTCGTGCCGAAATGGAAACCATGTGCAGAATTGGACTAAAACTCCTTCAAAGTGGTTCTCAATGAGAAATGGAAAACAGCCGCATTGAGATCGTCTACTTGGCCACCGACTATAAAATTCAAGGAATTTATCAATCGCCAAAGATGTACTTGGTATCCGTCTCACTGAAATTATATGCTCGTTGTTAGTTTTTTGTGTTTGAAGTTGTTAGTTTTAAAGTGCTTAAATTCGAAATTTACTGGTTTGTTTTATCTGTATTTAAAAAAAAAAAATTGTTGCCGTATTATTACTGTCTTATTGCCGTATTACTGTAATATTGTCAAAATGTTAATTGTTTACCCTAGTTTTAAGAACACATCATTGGGGCAGAATCAAGCCTATTGATGAACAAATAAATAAATAAATAAAGAAAATAAAGAAGTGACAATTGTCGACTCGCTCCCATTTGATTAATATTAGTCGTCTCGACTCACACGCCGCGCAGAATAAGCACAACTGATTAATTCGCTCCATCTTCGTCGGTCTTGGGCGATACTTCTCCAGTTGCCCGAACTTTTAGGGTCGCCAGCTCCTCTTCCACTGCGGACAGACAGCGTATTCGTGGTCTTCCATGAAGTCGCCGACCTCTCCCTGCTGAATATTATTTTGGCAATTTTTTCTTCCGACATTCACACTAAGTGACCAGCCTACTAAAGTCTGCGACCGTGTGATAATGGTGCCGTTTCTCTGCACGACAGATCTCCTAATAGCACCCTGAAATGCTATCTTGAACAGATTATTTGAAAGTGCGTCTCCATGCTACAATCCTTCTAGCGCGGTTGACACCTCGTATGCAATCCGTACACTTGATTTCGAACAATCCAGCGTAGCGCGTATCAGCCTAATTAGTTTCGCCAGAAAACCATTTTCAGACATTATCTGCTACAGCTCACTGAATGCCGCCTTGAAATCAATAAACAGATGGTGAGTCTGTAAGTTATACTCACGGAATTTATCTAACATCATTCGCAAGATGTTTATCTGGTTTTTTGGCGAGCGGCCCTCGCGAAAACCAGCTTGGTATTCGCCGACAAAGGACTCCTCGAACGGTTTCAGTCTGTTAAACAGGATGTGCGACAGTATTTTGTACGCCGAATGCAGCTGGGTAATTTCTAGGAAATTCCAGTCTGTGCCCATTCATGTAGATTGGGCGTATGAAGTCATCCAACCAACCGGTGGGCATTTTTCGTCATCTCATACCTTGAGAAGCACTCAATGAATCGACACTTCCGTGCTTTAGAAGCTCGACCGGGATCTAGTCCATCCCAGCAACCTTCAGTTCTTCAACTCGCTGATAGCCTTTTATACATCTCCTATGGTTGGTGTTGTTCATTCTGCTTCTCGCTATATTTCCATGTTTACCGTTCAACAGCTGCTGAAAGTGCTCCATCCACCTGGCAGTCACCGCCGTTTTATCGGTCAGCAAATTCTCTTTTCGATCATTGCACTGGTACGGTATTGTGCCGTGCGCCATTGACCGTTGCGTAAAATCTCCGCATATCGTTCCGGTTCATGCTATCTTTTCAGCTACCACACTTTACTCGTGCCGCCTTTTCTATCTGTTCTGTCGGGTACCGGCTACGACCATGAGGCTTCTGGCGACATTCTTCATGTCTGTCACTCTCTGGCACTCGGCATTGGACAAGTCGTTCCGTCTTCGTCGTTGACTAATAGTTTCCCGTGCCGTGGATAGGGTCCCACAGGCTTTCGACATCTCGAGAAACGTTGATTCTTCCTAACCGTTCGTCTAGATGCTGTGACGAAATTTATATGAAAAAACGAATCATTACGTACACTCTTATACGACTTCGGGTTTTCTGGGTAGTGTAGAATTGAACAACAGGTACGAGAGTCCATCACCTTATCGTAGTCCCCGGCTGGATTCAAACGAACTGGAATGTTCGCTTGAAACCTTCACACAATTTTGCACACCTTCCATCGTTGCTCTTTTCAGTCTCGTGAGCTTCTCGGGAAAACTGTCCTCGCCCAGGATTTTCAATACCTCTACGCGGTCGATACTATTGTATGCCGCCTTGAAAGCGATGAAAAGGTGATGCATTGGCATCTGGTATTCATGACATTTCTCGAGGATTTGCCGTACAATAAAGATCTGGTCTGTTGTCGATTGACCGTCAACGAAACCAGCTTGATAACTTCCCACGAACTCGTTAACTACAGGTGACAGACGACGGAAGATGATCTGGTATAATATTTAGAATGGTGATCGCTCAAAAGTTTTCACAATCTAACTTGTCGCCTTTCTTGTAGATGGGACATATTACCCCTTCATTCCACTCCTCCGGTAGCTGTTCTGTTCCCCAGTTTGTGTCTATCAGCCAGTGCAGACCAATAGCCAGCCTCTCCGGGCCCATCTATGGCCTGTACTCGAAAAAAATCACCAGACAAAAGTGTTCGCCAAAAAATTATTTAAGTCGAATTTTCTTGAAACTTTCAGGGAATGAACTATTATGGATTATGTTTCGGCATAATTACTTTATTCAATGGCCGTTCCTTCACTGAAAGTCCGCACCTTTCCCTTAAGACCCCTTATTACATTTTATGCATTGATGAAACCAACCTTTTTGGTCACATTCATCCATGCTTTCTTCAATTCCAGCTCGTTTTTAAACACCTTGGACGATTTTCGAACTTTGGCCTTCATAATAGCTCGAAATCTTTCTACCGGACGAATTTCTGGTGAATTCGGGGGGTTGGCGGTTTTTGGTACAAAACAACGTTATTTTCTCTGTACCAATCTAACGTCGATCGTGCGTAGTGGCATGATGCCAGATCAGGCCAAAATAATGTTTCGCCTCCGTGAGACCGCAGGAAAGGCAACAGACGCTTCTGGAGGCATTCGATGCGGTAAATTTCGCTGTTGATGGTACGGTTTACTCAGTTTACCGGATTGGCATATGGCCTACACAGCAAGTATTTTTTGGCGAATTTGTCCATTTTTTCTTCTTCATGTCTTCCAGAACATCAACCGTGATTTGGCAACGTAGAACTCCAGCCCCGGTACCTGCTTTGCGTCTGCCTTGATGTAGGTTTCGTCATCATATGAGTTCAGCTCCGATACCATCCTTACCAGCAGCTTTATTGTTCTTAAGCTGGTAAATGGCATTCTTCACCTCCCTCAAAGGTGGAGCTGGTTGGTTTCCATCGCCCGCGGTACTAACGAAGGCATTTCCTCCGTTGTCTCAACCTCATTGCCTGTGCTCTCAGCGCCATTCAGGTGTTCGTCGAAGTGCTGCTTCCATCTTTCGACCACCTCAGGGCCGTCCGTCAAGATGCTCCCATCGTTATCCCTACACATCTCGACTCGCGGCAATTGCTTCTGATAGAACTTACGAGTTTCTTAAGGCGGGTCTACTGTTACCGTTTCCGCAAAGATGAAATAAAGACCTCCATGTCCCTTGCAATTGCCAAAAAATGTATGGCACATAAGGATATAGAGCAAAATCTAGAATGCTGTGAAAAGTGTACTGCGATCTGTCAAACTTGGATACCTTTTGCAGTACCAAGGGACCAAATGCAGTACTAGAAGTGGTACCCAATCTGAACCCTAATGGGACGGACCTTATATCCGTCTACAACGTTCCACGTTCATCGTCGAACCAATCGTTCCGTCGACTCCGTCCCACGTATCCGACGTTGATCATAGCTGCATCGTCGAGAGCTGCTTTCACTGTTTTCCAGCAGTCCTCAAAATGAGCTTCATTCAGCTCACCCTCTTCTGGTAATGCAGTCTCGAGGTACTGCGCGTATGCCGCTGCGACATCCGTTTGCTTGAGCCGCTCTAGGTCATACCGGGGCGGCCGTCGGTACCGTACGTTGTTACCGACGGAGAGTTTTGTGCGCAGTTTAACCGTTACCGGAGAATGGTCAGAGTCGATGTTAGCGCCACGATAGGTCCTGACGTCTATAATTTCAGTGAAGTGACGTCATCTATCAGAACATGGTCGATTGTGATTCTGTCTGCTATGGTGATCTCCAGATGTATCGCTATGGAAGGCTGTGGGGGACCCAACTAACAATTCAGAGCCACAAATAAGCATTCATGTTTAATTATTGTTCAATAATGGTAATGACAGCTGAATAAAAATTTTGCTCTATAAAGAGCTGAGAAGGTGCTTTTTTAACACAAACTCAGGTCAATATTCAACGTTATGCATTAGAATGAACAAAAGTTGAATCGCCACTTATTAAACGTTTCCAAAGATTCTCATTCGACTAGTCTAGATTGTTTTACTAATGAGCTGAACAAGACATGTTTCCCCCAATTAAAAAACCAATATTCCACTAAACAAATGTATATGTATAAAAGGATATTCAGAAGACGAACTAACGTTTTACTTGCGTCGCACTTCAGCTATTTCCACATGTTTAACACAAGCATGAATAAGAGCTGAATAAGAATCTTATAAAATCCTAACTCAGCTTCAGTATATTATAAGAACAGTTGATCTAATAGAGGCCAAAATGATGATTAACAAACACATTGTTCAGCAATAAATAAGCCTTGTAAAAGCGATCACATTATAGTTAAATTTTATAAAATGGACAAAATATCCGAAATTCGTGTTGAGTTCCGAATGCATTTCAAAGCTTATAACTTATGCTTTCTCGAAACTTTTTAAATAGCTGTTCACAAAATATACATGGTTAGCCTCCAGAAATGTAGGATTATTTTGAAAAACAAAAAAAAAACTTGTTTTTAATTATGAATCGTGGTTTTACGGCTAACCAGCCGAGTGGAAGTTTAACAACTACCGAAAAGCTAAACATTACATATAATCTGCAATTGGATTAGATGGACAAATTGATGTGAAGATTTGCGAAAAAGTTACACGTCTTCTCAGTGAGAATCGAACTCACGACTCCCCGATCTCTAGGGCATCTAATTCTTCCGAAAGAGGTGCACTTTGCGAAAGAGGACCACGTGATTATTGAGCTGAAATCGAATTCAGG
The DNA here is from genome assembly GCF_002204515.2 of Aedes aegypti. Classification (NCBI taxonomy): domain Eukaryota; kingdom Metazoa; phylum Arthropoda; class Insecta; order Diptera; family Culicidae; genus Aedes; species Aedes aegypti. The sequence continues at coordinate 5,568,855 of NC_035107.1, forward strand.
TTAACTTCTGCGTTCATGAGTCCTCTCATGGCGTAGTGGTTAACGCGCCCCAACTAGAGATCGGGGAGTCGTGAGTTCGATTCTCACTGAGAAGACGTGTAACTTTTTCGCAAATCTTTACATCAATTTGTCCATCTAATCCAATTGCAGATTATATGTAATGTTTAGCTTTTCGGTAGTTGTTAAAAAACAAACATTTGAGCTAAGTATTCCTAGTAGGAGCGAAGTACTGACAAACACTGACATACTGAAGAAAACATCAAAATTTTGTTTGTTCCTTGTATGTAGTTAATTTTAGATGTCATTTCCAGATCTTTTATATATTATATCTATAAAGTAAATATCACTTTTAGCTATCCATATTATAATTTGCTATTGCTAAGTTTTTTTTCGCATGCTCGGGGTGTTGTACCGTACAAGAAAAGTTGAAAATTCTTTGACAGAATTGATTAAATAAATTTCTATAGCGAGCTACATTTAAAATTTCATTTCTTTACAACTGAATTGTGCAATCTAAGAAAAATGATTTACTTGGCCATTTCTGAAAAAAATCCCACGCGTCAAGGTATTCGAACATTTTTCTATTCTGACACATAGTCCTCAGAACACTTCTAATGGTTTAAATATATTCATACAGAAGACTATTTCTTTGATGCATAATAGGTTTATGAAAAATACAAATCAATAATATAATTAATAATTACAAAAATAATTTATAAAATAAATGTATTTCAAGAAACAAAACATCCGTTCAAGTTGAAAACTTAATCGATTGGTTACCACCAGCGTGTGACCAATCGATTAGGTTTTCAGCTCGAACCGCTGCGCTGTCTAGTTCTCTAGATTTGTGCCCTTGAAAATTTGAGGTTTGGCTTCGATGCATATTCACCTTTATCATTTCAGACTGATTTCACTTCGTTTAAATAAAAATTAGTTTTGACCATCATTGACATAAATTTTCTCACTGTGCGCTAAAAATAGCCGACTGAACTCAGCTTGGATCAGCACTAAACAGCAACTGAATAATATGCTTGTTCAGTTGTTAATTAGCATACCATGTGTTAATTAGACGATGTCGAATAGAAGCTCAAACATGATCAATATTCAGCTATGAGAGGTTTATATTTTGCACTGGACGATTTATTAATCAATTCTAGGATGGCGCAGATGGCAAGGCATACCGCTGACGATTGGAAGGTCTCGAGATCGAATCCAGTATCAAGGCGATTTTTAGGGTTCTATTTTATAAGTCGAGTCGATCAAAAACGACTCGACTGGAGTCACTGTCGACCAAAAACTTCGCTCGACTTGGCTCTGTCACTCGAGTTTATCGACAGTTGTCACTCTATGTGACTGGATTACTATGGGAGTCGACGGGTGACATCTGAAATATGCATGCTTACTTTGATCGACAATGACTTCAGACGAGTCCACAATGGTCGGAAAAAAGTGAAGTTTGGCCAAAATTATTTTTATCGCCTTAATTGATGAAATATGTAATCTGAATATGTTATTTGACGTTTTTGTTGTTTCAGAAGGGGTTATTCACAAATTACGTAACTTAAAAAAAAGATTTTTTTAAAAATATAATTGTTATCAAACTGGGCTGAAAGCACAAATTTCGTTGATATTTGATCGAGTTTGATCCAAATGTGTATAAATAGTGGGTAAATATATTTTAAATAAACTTTGTATGAAAAATATCGTCAAAATATATGTAAAATAATGAGTTATTCAAATAGCTCTAACTTGCAAATCAGCAAATTTCTGCAAAAATTTTAAAGGTTTTTTGTAAGATCTAAGGATGCTTTTTGATGTGCAATATTCGAAATGGCAGCGACATGACGCGACAAGAGTTGTTTTTCATGTTCAAAATCATCAAAATTACTAAAGTATAATATTGAATAGTATTAAAACTTCAACCAAATATTTTTTTCCATCCTCATGCTCGATAAAAGTGTTGAACCATAAGCTTTCAGATAGTGGGTAACTTTGGGGAAATATTGCATTCCTTAATTATAAATTTTGGGCTTTATTGAATTGTTACATTTTTCAATTTTTTGACTTAAGCCGGTTTGCCGTCATAGAAGTCATAGAAATTTAAATTTTAGTTCCATTTCAATTAAGGATCATAATAATATAACACATGAGGTACATTTAAAAATTAAAAAAATCATAAAAATCTCAAAAAAAAATTTGGTAGTTTTGGCCGCCCCTTTATATGGAGCCCGACCATTGTGGAGTCACGGAAATTCACTCGAATTACAAAATAGACCCCTTAAATATGGTTATTATATCATGATGATTGTGTGCACTACATTTGAAGCGCCTAGAAAAATATTGTTTTGGTTTTTATTTGTTTTTAATTGTTTTTGGACCAGTCGTATAACAGCTGAACTAAGTTCTTTAAAAGTCTTTAAAAGCTGAAAAATAAAGTTGGAATTCAACGACATGCTTTAAAGTTTCTCCAAATTTGTGTGAATAACGCCTGAACAAAGGTTGGCCATGAAAATTATTAAAATGTTATTAAACATGATGCTGAATAAAACTGCTATATTGGTGTTTGTTAAATGAGTGAATGTTAGTTGGGGAAGTAAGTGCTACCAATGCACATTGGTCCCAAAGCCATCCCAGACAACCAGAAATCGCATGAAAGTTCACATTATAACTCGTTTATTCATACTAATTACATCAAACTCGCAAACCACCGTGGATAAACTCGCCAGATTGATGAGTTTCCTCGCATAAAACATTTTTGTCTGAGTTCATTTGTACATTTTGCTTCGTACCGTACACTTGTACAAAGTAAGTCGAATCAATCCGTAGCAGCTGTCAAATCAACATTTATTATCATACGTTAAGTCGCATAAGATCACTGGTTAGTTCGGTAGAATAATTATACACTCGCAATGTATGTTATTAATCATCACATAATATATGCACGCATATCGCATTTCTTGTAGAAAATCTTACAGCGTTTGGTGTTTCTCAAGATTGGAAGTCGAGAAGCTTGACCTCGGGGCTATATCCCATATGTAATTGCTTGGCATCAAATGCGAATGTTGTTTGAAGCACGACTGCATTGATGACATTTGCTAGATGTTTGCTTCAATCATCATCTATCTTTGAAAAAGCAAAACTAAGTTCAATTGGGTCCTAAAATGTTTAATGAATTCTTGTTTTTATTCAATAATACGAAATAGCATGTTCTTGCAACTACTTTAGCAATATTTCCAGCTCAAATAACGACTATAACATATTTAAAATTTAATTTTAAAAATTGTTCCATATATGAACCTTGACACTTTTGATCATGTTTGACGTTCACTTTGTCGATAAAAATGCCACAGGGCTTTTAGTTTTAACACTGGGGTTGTTACTACACTGTAAGCTCAAAGAACCCTTTAAAGGGTAAAAAAGTACCCTCTTTGAGAGATTAAAATTAAAAGAGTAAAGGGCCTGTACTCATTAAAGAGTAAACGGCTTGTACGTCAGTTAACGAGTGAATTTTACCCATTATTCAAAAACATTTTTTTAAGAAACAGAGTAAAATTTACTCTTTTTCACATTTTCAAAATATAAATCGATTCTTATGCTTTTTTTCGAAGAAAAAACATTAGTGCAAACCTATGGCAATAAAAACATTTTATTTAATAATAAAATACACATAATAATAAGTCCAATGTAAGATAATCGTATGCTAAAGGCAAATTTGCAGGCCTGGGTAACACTACTTGGAGGTTTTGTGCAGCAAGACAACCATATGGAATAGCAGAAGCCTGGTAAAAAACATCCTGTGAAATTTGATAGTTTAACCAGTTAGAACACGACAGGGAAAGAACTTGAATTCACATACCTTGGAGTTACTGCCAGTACTGATTTTTTTTATTGGTACGGGATCAACTAAACAAATTATAAAAACTGCTGCTAGTCTGAGAGAGAAATTTAATCTATTATTTGATTGCAAGAGAATTTTCACCCATTATAGAGTAATTGAACGGAATATATAAAAAGGTAGTAAACACCCATTATTCGAAAAAATAATTTACCCTTTATTTTGACGTCTACATAGATCTGAAAATAATGGGTGTTTTTACCACATTAAAGAGTAATGACGAGCTTACAGTGATATCTGACATTTTGGAAGGGACACGGAAAACAAAATATACCCAAAAATATGAGTTTAAACCAAGGGGTGTGACAAAATCTCAAAAACAGTTAAAATTTTTTTTATTGACTTTAACCAATGAAAATCATTTATAAATTGAATAAACATGTGTTTTTAGCGTAAACATAAGCGTTTGGTATCAAACTTGGGTCAGCAATGCGCCACTTGACAGCAGCTCTAAATGCCGGGAACTGAGGAATGTCGTATTTCCGACGATTTTTTACAATTTATCTGTAACTCGGATACGAAAATGATGTATGATGGCTCCAGAGGCACGTTCCCCGCCATTTGGGAGATTTGTGCCATCGCCATATTTGAGCCTATTTCATCATCTACCCGATGGGAGAGGAAAGGGAAGGGAAAGATGGGAAGAAATAGGAGTGGGGTCTCTTGAAGAGGGAAAATCGCATAAGCGAATTGAGAGCATGTAGCTCCATACCACAATGGGTTCGAACAGCGCCCTAAAAAGGACACTGTAAAACGCAAGAGCGTAAAGAGAGCCTATAGCTCATTACCACAGCGGGTTAAGAATAACAGAATGTCCTGAAGATTCAGGTTTCTGAAATCAGTTTCACTTAATAAGTGATAACCAAGTAATTTGAATCGCAATTATTGCTGGTGCTGAGTTGCCGCCTAAGAATTTCTGAAGCTTCACCCAGCACTTCGAAATTGGAATAGCTGCCTGAGAGCCAATGAAGTCATGCGATGCTCCATTGCGAGCTAATTCATAAGCCAATTCATTCCCAGCAATGGAAGAATAGCAAGGACCCATACAAGGTTTACAGAGTTCACTGAATTGAGTTCCTCAAATTGAGTTCGACAACAAGCTTAAACCTTGAGTTGGCCGATGCAAGAGCTTTAAAAGCAGCCTAACTATCTGACATATTCCTTTACAAATAGCCAGACGTCAACTCGTCCCGCGAATGGAGTTGTGAGGAACAAAGTGACAAGCAATTGTGGGACTCACTCGAAGCAAGGATCCAATTCACCGGAAGTGGAAACATTCAAATCACTAGGATTTCCAATGGACGGAGAGAATCCATAGAATTTGGTCACAACCAATTCGCAGTTTGGTGACAGTTTGGTGAGTATAACAAATGCAAAGTCTGCGAATTTACATTTATATGTTCATATAGAGATGTAGCGATGATCAGATAATGATTCATCATCTGATACATGCCTATTCGTCAACTCGTGACTGATTCTGTTCAAGCAGAGCATTATGTCTAATACTTCTTCTCTAGCAGATACCATGAAGGTTGGGCGAATCCCTAAAATAAGTAATCCAAGATATGAACTACTTAAGCATTCCATCAGACTGGAGCTTCTCAAATTGATATCTGAGCTGCTCCAGATGATGTGATGAGTATCAGCATCACTGCCCACAATCAGCAGAAGGCCTTTTCATAGGCAGTTAACGACAACTCGTTTGAAATTATCCATTGGGGATGGTTCATCATGTGGTAAATAAACCACAAAACGAAAGACGTATTTCCTATTGAGGTCACCAACAGAAATATCAATAGGGTCCTAAAGCCCTGTCCCAATTTTAGTGCCAAACGCATAAGTTTAGGTCAAAAACATATGTTTACTCAATTTTCTAATGTTTTCCGATGGTTTAAGCCCACAAAACATTTTTTAAGTTTTTTTTTTAATTTTGTCACACCACTTGGTTTAAACTAGAAATCCTTTATAAGAGAGATTCGCGGAAGCTGACATTTCTGTCAAAGTGTGAGCCAATCGAGTAGCGAGAGCTGTCAAAGTGTGAGCCAAACGAACATGCGTTATGTTTGTTTTGAACTTTTCTTGAGGAGTAATGTTATCCACTTGAAATTATTTCGGTAAAAGTAATTTTGCATGAAGCAAAATAAATTAAATATTTTTCTTTTTTATTTTTTTTTCAATGCGATTTTAAGTTGTTGATTTTTTGGGCTGTTTATTAGTTTGAATGTGTAGCTCAAAGATCTATAACGAAAAAAAATAATATTTTTAGCGATGAGGAAGTCATGTCCGTGTTACAATATTGTTCTCGACGCCGAGCAAAATCAGCACTGCTGGTCTGTTGCCAAATATTTCCATTTTACTTCCGCGTATCTCTCTATATAGGATCACTAGTTTAAACTCAAATTTTGGGTGTATTTTGTTTTCCGTGTCCCTTCCAAAATGTCAGAAAAGAACAACCCCGGAGTTAAAAAGTTGAACCCCTGTGGTATTTTTGTCGACTAAGCGAACGTCAAACATGATCTCAAGTGTTAAGGTTCATTTATGGATCCAATTTTTAAATTAAAGTTTTAATATGATTTATCCGATATTTGAGCGGGGGAAAATGCTTAAGTAGTTGGAGTAACATGCTCTTTCGTAATATTAAATGAAAACAAGATTTCATTAAACATTTTAGGACCCTAATAGGGACAGCACATACATCTCTGGTTGTTAACACAGAAATGAGTGTAGCAACGTAAGCGCTATTTACGAGCACGCATGCACGAAGTATGGCACGCGAGTTTGCCATTTCATGTTTCTGAAAGTAACAAAAACTGGGTCCACAAGGTTACATAGATAAAAGTTCACAAAAGTAAGGTTTTTGCGCCATTCGAACTGTACCATTTGCATGAGTCTGAGTCTACAAAGATTGATCATTGCTTTATGCTGAAGATTGATCTAACTAAGCTATCCTAATCGTAGCCACTACCTAAACTAGGCAGGATTAAGCTCTTCGCAATCTCAGAACGAAAAATACCAGTAGCGAAAAAACCAGATCGGTATCTCTTAAAAGTCGCCAAAGGCAAAAAGCAAAGACTACACTGTGTAATACGCATAATGCGAAACCATAGAGGTGAAAATTTAAACTAAATTACAACGTATTAATAATCCCACCCTTATTTAGCCTCAGGCTTGAGACTGAAGAAGGGCAGCCGATTATCTCGGAGAAACACAAGGTCACCTACACCATTGCTCCGGGTAGCACTTGAAGGGCATAATACTGTAGAGGGCGCCCTGGTACTCCACAGGCTCCGTTTGCGGTTAGATTTTATTTAGACCCCCCTAACCATTCATTCTTAGGCACGGTAAGCTTAAAGCCGCTTGAATTAGGGGTCACCTGTTAGGTGGACTTTTACCACCGGAACAGGCAGTCCGTATTTAGTGTTATTTCTTAGTCAATTGAAACAACCGCTACCGACACTACACGGCTATCTAGGCTGATCGGGAAAAGAAAGTGCTGGGAAATGAGGAATGTCGTATTTCTGACGATTTTTTACGTTTTATCTGTAACTCGGATACGAAAATGATGTACTACAATAAAGTTCAGAAAAGGCAAAGGAATGATACTATGGTTGAATCTTTATGATTAGGTTTGAAGTCAAGAATCTCGTAGAACAAAAACTGTAGAGAAATGTATGTTTTATAGGTACTTTAATGAACAGAAATCAATTTTATGAGGCCTTCTTCTTTCTGGCGATACGTCCCCACTGGGACAGAGCCTGCTTCTCAGCTTAGTGTTCTTATGAGCACTTCCACAGTTATTAACTGAGAGCTTACTATGCCAATGACCATTTTTGCATGCGTATATCGTGTAGCAGGTACGAAGATACTCTATGCCCTGGGAAGTCGAGAAAATTTCCAACCCGAAAAGATCCTCGACCGGTGGGATTCGAACCCACGACCCTCAGCTTGGTCTTACTGAATAGCTGCGCGTTTACCGCTACGGCTATCTGGGCCCAATTTTATGAGGCCAATATCATCATTAATCGGCATACAGTGTTTTCAAAAAGTGTAAAGTACTAATAATACGTTTAACTAGTGGTATTTATTTTAATTTTCTTTTTTCCAAATTCTCTTTAGAATTTTTTGAATGTAAAAAATAGCCAAAAAACACAAATTCAACATGAGGCACCTCCTAATCTTCTCCAAATTGGATGAAAATTTGTCGAGTAGTTTGTTTTAGTATTGCAATTAGGACTAGGGGGTGACTGGTTGAATCCCTAAAATTTAGATTTTTGTGAAATGGCCTAATATTTAGCAAGTAGCAACTAGCCCGCTAATTCGCCTTTTCTGGCTGATAGGGCTATTAAATAGTTAATAAAGAGTATGTCAGCTGTACAATAGCACTATATCAGCACGCAAGGCGAATTAGAATGCTATTTGGATACTTGGGAATGACTCGCCGTTTTATGGCTTTTTTTTTTTTTTTTTTCTAAGCAATGGGGGGATAATCTGCTCAACAGACGCCGTGTGGGGTTAGGGACCATTTACTACATGCAAGCAGTAAACAGGACTACACCCCCGACCCACTAAACCATTTCCATTGCCGCCAAACCCTTCGTCTCTCCGGGACCACCAAGAAGGCATTGCTTCGGAGAGGGGCTATTGCACATCGCATCCTCCAGGTTAGCTGCGTAGCCATGCAGCAACGAACATCGATGACACGCTTGGGGGGTCCACCAAGGTAGCATGCTGGCGCTTTGCCAGCTTCCCAGGTGGTCCTCACTTCCCGTTGTCCGCTGAAAGCGGGCAGGGTCGACCACTACGCCCGCGCCCAGCTGCACCGCAGGTATCAAGAACTGATACTGCGGGCTTCGCAATTTGACCTACTGAAGGCTCAGGCCCTATCAGCTAGCACCAGCTGGGATTGCTGACGAAGGGGCCTCCACCTGCCCCGAACAACCAGAGGCTCGTATCCACCCAGTAGGCCGGCGCCACGACAGCAGCGCTACCAGGATGTTCTCCCCGCGGCCACTTAATCGCTGTAAGGGTCGATTTCGACCGTAGGGCACCGGTATGACCTACGTAGCCGACTGCGAACCCTTGGACCACCTGTTGTTTAGCGTCTGCACTAGCCACTCCTCGAGTCCACTCGCCACCTCCTTTGCAGTTCCGAGACGATGTGGGTGATAGCCGATGAAACGGCATTCCAGCCAAACTCGTCTTCACACATCCTCTGGACCAAATTGTCCGGAGTCGTGTCCCGACCGCATGTGGCTAACATGCGGTCACGCATTGTGCGGAAACGCGGGCACACGAACAAAACGTGTTCCGCCGTTTCCTCTAAACCTGCACAAACTGGACATTCGGGAGAACCCGCATGACCGAAACGGTGTAGATACTGTCTAAAGCAACCATGGCCCGAAAGGACCTGTGTCAGGTGGAATGTTAGTTCCCCATGGCGCCTATTGACCCAGATAGCTAACCTCGGAATCAACCTGTGAGTCCACACTCCCTTGGTGGAACTGTCCCACGCACGCTGCCATTTGACCATGGAGGCCAGTCTGGCAGTCCTGCGTATGCCTCTTGTGCCGCGCATTTCGAAGCACTCTATGTCTTCCATGATAAGGATACCAATAGGCACCATACCGGTGATGACCCAGAGTGCATCGTGTGACACGGTACGGTACGCGCTCGCAACCCTCAGGCACATTAGCCTATAAGTACTCTCTAGCTTGCTACGGTAGCTCTTGGTACTTAAGGCCGTGCCCCAAGCCGGGCCACCATACCTCAGTATGGACGAGGCGACACTGGCCAGAAGCTTTCGCTTGCTGGCGTACACCGCAGAGCTATTGGACATCATCCGGGACAGTGCCACAATAGCTGTGGAGGCTCTCTTGCAGGCATAATCGACGTGGCTACCGAAGGTAAGCTTATCGTCGATCATCACCCCCAAGTGTTTGACGGAGCGCTTCGAAGTGATCGTGCAGTCGCCTACACTGATCACCGCTTGCTGCACCGACTTTCGGTTGTTGACAACAACCGCCTCAGTTTTGTGGTGAGCCAATTCCAGTTTCCTGGAGCTCATCCACTCCTCCACAATTGCGATCGAGTGGGCTGCAGTCAATTCCACTTCTTCGATCGATTCACCGTAGACCTCCAGCGTAATATCGTCGGCAAAGCCAACGATGACCACACCCGCCGGGAATTTTAATCTCAACACCTCGTCGTACATGACATTCCATAACACCGGGCCCAGGATGGAACCTTGCGGGACTCCTGAGGTTATGTGAAAGCACTTCCGACCCACCTCTGTGTCATAGACTAATACCCGATTCTGGAAGTAACTTCCGAGAATCTTGTACAGGTACTCGGGTATCCCCAGACGCAGGAGCGCATCGGCAATAGCCGCCCAACTGGCACTATTAAATGCGTTCCTTACATCCAGAGTCACTACTGCGCAGTAGCGAATCCCCCTCCTCTTACGCTGGAGTGCTATCTCAGCGGTTTTCTTAACCGTCAGAATAGCGTCTACGGTGGACTTCCCTTTCCGGAAGCCGAACTGGTTGCTTGAGAGACCATTTACACTCTCAGTGTACCTCAACAGTCTGTTGAGGAGGATCTTCTCGAGCACCTTCCCCGCCGTGTCAATCAAGCATATTGGTCTATACGCCGACGGGTCACCAGGTGGTTTCCCCGCCTTTGGCAATAGTACCAGGCTCTGCCTCTTCCACGCATCTGGAAATACTCCCTCGTCCAGGCATATCTGCATAGCAGATCTGAACATACCGGGAGCCTCCAAGATTGCGACTTTGAGGGCCAGGTTTGGAACTCCGTCCGGACCTGGTGCCTTCCCCATGCTTAGGGATTTTGCAATCCCTACAAGTTCCTCATCGGTTACTCTATCCTCATCGCCAGCCCCAATCCCCGGCTGTCCTACAAAAGGAGGCCATGGGCTAGGGTTGTGGCGCGGAAAGAGCCCCTCGATGATCCCCTCCAGCATCTGTGGAGATTGCTCCGTAGGAGCAATTGCACCTCTTGTCTTCGCCATAACGATCCTGTAGGCATCACCCCACGGGTTCACGTTGGCACTCTGACAGAGTCTCTCAAAACAGGCCTTTTTGCTTGCCCTTATCTCGGACTTCAGCGCGACTTTGGCAGCGGTGAACACCGCCCGTCGTTCTTCACGCTCCTGCTCGGTACGTGCTCGCTGCATCCGCCTCCTGGCCCGTAGGCAGGCACGGCGCAGGTTCGCAATTGCTTGAGTCCACCAGTACGTCGGTGGTCTCCCATTTCTAGGGTGGACTTTCCTAGGCATGGTCGCATCGCACGCACGCGAAAGCACCGCTACCAGTTCGTCCCCGCTTAGGCCGAGTAGGTTACGCTCACGACGGAGCGCCTCCCTAAGTACTTCGTCATTGAAGTACGATGTCTTCCACCTACGAGGGCTTGGCCGTGACCTAGCCGCTTTCTCTACGCGCTGCCTGCTGTTGTTGTAGTCGATACTGTAGCGAACCGCCAGGTGGTCGCTGTGAGTGTAGGCATTGTCTACCCTCCAGTTCGAACTACTCGTTAGGCCAGGACTACAAAAAGTAACGTCGATAATCGACTCCGCTCCGTTTCGGCTGAAGGAACTTTTGGTACCAACATTAGCCAGATCGACATCTAGCACGGCCAGTGCCTCTAGCAGGATTTGACCTCGCTGGTTCGTGATGCGGCTTCCCCATTCCACGGCCCAGGCATTGAAGTCATCCGCTATTACTACTGGCCTTCGCCCTGTCAACACGGTCGTCATGCAGTCCAGCATCTGCGTGAACCGCTCGGTCGACCAACTCGGAGGCGCATAGCAGCTACAAAAGAGGACCCCGTTTACCTTGGCGATCACGAAGCCCTCGTAGGTAGTAGACACCAACTCCTGGACGGGGTATTTACCCGTCGTCCATATCGCCGCCATTTTTCCGGATCCATCCACGACCCAGTTGCCGTTGCCGGCGGGTACTCGGTATGGGTCCGATATGATGGCGATGTCCGTCCCCCACTCAACAACTGCCTGGTACAGCAGTTGCTGAGCTGCGTCACAGTGGTTCAGGTTCAGCTGCGTTACCTGCACTGTGACTTTTCGTTAATGGCTCGTTTGAAGGTCGGGCACCTTGAGCCTCCCGTTGGATGATTGTTGTTCACGGACTTGCCGGAACAAATCAAGCACTTGGGAGGGTTCTTGCAGCCTAGTGCCTTATGACCTTCCTCACCACAACGCCTACACAACTTGGTCCTATCAGGGCCTTTACAGCCCCAGGACTTGTGTCCTGGTTCCCTACACCTAAAGCAGATCACCGGTTGCTCATGTATGTTCAGTGAGCATACTGACCAACCAACCTTGATCTTGCCTACCTTAGCGGACTTATTTGCGTCCGCCACAGGTAGGTGTACTAAGGCCACCTGAGTACCTGCCGGACCTTTCCGTAGCTGAACGGCAGCGGTGGGCACCTGAATCTCGCACTGTTGCCGCAGTGCTGTGACGAGCTCTTCTGCGTTGGTGATCTCGTCAAGGTTCATCACCATCAGAGTCACTGACTGCGTCAGAGCCCTCACTTCGACACCCTCGCCAAGGACCTCTTCCGCCAAACTTTTGTAGGCGGCGCCCTTGCGCTCCTTGTCGCGCTTAAGCTCGAGGATCATTTCACCTGTACGAGTGCGTCTGACACTGCGTACGTCGGCTCCAAGATCTGCGAGCTTCGCGTCACTGCGCATCGCCTTCAGGACTTCCGAGTATTTGGACTCTTCCGTCTTGATGATGATCGCATCACCCTTTTCGCGCTTGGCACCTACCCTCCTACTTTTCTTAGGCCTGGTATCCCTGCGCTCCTGAACTTCCTGCTTCTCCTTCTTCTTCTTTCTCACTACGGTTGTCCAGGGGGCGTCCCCCCCCTGATCCGCCCTAACCTGTGGTGATTGAGGACCTCTCAAAGGTCGCAACCCCCTGTTCCCATCACTCCGTGAGGGGCCAGCCTTTTCGGGCCCACCCTTCTCGGCTTTCCGGGACGCCTGGCTGGGGTCCGATTTTCCGGCACTTCTGCCGGTTTTCGGGGTTAATATCCGCCTGGCCTTGCGAGCGCCGCCGGGTAGCTCCTCCCCTGACGGCTGCCTCGCGCGCTTCTGCGATTGCTTGTTGTAAGCATTCGCTTCCGCACTTTTGGGGCTACCCGCGAAGACGAAGGGCTCCGTCTGGGTAGACTTCGGCACCTTCAATTTCACGGGTTCTGCCGCAGCCACAGTCGCCATGGGTTCAGCATGGTTCTGCTTGGCCGCGAACATCGACTTACGAAGTCTGAACAGGGCCTTCTTGAGGTCCTTGCTGATGTTAGACTTCGAGGACGCAAAGTCAATTATGGAGTCGAGCTGCTGTGCAGCCACTTCCATCGCAGAGAGCCCATCTCTACTTTTATTGATGGCCCTCATCAACCACGCTCCATCCATAACCTCACCCGATGCGTTAGCCGGGGATGAAATATGGTTTCCAGCACTGGCACTACGTGCACTGCTGCCTCCTCCTGCTTCCGCTCTCCTCAACGGAGACCTAGCTAACCCACTTCTTGCGAAGGGGTTCGCTTCCCTACTACTGCTACTACCTGCCTACTACTATTATTTTGATTTTGGTTTAAGTTTGTATTCATGATTGGATCCCACGAGTAGCACGGGAAAAGAGGTCCACCACGCCAGAGCCCTGCATTAACGCGGTAAGGGACAAAATACTGTGAGGGGTGCCCAGGTGCCCCACAGGCTCCGTTAACGGCCGAACATCTTTTTCACCCCTTCGACCATTCATTCCTCAGCACGGTTTTTCGCATCACACCTTGAATTGGGGTTACCCCGTTTGGTGGACTCTTACCACCGGAACAGGTCGTCCGTAGTTCTATTCTATACGCCGGAACTACACGGCTACTAGCCGTTTTATGGCTACTAGAACCAAAGTGTACACTAGATATGTCGATCGTGATACTAGGTTATTATACTTAGTCAGTGGGTATCAACATTTAAAAGTTTCAACACATTGGATCAGCAATAGTTGAAATTGAAATAGTTGATTCTGTTTCTGATAAATTCCAAAATATGCAGTCTGACAGTATATTCATCGTGTGGCACAAATAAGAGATTGTTATTTATTGTTGACCCTCTATTGTTCAACCAGGGCATTACCATGTGGATCTGGGGTATCGTTTGGCCAAATGTGAACGAACGTATTAAAATAGTAAAACGTTTGAACTCCCCTAGGGAAACTCACCTCTGAATAGCGCAAACAACATGACGAAGGACGTAAAGCACGCAAATAACTTTTACCTACGTCCGACTAGCCCAGCAACGACTAACTTTTTCCTCTATTCTGACATACCTAGTGATGAACGACTGACTCCATACCTACTGTAGTAGAAGGAAGAATGGTACATAATGCACCGATTAGAACTTCCTGAGAGCTCCTCTGGTAATCAATAAGCCGTAGGCCGTACCTTAATCTGTATTAGTCTTAAACGGATGATTTTAGAAGTTTGTCGTGTCTAGAGCCTTCAGTGTGATAATGAATTGTTTCAAATTGTAGTTTTACAACAAATTTCAACATGATTTGTCGTTTAACAATAGAATTTATCGCAATTCTACGACATTGCTTCGTACGAATGATCATACTAATTAGGTCATCTTGCTTCAAGAGACCTCTTTCAAACACCTTCACCCTACCACACTGCCAACTTCTGTTATTGTTTTCGTGCTAAAAAAGTTGCATATTCCGATGGATTGATGCTCTTACTTGTACTTTGGTTGGTACTACTTCATTGCTGTCTGCCACATCTAACGCTGTTCCATATTTGTGAGTCTAGTTTTGCTCTAGTCTGATGAAGGAAGCTTTCACCCACGTTCTGAGCCCTCTCTTTCCCGCAACCAAACGTGGTGCTTCCGCTCGGTTACTGATAGGACGGCATGTGATGGGGGGAAGTCAAGTTGATGGAACTTTTAAATAATCGATTTAGCGTCAACATCAACTTCCTTTGCCTTGTCGACAAGGCCGAAAGCTTCCGCCGGCATGGTGTGCTATGTGAAGCCTACTATGTTCGATGTTCGTTTCAGTCGTTTTATCGTAACACACACGCTACCACAGTAGGCTAGGCCTAGAATAGGATGCGAAAGTTCTTAACAAGGTCTACTAGGATGGGGACTTTCGAACGTTTCAGATTCATCTAGTAGCAATTTCCGGATTAATTGATTAATAAAATCTAATTTACTATCGCGATCGTGAAGACATGTGTACGGAACCACTTTTAGTGAATTTTGACACCCTTTCTCACGAAATACGGCAGAATATTCAATGGTACCGTGTAGTTCCGAATCCATCGAGGTCCAACGTAAACGGTAGCAATATTCCCATCGACCCATTCTCCCTTAGGCAGGTAGATATCCCTAGCCCGGACATTGTTCTGAACGACCGGCGCAGCAATGATGTCCTCTCCAAGCATGAACTCTGCAAAATAAATGAGAACGAATTTTAGAAACATTTTCTCCGACCCAAGTACTGCCTTGACTTACGATCAAACACCTTCTGGGCCTCAAAATCATCTGGAGACACCCACCAGATGGGTGGATTCACTGGATGACCGTCGGATACAGCAAGCTTAAATCTCTCCATGATCTTCGGAGTAATTTTCTCATGTAAATCGGTCATTTTCTTGGAAATCCGCACAGTCTCCTCGTCATACTCCCACGGCACGTAGGAAAACTGAATGCTTGGCATAAATACGGTGGCCTGCAGCCACCTGATGAACATCTCCTTACTAGGATATTGATTGAAGTAACCGTTCCCGCCGACCATATCCGGCAACACGAACGGATACCCGACCATGTTCATCATCAGCAGTGTGGGAATCAACGTCTGAAGCCCATTCGACCATCCCCACGCGGAAGATTTGTCGTTCATCCGAACGAAGATCGGTAGATCTTGAGTTCGACGAGCCGAACGAACTTCCGCCAGGTTTTCGAACTTGGCCACCGTCCTAAGATATCCGTCCGTAATTAAAAACGGATGCTTGGAGCGAGGACCGTTTAACACTGGATCCGCCGGCATATAATTGGGTTCGCCTCCATCAAATTTAAACCCGTTGACGCCAAATTCCGTTTGAATGGATTTCAGACGTTCTGTAAACCATTCCGCAACCTCCGACTTAGTAAAGTCCAAATGCACCGACCCATCCGGTTCACTGTTCCACCATTGCGCTTCCGTCTGTCCGTCGTGGTTTCTGACCAGATAGTCGTTGCGAAGTGCCTCGGAGTACACTGCTTCGCAATCCCTGTTGATGAATGGATGCACCCAAAGTGTAATCCTGGGAAAACCCTTCGCCTTCAACACCCCAACGGTGTGTCTCATGCGAGGAAACTTCAAACTATCGGGCTGCAGCGATCCGTAGCACATCTCCCAGTCGTCGTCGATTTCTATCTGCCCATTGCTCCAGCCGTATTTGTAGATGTCATTCGCATACACGTAGAGCACGGAATCGTTGATTTCCTTTTTGAAGCGAGCCCAACTCGACCAAATCGGATACTTGACCATTGCTTCCGCTGGATGACCACTCGGCCTGCCTAGGATCTTCTGAATAGCTCCCATGTGAGCTCCCCGTGCGTCTCTACCAATCCCAATCTGGTACACGAAAGAGTACGTATCGTCGTAGATGTCGAACGGCAGCGATTTCTTCGCCTCCAAACACAGATAACCCGGTTGACCATAGTTCTGATCGATAAACAGGGGAGCATCTTCGTCCACGAAGACAAAGGATCCCAGCGAGTTCAACCAGTACCGTTCCGCAATGCAACAGCTATCGTCGGCTTTATTGATGTAGGAGTACTCGTTGAACTTCTGTTTCTGGACCGGCCAGTACTGCAAGGCCTGCATCGGTCCACCGAACCAGTTTACATCCACGCCGAGTTTGAGGCAATCCACTACAATTCGGGAGTGATGGCGACTTCGCCGTGCAACGGTGAACAGCGAGAAGTCCTCTCCATCCCAGTCGATGGTGAACTCGGTAACTTCCCTGTCAGCGTTCAGTAACTTGAATCCGTTATCTAGCAGTCCGAAGGCAGCATCAGATTCGATATCGTGATTCATGAGAATCGTTTGCACTGGTTTTCCATTGCGTTCCACAATTAGTTTCCTGGTTGTGGTATCGAGATTCGCCACTACATTGCTGGATCGGAATGATAAGGTGTAATTGGATGCAAGTACGACAGTGGTAATGAACGGTAGAAAGATGATGAGGATGCGAAACATTTCCTTTCCTTTCAAAAGGTTTCACTAAACTGACGGTGTGCGGAATGGACTTGGTTACCCATTGTATGAGTGCCAGATTTGTGAATACTAGATAACAATCAGCTACTCAACTGAAGTGGCTATTGATACGAGTTAAGCCTTGATTGAATAGGCTTAGGTTGATTTGACCAGTGCTGTAGCTGTCGAATAAAAGTTCAACAACAGGCACGAAAGTCCATCACCTTGTCCCAGTCTCCGGAGATAATCAAACGAAGAACTGGAATTTTCGCCCTAAATCCTCACACAATTTTGCACATTTTGATCGTTGTACTTAGTCTTGACCTTTCCGGGAAAGCTGTTCTCGTCCATGATTTTCAACAGCTCTACGCGGTCGACACGATCGTATGTCGCCTTGAAATCGATGAAAAGGTTGGGGGTCTTTCAAATATTACGTAACGCAAAACTTCTGGGATAACATTTTGTAAGCCGCATTTAGGATGATAATCGCTCGGAAGTTCTCACAATCTAACACTTGTTGCCTTTCTTGTAGATGGGATATATTATCCTTTCCTTCCACTCCTGCGGTAGCTGTTCTGCTTCCCAGATTGTGCCTGTCAGCCAGTACAGACAAATGGCTAGCCTCTCCGGGTCTATCTTCATGAGTTCAGCTCCTATACCATCCTTACCAGCTTTTTTATTGTACCTGAGCTGGTGAATTGACCTCCCTCAAAGTGGGGACCGGTTGGTTTCCATCGTACCCAGTACAGATGAAGGCATTTCCCCGTTGTCTCGACTTTCATTTCCATTCAAGTGTTCGTCGAAGTGTTGCTTCCACCTTTCGACCAGGATCACGTTCGTCCATCAAAATGCTCCTATCCTTATCCATGCACATCTCGGCTCGCGGCGCGAAGCCGTTGCGGGATGCGTTGAGCTTCGGATAGAACTCCTGCGTTCCTTGAGACCGGCACAGCTGTTCAATCTCCTCGCACTCCGTCTTCTCCGAGCGGCGTATTTTCTCCCGAAAGAGGCGGGTCTGAGAAGTGCCGTCCATCAATCAGAACGTGGTCGATTTGTGATTCTGTCTGCTGTGGTGATCTCCAGGTGTATCGGTACGGAAAGATGTGCTGGAAGTAGGTGCTGTGAATGACCATATTCTCGGAGGTGGTAAAATTAATCAGTCGTAGGTCGTTTTCGTTCGTCAGCCGATGAGAGCTGAACTTTCCAATAGTCGGTTTGAACTCCTCCTCCTGGCCAACCTGAGCGTTTAGATCTCCTCTTATGGTTTTGACGTCGTTTGCGCGTAAAAATTTTGCTTATATCAGCTTATGAAAGCATATTTGTGCTTGCGGAATCGCAGGACAATATCGAGTATTTCGTTTTGGACAGTACCGCCTACCTTAAGGACATCGTTGAGAAGAGGCTGTTCTGCGATGGCTTTGCAGAAGCATCGAACACTACTCGACACTTCGTCTAGGAACTATCTGGATGGATGACAACGTGGTGCGGTAGGTAGCGCTTTTATACGTTGGGAGGATCTCCCTGAGGAATTGCACGTACTGCTCACGGAGACACGGATTTCGAACGAGGCGTTGTTTGAGGTGGTCGATTCTCTTCAAAGCGACCGATCTGCTGTCTATTAGCTGGGAGGCGTTTTCCTTTAATGGGAGTTGCACAAAGAATCGCCCTTCGTCGCTGCGTTCATGTGTGTAGCGGAAATGCTTCTCACACTCTACTTCTTTGGATGTCACAGGATTTTGATCAGCTACTTCTTCTACGCTCCAAACACGTTGCAGAGCTTCGTACACGTTTTCGACAGTGATCGTATGGGAATACGATGGACCTTGATGGAATAATTCTTCTAACTCTCCGGTGAATACCAAACCAAGATGAGTATCACGCAGCTCTAGTAGATGCTCTGCCAACTAGTACTGACCGGACTTGATAATCTTGAAGAAGAGCTCATTGCCCATCAGCATATCGATTTCTTGAGGCACATTGTAGTCTGAATCCGGGTGGAATACACCAATCAATCACATCGATGTTGGTACTCGGAATTCTGCCAGTCACTGCTGGGGTGATAACACAATCTACCGTGGCACGATAATCACTATAACGGGATCGGAACTTAACGATGGCCTTCTCCATGCTAGTTGTCGTTCGATTGTTGACGCCGGAAATCTTCACATTTGCTGATGAAATCTTTGCTCATATGGCTTCGGCCATCTTCTTCGTTATTTGCGACCCGCAGTCTAGCAGGACCCGACAACAGTGAGGCTTACCTTGGGAATCGTAATTGCTGTTAATACGAGGACGGTTTTCTTGGTCGGAGCTGTTTGGATGGAACACGATGACGTCACGCTGTGTGAACCTTGCGGTCTGGTTGCACTGGATGTGCTTGCTTGGACTTCTTTCAAAGCTGGTCTCGATGTGGACTCCGATGAAGCTGTCGGTTCAGGCATCTTGCTTTCGGGCTGGCTTAACTGAAATCTTGTATCGTCGTGAAGCTGAGTATGATGACGTTGGCGACACTTCAAGCACTTTCTGTCGGATGGACAATCCTTCAGTCGATGACCCTTCCTCAAGCAATTGAAGCACATGCCTAAGGAAGAAGTCGCATGAAGGTGGGGCGTGGAAGAAAAATCTCCACACGCGCGGGAAAGAAACGGTAGGAAAAGGATTGCAAAATATGTTCACGCATCACATGACTCATTCCGTACACGGAACACCCCTGATGCCTCAATCAAAATAATTTCTATCTTTCAAACTTACCACTGAATGAAGGCTCGTTAGTATGCCATACACATTTGGGGAAGAATTGGAGTCATTGTGACAAGCTTCCACTTGTGTATGTGAACGTTCTTCGAACGAATAATTTCACCAAATTCAACAAAACATTTCGTCGAGAATCCAACAGCGGAGAATTCGGTAATATTCAATACTGTATCTCGGTACTGGTTTATGGACAAAAGGTCGAAAGACAAAAGGTCGAAAGGACAAAAGGTCGAATACGTTTTGCATGGTGGGAAATTTTTCCTTCTTTGAAAAAAGATTTTCGACCTTTTGTCCCTTCTTTTTTGTTCTTCGACCTTTTGTCCTTTTGACCTTTTGTCTTTCGACCTTCTGTCCCTTCGACCTTTTGTCTTTCGACCTTTTGTCTTTCGACCTTTTGTCATAGATTCCTCGGTACTTATTCTACCGAAGCGTCGACAAACCATATTTTTACTGACATCTCGGCTAGCGTTATCGAGATTTGGTGAACAATTACCGAGATCTCAGGAAGACCAAAAAATTACCACGTGATTAATGGACAGCCCCTTAGAGGAATCTTTGAGAAAATATTTGGGAAGCCATGAAAAATCCTTGGAGTAGTTCCTAAACTCTGCAGTTTCCTGTCTTTTTAATTATTTTTTTCGTAAGCTCTTGTTAACAATTTGTGCAAAAATACCAGGAATACCTAATTGTGAGCGGCGCGGTAAATGGCTGGGCATGGCGTACCATTGGTACCTCGCGTACCATTGGTACCTCGCGTACCTGCAGGAATAAAATAGTCCCCTTTGTGCGGTCCTTAGCCTCTTGCCCAGCAACTCCTATCCCTACCTCCTCGTGGTACTGGCCGGGGTACGAGTAACCTTGGAGAAGATCGGGTAACCAACCCCCGGTGGGAACTTTGGTCGTATGCTGACAGGGAAGGGGGGGTTTGCTTTTGCTTTTGCCTTTGCAAACCTGGAGCGTCTGTACTCCATGTTAGGAGCGGCTCACAACAGCGTCCGTTCTCCATGTCAGGGGCGGCTGATCATCGTCCGAGTGCCAGAGAAGGACTCTAAGCTAAACTGCGCACTATGGCCCTCCGAACATTTAGGGGGAATGGTCCTCCGGAAATCTAGGGGGTTGGTGTCAGGCCCTGCAAGACAACCGTAAAAACACATCAGCACAGGAACGTCAACGAGAGAATACGGACCGGAACAATCGGCAAAGACCACAGCGACGAAAAAGGACTAGCGATTGGAAACAGCTTTCATAGTGATGGGTGATATGCAAAGGCGCATGATCGGGTGGTGGCAGATCGATGAACGAATGTGCAAGTTAAGAATCAAAGGCCGATTCTTTAACTCCAGCATAATCAACGTGCATAGCCCACACTCCGGAAGCACTGATGATGACAAGGACGCATTTTACGCGCAGCTTGAACGCGAGTACGACCGCTGCCCAAGCCACGACGTCAAGATCATCATAGGAGATTTGAACGCTCAGGTTGGCCAGGAGGAGGAGTTCAGACCGACGATTGGAAAGTTCAGCGCCCACCGGCTGACGAACGAGAACGGCCTACGACTGATTAATTTTACCACCTCCGAGAATATGGTCATTCACAGCACCTACTTCCAGCACATCTTTCCGTACCGATACACCTGGAGATCACCACAGCAGACAGAATCACAAATCGACCACGTTCTGATTGATGGACGGCACTTCTCAGACCCGCCTCTTTCGGGAGAAAATACGCCGCTCGGAGAAGACGGAGTGCGAGGAGATTGAACAGCTGTGCCGGTCTCAAGGAACGCAGGAGTTCTATCCGAAGCTCAACGCATCCCGCAACGGCTTCGCGCCGCGAGCCGAGATGTGCATGGATAAGGATAGGAGCATTTTGATGGACGAACGTGATCCTGGTCGAAAGGTGGAAGCAACACTTCGACGAACACTTGAATGGAAATGAAAGTCGAGACAACGGGGAAATGCCTTCATCTGTACTGGGTACGATGGAAACCAACCGGTCCCCACTTTGAGGGAGGTCAATTCACCAGCTCAGGTACAATAAAAAAGCTGGTAAGGATGGTATAGGAGCTGAACTCATGAAGATAGACCCGGAGAGGCTAGCCATTTGTCTGTACTGGCTGACAGGCACAATCTGGGAAGCAGAACAGCTACCGCAGGAGTGGAAGGAAAGGATAATATATCCCATCTACAAGAAAGGCAACAAGTGTTAGATTGTGAGAACTTCCGAGCGATTATCATCCTAAATGCGGCTTACAAAATGTTATCCCAGAAGGAAACAGCTTTCATAGTGATGGGTGATATGCAAAGGCGCATGATCGGGTGGTGGCAGATCGATGAACGAATGTGCAAGTTAAGAATCAAAGGCCGATTCTTTAACTCCAGCATAATCAACGTGCATAGCCCACACTCCGGAAGCACTGATGATGACAAGGACGCATTTTACGCGCAGCTTGAACGCGAGTACGACCGCTGCCCAAGCCACGACGTCAAGATCATCATAGGAGATTTGAACGCTCAGGTTGGCCAGGAGGAGGAGTTCAGACCGACGATTGGAAAGTTCAGCGCCCACCGGCTGACGAACGAGAACGGCCTACGACTGATAGATTTTGCCGCCTCCAAGAATATGGCCATTCGTAGCACCTATTTCCAGCACAGCCTCCCGTATCGGTACACCTGGAGATCACCTCAGCAGACAGAATCGCAAATCGACCACGTTTTGATCGATGGACGGCACTTCTCCGACATAACCGACGTCAGAACCTATCGTGGCGCTAACATTGACTCCGACCACTACCTGGTGATGGTGAAACTGTGCCCAAAACTATCCGTCATCAATGATGTACGGTACCGACGCCCGCCCCGGTACAATCTCGAGCGGCTGAAACAACCAGATGTCGCCAATGCGTACGTGCAGCATCTTGAGGTAGCGTTGCCGGATGAGGGCGAGCTCGATAGGGCCACTCTTGAGGACTGCTGGAGGACAGTCAAAGCAGCCATTAACGACACTGCCGAAAGCATTGTCGGATATGTGGAACGGAGCTCAAGAAACGATTGGTTCGACGAGTAGTGCCAGGAGGTTTTAGAGGAGAAGAATGCAGCGCGGGTTGCAATGCTGCAGCATGGTACGCGGCAAAACGTGGAACGATACAGACTGAAGCGGAAACAGCAAACCCGCCTCTTTCGGGAGAAAAAGCGCCGCCTGGAAGAGGTGGAATGCCAAGAGATGGAGATGCTGTACCGTTCTCAAGAAACGCGGAAGTTCTATCAGAAGCTCAACACATCCCGCAAAGGCTTCGTGCCGCGAGCTGAGATGTGCCGGGATAAGGATGGGAGCATCTTGACGAACGGACGCGAGGTGATCGAAAGGTGGAAGCAGCACTACGATGAACACCTTAACAGGCACAGAAGGTCAGGACAACGAAGGCGATGGCTACGTCAGCACAGCGGACAGCGGAAACCAACCAGCTCCCACGATGGGGGAAGTTAAGGATGCCATTCAACAGCTCAAGAACAACAAGGCCGCTGGCAAGGATGGTATCGGAGCCGAACTCATCAAGATGGGCCCGGACAGGTTGGCCGCTTGTCTGCATCGGCTGATACTCAGAATCTGGGAAACGGAACAACTACCGGAGGAGTGCAAGCAAGGCGTTATATGCCCAATCTACAAAAGGGCGACAAACTGGAGTGTGAAAATTATCGTACAATCACTATCCTAAACGCCGCCCACAAAGTGTTATCCCAGATTCTCCTCCGTCGTCTATCACCTATAGCAAACGAGTTCGTGGGAAGTTATCAAGCAGGTTTCATTGACGACCGCTCGACAACGGACCAGATCTTTTCCGTGCGGCAAATCCTCCAGAAATGCCGTGAGTACCAGGTCCCTACGCACCATTTGTTCAACGATTTCAAGGCGGCATACGATAGTATCGACCGCGTAGAGCTATAGAAAATCATGGACGAGAACAGCTTTCCCGGGAAGCTCACAAGATTGATCAGAGCAACGATGCGTCCAAAAACTGCGTGAAGATCTCGGGCGAACACTCCAGTTCGTTCTAATCTCGGCGGGGACTACGACAGGGCGATGGACTTTCGTGCCTGTTGTTCAATATTGCGCTTGAAGGTGTTATGCGGAGAGCCGGACTTAACAGTCGAGGCACGATTTTCACGAGATCCGGACAATTTGTTTGCTTCGCGGACAACATGGATATCATTGGAAGAAAATTTGAAACGGTGGCAGATTTGTTCACCCGCCTAGAACGCGAAGCAACAAGAGTCGGGCTAATGGTGAATGCGTCGAAAACAAAGTACATGCTGGTTGGCGGAACTGAGCGCGACAGGACCCGCCTAGGAAGCAGTGTTACGATAGACGGAGATACCTTCGAGGTGGTGGACGAGTTCGTCTACCTCGGATCCTTGTTGACGGCTGACAACAATGTTAGTCGGGAAATACGAAGGCGCGTCATCAGCGGAAGTCGTGCCTACTATGGGTTCCAGAAGAAACTGCGGTCAAGAAAGATTCACCCCCGCACCAAATGTACGATGTACAAAACGCTCATAAGACCGGTAGTCCTCTACGAGCATGAGGCGTGGACTATGCTCGAGGAGGACTTGCAAGCTCTTGGGGTTTTCGAACGCCGAGTGCTAAGGACGATCTTCGGCGGCGTGCAGGAGAACGGCGTGTGGCGGCGAAGGATGAACCACGAGCTCGCTCAACTCTACGGCGAACCCAGTATCGTGAAGGTAGCTAAAGCTGGAAGGATACGCTGGGCAGGGCACGTTTCAAGAATGCCGGACAACAACCCTGTGAAGATGGTGTTCGCTACGAATCCGGTCGGAACAAGAAGGCGTGGGGCGCAGCGAGCTAGGTGGATTGACCAGGTGCACCAGGACCTGGAGAGCGTGGGTCACAGTCGAGGATGGAGAGAAGCGGCCATGAACCGAGTGAATTGGCGAATTATTGTTGGCGAGGCTTTATCAAGATAATTGATGTAAAGCCAAATAAGTAAGTTCCTAATTGTAAGCATAATCCCTGAAGAAAATCTCAGCTGTAAAAGCAGAGAACTTTTTTGAAAAATTTGTGGAGGATTCATTGGAGTTGTCAATTTTCAAACGAAATCTCAAGAGTAATAGCTTTAGGATTCATAAAAAATATTCTGTTTAATTTTCTGGAGAATTTTCGGAAAGAATCTCAAAAGAAATAGAAGGATATAATTCAAGAGGAAGTACTAGATGAATACTTGAGGGCATTCCTGAAGCCATACATAGAGTTTCTAGAAAGATACCTCTAAAGAATTCTAGGTTGCAGTTATCGAAGATAATTTTGCTAACTGAATTAAACACTAATCTTGGGTAGGTAGAGATAAGCTACAGATTATGTTTCAGAAAATTAAACTTGTTATTAATTTATTCGAAATAGAAGTTAAAACAAAATAACAACAAATTTGCTCCTTGAATAAATTGATAATGTTAATATTAGTTCTTTGAATTCAAACCAATAACTCAGAACTATTAGCTTGCCATTCAACAACTTAATTTGAAATTATTATGTTATTCCAGGTCCAAATTTAGTTAGTATTTTCAGTTATTTTAATTTTTGTTTCAAACCAAAATTTAATTCTTAAATCTTTACCTGGGATGGGCTTCAAACAAAATCTACATGTGAATAATTTCCAGACCAAACAACTGAAAAAAAAAGATATAACAAGAACCATGAAAAAAATAAACCAAACTGTTTTCACAAGGATTGATAAGAGAATCCGACCAAACTTACTAAGAATATTTCTAAAAGTTGTGATATAACGACAACTATTACTGCATGTGTTTTATCATGAATTGAAAAAAATCACCCAAAATAATTCAGGTTTCAGATTTAGGTTTCTTTCAGATATTATGCCAAAGATTTTTCCAGGATTTCGTTTGGTGATTCTTTTACGGATTTCCTATAGGATCCTTAAAATTCCTGCCCCCTATTTTTCAAAAGCAATTTTATCGTTCAAAATCGAGAATATTTACAGGAAAATGTGTTCACTGTGTTCTATTCGCCATCCGAAATACAGTGAACACATTTTCATCGAATAATTTTTAGTTTTGTACCGAAAAAATGCTTTTGAAATTTCGATGATGACGATGATTACGATGACGGAGCGTTGAACGTTAAAGAATCTGGGAGGCTTTCCCTTAGAAATTCGAAAGTATTGATTAAACTTCTGTATTGCGGCGCTCATTTCAAATCCACATCCAGCGGCGGCGGTAACGCGCAGAAGATATGCGCGCAATTCAAACCCAACGTCAAGACTCAAGTAGGCTTGGATTTTTTGTTTTTCAAGGACGCAAATGTTTGAAATTTGCTAAATCTGAAACATTTGGTTATTTTTATTATCACTGCGACGGTATATCGACATTTTCAGATAAACGCATTACGTGGATTTATCTTGCAGAGCACAATATAAACTCCTGATGAACTCCTGCAAGGTTTCTTGAAAGGACTCTTGTGTAATTCTTAGTGGATTTTCTAGATAAATTGCTAAGATAATCAATCAAATCTCTGCATAATATCCGGTAGCGACTAATTTTTTGTAATATTTAATATAGGTGTGGGACGGAGTAGTGTTTGATCCTTCGACCTTGACGCTTGCTCCTGCGGTGGCGAGTGATGAGGGCAGGATCAAACATGTCGCGCGTCGTTCGCTCAGAGAAATGAAAAAGCGCCGCGGATCGTTAGTAGTGTTTGATCTATTGATCGCGTCGCTTGCTCTTGCGTGGGCGAGTGACGAACACTTGTTCGGCGTTCAATGCGATTATCGAATTATTTCGCGAATCCGGTTAGGCGTGATTATATCATGGATCGCATCACCAAACATTGGTGACTCCCAGATCTCTACCTTATCCCACTAACTCAATATCCCTTCCATGACAACCGTGGTGATGCAGAGGTGATCTCGGTCTCTAGTAACAACGGTTGTCACATTAACATTCCTTCCCTTCCCCGATGACCGTAAGGACGTGGCCGACGCTGTTATTGGCTTATAAATTTGAGCTATCGATTTGTGCACATTGAAGAATGGTAAGCTAATCCCAAGCCCCATTCATTAATTCCCTGTGCAACTTCGATTGTTCTGGTCAATCACGGAGTAGCAACTACGAATTGTACGGTCGTCTATGCTTATGCTTATGCTTATTTAATATAGGTGTGGGACGGACCTGGTGTAGTGGTTAGAACACACGCCTCTCACGCCGAGGACCTGAGATCGAATCCCATCCCCGAGATAGTCACTAAAAATTTCAGTGACGACTTCCTTCAGAAGGGAAGTAAAGCCGTTGGTCCCGAGATGAACTAGCCCAGGGCTAAAAATCTCGTTAATAAAGAAAGAAATAAAAAATAGGAGCTTTGGAGAGCTTATGCTTGAAAAAGGAGCCGAACGGGATTAAAAGATACCATACCAGAAGCAAGAAAACGAAAATTATTCAAAATGGAATCAGGAAAACCAAAAATTATCCAAAAAGGAGTTTTCATAAAAATTTCATTTATTCATTTTTATTTATTTCAAGTATTACTATTCGTATTGCATTTTCTGGATATAAATTTTATGAATTTCAGCAGAAACTAATTCAGGTGTTTGTCCAAAGTTTCAGTGTTGTGAAAAACTCAATTTCTCACAACTCACGCTTGAGATTTTTCATGCGTGAGTTGTCAATCATGCAACTCAGCAGTCAAAAAATCATGGATGAGTTGGCTCACCTTTTCGACTCATTGTCTCGTATTTCCACAGTTTACTCACACACGGCAATAATTTCTGGTTAGTCTGGTAAAATTATAGCAATCCTTTCTAACGTAAACAACAACATTCGGATTTCACGAGTTTTTGCCGAGTTTTGCGACTGAATCATTTTTTACGGTTTGAGTTGATTGAGTTGATTTTGCATCAAAATCTCAAGCGTGAGATTTACGAAGCAGATCTCTAATGAGTTTGCTCTCACGGGAGAGCGTATTGATTGAGATTTTGAGTGTGAGTCTATCAACACTGCAAAGTTTGCCTAAGGTGTTACTCCATTTCCATAGGAATTCATTATTTTGATTGTTTAACGGCTTTCTCTACCATCAGCTTCAGATTATTACCATAAAAACTCTTCTTTTTTGAGAATCAGCGTCGATATTGATCGTTGGTCATCTGGTTTTAAAGATATTCCGATGTTCCTTGGGGACCGACATTCCCCGTATAAAATTTCTTTCACCGCCATTTTGTTTATAATCAAATTTTGAAACAAAAAAAACTAAACATACGCTATACAATGTTTGGTATCAAGAAGCTTCTCGGAAAAAAAACATACAAAACATCACAAACATAAATGCTTATATCTCAAAAACAAACGCACCACATCGCTTCATTTTTTCACAACAGACTCTCATCGAAATATTGTGTCGAAAAATGAATAAACGAACACAAGAAAAAATCTGTAGCCTGAAATATTAATATGAGTTATGGCTACGCGTCGGTTCCCCAAGGAATTTTGGGATATCTCCGGATCTAGACGACCAATGAGTAAAATCGAAACTTCTAAAAATAGGAGAGTTTTTCGAGAACTTGTGACAAAATGGTGCAAACATATTGAAAAACAAAAAAGTTATCGTGATGTGAATACATATTTGATGTAAAAAAAAATGATGCTGCTAGTAGAGGGGTTAAGGTGAAGATGCATCGAAGCCAAACTTCAAAATTTCAAGAGCACAAATCTAAAAAACAAACACTTGTTTAAGCTAAAAACTTGATCGATTGGACACCACCAGCAAGTAATCAATCGATCAAGTATTCAGATTAAACGGATATTTGGTTCTCCAGATTTGTGCTCTTGAAAATTTGAGGTTTGGCTTCGATTCATCTTCACCTCAAGCAATTCTATGAATTTAGTTCAAGATGCAATGTTGGAAATAAACAATATCATTGTCTCATAATTTAGATAATCTTGGTAAATTTTCATATCTCTAATTTGCTACTTGGCATAGTCCTTGCACAAACAAATATAAGATGATGTTGTAAAACTTTTTTTTAGATTAGAACAACAGGACTCCAAACATGACCATTTTGTCTTAAAATCGGCATTTGTTTATTTAAAATACTGTACCTTCAAGAATTCAACCTGGATTTTTTTAAGAATAATCACAGAAATTTCTCCAAAGACCTTCGACAAGATGTTTTCAAATTCATATTAAGATTCTATTACATATTTTTCAAGAAAATTCCAAGTCTCCAAGAGCTCATCCAGTGTTTCGTCTATCATCTTCGCTAGGATTTAGAGGATTTCAAGAACTCAAGCAATAATTTCTCCAGAGATGCCTCCACTTAAATCGTAATTGTCTTAAACTATTATTAAATTTTTGCTTGCGCGGCTATTGAAACACACAAAAATACCTACTGATCCAATATCCGCTCACAGGGTCTCGTGTAAAGAATTATTTTTACCAATGAAATTAATGCCCGACGGCTTCATTTGGAAGTTGTTGATGTAGCTAGACGATATTCGTTCGAAAAAGATTGGATTTTTATTCGAAGAAATCCGATGGGCGGTAATAGAGGCATGACCGGCTACTGGAGCACGGATGATATTTCCTACTGAACTAATGTTACGTTTCTCTTCAAGATTTCAACCAAGAATTTCGAACAAAAAATCCTGCTATAATTTCTTCAGAAAGTTCTGCAGAAGTTCTCTAAGAAAATTTTCAAACATGGTTTCGAAGATTTATGCATCAAGATTTTTTTCCATATACACTCCCGTGCATAAGTTTGGGTTCACCCCCCAAAAAACATACAAAAGTGTTCAGTCCAAATCTCTGGGATAACACGTCCAATAGAAACTCTCTAAGCCGCATTCGAAAGGCAAAGAGCTATTCTTACTTCGTATATATTTTTCTAAAAACATTTTTTGAATTTTGTATACTAAATTGTTACTTAAAGTTGTGACATTTTTAAAAAACATACTGAAAAAACATAGCTAATTTCCTCAGCGTTGGATCGACCAAAATTTCAAAACAAGGCGTCATTAGAATCGTAATCTTATATTCTTTGAAGAGCACTCACGAAATTTTTGAGGAAAAATCTGAAAACTATTCAAAATCAATAAAACAGTAACTCAAGTCATCGTGCAAAAGCTTGGATTCACCTAAACTTACTTAAAACACGAAAAATCTGTGAAATCTCAAACCAATCATGTTTGAGCCAATCACCAATGCGCCATTATTTGCATTTGAAAAAGCTATGAATTATTAAAATCGGTTGAAAAATGGCAGAGATATTGACAAAAATGATTTGCGTGCGGCTCAGGTGAACCCAAACTTTTGCACGATGACTTGAATGACTGTTTCATTGATTTTGAATAGTTTTCAGATTTTTCCGCAAAAATTTCGTGTGTGCTCTTCAAAGAATATAAGATTGACACTTGTATTGAAATTCTAGTTTAGCTTGTTTTAAAATTTTAATCGATCCAACGCTAAGGAAATTAGCTTTTTTTCAGTGTATTTTTTTGAAAAATGTCACAACTTTCAGTAAAAAATTAGCATACAAAATTCGGAGGTTTTTCCAGATGAATTGCTAAGATAACTATTGAAAAATTAATCAATGGAATCGATGGCCAAAATCTTGCAGGATTTTCTGAAAACATTCCTTGGAAAATGTTAAACAGTATTCCTGAAGAAATGGTTGAAATAATAGCTGTAGTATTTGCTGAGGTGAAACCTCAAATAAAATTTTTACTGCTCACATTCTCAAATGAGATTTTACTTTGAAAATTACTCAAGATTTTCTTGGAAAAAATGCAAAAGTATTTTATGGATGAAATTTTAGATAAACTCAATGATGAATCTCCTCTGGAATTGTACTCCTGAGTGCCTAATATATTTCTTAGAATTTTGGAGCGAGTTCTAAGATAAAACGTGGATGAATTTACAAAGAAATTCATACAAAAATGGCTGCACAAACAACAGAAAAAATCAACATTCCTAAAAAATCTTTCGACAAATTTCTTTTGAGAATAAACCTTCGAAAAATTTCCTGGGAAACCCCTGAAGGATTGTTTGGAAGATTCGCTAGAGTAGCTATTGGAAAAAATCAGTGAAACAAATTGTGGAAAATGAACACTGTAGGAAATTTTTTGAAAATTTTTGAAAAATAACTCGAGTGATCCCTGTGGATATTCCTGGTCAGGTATTTCGAATCAGAAGACTTTAGAGACCGTTTCGGTTAAAAAGAGACTTTAGAGACCATCCATACCAAAATTCTTCAAAAACTCCGGAATAAACCTTTGAGGCTTTTTTGAAGAACTTCTGTAAAAATCTTGGTATGATCAGCTAAAATAATAAATTACAGGAGAAATTGGTGGAATTATTAGTGGAAAACTGTCTGTAGGAAATCCAGGAATGTTATCTGGGAAAACTTTTAGAGTAATCTTTGTGAAAATTGCTAAAGTGAGTAGCGTGAAATAATAATACATTTTTGAAGTGCGCGCACATCTTTTGACCTAGTTCAAGTTCAATTTGTTTCCAGTGAGACAAGTGTCCATTTGTTTTAGACAGAATAAGTTGGTGACATCCTAATGGGCATTGCCGTTGACTAGAGAAGCACCATAATATGGTATACCATAATATTATGGTGCAATATAAAGGCATTAATTCATTGCATTCACTCAGCAACATCACGCAGGGCTAGTAGCATCTGAGTGCATTTGAAATAGTAGCTCTAGAGACCTTTTTATTGTAATTATTAATATTTATTGGCCACACTTTACCATTCCTGTGGCATTCGTGTCGGGCTTTGCGAAACTTAAAAACTAAATGCTTTTGTACAAATCAATTTTTTTTGATGAATTTGATCAATTTGATGCAGAGGGCATCTCATCATTGTTATCTGGAATTTATAGAAAAGTATCGATGATTCCACAATTTCTTCTGATGAACGGTAAGATGTGTGCCGCACGTTGACACGTTTTTTTTTCAACAGATACGAGTGTGTCAAACGAGTCTGCTCTATTAGTAACCTCGTTATAACCGCTGTTCAGATCCATTATTTCTGTCGAAACACTCTGCTACACTTGGTTTTATTTGCTAATTTATCTGCTTTTACGTTCTCAGGGAATTTGCTCGGAAGAACTCCTGTAACAAACATTAGAAGAACTACTACAGTAATCTCTATGAAAATTTCTGATTCGGTAGTTTGAATCATAAATCATTACAAAGAAAAAGAAAATAGTGACTCTAGAGGCCATTTTCGTGAAAAATATACCTTCTTTTAAAAAAGCCGTTTTAGCGACATTCATTAAAATAGATATCAAGTCTCTAAAAAAGATCTGCTACAAGCCCTGCACCATATCTATAGATGCATACTATAGTAGCGGTATTGGATCAAAGCTTGAGTGGGTAGCAAGATCATGTAAATTGGTCGTAGAGGATGAACTAACAGAACAGAACGAACGAGTAAAAAATTATCACATCATGCTGTGAATAAGTCTTGTCAGTCCTACTGTAGGACTAACAACTAATCAACAATGCTGTGATACATCTTCTACTGACAGTAAATTCACCGTATTCTTTCTCAGAGAGGATAGCTTAAAACCGAAACATTTTGCTTATTCATCAACAAACCTAATTCACAATGACATTCGGGAAGGGGTTCTGCTTCGAAACCACCAGCTTATTATGCTGATGGCTGATGTATCCCTTGATCCGTCCCTCGTAGATCAGATTGGCCACGATGCAGTGCGTTTCGTCCATCGTCAGCTCTTCCTCGCCCACCCACTGCAGGGCCGTCAAAAATGCATTCAAATCGATTTGGTGCGTCTGCAGGATCAGGTACACCTTCTTGAACAGATTCCGGTAGGCGAGAATCTTCAGCTTCTCCACGATGAGGTAGATTCCAGCGTTGATAAAGAACGCCTCGTGCTTCTGGATGACCTCGTCGAACCGCCTCACGTTTCCTTCCTTCAGAGCAACGGTCAACTCGTAGAATTGGAGCATATTGTACCGCTCCAGGACTTCCTTCCGAGGCATGTATCCCAGAAGCATCTTCACCGGGACCAAATAGGTTAAGATTAGTCGCTTGTTCTTGGTGAACTTTCTCGGACAGTGTTCGAACGCGAAACTCAAATACTCATCCGCATTTTTGTAGTCCGAATCGAACATGGCTTTCCTTCCGGCAAAGTATTTGTACGTGATTCTCTGCGCCAGACTGAACGAATCCTTGAAATTGGAACTGTCGATCGCTCGAATCAGCGGTTTGCACAGATTGAGCTTGTTGATCCGGAAGTACACCTTGAACAGCTGATTGACCAGGTTCAGCATTCCCAGTCGTTTGGTGTCCTGATCGGAGGCGCGATTATCCGCTGCACAAACCCGGAAGCAGGCCATCAGGCACTCGGCGGCTTTTTCCAGAATTTCTCCGGGTTTGGACGTTTTGAGCTGCTCCTCGCATTTGGCGGCCAATCGCCGGAGATCGATGGCCACAGTGTACATGATCGGGAGGAACCAGTTTTCGTCCTTCATCACCTGAAGCATCTTGACCACGGCCTGGATGCAGTTCGTTTGCTGCTTGTAGGCCTCGCTGTAGTTGCGTGCTGAAATGTTGGACCAATTATTATTATCTTTATTTTATAGATTTTCTGAACTATAAGCTGAGAAACGGGCTGTCCCAGCGAGGACGTAATACCAAGAAGGAAAAGATCACGCCAAAGTCAATCCTTAACGGAACTGCATGTTTTACACGTCATTCAGTGTATATCTTTCGAATAATGAGTGCACATCCTTGGACATTTCTTTACATCTATAACGGTTTCTGATCTTTAAAAAAAAGTTACCGACTTACGTTCTTTTGTGAGATAGAACAGCACCTTCAGATGGCAGGAAACGACTTCATCCAGCGGAGATTCCAACTGT
Organism: Aedes aegypti; assembly: GCF_002204515.2. Lineage (NCBI taxonomy): Eukaryota > Metazoa > Arthropoda > Insecta > Diptera > Culicidae > Aedes > Aedes aegypti. The sequence goes on from NC_035107.1 coordinate 5,602,698, forward strand.
CGATCAACGGCCGTCTCCGGGTATTCCACGTGCAGAGTCGAATTGTTGACGTGTTGGTCCGACAGGGACAGTAACCGGGCCACGGCCTGTCCCTCCCCGGCATTCCAAACCCGCTGCACCGAGTTGAGGTAGTGGTAAAGATTCATCGCGCTGAGAACAGGCGGAGCTTTGTGTCGTCGCCTTCGGTGTGAAACTCGATCCTGCGGAAGTGAAATCCGATCCAATTAACGGTTTATAACTCGTGCATTACTTCAACGCTTACCTAAGTAGATTATTCCTCGCACTAGCACATCACTTCGGGTGGTTTAAGCAGTGAAAACCGAGAAATTTACTTTACTGTTCGGAGATTGAGCTGCGACGCGATGCGAACGACAAACAAAATTTTGACAGATTGCCGGCGACGGCGCAAAGCATCAAGCAAGAGCGAGTGACCAGAAATTCACCACCATTAGCGAAGGTGCTGTGGTGAATAAGACACTGCGGAATGTGTGTGCGTGAGTTCCGCAAGTGAGAGGCGGGTGAGAGCCTTTGCGACATCTGCTTTTCGAAGTTGGCACCGGTAAATCGTGGAACTCGACATAATGGACACAGCGGGTTTGTAATGTTTCGGTCAAAATTCAAACTAAATTAAATTAAATTAAATTAAAATTTCTTGCAAGAAATGCTCAAGAAAAGCATTTTTCTATGATCGCAGTACGCAGTTAAAAAGAAATGTTAAATGTAGCTCACTCAGGGTGGCCACCGAACCGGGAAAACCGGGAAAAAGACGGGAATTGTAAACCACCGGGAAAAAGACGGGGAAAACCGGGAATTTTAGATGGTCACCGGGAAAACCATTCTGAACGAATATCTACAAGCTCCTGATCTACAAATTACTAAAAATAAGTTGTAGAAAGTTGATATGTTTGATAGTATTACCGTTAGGCATCTGAAATCTTGGACAAATAATATTTAAATATTAATGATTAAATTTCTTGTACAATTTTGCTAGACTAAACTTCTTAGAAATGTTTCAAATTGGTTGGTAATACAGGGTGTCGACTACCTGGAAAAACCTGGAAAGTCAGGGAATGTCAGGGAAATAAATTTTTGACCTGGAAGGTCAGGGAAAGTCAGGGAATTTCACTTGAGGTCAGGGAAAAAACATCAATACTACAACATCAAACGAGTTGATTGTCTGGAAAGTTATTGTTCAGGCTAAGTCAGCAATACGATATATGGTATAAAAAGGGTAATCAATCTTTTTAAATAGCAGTTAACCATTGAGGAAATACTCTTATGCATAATAGAACCGACTGTACTTTACTGCTTGTATTTATCCTCAGCATTCAAATTTACTGAATTAAAAAGCATCAACAGTACCCTCCTAACAACTTCTTCGAAATTTACGTGGATTGCTTTAAAAATATTTTGTTGTTAAGTTTCCTAGATCAACTCAATGCCTAGTTTGGCACATTCGCTTAAAATCTTAAAAAATGGAGTCCAATCCATCAAATTATGTCAATCCTTACAAGTTTGCTCAAAATATCCAAGTAGAACTGGTGAAACTAAGTATAGAGAAAAACCAATAAGGATTCTCGTATTTAAGTGATGATGAATAAAAGCCTATGATCTCGAAATTCCAAGAGCATAAATTTGATGAATCAAACAATAATTTATTTGAAAAAAAATTGGTTTCTGGCTGGTGGTGATCAATCGATCAATTATTCAACTCTTAACACTGTTTGATTTTCTGGATTTGTGGTCCCGATGATGGTACAATTTTTCGGTTTAATGTTCTGGACAGTTTCACTTTTATTATATTTGATGTAAAATTGCAGCACGAGAAAGTAAACAAAAAAACAAAAATTTTGTCGAAAATACGGATGTTTCAGATATCAGGATATGGACAGGATATTGGGTCTTGCACGACTGTTTAGATTTCTGTGATAATTTTGACATCCCTCCAAACATGATTTCGCTGCGACATTTTCCCCCGATTAGACTCAACGATTATCACAGTACGATTTATTGCTCATAAATCACACAATCGCGCACAGCAAGATCTATTTAACTAGGTAGGTCAACTGGCCAACTGTCAAAAAGCTGAAACAACCTATCTTATAACAGACCTTGCTTGTATACATTTGCACTGCGAAATTGTATGCGAGATTCGAATGTGATAATAAGAAATTTGGGGTGAGTCTAAATGGGTGCAAAAGTCGCAATATTTCTTGTTTATTTTTTCAAGTTGTTTCTGAAAATAGTTTGTTCAGATAATACAACCTTTCTTCAGGATTTTTATCAGGAGCTGTCTCATAGATATGACCAGTTTTTGTTTCTTAGAATATACGCAGAAAATTCTCCACAACATTATTGAAAAGCAGACATTTTAGGTATATTGTTTGAAATAATCTGATGTCGAGTCTAGTACACGACACTGAAGACGGCCTTACAGTTGACGCGTATCTATCAAAGGATACAAGCTTTAGTGGAATTAAATGGTATAGCACTAAATTTGGTTTTTTCATCTACCTATTCAATAAGCTCTTGACATTTTGTGAGATTACCTGAAGATACTCATAGAAGAATTCTTAGAGGAGTTCTTCGGACCGTTGCTGAAGGCACGATAAATTCAAGAGGAGCATCTGAACACTTATTATTAGCGCATAATTCAATCCCTGAATGCATTCCGTCAAGATGATTATAATACGAGGCCATATCTCGAATTTTCAAGAGCACTAGTCTAAAGAACCAAACAGCGCTCTGAACTGAAAATTTGATCGCTTGAGCATTCCAGAATGCAACAACCTATCACATTTTCAACACGAACGGTTGTCAGGTTTTCTAGATCTGTGAGCTTGAAAATTCGAAATTTGGCTTTGTTTATAATCACCTTAAATTGAAGATTCAACGAAGCCACACCTTAAATTTTCAAGATCATAAATCTAGTGAACCAAGTCGGATCAGATCGGAATCCTAAAATGTTAACTAAAAAAATACCTGTAACTAATCATCGTGAAGCATTATTGAAAATATTCTAAGAAAAAAAATGAAAGTATTTTGGGAAAAACTCTATGTGATTCCTGAAAAATATCTTTAGACGTGTTCTTGAAATAATCCTAAAAAATCCAAATTCTATTCTTGGAGAAATTCAAGATTGAAAGAAATACTCTAACAATATTTAGAAAACCCTGGAGATAAGGTTTCTAAGGGAAATCGACATGGAGAAGTATTGAAGAAATATTTGTAAACATATGTTTAGGAATTTCTGAGAAATCTATGTGGAATTTCTTGAAGCCATTCTCCAAAAAAGTTCTTCGGCAATGGCTAGAATTTTACCTGGAAAATTAATAGCCAAATTTCAGGATAAATTTCTTACACTTACAAAGCATCGTGGATGATCGTAATAGCACACCTTAGTTCAATTACTCAGTTTTAACATATCAACTTGAATAAACGCTAAAAATGTTATCTGACAAAAATATTTCAGTAGAGTAATAGCTTTTGTTCAGTTTATTCATACGACCTATAACATAAACTTTACATCATGCAAATTATCTGATATGTATCTTCTTGTACAAATCGTACTAATTTCGGTTCAAATTAACCAATTGAGTGGCCTGGACTTTTTCTGGAAAACGACTGGAAGGTCAGGGAAAGTCAGGGAATTTTATTTTCAAAATTGAGTCGACACCCAGTAATATTTCGAAATATTTCATGATTATTTTTATGTTACTTGGGCTTGTTTGTTTGTTCTCTAACTAATCCGACTCAAAAATTTGAATCAGAGTTTGAAAACTTCATGTCATGAAGTCTTATGCATTCAAAAATATTGGACTCAAGTCAGTCCCAACTGTAAAAAGTAGGCATTGAGAAAATGGGCTTTGAAGTTTCCAAACTCGTTTTCTATGCGAATATTCAAAATCAAATGTTCAAACCTTACTGAAAGTTTCACAAATTGCTTTTAACTATGATATCTCTCGTAGAAAAATATAAAGATGGTTCATTTTTGTGTTACCTATACGGTGTGGAAATCTGTAGTGGGACTGATATGCGGTTACTTTTCATAATGGGACAATTTGACATGCTGTTTTTTTTCCATTTTTTCCGAACAAATCATATTATCTCATTAAGGCAGCTGAAAGAGCATATGTTAAAAACTGAACTCAATTCAATTTTGACGAAAATGCAGATGGGACTGACTTGCGATTCACGGCAGTATATAAATTTAAATGGAAGGGTGTTTGTATGTCACGAGTTGGCTTGAGAGCAGGTCAAGGGCTCCGACGTGTTTATGTGGAATAACATATTTGAAATTCCTTGAGATAATGGGAAACGGGGATAGAAGCAAAGGAGTGTAAGTGACAGAAACCTAGTTTTGAGGAAATAGACTTGTTTTTGCCAAAAAAAAAAAAAAACAAGCCAATCTCCTATAAAATAATATTATATTTCCTATTTGACAGAAAAATTACCTAACAATTCCGTCGAAAAGCTTGAACAAGAATTTCTAGTATATTCGATTTAAAAACCGACCCTGAATGAAAAACCGGGAAAATTTTGAAAATTATACCGGGAAAAAAGCGGGAATTTCAAAATGGATATTTGGTGGCCACCCTGCTCACTGTAGAAAATTTCTTGACAATTTCTCGCGCAGATATTTTTACTTTTCTTGAGCGAAACAACATACCTAACATAAAAATGTTCTGTTTTACATGTTTTCAAGCGAAGTATGCACTTCAACAGAAAAGTAATCGCCTATCTCGATGCGTGGGAAATTTCTTGTAAGAAATGCTTAAAGCATTTTTCTTTTATCGCAGTACGCAGTTGAAAAGAAATGTCAATTCAAATGGAGCTCACTGCAGGAAATTTCTTGACCATTTCTTGGGCAGAAATTTTTACTTTTCTTGAGCGGAACAGCGTACTTAGCTTTAAGCCTGATTTGCTACTGAAAAGGAGAAATTTCTCGCTGATTCCTTGCAGAAATTTTCTACAGTGACTACCATTTGAACTGACAGTTCTTTTCAACTGCGTACTGCGATCTGACAAAAGCGCATTCTTGATCGATTCATTGCAGAAATTTCCCATGCATCATGATAGGCCGAGAAATTACTTGTCTGCAGCGAATCAGGCTTTAAGCCTTATTCGTTGCTGAAAAGGAATCGTAGAAGAAATCTCTCGCTGATTCCTTGCACAAATTTTCTATGGCAATTTCCTTTCGAACTGTCAATTTTTTCAACATGCTTCTAAACATTCCTTGCATAAATTTTCCACGCATAGGCCAATAGGCCAAGTGTTCTACTTTTGTCAAATCATATCCAGCTTTTTACGCTGGCCATAAAAACAATATGCTATAAATATTTGACAGAAGCTGGAACCACCACTGATAATTAATAATTCAGAATTCTCTTTTTATTTTAGGATCAAATTAGTTGATTGACCATACCTTACAATAACTTGAAGGAGAAGTATTTAAAATACCCGGCTTAGCAGTTTGAATTTCACAAAATCAAAGCTCACAAATTTGCGAAAAAAAAATTAAATAGATCAAACATTCTCTCACTAAATCATGGGATGGAGCCTCATTGAACCATGTAACAAGTTTTGTCAGATTTACACAATCCTGGTAGGAATTTACGCAGTATGTCGTCGGGCCGTAATTCGAAGTTCAGAGAATGGTTTTCTCATATTTCTGAGTGGGATTATTATAAAATCCTGGACAACATCCTTACAGATTCCATGACACGATTGTAGTTTGGAATTTTGGACAAGGTTCTACTGAAATTCCTAGCACGTTTATTACAGATTCCAGCACATGATTCTCACTTAATTTATGAAGATTTGTTACTTAATTCTGCAGAAGGTTCTCGCAAAATGCTTTACGGTATGCGTACAAAATTCGAAACTTTATTTTAACAAGTTATTTGAAGAGATCCTCATAATACCAGGTGAGATTCTTACGCAATGTTTCGTAGATTTCTAACAGAATTCTGAGTAGGATAATTAAAAAATTCTGAACATTATTCTCACATATTTCATGGCAAGAGCTAGAGTCTAGCGTAATATTGTGCACGATTTCAACTCCTGGGAGGTATTTTCACTTAATTTTGTGAAAATTGCGCAGTAGCAGAGATCGCAATTTTCAAGACAAATTTCATTCAATTTCCTAGATAACAATGTCTTAACTAATTTTTATACAATTTACAGCAGTGTTTAACCGCACTACATTGTTACAATGAATTACATGATTGGAATGATTATGAGGCGATTAAAGAATTATACAGTCAGTGACATAAGTTAGTAACCAAATGCTATTTTTCCATACAAAATGCCCAAGTTTGGGGTGCTGTATCTCAGCTTCTAGTAGTCCGAATTGGCTGAAATTTGGATGACGTACTATAAATAACTTGAAATTTGGCCTGTAAGGGAATTATTACATTGCAGTCATTTTATATAGAGTTTCAGAGGGTTGTTCGAAGACAAAAGTAAGTAAGCAAGAGACTTTTTAATTTAATTCATAAACGGTAAGTCGTAGATAGTTGGTGTGTTCTGCAAATTTATGTGACTTCTGAAATTGAACAACTTTGTGGAAACATGGATCCAAACTCAAAAGAGATCCACACATTTTTTATCGTAATGATCGACTTGATGGGGCATGTGGGGGAGTTGCAATCATCATTCATAGGCGTATAAAACATCAACTGTTTTCATCATTTGAAACTAAAGTTTTTGAAACTTTAGGTGTTTCTGTTGAAACACAGCTTGGTAAAAATACTTTCATAGCTGCCTATTTGCCTTTTCAATGCTCTGGGCAGCAAGTTAATTTGCTCCAAACTGACTTGCGAAAATTGACTCGCAATAAGTCAAAATTGTTTGTCATTGGTGACTTCAATGCCAAACATCGGTCATGGAATAATTCTCAAAGTAATTCCAACGGCAGAATTTTATTTGATGAGTGCTCTTCAGGATATTTCTCAATTCAATACCCTGATAGCCCTACATGTTTTTCCTCTTCTAGAAATCCAACTACGATTGACTTGGTCTTAACCGACTCTAGTCATCTTTGTAGCCAATTAGTTACTCATGCTGATTTTGATTCTGATCATGGCCCTGTTACATTTCAAATATCCCATGAAGCGATTCTCAATCCTATCAGCTCCACTTTCAATTATTTACGAGCCGACTGGAATATATATGAAACGTATGTTGACTCTAATCTTGATGTTAACATTTCCTTACAAACAAAACTTGATATTGACAATGCTCTTGAAACTTTAACAAATTCCATTGTTGAAGCCAGGAGCATAACAATTCCAAAATGTGAAGTTAAATTTGAATCCGTGATTATAGGTGATGATCTTAAACTCTTGATCCGTCTTAAAAACGTGAGGAGAAGGCTTTTTCAACGCACTCGGGATCCTGCTATGAAAATTATATGGCAGGATTTACAGAAAGGAATCATGAAACATTTTGCACAATTAAGAAACAAAAATTTTGAAAATAAGGTTTCTCAATTGGACCCTGGTGCTAAGCCCTTTTGGAAATTATCTAAAATTTTGAAAAAACCTCAGAAGCCAATACCGGCATTGAAAGAGGAAAACATATTATTAGTAACTAATTGCGAAAAATCTCAAAAACTTGCAATGCAGTATGAAAGCGCGCACAATTTTAATTTAGGACTTACTAGCCCAATTGAAAATCAAGTTACTCAGCACTTCGAAAATATTCTCGATAAAGAGAACATTTTTGAAAATTGCTGGGAGACTGATTTAGAAGCAGTGAGAACTATTATCAAAAAATTCAAAAATATGAAAGCCGATGATGGAATTTTCTACATCCTTATCAAGAAACTTCCAGAAAGTAGCTTATCATTCTTCTTATTTAACAAATGTTTTCAATTGGCATATTTTCCTGACAAATGGAAAAATGCTAAGGTTGTACCAATTTTAAAACCAGACAAAAGGTTATTTTGAACAGAATGATGGCCCACATCAACGAAAATTCAATTTTTGCCAATGAACAGTTTGGATTCCGCCATGGAATTCGACCACTCATCAACTTTTACGTGTAACAAATTTGATCCGTTCCAACAAATCTGAAGGCTACTCTACTGGTCTTGCTCTGCTAGACATAGAAAAAGCATTCGACAGTATTTGGCATGAAGGTTTGATTGTAAAATTAAAAAAAAACCTTTAATTTTCCAACATACATTGTTAGAATAATTCAAAGTTATCTGTCAAATCGTACACTTCAGGTTAATTATCAGAACTCCAGATCTGAAAGACTTCCTGTAAGAACTGGTGTTCCTCAAGGCAGCATTTTGGGACCAATATTATACAATATTTTCACATCTGACTTACCCGAGTTACCTCAGGGATTTCAAAAATCCTTGTTTGCGGATGACACAGGCCTCTCCGACAAAAGACGAAATTTGTGTGTCATCTGTAGTCGATTGCAAAAAAGTTTGGATATATTTTCTTTATACTTGCAAAAATGGAAGATTTCTCCTAATGCTTCCGAAACTCAACTAATAATATTCCCACATAAACCAAAAGCTCTTTATTTGAAACCTTCAAGTAGACATGTTGTCACTATGAGAGGGGTTCCAATAAATTGGTCAGATGAAGTTAAGTAGCTAGGGCTTATGCTAGATAAGAATTTGACTTTCAAAAATCACATTGAGGGCATTCAAGCCAAATGTAATAAGGCAGCGTCCATTTATTACGTAACGCTAAAATTGAAAATTTTCGACCACCTCCCCCCCTCCGTAATGCTTTTTGTATAAAAAAAATTATAATTTTTGTATGAGCCGTAACGCTTGAGCCTACTCCCTCCTCCCCCTAGAGCGTTACGTAATTTGTGGATGCCGCCATAATATGTAAAATGTCTCGTCTCTATCCCCTTATTAACCCGTATAGGCCTGAGTGAAAGCGAAAATTCTAAAACCCTCACCGCTCAGCGAATTCTGAATGGATTCACATGTTTTTTGTCAGTATACTGGCCCACATATCTAGTTTCTAGAAGTGGACAGAGGAACGCGGAAATGTTTCTGTAGTCGGAGTTATTCCGGTGGATCACTGGGTCAGGTCGGGTGAGAAGGGTACTGTGCGTAGGTAGGCAAATTTCAAGTCACCGATAATTTCCGGAATCGGTCATAATGTGGTCACTACATGACGAAATTTAAAAAAAAATGCATCAGTGTAATCCTTTTAAAAAACGATTAAATTGGATACTAAGAGTTTTGCATTTGATTAATCCTACAAATGACCATTTTCAGGTCCCGGGACGCCTAAAACTTAAGATAAAGTGGCAAATTGGTATCTGAACATCTGTACCAAGCTTATGGGAACGCATTTTAGTGCACAATTATATTTGATTTCTGTTTTTCTAGCATTGAAACGGTTTAGTATCCAATAAATCTATAGTAGGTTTTTCCAGGCATTATGTCAGAATGGCCACATCCGGTATATTTTAAATGGTGCAAAACTCTTCATTTATAGTGTTTGATATCAGATCTTGATGATTTATGCAAATTAAAATGATTGTCATTGCAAATAAATAATGGTAACTTAGCATGTCCCAAAAATAGCCCTTTTTTACCCGACTTGACCCAGTGACCCACCGGAATAACTCCGGCCACAGTAATATTTTCGCGTTCCTCTGGCCACTTCTAGAAACTAGATATGTGGGCCAGTATACTGACAAAAAATCATTTGAATCCGTAAAAAATTCTCTGAGCGGTGAGGGTTTCAGTATTTTTGCTTTCACTCAGGCCTATACGGGTTAATAGAAAATCAAAACTTTGTCTTAAGACCAAGATATTCAAACAAATTTCCAGGCCAGCCATGTTGTATGCTGTAACAATATGGACTAGCTGTTGTAATACCAGGAAGAAAGCTCTGCAGAGGATTCAAAATTAAACGTATATAATGCGTGAGGAATCACTTTCAGTAATGGTCGAGACAATTGTGTTTCTTTGATCGGAATACGAAGTTGACAAAAATGACATTTTAAATCGAGCTCTTTGTAGAAACGGCATATTTATAGTTGATTAAAAACCAGTAGTCAAAATCTGTACAATTTGATAAAGCCACAATTTATGGTTAGAGTAACCCTTATGAGATCGAACCATTTAACTTGGAGATTGTGATAAGTATCACCAGTATCCGTAGAATTACAGCATAGAAAACTACAATACAGTCAACTTTCGTTCGTTGCACTAAATCTGTAGCCCACTTAGTGAAACACTTTCACTAATCGGGTTGGGTTTCGATCTGTCAAATAACATAGAACAAAAGAAAAACAGAGCTACCAACATTGATAAAATGCTCATGTCAGAAAATGACGTTTGCCTTCGTTTTAGATGGGCTATAGCCCAACTAATGGGAGCCCAATTAAACGAAATTCATACAGTCGAATTGTAAAATGTAAAATTCTTAAGCTAAGTATACTGTTCCGCTCAAGAAAAGTAAAAATTTCTGCCCAAGAAATGGTCAAGAAATTTCGTTCAGTGAGCTCCATTTGAATTGACATTTCTTTTCAACTGCGTACTGCGATCAAAGAAAAATGCTTTTCTTGCGCATTTCTTGCAAGAAATTTCCCACGCATCGAGATAGGCGATTACTTTTCTGTTGAAGTGCATACTTCGCTTTAACAGTAAAATGTTTATAGCAATTGAAAATACCAAACAGCCACTTTTGGGTTGAACAATATACAATAAGGAGTTATTCTTGCTCTGAAACCTGTGCTAACTTTTACTGTCAAATATATTTAATAATGTGTTTCCATTTTTTTTTTCTTTTTACAGATATTCAAGAGTTCTATGAACTCACTCTACTGGATGACTCGAAATCCATCCAGCAGAAAACAGCCGAAACCCTGCTCATTGCCAGTAAGTGGGAACAGGACAATGCTGCCAAAGCAAACGAGGTAACTGCCGTCGAATAACTTTGCGACATTTGACTGTCGTAACATTCATGACTAACTTTTCCCGCACCTAACCACCTCTGTAGTTTGTACACTAACCCACCCACTAAAATTTCCTTCTCAAGTGCCCGTCACGCGTGCTGTACGTACATCAATCTTTTCTCCTTCTGTTGTATTGTGTATTCTAGAATGGTTCCACCACCACCGCTACCAATCATTTCCCCGTTCCATCGATAGCCAATGGCAACAAAAAACAGCAACAACCGCAGTCGTCAATCCACAATGTCAACATCGGCCAACAGCTGCAACAACTGCACCAAGAACTGCTCGAAAATCAGGTAGGAGAAGACGTACAGTTCCGGGCGTGCCCCGTCCGGACTGAATGAAATTGGCAATGGCAATCCCCGGTGGTTGTTTGCAGTTGAATAAAAGAAACACGATTTTTAAACTATGCTGGCCGATTCAACCGAATATTAGTTGCGCTTGCTGCCATTTGCGTTTTGATGCCACGTTTTTTTCTGTTAGCTTTTTATGTAGGGATATATCGGATTGAATAATTTCTGCTGATGCTTCTACTGAGTACTTCTTTTTTCCTCCATATGGAACACGTGACGCCAATAACAGATAAGAGAATTCATTAGCCTAGAGTGCCTGTAAACAAGAGTGACGTCATGTTCCAGTTTTGACAGGTCTCCTGCTCAATTGAAATGCGGATTTGTATGGAAATGACAGTTCGCCGCTGTTCCAATTTTGACATTGACGCCACTCTTGTCTAGATCCACTCTGCATTAGCCTTGATTATCGAAGGCAAATCCAAAAAAAAAACAATTTTTTTCTGTGAATCTCAGTAAAAATGAAGTAAAACCACAAACAAACAGACGTAACATCAGGAACATGTTATTTTTTTCAAACTGTTTTGTGCAAGACCTGCGGTTTGTAGAAGGTGTTGAATTCGCAGTTTAAGCCTTTCACAATATTAAATTAAACACTGTTAATTTCCGTTTGACTTAATCGTTTATTTCACTTGCATTAAAGCAACACTGCGGCGGTAGTCACGTTCGCACCGTTCATCGTCACACACTCTACTCCCTGTCCCTCCCCGGCTCAAGCTCTCTCCTCGTTACTGTGTTGCCAGCGCTAACAGACATCATTCCCTGTTATAGATTGGCAGCTCGATGTAATCCAGAGGATAGGAACCTACAACCCTCCCCACCTTTTAGACTGCTAATGTGGGATAAAGTCCTTGAAATACTTTGGTTCATTTCTTGATCTCGCTGCCCTTCTCGTAAGTGGATCTTCTTTGTCTGATGATGGTTTTTTCTAACGTTGTTCTGCCAGTTGTCTCTGGAAATTCCGACGTAGATGGACAAGGACCTGCAGAAACATCTGCGGTCTCTGGAGTGCCTGCTGATTCAAGTTTTCTAAGGTGCGCTACATTTCTTCTATACTCCTTTCCGGTTACATGAGATCGGATGATGGTATCAGCACCAGCCTTCCGTATAACTTCAAATTCTTCTGGTGAAAAGACGGTATCCAACTTATTATCTTTTTTCATTCGCTTGGCAAGAACTCTATCACCCACCAAGATTTTGCTTTCCTTAGCTTTCCTCTTTGTATCTGCATAAACCCTGCCTTTCTCTTTTATGATGGTGTCACGATCCCTAACCTCTTCATCTTCTAGACGATTTGGTGGAACTTGTGGTAGCTTGGTTCTTATCCTTCTGCCAAACATGAGCTCAGTTGGTGACTTTCCTGTTACAGTGTGATTCGTGGCATGGTAAGTCAAAAGATATTGACGCATTTCAGCTCTCCAATCCTTTCCCAATTGTTGTGCGATTCTGAGCCTTTTCAAAAGAGACCTGTTTTGGCGTTCAACCTCGCCGTTCATAGCTGGCCAAAAAGGAATAGTGTTGATCAACTTGATGCCACTAGATTCGCAGAATTCGCGAAACTCCTCACAATTCTCATTCAGTTGTGGGCCATTGTCAACTCTCAATGTCATTGGCAGACCATAACGGCTGAAAATTATCGCTAGTTCACTTATTGTATCACTAGCAGTAATTGAATGCATTTCGCTAACCTCCATGAAGCGGCTGTAATAATCTATCACAACCAATAAGTGTTGTCCATCTGGCAAAGGACCAAGGAAATCAGCTGCAACATCGATCCACGGTTGATCAGGAAGTTGTTTACGAATCAACGGTTCTGGAGGGTTTGGAGCAGCAACCAAGGCGCAACCCTTGCATTGTTTGACAAATTTTTCGACATGTTGATCCATCTGTGGCCACCAAACGTTAGTCCTCAAGTGACTCTTCATCATACGCATGCCAGGATGTCCCTCATGCGCCAGATTTAAAACACGATCTCTGAGGGATTTCGGAATGATAATCCTATCGACACGCAAAACAACTTCTCCCACAATACAAAGTTCATTGTAAATCACCTTATATGATAAAGGCAAGCTTTCCTCATCTTCGTTACGAATCATTTCAATCAGTTCAAGGATTTCTGGATCCCTCTTGCTTTCTTCCTCTATTGTTTCCCATTTCAAAGCAAAAGATGCGGCTGCCGTACCAGCTATATGACGAATGAATAATTCCTCTTCGGAATCGAACGCAACAGGCTTAGATGAATCCAATCGAGAAAGAGCATCTGCTATATTCTGGGAACCAGGAATGTGGACCATCCTATAATCGAAAGTTTGCAGTCTTAGCACCCATCGCTCGATTCGTGCACAAGCCTTCGATCGTGGGGTAAACAGAAACTCCAATGCTTTGCAATCCGTGATAAGATCGAACTCTCTGCCATATAAATACATACGGAAGCGCTCAACACTCCATACAAGGGCAAGAGCCTCTTTTTCCGTCTGGCAATACCGTCGTTCTGTATCCGTCAGCGACTTGGACGCGTTGCAAATTATCCTTGAATCACCCAATGCGTTCTTTTGAATAAGAACGGCGCCCAATCCAGTCGGACTAGCATCAGCCATCACAGCTGTATGATCTTTTGGATCAAAGAACCCCAGTTTTGTAGCAGTGGCTAAAGCTTTCTTAACTGCTTGAAATGAATTGTTCTGCGCTTCACCCCATTCAAATTTTACGTTCTTTTGTGTAAGCTTTCGCAAGGGCTCTGCCAAAGTAGCCAAATCTGGAATGTATTTGTTCATATAATTGGCCAATCCCAGAAAACTCCTTACTTCAGACTCCGTTGCTGGTTGTCGAAATAACAGAATCGAATCAATCTTGGTTTGAGACGGACTGATACCTTTTTCTGATATGTGATGGCCCAGAAAATCCAACTCTTTGACGCTGATTTTACATTTGTCCCAGTTCAATTCTACTCCTTTTTCCTTCAGTCTATTTAGCACCTGTTTTGAAATTAAAATATTAAAACAATAGCAACCATACCTTTATTTGAATACATATTTCTTTTAAACGAAAGACAATCAATTTACAGTACCTTCTCCAAGTTGGCATCATGAGCTTCCTGCGTCTCTCCTTCGATAATAACGTCATCTAAATACCAGTAACAGCCTTCGCATCCCGACAACATTTCTTCCATCACACGTTGGAAAATTTCAGGAGCTGTGACCAATCCGAAAGGCAGACGCTTAAAACGAAAAAGGCCTCGGCTGGTGATGAACGTAGTAACGTCCCTCGAATCTTCGGCAAGCTCCACTTGGTGGAAAGCCTCCCGAATATCTAGCTTACTCCAAACTTTACCTTTTCCAATTCGAGCGAGATATTCCTCCACTACCGGCATGGGAAAACGTTCACGCACCACCGCTTCATTGACTCTCCGCAGATCCAAGCAAATACGAGGTTCACCGGAAGCTTTTCCTACAATCACCAAGGGCGAAACCCACGTTGACGGACCTGTCTTCACTTCTATGATGTCACGAGTCAAGAGTTGGTCTAGCTTCTTGTTAACCGCTTCTTCCATTGGGATTGGGACTCTACGGAGTGGTTGGAATACCGGTTTGAAATGCGGATTCATTCGAATATGGGCCTGAACATCCATAATTTTGTTGAAAGGTTTTAGCGGCGATTCCAAATGGTTGATGTTCAGACCAATTTTGAGAACACCTAAACGCTTTGCAGTTGAATCTCCCAAAAGGTCCTTCTGACCCCCTTTCACCACAAAAAATTCGGCAGTTGCAGCTCTAGTACCAACTATTATTTCTGCGATAAAGGATCCAACAATATCCAACGGTTTGTCACTACCATACCCTTTCAAGATCTTACTGCATCCTTTGACTGATTTGATTATCTTAACTTGCTTCTCTTTCATTGTTTCCCATGTCTCTAGCTTAATCAGGTTAACATCCGCTCCGGAATCGACCAAAAGCTCAGTAGAAACTCCTCCAATCACACCAGGTAGTACATTGGATTCATTTCCCCCATAGAACGCGTAATAAACTTTCTCTGATTCTCCGGTGGCACATTCAGGCTTCTCTACTGCTGATTCGCTGCCCCTGTTTTCATCAACACTGAATACCTTTTTCGACTTAGGTACCAATGATGCTTCTGCTTTCCGTTTTCGACAGGTCGCTTCGTAATGGCCCAATCTCTTGCAGCGACGACAAGTACGACCTCTGGCTGGACAATTCGGTGACTTCGAAATGTGTCCTGATTCTCCACAAGCAAAACAGGATACATTCGTGTTCTTCCAGCTTGGCTGACTGATAGTAGATCGAGAATTCAGAGGTGCACCTCGTGGACCAAGCGTCCTGTTTCGTTCCCGGAAAGACGGCCTCGGATCACGGACTTGATATACTGACGCTTCTCTGGTATTTGAAGTTGATTCTTTCAGGTCCTTCAATTGTTGTTCGGTTCCTTCAATACACGCAGCGATTTCTTCGATTTCTGTGAGCTTACGGTCCTTCTTCAAAATACTTCGCCTCAGTTCTTCAGAACGACAATTTTCCACAATGATATCGATAAGGTAGATTTCCATCAAAACATCACCGACGTCTGCATGATATTTCTCAAACCCGCAATTCGCAGCTTGTTGACGAAGCCGAATCAAAAAATGTGAAAACTTTTCACCCACATCCTGTTTTAATTGACGAAGCTTTCTTCTTTCAATCACATCTTGCTTCCCAGGTTGAAAGTATGCATCCAGGATGTCAATAGCCAAATCATAAAATTTTGGGTCCAGAGCCACGACAGGAAATTTATCGTGGTTTGGTAAACTTCGGAACACTCTCTGTAGTTCTACCCCACCCAGATGAAGAAGCTTTGCCTTCATCATTCGTTGGTCTGTAATGGAATAGGCATCGAAGTAGCATTCCAAAGATCCTTTCCACGACTCCCATTCACGAGACAATTTCTGCTTCTCCATAGATTCACATCTGAATGGGGGTATCGGTCTAGCTTCCTCCATCTGTAAAATATTTTTTTTTTTTTTTTACCCGTGCCTACATATTTTTGTTGATTGTGCATTTCAATTGTCAGGAAGAGCATGTATTTTACTGTAAGCATGTTATTATACACAGTACTCATTGTAGCCCACTCATTCAATTTATACCTCATAAAATTAGCAGAATTTATCTGAATGTATTCAATAATAATTTTGAAATTTTTTTTTTTTTTATCAATACCCCTCATTCTGAATTATGTGTTTCATATAGTTTCAAAATTCACTTACCTGAGAGAAACTCTTGTAGTTTAGTAACCCTCCGTTTGTATTTTTTTTGACGATTTTCCTGAAACCGTGCCGGTTGATTTCTTGTATTCATATATTTCTTGCACTTCTCTTTATTTTGCACGCTACTGGTGTCAAATAATTTTGCAATATTGGACTTCACTAACTTCATCCTCACCTCCTTTGACGCTACTGGTCTAAAGGATACATCTTCACAAAACTTGAAAAACATATACTTCCATATCCACATCTTCGCTTATACCAAAGATACACACAAGAGTTTTTTCCTTTCTTCCATCTAAAAAACAAAATCCTCACCTCCTCCGACGCTGCTGGTCAGAAGGATAAACTTGCAGAAACGAACTTTTATTCACCCTTTATCTTCACCCCCTTTGACGCTACTGGTCCAAAGGATACTCTTACTTCCATAGAAATAATCGACTTCCACACATATCAGTCACCATTAACCAATTCGAACGCTACTGGTTCATTCATTTATCACTTCGATCCATTCCCAACTTTGAAACATGCATATTTCGGATGGCACTGATTCCAAACCATTTTTTTTTATGCCTACATCATCTGAATTCTTCAATACGTTCACATCTCCCTCATCTGTTTTGTTTTCCTCATTTATCTCCACTACCTTTTACACTACCGTTATTTTTATGTATCATAATGACAAAGATATGCATGTATTGGTAAGAGAGAAAGCTACGAGCATACCACCTTACGTTGTATGGAGAACTCATGATCAAAGAATCAGTAATGCTGATTTCGATGACACATCTGCTTCCAATGTTCTTATATACCGCACTCACACCACTGCAAAGTGTGCCGCTTTGTTTTAGAGCACATTTAAGAAATAACATTCCTTTTTTTTCATCGTATCATTTCGATTAAGCTTCAAAGTAAAAAGTCACATTTCACAATAAGCATATAGAACCACAACGCTCCCATGTTCTGAATTTATAAAGCCCAAACTTTCATTCTTCTCTCCATGCTCTTCACCGGTAAATTGAAATGCACAAACTCGGCCATTTTTTTTTTTCACATGCGTTTCATTCGCGACCGATTCTAATTATCCACCGAATCGAATCACGCTTACCTCGATTTATTCTCGTCGCCAGGTTGTTGAATTCGCAGTTTAAGCCTTTCACAATATTAAATTAAACACTGTTAATTTCCGTTTGACTTAATCGTTTATTTCACTTGCATTAAAGCAACACTGCGGCGGTAGTCACGTTCGCACCGTTCATCGTCACACACTCTACTCCCTGTCCCTCCCCGGCTCAAGCTCTCTCCTCGTTACTGTGTTGCCAGCGCTAACAGACATCATTCCCTGTTATAGATTGGCAGCTCGATGTAATCCAGAGGATAGGACCCTACAGAAGGTGCTTGTGTGAAACGTCAAACACAAAGTAAAACGATGCCTCTGGTTGTGAGATTTGAATTTGAGCGAGTTTGAAATGCCGAAATTTTCATCAATCACTCATAATTGATGAAAATTTCGTCAATGTTACGTCTGTTTATCTGTGGTTTAACTTTCAAGTTCCAACATTTTTCGACATGCATTTGTTTGATTGAAGGTTCATTGATTCAATTTCTGCCAGAAAGCATTGCATGAATCTTCAAGCTAACAATGCCAATAGCAGGGTGTGCATTTTGTTTAATTTTAGATCCCCGAACAGCATACAACGACGATGAGAAGTACTATTAAATTGCTATTAGACTCTCGCTTTCGATCACTGTGTTTTCTGCACTGGGATGAGAATGCGCAAATGAGAATCTTGAATAAAGCGCAGTTTAGCTTTATGTAGACGTCATTGATCGCATCAGGCTGATGGTATCAAATTTTATCTAGTGCAGTGTATATTTTTTTAGAACGAAATTCTTCGTAGTTCGTATCGTAGCATGTATGCTTTCTTTTCACTTTCGACCATCGTCCATCAGTTAGCAACGATCGGCCATTATTGTTAGTGCAGGGTGGCGCAGTCGGAGACCCTCTTCCGTGTTTTCGCCATTCGTTCCCGACGCGATCGTCTGTGTTTGCAATTTGCTAATTTGAACGTTTTTACATCTCTCAACACCCACGTGGATTGTATACTGTAGAGTGCACCGCCCTGTAAAAACCATTCAGAAGCCTTAGCCGTTGGTTCGTTCTCTCGCGAAAATGTTACAGAAAGAAACCCGAATTTGCTATGGAAGATAGTGATTTGAAGCTACGAATAATATGCGCGTGTGCTCAATGTTAACATCTGAAAATAAAATTCATTCAACGTGTGGTGCGCGCGATCACCATTGATGACGACGGGGGGTATCTGGCAACAACCATATACGAAGGTTCGCGTTCTTGCGGTGGTTGTTTCGAGCGGGAGCTGCCACCGGTTTTCGAGTCCGCAAGTACATTTTGCGGAACGATGTGTTGTGAATGTAAACAGCAAAACAATCGAGCTGAGAAGAGATGGATTTTTGTGTACACGTAGTACTCGAAACGAGGGGAATTACGGCGGAAATTCTTTCGTGGATCAGTAATTACGCTATATTTAGGCTAACGACTACATCCATCAAATTTATGTTAGTCACCTGTTGCTCGCAGTGCTCGAGGAAGAGATTTAAATGGGTTGAAATTGGATACTGTAATTTGAGATGAGATGGGAACGGGAGCACTTGCTGAAAGTGGTCTTTCATGTTCTTATAGTTCAGTAAATAATTTGGGAATGAACAATACACTAATGGTGGTAAGCTCCATCGAAGTTAATACGCGATCGGCGTATTAACTTCGATGGAGCTTACCACCATAAAAGTTTGCTCTCATCGTTACAAGTGGTATTATACGAGGGGTATACATTTTCGAGCAAAACTAGGACCAAAGATGAAATAAAGACATTCATGTCCCTTGCAGTTGCCGAAAATTTCATGGCACTTGAATTCTAGAATGCCTTAAGAAGTATACTGAGATCTATCTAACTTAGGTACCGCTTGTAATCAAAGGACAATGTAGTAGAGAAGTGGTACCCATTTATTTCGACGTTTCTGAAAGGTCGTTGATATCAAAATTTTAATTACTCAACAATTCTCATTGAGAATTTTCGAATAATGGTGAGGAATATAAACCATGAGGTCAGGACTGACGTAAAGAAAAACCAATTTGAACGTCAAACATTGGCATCTGGATCTTAACTTTGACGCCGTTAATTTTGATGAATCTGAAGACTGTTGATGTTGCTTCAATTTGCAAGTAATCAATTGTATTACTAGAAAACCGCCAGCGTAAGCGAAACCAAGTCCAGAGTAGGCACATCCTCGCGTGTTACCCGATGGTTGATGTTTTTTCTTTCCATTTTTTCCTCGGCCGTCTGCTCCCTGTTTCACGATTTATTTTTATTTTATTAATCTCATAAACTTTGGCTTACATTATTGTTGCTCTTCTTGCCGCTTTGTCTATCCCACTCTATCTGGTTAGTTCTGTGAACCAATCTCGTCGTTGTCCTCCTGCTTTCTTGAGCTGTCTCTATAGTAGCTCACCGGGCGCTTCCTTCACCACACCCGATCGCCTTCTTGGATCAGATTTTCCCAATGCCTTGCTGCTGCCATGCCACCCGCTGCTTTTTTCCCGCACACATCTAGTGTGTAGACCATTTTCCTCGCACTCTCTGTTTTAAACTTTTTTACTCATACTCTAGTCGCTGGTATGTGGGAATATGAGAGGCGCCTGACACGAACGCTTTCCTGGGCGTAACAACACACGTCCCATATGTGTGATGAACGGACGGAATCGGCCCCAGTTGCAATTCGCGGGTATCAGCTATCAGAGCGATCGCAGGATGGCTCAGAAAACGCGCATTTTCCGGTAACCAAACCGCCTATCGATTCGGTACTGTTTTTTTTGCCCTCTGTGATAGTTTATTACCAATCAGTGCAACGAGTTGCATCCTACAAGTGGTTCAGTAGTGTAAATATACGGGAGTTTTTGCTGAAAGCGAGAGTGTATACTAATAAGAGTAGAAAATATTCATCCCGGAGCGCCTCACGCTGACAAAAAATAGCTCTTCGCGCATAAGTGCCACCATCTATATACTAACGTCATCTGTGATATATATCTTCATGGCATACTGTGTGTCTCTCTCGAGCGAAAAGTATCTCGTTGTTGTTTGGGATGTGTGATTAGTGAATGAAAGCAAACCGAAATCACTCCGTTTTTTTTTGTCGCAAGTGTAATTTTTCTTTGTCTTACCGTTGAAAATTATTCAACGCCACCTCGATGCTATATCGCCCTAACCGCCGAGATGATAGATTGGGTTTCGATAGTGCGCCATTCGCGTACCCGTATTTCGAACTATGTTTCGCCGAAACGTCGCTCAGAGCAACCGCACGGACGGTTCAGGGCCTTCAGTGATCCTCCGCACGTGCCGTTCCAGTCCAAAACGAAAGTGAGAAGCGTTTTTCCGCGCCCTCTCTAACAGCACTAACTGCCTTGCGCTTTCTAAACATTTCCGTTTATATCCCTTGCATTGATTGCAATTGATATATTTTTTTTTCCTCTATCGTGTCATCTAATTGCAGGCCAACCGCTTGAAGCAACAGGAGCTTCAACAACAGGAACAGCTATGCAAGCAACAGCAGCAGCAGCAGCAGATGGAAGAGGAAGAGAAGGTGGTGCCATCGATCCTGGCTGAAACACCATCGCCATCCCGTTTCACGGGAACCAGAGTGAGTGCTTAGAAGTGTTTTTGGTTGGATTTCGTTTTACTTTTGTTAACCTGTAGGTGAATTCCGGCGAACAATTTCTTCGAAGAGAAGAAATTTTCTTCCATTACTCACCAGCAAGAAAATTTTCTTTTCTTCGAAGAAAATACGCGCCGGAATTTGCCTACTGATTTTCTAATTTCGCTTGAATAGTTCATTGAATGATCCGAGGATTTGCTGTGCCACTGATTTTTATTAGTATAGTTTAGATAATAGATTTAATGATTTTGTAAGAATGTCTTAGCAAAATCTTAAGGAGCTGTAAGCGCTACCATGCATTCCTTCAGTTAAAGCTTTTAGTAGTAGTAATAGAAGTTAACCAGATGTCTGTATATTTCATGTTAAAGGCATGTTTCTCGTAAGTATATTTTCTGTGTTTTTTGTACTCTGTTCAGATGATTTACGCCGAAATAAACGATTTGTAGTTGTTAATAAATGTTGTTTATTTTGTTTTAATAACCAATAATTAATGCTACCAAAGATTTTTATCTAATCAGGTGAGTACATGTAAAATGATGATTTCAACCACTGTTAGTTACTATTTGAGGGACTTTAAATTGTTATTTCTCCCTCAAATTTTCACACCAAACTGTGACGCAAAAACGTTAAATCACTATCATCACTGACTGCTATATATGTGGATCTTTCGACAAATATGGGGTTAGTTCATGCATATAGAGAAAACTTTTAAAGAAATCGAACAAATCAGATGCTATTTTCGGATTGAGGCTAAATTGCCTACTATGATCAAAATAAATCAAGGTAATTCTTGTCTAAATTTTCCCCGCATCATGTTAGGCCATGACATTTTGTAGAAAAGGTATTTTGATGGGCATCGTTTTAATTAGGTTCTAGTTAGGAGAGCTATTGTTGGGATTTGACCTTAAATGCACTGATCTGTATTATATCGCACAATACTATTCCATGACCTGTCTATTAGCGTTAGTTGTCATTGAAATCCAGTCAGGAAATGAGAGCAAATAAACTGTCACTAAGTTGTGAGCAAACGAACAAGTAAGAAGTGTTTTCTTTGCTCGGTATCTCGTCCGGAGTTTCTACTACGAATCCTCGTGCAAAGCTGTCGGTTATAGCAGTTTGGCGACGATAACGGAGAAATCCTACGCGAAGGACGGTGGAACCGACCCGGGACGGTGAAAGTCTGCGTTACCGGAAGATTCACCAGGAAGGCCGATTCCGAAGGAGAATTTCATCTACGAAGGAGAACGTGCCATTTCTAACCTCACTAGCGTTACGAAAGGGGGCACTCCCGGACGACGACGGTCGCGGTCGAGACGACGGTGTGATTTGCTGAAACAAATACACGTATAGCTGCGTACAAACGAAAAACAGTGTGTGTACCAGCTGAAGTGCGACGGGAAGTTGTTGCTGCTGCTGCAACGATCGATCGACGACCGTGTTTGTGCTACTTGCTACTGCTGACATCCAACGTAGACAATGTCGGACGATGAAAGAGACGATGCTGCTAGGGCCGCCGAGGCCGCGGCCGCCGCCGCTGCCACCGCCGCCGCCCCTGCTGCTGGTGGTGATCCTGCCGCCGCTGCTGCTGCTTTTCCGCCACCCGTTGCGCCTAATTTCGCCATGGAACCATTCGAGAAGGAGAACGGAAAGTGGGCGAGATGGGTGAAACGTTTGGAGGGCGGGTTTCGGATGTTTGTTGTGCCACCAGATCGCCATAAAGACTACCTCCTACACTATATGGGGCCAACGACGTACGATTTACTATGTGACCATATGAGCCCGATCGAGCCGGAGACGAAAACGTACGCCGAGATCGTTACTGCTTTGGGCGCATTTTTCGACCCGGAGCCGCTTGAAATGGTGGAAGTGTGGAAGTTTCGCAACCGCACACAGAAGGAGGGAGAAACCGTAAAGGAATTCGTGACGGAGCTACAACGGGAAGCGAAGTTCTGCAAATTCGGCAATTACCTGAAGAACGAGCTACGCGACTAATTGAGGAGAAGAACCTGATATTTGAGAAGGCCCTGGACATTGCACTCTCGATGGAAGCGTCGGGTGAAGGAGCGGAGGTTCTCGAAAAGCGATCACACGACGTGAACTACACCGAGCGGCGATCTTTCAAGGTAACTAACACTACTAAAAAGAAATGTTATCGATGTGGAAGTGAGGCCCACTTGGCGAGTGTATGTCGTCACAAAGAGACCGTCTGTGCTTTTTGCAATATCGAAGGACATCTCAAACGAGTGTGCCTCAAATTCCAATCGCAGGGGGGACAATCAAAGAAGGGTAAAGATATTCAAAAGAAAACGAAAACTAAAATGCATACGAATCTGGTTGATAAGAGTAGCAGTAGTGAGGAGGAAAGGGAAGAACAGAGTGAGTCAGAGGTAGATGAAGTTCTTACTCTTGAGATTTGTAAAGTTGAAAAGTCAAAATCATTGTCCAAAATTGTGCTACCGCTGAATGTAAACAAGCGGGTCATTCAATTCGAGGTAGATTGTGGGTCTCCCGTTTCGCTCATGAGCCTTGCCGACAAGGGGGTCTACCTGGACGGGCTGCCGTTGCTCAAGACCGACGTGGAGCTGATCAGCTACTGCGGAAATAAGATCGAGGTTTGTGGTTATGTGAAAGCGGAGGTACAACATAATGGTAATTCGAACTCGTTGCGCTTGTTTGTTGTAAATTCTGATCGTCATCCTTTGCTGGGCCGTGAGTGGATGAGGGAGCTAAACGTTGACTGGAATGAAATCATAAGGAATCCGGTGTCTTGCGTGGGAGCTGTCGCGGTTCGTACTCCTGAGAAACCGTTGTCTGGTGCTGTGAAGGATTTGATTGAACGTTTTCCTCGGGTGTTCGATTCGTCGGTGGGTACGATTAAGGGTTTCCAGGCTACGCTTCATGTTAAACCGAACAGCAAACCCGTTTTTATAAAAGCGCGTACTATTCCCTTCGCGATTCGGGACGCTGTGGAGCGTGAAATCAAGAGTATGGTAGAAAGCGGAATTCTGAAGAAGGTGGAACGTAGTGCTTGGGCAACTCCAGTGGTTCCCGTTATGAAGTCAGCGGACCGAGTGCGTTTGTGCGGAGACTATAAGGTGACAGCAAGGGGGTGGTCACTCTACGCATTGTGCCTTGCGCAGCTATGGCACATTTCGGCGCACTGATTGGCACAGCTTTCCAAAATGGGTTGCTATAAAAATCACAGTGAACTGAAATTCCCGTCTCAGCAACCATTGAGTTTTCTGAGTTGTTTACCATCTATCAAATCGAAAAAAGTCACATTGGATTCGGCTTCAGAAGGGCCTTCTTACAATTTTTAATATATTGATTTTACATTTATTAATCTTCTTTTTATTTCAGAACGAAGCTTAAGAGCGTAGAGCCCATCGAGCCGAACTGAAGGCGATGTAATTGGCTTTGGTGATGTCTTGCACGAAATAGATGTTGAATAGAAAGTAATATGAAAAGGATTAATACAAAAAAGCGTCAGTGTACATCAACTCGTGGCAAATGATAAAGGCGGGGAAATGAGTCAAAAATTTAGGGAAGTCTGGGAAGTGTAGGGAAATCAGGAAAAAAAAATGCTAGCGTGTGCTAGAAAAAGGACGCAAGTCGCATGATCTATTTATCCTCATCGATCCTCTCTTCAGTGGATAAAGGTGACAAGATGCAAGTCTTGTTTTCTTCAGAGCGATATAATCTTGCGTTTTTAGTTGGAAATTACTAACAAACATGCATCTTGTCACCTTTATTCACAGAAAAGAGGATCGATTAAGAGAAATCGATCATGCGACTTACGCTTCTATTCTAGCACACGCTTAAATAAAACAAAAAATCGTTTGGGCAAAAAGTTTCAATGTACGTTCTAAACAAAAACGTTGATTCCTACTGCTCCTCAAGTTAGATTAAAGACCCCGAAACACGAATAGCGGAATATACGTAGAATGTCTGTACCCCCTCTTCATTGGATATTCTCCAGTTAAGATTCCTGTATGGTGATATCCTTTCTTGTCTCTCTTCAAGATCAATACCCTTTTCGCTTCCACCGCGCTCCCGTACATAATACGGCGTGTCAACCGTATCGCAATTCCCGTGTTTTCTTGGAATTAGTGTGGGTCATTTTCTAAATCTTCCCATTGATATGTTATATACTGCTTCGCGACTAAAAATGGGTTAACCAACGTGCGAAGTTCGATTTTTGACCAACTTCGCCGCGTCGCAGCTCGATTCTCAATAGTGCGCATAATGCACACGGCGGAGGGCATAGATGCGCTCTATAGCGAAGCGACTCGCGACGCGGCGAAGTTGGTCAAAAATCGAACTTCGCACGTTGGTTTACCCATTTTTAGTCGCGAAGCAGTATACATATACATTACTTGCCATTCCCCTGCAATAATGAAAAACGCATCATCGAATACCACCGCCTCATTAGAAGCACTTCCTGACGAATGAGTAAGTGACAAAGAAGAAGAAAATTATTAAAATATAAATAAAATGTCAATGCTTCCTGAGAACGTTTTTTCCATAATTTCAGTTCATTGAATTTTATGGCATGTAGTATTATAGCACGTTTGGCGCACTTGGCACACGTTGGCGCTCTGAATGCGCAGCTGTGCCGAGTGAAGTGCGTAGAGTGACCACCCCCTTGGGTGACAGTCAACAAATGCATCCTGGTCGACGAACATCCCTTGCCGACCATTGACGAGCTGTTCTCAAATATGGCCGGTGGCAAGAAATTCACGAAGCTGGATTTGGCACAGGCCTATCTGCAAATGGAAGTACGAGAAGAAGATCGTGAACTACTAACCCTGAATACACATCTGGGCCTCTATCAGCCAACGCGCCTGATGTACGGTGTGTCGTCCGCGCCGGCGATTTTCCAGCGGGAGATTTCGCAGCTGTTGGGTGATATTCCCGGAGTCTCGGTCTTCCTAGATGACATCAAGGTGACTGGCTCAGATAATAATACTCATCTGGAGCGGCTGAACATGGTCCTACAACGGCTGGACGAGCACGGCCTCCGGCTGAACGTGGCGAAATGTGATTTCTTTGCAGATCGCATAGAGTATTGCGGGTTTGTGGTCGATAAAGAGGGAATACGGAAGATGCAAACCAAAGTAGACGCTATCCAGGAGATGCCGAAACCGTGCAACCGTGAGCAAGTCAGAGCGTTCGTGGGGTTAATAAACTATTACGGCCGTTTCTTGAAGAACTTGAGTACCCGTATTTACCCCATCAACAACCTCCTGAAAGAGAATGTATCGTTCAAATGGGACGAGGACTGTGACAAGGCGTTCCAATGGATCAAAAGGGAAATGCAGTCCGATAGAGTTTTAGTACACTACGATCCGAAACTTCCGCTTGTACTGGCTACTGATGCCTCTCCTTATGGTGTTGGTGCAGTATTGAGTCATCTGTACCCGGATGGAACCGAGAGGCCGATCCACTATGCCTCTCAAACTTTAAACCGATCGCAACAAAACTACATCCAAGTCGACAAAGAGGCCTATGCGATCATATTTGGGGTCAAAAAGTTTTACCAATACCTCTTTGGCCGTAGATTCACCCTCGTTACCGACAACAAAGCCGTTGCTCAAATCTTGGCGCCGCATAAAGGACTTCCGACCCTGAGTGCCTTGCGAATGCAGCACTATGCCGTCTTCCTGGAGTCGTTCGATAACGAGATAAGGTTCCGGGGTTCAAAGGAGAATGCGAATGCGGACGCAATGTCTCGACTGCCGATTGAAGATGTGAATAACCAGCACCGGATCGAAGAAGTGGATCTTGTGGAGGTTAACCAAATTGAAACGTTGCCTGTAACCGCAGAGGAACTAGCGGAGTGCACTAAGGAGGACGTGAATGTGAAAAATTTGGTTCAAGGCCTAAAAGTGGGAAGGAACGTTGAGGGACGCGACAGATTCGGCATCAACCAAAGCGAATTTTCGATCCAGAAGGGCTGTCTGATGAGAGGCATACGGGTCTACATCCCTTCCAAACTGCGACGACGAGTGCTGGAAGAGCTGCACACGGGTCACTTCGGTGTATCCAGAATGAAATCATTGGCGCGATCGTATTGTTGGTGGGCGACTATCGACCACGATATTGAGGAGCTGTCGAGAGATTGCAGCGAGTGTGCCAGAGTCCGAAAGAATCCGGCGAAGGTCGTTCCGCACTGTTGGGAAAAAGCGTCGGAACCATTCCAGCGTATCCACATTGACTTTGCTGGGCCATTTCTTGGACTGTACTACTTCGTGATTGTGGATTCGTATACCAAGTGGCCGGAGGTTAAGATCATTCCCGATATGACAACGGATACCACCATCAACCGACTGCGAGAATACTTCGTGACTTACGGAGTTCCATCGATCATCGTCAGCGATCGAGGAGTCCAGTTCACCTCGGACCAATTCCAGGCTTTTTTGAAACGGAACAACATCACGCACAAAATGGGTGCTCCATACCACCCAGCCACGAACGGTCAGGCTGAACGGTTTGTTCAAACCTTTAAGGATAAACTGAAGGCACTGAAATGTGAAAGGAAAGACGTCCAGTTCGAGCTGTACAAAATTTTAATGGCATATCGCAGAACAGTTCACCCAGCGACGGGACAGTCCCCTTCTATGCTTGTGTTTGGGAGACAGATGAAATCCAGACTCGATTTACTGGTCCCTGCCTGTGTACCAGAAGAATCATTCCGTGGAGGCGAAGAGAGCGTGAGACGTTTTGCGATCAACGAAAGGGTAGCTGTGCGTGACTTCTTAGGATCCTCTAAGTGGAAGTTCGGTGCGGTTACTGAAAGATTGGGCAAGCTCCACTACATGATCGAATTGGACGACGGCAGAATCTGGAAACGCCATGTGGATCAAATGAGAGCGGGTCCAATGAAGGAGAAACCTGAATCCGATTCTTGGACGGAGTTCTTTGACAGATCACGACGCGATCCAACGACTTCTTGCACAAACCAACCAAGTTCCTTTGAATGCAGCAATGACACTCTACCACGTCTACTATCAACAGCCCATCCAACTCTGAGCATGGAACCCCAACCAGTTGCGGAAGAGCCAGCCAATCAACCCACTACATCATCGAGACCGACTGTCGAAAAGGTTCTGAGCGAAACGCGAGTACTACCACAGGTGGTAGACAGGTCAGTGCAATATAGGAACGAGACACCTCGTCGATCCTCAAGGATCAGAAAACCACCAAAACGATTGAATCTGTAATGACCTTTGTGACTAACACTACTAACTTTTTGTGTTGAATTCTATGTATGTGTTAGGACACAATTCTGTTAAGGGGGGGAAAGCTGTTGGGATTTGACCTTAAATGCACTGATCTGTATTATATCGCACAATACTATTCCATGACCTGTCTATTAGCGTTAGTTGTCATTGAAATCCAGTCAGGAAATGAGAGCAAATAAACTGTCACTAAGTTGTGAGCAAACGAACAAGTAAGAAGTGTTTTCTTTGCTCGGTATCTCGTCCGGAGTTTCTACTACGAATCCTCGTGCAAAGCTGTCGGTTATAGCAGCTATAGCGCACTTGAAACAAAAGCAAAAATCACTATTTAATATCAAGTTCAATTAATCAACTTCGATTCCCTGAATTTCTATTACAATAAATTGAAAACCTAGTCTGATTAGAGAGAGAAAGACTTTCACAAAGTTGGCTACAGCTCTAGGCGAAACAACGAAAATTGTCTGTAATGTACGATTTGACACGTAGACCTCTTTATCTTTCAACAATTCTGTCTGAATTTCTAGTAGGAATATTTCACCTTATCGATTAAATGTGCAAAAAAAAAATCCACGGAAGCCGATTTTTCAATGTCGATATACCGTTGCATTGATAATAAAATAATTAAATGTTGCAGAACTAGCAAATTTGGAACATTCGCGTCCTCAAAGAACGAAAAAAATTCAAGCCTATTTGAGTTTAGACGTTGCGTTTGAATTGCGCGTATTTTGTCTGGGTGTTACCGCCGCCGCTGGATATGGATTTAAAATGAGCAATAACTGATTATTTCTTAAACATAGGAAAAAAAGGTTCTACAGAGATCTACATCACAAGTTGTTGAAACGCAGGTGCACAGACAAACAGACGTCACACTCTCATCTATCTACTGTCGACCAAACACGTTGATTTTAGCATTGGGCGCGACTATGATTTTGGTCCAAGGGGTGGATCACTTCTGATGCATCTGATAAATTTCATATATTCAAATGCATTTAAATCCACACTCAGAAAATTTGCAGTTCATGGCTAGCTCCAATGTTTATTTGCTATCCTTGTCTTGACATTTTGACATAAATAAACTTATTCTTCAAAACGCCCAAGAAAAAAGCTGCTGCACTCCCTAAACAAATCACTGCCAATGATACCTCGTGTTGTAATCCTTCGTCCCGACTGATTGAGGGTGGTGCTATCTTCTTATTCGGAACCAGTGCGAAGGTGCTATCACAGATAAACAGACGTCACACTCTCATCGCTGTCTATCGACCACCTTTTTAACGGTCGATTAAAAAATATGGTAGGTGGTCAATCCACCACTCGCAGCACTAGCATCGTTTTTGTTCGCGTTTGACGTTTGCTCACTACCGCCATCTGTTGGCCCATCGGCCAAACACGCCGATTTTAGCATTGGGCGTACATGTCCTCGTGACTATGATTTTAATCACAATTTGTTCTAAGTGTTACGTCTGTTTGTCTGTGGTGCTATTTTTCGTTGCTGATCGTAGTAAAGGGACTCCCAAAAACCTTACAGCAGACCGGCAGCTGTGCGGGCGTTTCAACGAAGCTTCAAAAAAGCTCCAACTAATTCCTGCCATATCTGGAGCGTATCTAGATGAAAATTGAATGCACCACTTCCGAAATTGGGTACCTAGCATAGAGTTACAGAAAGAACGACACACAGTTTCTATTACTTTTCCGCGACGACA
Source organism: Aedes aegypti (assembly GCF_002204515.2). Taxonomy (NCBI): domain Eukaryota; kingdom Metazoa; phylum Arthropoda; class Insecta; order Diptera; family Culicidae; genus Aedes; species Aedes aegypti. The sequence continues at coordinate 5,632,918 of NC_035107.1, forward strand.
ATGGTTTTGTTATTCGGAGATGATATTTGCAAAGTGGCATATTACTATCAAAACCCCTTATCTGTTCAGGAAGAGAACAGATCCGATGAGGATATTATAATAATGTAAACTGTTAATATGAAGGAAGGTATCTAATTTATCAATATGTCCACAAAATTATGTTACGGTAAGCCCCCTTATCACACTTCTTGGATGGGATCTTCTAGAAATCCTTTATAAGAGAGATTCGCGGAAGCTGACATTTCTGTCAAAGTGTGAGCCAATCGAGCAGCGAGAGCTGTCAAAGTGTGAGCCAAACGAACATGCGTTATGTTTGTTTTGAACTTTTCTTGAGAAGTAATGTAATCCGCTTGAAATTATTTCGGTAAAAGTAATTTTGCATGAAGCAAAAAAATGAAATGTTTTACTTTTTTGAATTTTTGTCAATGCGATTTTTAGTTTTTGATTTTTTCGGCTGTTTATTAGTTTTGATACGTAGCTCAAAGATCTATATCGAAACAAAATACACTTTATAGCAATGAGGAAGTCATGTCCGTGTTACAATATTATTCTCGACGCCGAGCAAAATCAGCACTGCTGGTCTGTTGCCAAATCATTCCATTTTACTTCCGCTTATCTCTCTATAAAGGATCACTAGGATCTTCAATTATTTTGTAGAAATGGTCAGAATGAGCCAACTCCCTTGGAGCGTGACATTATTTATGCATGACCCTTTCTTCGGATTTTGATTGTAGAGCTCGATACAGAATTTTATGTATCAAACCAAATAATACCGTTAGCAAAGTGTGGCTCATTTAGACTGCCGAATGCATATCAAAGGCCCAAACTCCCCGAGAAGAAGTTTTCTAGACTATTTATTTCTACCAAGCCATCATTCTCCTCTTCTCTCCGTTAAGTTCATTGTTCCTGTAACAAATATACCATCCATGAAATTATATATGAAGTGCTTGGAACACTGATATGCTCAATCGATTCGGTAAATGATCATCTTGATATGCTGAAAGGAATAAGGTTGATTAGTACAAAATTATTGGAAATGATTTATCGGAAACAAAGCATTTGAAACATGCACAAAAAACAAGGTCTCGTTGCTTTATCACTATACGACTCGACACCAGGGCTCAGTTGATCTCAATGTTGAAAAAATGCATTTGATACAAATGAATTTACATTAGATGTGCACTGAACAAGTGATCCACCCCTTGTTTTGGTCGCAATTTGCTAGTGTTACGTCTGTTTGGGTCCAAAATGACTGTTACCCTTTCAGGTAAAAGTTCTTAGAATCATACTGAGAATGTTTCCAGATATTGCGTCTGACTCGATTAGTGGGCTTCGTGGCCATGCGATTGGCGGCGTCAGTCGTTTAGGCGTATTGTGAGTGCCACGAAGTGTGGGTTCGATTCCCGCTCAAGTCGGTGGAAACTTTTCGTCAAGCGAAAAATTCATCACTGGGCTACTGAGTGTTTCGTGTTGTCCGTCGTCTAATGTTCTGTGAATTTCTTGATTCATGAACATTATGTGTTTTTTTTAAGAAATGATCCATAAATGTTTTTCCAAGCCTTTAAATATGTTTCAATATTTTGTTATTTTTTATTTGCCTGCGTGTTGTCATATATTTTTTCAGTGCTCGATTTTTTAGCGATATTGAGATTATTTCATTTTCATGTTTTATATATAAAATGGTTCACAACTCAAATCAAACAGAAGCCTCAGATCTTGTTTTTAATTTAATCGGAATTTAGATTTTTTTTTTTGGATTTAGGCAACATTATGTTGGCCTACTGTAGGAACCTTTCTTAGCCTAGTTATAATGTAACAGCAGACTTAAAGCACCCAATTTCGACCAAATTTCATGGATATTCTCCGTCCATTGAAGTCCAAGTGATTTGGATGACGCCGTTGATACTACAACATCCTACATTATGGAAGCTTTTGAAGAAGCATGTCCTCTGCGGTCTATGAAGACTACATTCTGAACTGACTAGACTCAGGAAACAATGTAGAAGGAGTTGGAACAGACGCCGTTCAGCTGGATCAGAGTCGTTCAAGTTGGCTCGCAAAGCTTACAAGAAGGCTCTTCGTTCTGCTGAACGATCCGGCTGGTGAAACTTTTGTACAAATGTTTCCAGTTTGAGTGAAGTTAGTCGGCTGAACAAAATCCTTGCAAAATCTAAGGATTTTCAAGTGAACGAAATTCGCATACCAAATGGTGACTTTACTTCTTCTGATGAAGAAGTTTTAGAATGTTTATTCAATACACTGTAACCGAGTGTTACAGGATTTTTAGAATTTTAATGTGTGATTTATATGTTTTGATACTGTTACGTTTCTTTGGTTAGTAGGTGTTGGGTTAGTAGGGTAGTTAAATGTAAACGATAAAAATTGTATGTTGATTAGTAGGGTCAAATTCAAAATTGTTAGAACATTACGAAGTAGAGTGGGTACAAGTGGGAGACATATTGCATAACTGAGTGGGTACAACAGCATACATATTCGGCGGGCGTAGAACATCATACAAAAGGGGTGGTAACAATGCACGTCTCATAATAGGAGAGATTGTAAGGATTGAGGCGCAAAGTTAATTCGCCATCTCTCACTTAAGTTCTGGCGTTCGTGTGCTTCGGATCATAAAATTAAAAATTGAAAGTGTCCTTACGTAGTAAATCAAGTGAGTGGTGAAGTGAAACGGGAGATATTAAGTGTTCAATCAGGTAGGACTGCACTCCTCAATGCCTGTATAACTTTCTCTCTAACAGTACTTACGCTAATGACTAGAATACGACTAGTAAAGCATTTTTCTAAAACCCATCCCCGTTGCCCTCACAGGACCTTTTGTGGTACCTTAAGGTACTTCGCCATTTTGTATTCCAACGAAAGTTGGGGAAGCACACGATTCGGCATAGTGGTCCTTAGTTGGCCACTACGCCTAACCGTAAAAGATTACCACCGCTCTGGTCTTGCGAGGCCATAATCACCAAGGAGCGATTCCTCGGGCCCAAAGGTGCTCTAACCGTAAAGGAGGACCTCTCTCGGCAGAGTCAATCCGGTCTTGTCCTGGGCTCTGTCAATGCTTGCCAAAGCATGATGACATAGCATCTACGGATTAAGCAAATGTCCTTTCATGTAGTTATGAGTCTCTGACTTCAACTCGCAGTAGGCACTCAATAGTTTTGCTCCTTCCAAATCTCCAGGAGCGGATGGGATTTATCCTGTTCTGGGATTTGAGTTTTTCAAACATGTCTTGAAAATGCTACTTGTAAGCAGTTTTGCTACCGGGTATATTCCCAGATCCTGGCGTGATATTACTGTGAAGTTTATCTGCTGTGCTGTTATGTGTGAACTGCAATCAACACTTCAACAGCGCGTAATGGGTAAAGTCATATACTTCTGTTCAGTTAGTCAGGCTGCTATAAAAGCTCTTTTTTCGGCCAACTCAAGGTCGAAGCTTGTTATCACATGTCGAACTCAAATCGAGGAACTGAATTCAGTCAACTCTGTAAACCTTGGTGTGGTACCTGGCTATTCTTCCATCGCTGGAAATGAATTGGCTCATGAGCTAGCTCGCGATGGAGCATCACATGACTTCATTAGCCCTCATATTCCAATTTCGAAGTGCTGGGTAAAGCTTCAGATAAATTCTTGGGCGGCAACTCAGCACAAGCAAAATTGGAATAGTTTGAAGTCGTGTCGTCAAACAAAATTGTACATTACTGAGCCATCTCCAAGGGTGGTGAAGTATTTAATCAATCTGTTGCAGTCTCTTGGTCAGAGCGTTGACATGCCACTGCCGACTCACATGGCAAATATTCAGCGTGCTGACTCATTTCCGTCATCGTAATCATCGCCATTATCAAAACTTCAAAAGCAGTTTTTGTGTTCAAAACTAAAAATTAATCGATGGAAATGCATTCACTTTGTTTCTGTTATAGGAGAATAGAATACAGTGTAAATTTTCTTAATTTTGAACGAAAAAACTGTATTTGATAATTTTGAAATCAATGACGGATCCTGCCCCTTATAACAACAAATTTTATAGGGTTAATTTAAACAAATGTGTGGCTTTGCAGCAACAAACTCATAAATGGGAACAAATAAAAATGTCTAGTTTGAAAATCAACAAAAAAATTGTTGTTTCAAACATATCTGATTTTGCTCCGTGATTTAACAGTTCTATAAGCTCTTTCCATTTATGACTCTCGGTTTGCATTTTGTGCATGCAGCCTTCTCCTGAGTGCCCCCCTAAGATTGTGTGCGTGTTGCAATCCGTGCGCAACTCACCTCGGCGCTCGCACACAATCTCATTTTTCCTCCTTTCACCGCACACCCCTCCGACCGACGAACTCAAATTCCCGTCATTCGCATTCAAACATGGCAGAGTGAAGGCAAGCCGTGCGAAGAGTGGCGTATTTTTCGGGGTTCCAAAATTCGCACCGCCCAGTGGATTGAATCGGTGGTAAAATAATCGGAATTCGTCGGCCGGAAGTGTGGACGCCGCGGGTGTGAAGTTTTCCGGTGCCCGGCCCATCGCGCAAATCGATTGCGCAGAGGAAACCGTAGAAGAGAACCGCCGCTAAAAGTGTCTGGAATTCCAGAAAGTGGTCACTGATTCTTGGGTGCGGGGAAAAGTGTTTAGTGAGAGGGGAAAGTCTGCTGCTATGACAGCAGGGGCGCTGTGCGCTTGTGTACTTGGATCGGGAAAAAATTGACGAGTGTTATCTTCATTTGCGGGAAATTGTGGCGGAAGCTCCAGGAAAATCAAAGCGAGCCGATAATCCATGGAAGTGCTTGAAGTGAGTGAAAATCGGGAATCTTGTTACCTGTCGCCTAGCGGAAGAAGAGAAAGAGAGTGGATAAAAGAAGGGGGAGAGAGGTGTGTGGAATTTTCCCATCATGTGACACATAGAACAGCATAAACGTTTATGCTAAAAGGCGCTGCTAAGTGATATACCTGTGCTGCGGTTTTTTCGGAAGATTAGTTCCGTCTGAAATTTTGGTAATGCAGCCCCTTGTGGGAGGAATAGTCGCTGGATAGAAGTGTAGGAGAAAGGGGAGGCATGGGATCGAGAGATTAGCCGCTTTGACGTGTACCACTATGCATAACTGTGTTTTCATTCAAAGCAAATGGGGCAGTGTTGCCAAAGTAGTGGTTATTTATTGGACCTGAAATCGTAATTACGACATGAATCAAGTATAGGCAAGGCGTTGAGTATCTGCCTAACTTTTCCAGTAACGTCAGAATAGAACCAAAGACGAAATAAAGATTATTATTTGGTCTATGTTTTTATAATCAAAAGGTTTCAAAATATTCTATAGGTAAAAATTTTGATTTTTTCAACTTTTAAGCTATTTTTCATATTTTGTATGTATGTATGTTTATTTATTTGAGATGATAACGTATTAGTTTTAAACTTTTTACAAGGTCAAGGAAGCTGATTTTGAAATTTATATGTAGGATGTTTTTTGTGACCCAAATCTGCCCATACAAAATGTATGGAAAAAATTTCACCGATAGAATATTTTAAAACCTTCCGATTATGAAAATATTAAGCGAATCCTAATGTTTAGCGAGAACAAATCCGATTTTCATTCGATTTTCATAATCAGCTGGCTTTAATTTTTATAATCAGCTGGTTCAGACATAGCGTGAATCGTCTTTGGTTGGAATTGGCGAAACCCGTTTTGAATCAAATATTCAACCCCAACCCGAATCTAGTTCGACAAAACTACAATTTGCTTAAAGTTGGTTAGTTCACGTGTTGATCATCTACTAAGTTCCTAAAAGCGAAAACAAAAATGATGAAAAGTTCGAGAATATTCCACAAATTGGGAAGAAATATGTTCCTGAAAACGCTAGAATATTCTGTTAAATAGCTGTTGTAGTGCTCTAAATATGAATTTGTAATGTTCTAACGTTGACTATTGTGCTTGACGTTGACTATTGTAGTGCTCTTAGGTTTCTGTTGTAGCGCTCTATGAAACTTTTTGATGAAACATTTCAAAGCGTTACTGACATATAGACTCTGGGATTTTATTTAGATAGTTTCTCCAGGTCCTCCAAAGATTTTCTTTGGTACATATGAGGTGAATGTTTCAGAGATTCCACCAAGAAGTTCTCTTTGAATTACTGTAATTTATAATCAAGGTGTTTGCCTTTATTGAATTTGTAATTAGTTGCTCTTTGACATTTTCACTGGATTTTTCCAAGAACGTCAACACATGTTTTTCTGAGAATTTTACAGGTCTGGTGTTCTTAGGCGGCATCCATTTATTACGTAACGCTTAAATTGGAAATTTTCAACTCCCCCCCTCCGTAACGCTTTTTGTATGGAAATTTTAAAATTGTTGTATGAGTCGTAACGCTCGAGCCTCCCCCCTTCGAGCGTTACGTAATTTGTGGATGCCGCCTCACAGCTCGATTAGTTTTAGATGAAATGTTTGCTGATTTTACGAATTTTAGGTATGAAGCGAATTTTGTCTCAGCTAGGGTAGAAGCACCGGTTTTGGCCATACGCCAGTTGTAGCCATAGTGGATTATACACCGTTTTACATAGCCAATCAGCATGAAACGTTTTGTGTTCAGTACATCACATTCACATGATAGAGCTACATTCATTTGCTCGTCCAAATTGATTCAAACATAAGAAAAACAAATCATTTTCCTTATAATTTAAACTCCAATACACCTAATTTAGCCAGGACACTCCTAATTTGGCCACTCTCATGAGAAATCAATGCGATTGGCCAATTTAGGACCCAAAGTTCAATCTCTGGATGAAACTGGTTCCGTTGGCCTATATTGACCAACGGGATTTTCAAAGCGAAAAAATGGTTTTAGCTCAGTTTTCCTATTTTACACAGATAATATGGATTGAAAGCTTGCATTTGACATATTTGTAGTATAAATACGGCTTTACATTTAATTTTTATTGACATTTTCTCTTAGACTGGCCAAAACCGGTGCTTTTACCCTATGGCGTAATTTTCAAACGAAATCGGGCGTGGAGATGGTATTCTTCTCTGGAAGAATTCTTGTAAGATTCATCATGAATTTCTGGAGTTATTCTAGTATACATTTGTTGAGGAGAAATTCTGGTAGAATTCATGAAACACCACTTGAATGAGTCACTTAAATAATTGGAGAAAACTCTTTGGTTTTTCATAGTGAAATTTCTGAAGCAAGAGACATTTGAAATAACCTACTAAATTTTGTTTCTAATGATATTTTTTGTTGAAAACTCCTCTAAAAATCCAAAAATGTTCTCTCAAAAACTTCTCCAAACATTCCTTAAGATTGCATACAAGAAATGTCTCAACTCTGGGATTTTATATAGATAGTTTCTCCAGGTCCTCCAAAGATTTTCTTTGGTACATATGAGGTGAATGTTTCAGAGATTCCACCAAGAGGTTCTCTTTGAATTACTGTAATTTATAATCAAGGTGTTTGCCTTTATTGAATTTGTAATTAGTTGCTCTTGGAAATTTTCACTGAATTTTTCCAAGAACGTCAACACATATTTTTCTGACAATTCTACAGGTCTGGTGTTCTTACAGCTCGATTAGTTTTAGGTGACATGTTTGCTGATTTTACGAATTTTAGCTATGAAGCGGATTTTGTCTCAGCTATGGCAAAATTTTCAAACGAAATCGGGCGTGGAGGGGGTATTCTTCTCTGGAAGAATTCTTGTAAGATTCATCATGAGTTTCTGGAGTTATTCTAGTATACATTTGTTGAGGAGGAATTCTGGTAGAATTCATGGAACACCACTTGAATGAGTTACTTAAATAATTGGAGAAAAATCTTTGGGTTTTCATTGTGAAATTCCTGAAGCAAGAGACATTTCAAATAACCTACTAAATTTTGTTTTTAATGATTAAGAAAAATGTTCTCTCAAAAACTTTTCCAAACATTCCTTAAGATTGTATACAAGAAATGTCTCCAGAGATTTCTCTACGAATTCCTCTAAATTTTCATTTATTTCGTATTTATGAAATTTTTCTGATGACTGCTTTAAAAATTCTTGAGACCCCCATCCAATTTCTCATTGTTCAGTATTTTTTCAGGAACTCTTTCAGATTCCTTCAAATGTTTCTCCATAAATTTATTGACGATTTTCACAAACCTCCCGATGTTTTATTTCCGACTAGCTGACTCGTTGTATAGCCACTTAGTAGGTCGTTTTTTGTTTTATTTTTTATTCTTCAAATACATATCTACAGCAGTTATTTCTCCAGGGAACTTTCAAAGAATTTATCCGAAAGATTCTGTAGAGATTCCCTTAGGGAGAATTTTCAATCACAATCGTAAATTGTAGACTAGTTCCAAAAGAGCTCCATTCCATTACTCGAGGGTTTTCTCTAGAGAATTCTTCCGGTGATTACTCAACACTATTTTCTACAGGGCTCCTTACAGACATTTTTCCATGTATTTCTCCAAAAATTTGGCAATACGCCCAAGGATTATTTCTGAGACTACATTGATTCTTACAGAAATTTGTCCAAGGATTTGCTTCAGGAATTTTCACCAGGCTTTTCTCCAAATGTGCCTCTAGAGATGTCTCCAAGGATTCCTTCAGCAATTTGCCCAGATAATTCTTCGGAGACTTCTCCAGAAACTTCTTCAGGAATTTCTCCAGAAAACTGTTTTTATGGTTCCTTCAAAAGTTGTTCGAGTTTTTATTCAGGGATTCCTTCAGAGATGTCCCCGAGTGTTCTTCCAAAAACTCCCAGAGATTCCTTTAGAAATTCTCCCAGAAGTTCTTTTAGCCATAAAATCCTACTGGGATTTTTAAATTTCGATTACTTGTTTAAACCGACGTAAGTAACTTTCATATGTTTTTGAGAAAATTAATTACGAAGAATTACAACCTGTCTTCTAAAACGGTTTCAAAATGAATCACCTTTTTAACAATTTTTCGCCGTGTATATCGCTTAAATTTTGCATACAATCAACTCGCGTTCAAAAACAAGGTAGTTTCTATTGTTTTCCACAAAAAATATAATAAAATGATAAGCCGTTTCATTGAGTTACTTTCGATGTTTTTGTACCAGTGTAAAATCGGCTCAAGTAGTGTTTTATGTTGATTCGAGGTTAAGTCACTTTGTCTCTCCATACAACGGAGCGGTTGGGTTGCGAAAGTTTAAATTCTTACTTACGCCGTTTTGTCATTGTGGAATTTAACGTTCTAAAAGTGTAAAATCTAGTTGGGTAGGAGCGGAACGTATGGAATTTCGTCTGCGAAACACGTAGGATCGATAGAGTTAGTTTGTTCACTTTTCTGACTTGGGACTATTTGAATAAGTTTTCAAGAAATATTTTTCCGAGAGATTCCTCTAAAAAATGCTCTTGGAATCCCTCCAAGTAATTCCCAGGATTTTATCTAGGGATTGTTCCAAAAATTTCTTCAAGTAAGGAGTTTATTGAAGAAAAAAAATTACCGGAGACAATATTTGAGGCCCAGAACAATTCTCTAGATAAACTTATAGGCAAATCCCTGCAGGATGTAGGAAAATAAAAATCCTTGGAATAATTCCTGTAGCAATTTTGTTGAAGCTATCTCTAGAAGAATTGCTGGAAAAAAGCTATCTCTAGAAGAATAGCTGGAGAATATTTTTGAGAAATCCCTTGAGGAATTCCTGAAGTTATTACTTGTAGAATCCCAGGACAAACTTCAGTTGGAATCCCCGTATCAATTCCTGGTAGAACCCATGGAGCCATTCGTGAAGAATACCTGCAGAAATCTCCGGAATAATTCATGGAGGAATTGCGAGAGTACTACTTGGGGGTTACCCTGGAAGTATCCTCGAAGAAATTTCTGGAGTAGTCGTTAAACAAGTTATCCCAGTGTAACCCTTCAAGGAATCTCTAGAGAAATCCTTGGAGACATCACTGCAAAACTCTCTTTAGATATTTTTCTTGAGGAATGCTTGGAGGAGTCCTTGGAAAAATTTATGAAGGAAGCTCTGAAGAAATATCATAAGGAATCGCTTGAAAATATTTGAAAAGATCTCTGGAGGAATCCCAGTAAAAGTTCATGGAAGAATTCTTGGAGAAACTCCTAGAGGAAACTTATTAACTCGTTGCGAAATCTCTAGAAGAAACAGTCTAGAGATTTTTCTGGAGGAAACCCTGGAATATTCCTTGGATAAATCCCTGCTGAAGGTACACCTGGAGCCCTATCTGATCTGGTATGAAAAAATCTGGTTACGATCAATAGTTCTTCGTGAAGTAATCTATGGTGAAATCCGTTGTGGAATCCCTAGAGAAATCGTTTTGTGGGTCACTATTGATGTTATCTTGGAAACATTTCTGGTAAAATCCTTGTAGCGATTTTCGAAAAAAGAATCCTGGATATATCTCTGGAGAAATTCTCTTCCAACACCAATGCCTTCATTATCAACTATGCAACGCAAGTTCGACGAACCAATATGTTTTAATGCAAGAATATGTTCCTACACCATGTTTGGTAGTAGTTTGTGCAAACATTCGTACAACCTGCACAAATGTTCATGCATTGCAAGGACTGTGTAATCGAAGCTTTAGGGAACGAATGTGGAAGAGGCCATCATCACATTTTGACATCCATCGATAAATACCGCTTATCGATAATGTTAAGCTATGGTGCTTCTAGAAATTAGAAGGTATTCTTAGAATAAATCCTGGAAAATCAGGTTCGGACCTGTTTGTATCGGTTCGGACTCTAAAACGAATCAAAAACATATATTTCAACAATCCTGTTAAATGGTCGGTGTTCAGACAGACCGGCCTAGATGATATTTTGGCCCTAACTAAATTCATTAAAAATACTCAGTCCAGTCTTCCCGAACACCGATAAAAATATGATAATAATTAAAAATGCATTGACGCGGAAAAATATAAATATGAATAAATAAATTTAGATAGGACAGTTCAAACCCAGTAATCCTGACGTAAATTTGATCATTATTCTGCACCATCAATTATTGATGGATGTTTGTTAACTTAAGTAGTTTAAAAAAAAGTAATTGCAGTAAAACATGCACCGTGTCACTGATAACACCTTTTCGGATCTTAAACTTCATGACAGAAGACCATACGTTTGTTTTTAAATACGAAACGTATAATTCCTGAAAGTCCGCTGCTACAAAGCAAAGCCGTGCTGAAGGTGGTGTCTGGGTTCGATTCCCAGTCGATCCTGAATCTTTTCTTAGTGGAAATTTCTTAGATTTAGGCATAAAGTATCATTGTAACTGGCACACGATATACGAATGCGAAAATGGCAGCTTTAGCAAGCAGGATCTGATCCAATGAGGACGTAATGCCAAGAAGAAGAAGAAGAAGAAGAAATGTTGCCTCAATATGCGTGTTGAAGTGCTTCTTTCTGCAATATTATCAGACAATTGAGTCAAAGTGAATCATGAAAGTTTCCAAGTATTTCTAAACACAATGTGATTTACAATGAATTAGTTCCAATCGAACAATTAACTACAGCTTTAAAAGTAGTAATTTTCTCAAGAAATTCTTGAGCGTAAGGATATCCTAAGTTTTGACCTCACAACTATACATTCGAACGTAATGCGAACCTTATAAATGCTTACTCGCAACAAGGATTTTAGAAAATTTCCAAGGAAATTCACTGATAAATCACGAAAAAAAAGTTAGTTCGTTGCGAGTTCAATTTGTTCTAAAATACAAGAAATTCGAAATTTTCACTTTTATAAAGCAGGGTGTCCATCCATCCGGGAAATCCGGGAAAAACCCGGGAATTACAAATGATCGGGAAAAAGACGGGAAATACCCGGGAATTTGGAGAACACCCCGGGAAAATATGCTTTTCAAACATAAAACTACCGGTTTGTTGAAATTCCAAAGCACTAAAGGTTGCGCAAAAAAATAATCTCTGGATGGATACTACTACCTGTAACTCGTACTTCGCATCATGACTAATCTTTGATGAATTGGTAGAGAGATAGTCAACGATTAAGATCTTTACAACCCGTCGTAGTAGGCTAGGAATTTGTAATACATATCGTGTAATTAGTAGTGGAATCAAAAGTACCGTTTTTTCTCGCGTAAATTTCACTATCGGAATTGAATTTCGTGTATTGTGGAAGCCGTGTGATTGAACAACACCTGTCGTGTGGACGTTTACGCGTAGATCGTGAAAACATTGCGAAATCGACCGTCGTAAATATACTGTTTGCTGCGAAATATTAGTGCCGTGTTTTGTTTTACTTGCTGTGCTCTCTGTGCACTTTTTCGGCTACCGTACTTCTCCCGTGCTGCGATAAACAACGAGAAACGAGACACTGCAGAATCCAAATTCAAGCGTAACATTTGAAAAGGGCCTAACTGGAAAACCACCGTTGCTGCCTCTAAAGTGCCTAATTCATCATGACATCGGCGTGTGATCACTGCGCAAAGCCTATCAAAGGAGAGGACGAATCTGTCTCCTGTATGGCGTTTTGTGATAGGATGATTCATTTGAGATGTTCGGTTACGAAGTTGAACAAGAATTTCGTGAACATTGTGCAAACCTGTCCAAACTTGTTTTGGATGTGCGATGAATGTGTGAAACTAATGAAATGTGCGCGTTTCAAGGCCACTGTCTCATCGTTTGGTGATGCGATTAACGCAATGACCGAGAGACAAGAACTTGCTCACGCCGAACTGAGAAAGGAAATCGCTAAGCAAGGTGAGCAGATTGCTAAGCTTTCCAAAGGGATTGCACTTTCTACTCCCACCCTCTCTGGCTCCGGGGGACTCGTGCGCCAACCTCCGCTGAAACGTCGACGTAATGAGGGATTGTCTACTAGCAAACCATTAGTCACTGGCACGAGAATCGTAGCTGATGACAATGTTTTCACGGAAGTTCGTACAGTTCCCGAACCTCCTGAAATGTTTTGGCTGTATCTCTCACGAATCCATCCTAGTGTTAAATCAGAATCAGTTGAGAAACTGGTTAAAGACTGTGTTCATTGCCAGGATCCAGCCACTAGTAAAAAGAGGCGCTGACACCAGTCGAATGAGTTTCATATCGTTCAAAGTCGGAATGGACTCGAAATTTCGGGAGACCGCACTTAACTCGGACACATGACCGCAAGGTATCCTGTTCCGGGAATTTGAAGGCACCGGTTCAAAAAACATGTGGCTACCTCAGTTGACCACACCTACCATTTCGATCACTCCGGCGATGGAACGTTCCCCATTTGTGACGCCTACCACCTCGATGGACCAACGCTAATTCCACAACTCAGACGCATCGTAGAAAGCTTTTTGGAAGCCCCTAATCGCCCCAATCCAGTCCTGCCTCCTGCTGCCTGCGCTCATCACTGTCGTCTGAGTCCTGTGATTGGTGGTCGAAAGGGGGTCTTCCATCAAGCTTGCCTAGGCAAGTATTCTTGTAATTCAAACTATTCGTTGCGTGACAAAATTTCCTGCACTCAGAACGTTTGCTGCTCAGACCACAACAACTTACCATCGACGCCTACCACACATCTAATGCATCAAGCAACTTTACCAGGACGCACCACAGAAAGCACTTTGGGAGTCGCCAGTTACTCTAGCTCAGTCGCGCCATTTGCAGCCAGCGTTCTTCAAAGTCGTCCTGGCCCTGAATCTAGTTGTGGATTGGCGGCCTCCCAGCCCGCTATCTCAGGCAAGTACAATGATGATCGAGAGCTTTCACTGCCTGATACGAATCAAATTTATAGTACCTCCGGCTACACTTCATCATCTTCACCGTATCCTGATTTGACGTTGGAAGAAGTACTCCATGGCTTAGCTGAAGACATCTCTCTTGGCACTGCTACTGCGACCAATGCTGATTCGTCATCTTTTGACAAGCGTAGTAACAACGAGCATCGTTTTCAACACCCGGGACGCACAATCCTTAGCACTACGGGAGCCCCTTTGTCCCCCTCTACAGTCGTGACCATGCAGCCAGCGCTCGACAGCCGTCCCGGTCCTGTAGTAGGGTGTGGTGAAGGGGTCTCCCAACCTGTGCAGTCAGGCAAGTACACAGAATGTGCTGACAGTATACTACCTGACGATCTCATACCTTCCAGTCTGCGCATCTACTACCAAAACGTCCGTGGCTTGCGTACAAAAATCGAGTCCTTCTTCCTCGCTGTTACCGAGCTGGATTATGATGTGATTGTTTTAACCGAAACCTGGCTAGACCACCGCATATTGTCAGCTCAGCTATTTGGGAGTCACTACTCCGTGTTCAGGACAGATCGCAGCGCTCTAAACAGCAATAAATCGAGAGGTGGCGGAGTCTTGATAGCTGTTTCTTCGCAATTCAATTGCTGTTCGGACCCTACACCTGTCAATGACCAGCTTGAACAACTTTGGGTTAGGATCCTGTTGCCTGACAGAAATGTGAGCATTGGGGTATTTTACCTACCACCTGACATGAAGAACGATGCGGATGTTATTCGTTGTCATATTGAGTCAATCGCAGCCGTTCACAACAACCTCTCAGAAAACGACTTAATTCTTCAGTTTGGTGATTATAATCAGTCAGACATCTACTGGGCTGCTGAAGCGGACAATCGTCTCTCTATCGATCTAGATCGCTCTCGTATGTGCCCAGCGAGTTCTGCACTTTTGGATGGGTTTTGCTTCCTTGGACTCTCTCAGGTCAACACATTGACGAACACGACAAACCGTACCCTCGATCTCGTCCTCGTCTGTGATACTGTGTTGCCTAATTTCACACTTCTTGCAGCGGCCGAAGCACTCACGACACTTGATGACCATCATACTGCAATTGAGCTGATAGTCATGTGCCCGTTGCCAGTTACATACGAGATGTCACACGACTACACTGGATTTAACTTCCAAAAAGCTAATTTTGAGTCATTAAATGTCGCATCAATGTCTGTTGACTGGAACCATCTGGATTCGATCCCTGATATTAATGAAGCTGTCGATTTCTTCACGAATTCTGTGCTCCAAGCAGTCACGAATAATGTTCCACCGCGTCGCCCGCCCAGCAAGCCGCCTTGGTCTAACGGTCAATTACGTCTGCTTAGGCGCCGACGTTCTGCTGCCCTTCGGTGCTATCGCAATAATCGATCGCAACAGACAAAATTGGCATTCAATGAAGCAAGTCGTGAGTACAGGAATTATAATGCTTTACTGTATGCTCGCTATAAACGAAGAACGGAACAGAACCTTCGTACGAACCCAAAACAATTTTGGTCGTTCATAAATTCGAAAAGGAATGAAAACGGCCTACCGACATCGATGTACCTAGACGAGCAGTCAGCTGACTGCGCCAGCGACAAATGCGAACTCTTCGCGGCACAGTTCCAACGTGCTTTCAACAATTTCGTTGCTGCGCCATCGCAAGTTCATGTTGCATTGGATGATACTACTCGTGGTGTCTTCAGCTATGAAATGTTTGAAATCTCTGAACGAGAAGTAGCAAGTGCGATAACCAAGCTGAAGCCCTCCTACACTCCTGGACCAGACGGGATTCCGCCAGCGCTACTAAAAAGATGCTCAGCGTTGCTTATACCTTTGGTGAAGCTGTTCAATCGTTCACTTGGATGCCGAGTATTCCCACGAAGTTGGAAAATGTCGTTCCTATTTCCAATTCATAAAAAAGGTGACAAACGTAGCGTGAGTAATTACCGTGGTATTACTTCACTATGTGTCTGCTCAAAGGTATTTGAAATTATCATCAACGACTCCTTATTCAATAGCTGCAAACAGTACATCTCCAGTGATCAGCATGGTTTCTTCCCGAAAAGGTCGGTCACTACTAACCTCGTTGAGTTTTCAACGCAATGCATACGAGCGATCGATGGTGGTAAACAGGTGGACGCAGTGTATCTGGACTTGAAAGCGGCGTTTGATCGTGTTGACCACGGAATCCTTCTACAAAAACTTCGCAAATGTGGCGTGTCCGATAGCTTCATCGATTGGTTTGAATCATATCTCACCAACCGATCGTTATGCGTAAAAATAGGCTCTAATGAATCGAGCTCATTCACGAATTTATCCGGAGTGCCACAAGGCAGCAATCTTGGGCCTTTGTTGTTCTCACTATTCATCAACGACGCATCTCTAGTCTTACCGCCCGGGACCAGGCTGTTCTACGCCGATGATACAAAAGTCTATATGATCGTCGACTCCTTGGATGACTGCCATCACCTTCAGAGATTGTTGAATGATTTCGAAGCGTGGTGCTCACGAAACTGCATGACGTTGAGCATTGAAAAATGCCAAGTTATATCGTTTAACCGAAAGCGGAACCCTATTCATTTCCAATACACGCTATCTGGTACAGCGATTGAACGAGTACAACGTGTCCGTGATTTGGGCGTTTGGCTGGACGAAGAATTCACGTTCAACTATCACTTTAATGACATCGTTTCGAGGGCAAACAAACAGCTTGGTTTTGTTCTGAAGGTAACAGAAGGTTTCAGCGACCCGCTGTGTCTGAGATCCCTTTACTGCGCTCTAGTTCGTTCTATTCTGGAATTTGCTGCGATAGTGTGGTGTCCGTTCCACGCCAGTTGGATTACCCGAATTGAATCTGTTCAGAGAAAATTCCTGCGCCACGCCCTTAGAAATCTTCCTTGGCGTGATCCCAGTAACCTGCCTCCTTACGAAGACCGCTGTCGTTTATTGGGGATTGATACTTTGGAGAACAGGCGTTGTGTATCGCAAGCCGCTTTTGTAGCCAAGTTGCTTCAAGGGGACATCGATTCGCCATCCCTTCTGGCTGATGTTAGCATCTACGCTCCGGAGCGGAATCTGCGTAGACGGAATTTTGTCAGTCTCGGCAGTCGGAACACTCTATACGGACAGCATGACCCAACTAGATATATGGCAACGAAATTCAACGAAATTTATCATCTTTTCGATTTTAACATCACTATGACGACGCTTCGTAATCGATTTGCTGAATACTTTAGACATAGTTAAGTGTGCATTTCATGTAATGTTGATGTTTGTTGCTCGTTTTGTTTTTTAGTTTTACTTATATTCATTAAGACAAATTTTATGTCAGATGGATCAAATACAAATAAATGAATAAATAAATAAACATATCCAAAAATGTACATAGGGATACCCGGCAAGGTTCTTAGCGAGATGCTTGTTAGATTTCCATTTAAATTTAAAGTAAATATTTAATGATATCTTAGCTGGAATCAAATTTATAATTGACAGTTTCTTGAAATTTCCTTCTGAGGGATCACTAAAATGGTTATTAGTAGATTGCTAATAAGCTTTTTAGTGGATTCTAGAACTGCTTGAAGTTCTTAGTAGATTTGTAGAGCTTGGCGGAAAGCTATTCCAAATATATCTACAGAGATCTACTGAAATCCTGGACAGAATAACTAAGAGTTTCGTTCGGCGGATTTCTACCACTAGTCTAAATCACTAGTTTGACTAATCCTTGAGCTATGGCAATGTTTTGATAAGGCCGTTACGAGATTTTGAATGGGTTTTTACAGATTTATAGCGAATTCTGTCAATCATCCCAAAAAAATTCATGACAAGATCTATGATGAATAAATGAATAGCGAGATCCTTTAGTTAGCCTTGGACAGATTTTTGTTAGGTTTTTGAAGAGATTCTTGACAAAACCTTTTAAAAAAGCTTGGAAGATGTAACCAAAATCAATGTTAATGTCAAAAGTAACAGCCAGTTTCAAAGGAGAACAACAAAATGTATTTGGAGAAATCGTCCCTGTTAAACAGCTCTTTGCTTGGATGAGTTTCAACAGATCGAGAATTTCTCCAGGAGCCAGCCATGGGCCAGACATTTTTTTAAGCTGAAAACTTTGTCGATTGGTCGCTTTGATGATGCTGAATTGATCAAACTTATCGTAAATGGCTGATTGCTTCCTTTGATTTGTAGGTGGGGTTGGTGGTCTAATGGCTACCGCTTCTGCTTTATTAGCAGAAGGACACGGGTTCAATCCCAGACCCGTCCCTTTCCTCGTACTTTGTAGTTGTATCTTTCACTTGCTTCTATCACCACTCTTAATATATCACAGTTAATCTATCACAGTTCATAGCATTTGCTAGAACCCGAGCCGGACAGAAATAAACCGTTTCCCTATGCTTCCATTCTTCCATCATTATAGCACGCCTTTCCTTACGCCTGATATATAGGCAGTGTGCTAACCAAACCAACAAGCCTCTCTGCCATAAAAATTACCCCACCCCTTCACCCTTCCCGCATGAACTGGCGTAGACGCAGTGGTATATACGGTCTACCATGGGGCCCAGTTGAATGCATCATCAACTCCTACCCCTTCCCCTCATTGGTCTGCATTCTGACGTGGCAGGCACCATTGTTGCCTAATAATAGAAGTTCACCATACTGATGGTGTTTATTCGTCCCAAGCAGTCATCTGGTTGGTTCCTTGTGTAAGTGCAGCTGATCTGGCGATACTGGAGTAGCAACCACGGGCAACCAATCAAGCTCAAGCTCAAAGAACCAGCCATGGGCCATGTCTAACGCATATTTCTGGAGCCATGAAGTTTAGATCAGGGTTGACAATCGTCGCCGTCAAAGTTGACGACGAATCTAAAGGAAGAATCGTCATCGTCACTCAACCAGCGTTGCATTACTATTTACCGCAGCAATCCGGCACATAGGCTCGGCGTCATGACGAACAAATAAGCTTCCTTCGTTATAGTCGAATCTTCGTTCGGGACTTTCGACTAAAAATATGAATCTAAACAAACGTGTCTTCGACAGATTATGAGCCTTCGTTGAAAAAAAAAACAAAATACCTCTGGAATCGAACAAACGACCATTGAATCGTCAACTCCACGCGCTTATCAACAGAGCAATAGTAGTATCATGACGAGCAAAGGTTCAATCGCAAATAAAAGCAATTCTGTGACGGCATTCTTCGGCGTTTGGTGCGTAGCAAGCGAATATACAATGTACGTCTTCTTCTTGTGCGAAAGGTGAGCGAGCGGAGTGGAGAAAAATTTGTTCGTTGACGATTTTGGATCGAAGTTAGTCGTGCATTCTTCCGACGATGACTAGACGACGACCTGCCAGAGTTATTATACTGGATCACGATGATTTTCTCCATGTCATCGCCAGGAGGACGGTCTTTTGGATATTTCAATCAATATTTTATATCTTTTTGTCCAAAACGCTAGATAGAGTTTTTTCGAACCGTTTTGAGCTCACAGTGTTTGATAAATTTAATTAAAAAAAAATCATAAATAACTTAGATCTATTTCTCAAAATTTGTCCATATCGTATCAGAATAAAAAACAACAATATCAAGTCGTTTGGGTAATTTTGTCAACTGGTTTTCTAATTTCTTGGGCATCCGGGAGAAATCCGGGAATTGTAAAACTGATTTTGAATGGACACCCTGATAAAGGCTGATTTGCTGTTTAACCCTCTAATACCCAAATTTTTATTTTCGATTTAAGTATTATTTTTCGTTATCTAAAATTGTTCTAAACACGTTTTGGGCATTTATTTATTTTTATTCACAAATTTTTAAATTTTGGTTTTTGATTTTTATAATTTTTATTTTTGAACATCCCTAGCTTTTTTCATTTTTTCTTGAAGCCTTTTCTAGTTGTTGATTTTTGGCAATAATAAAAATTTAAATTGTTACGGTATTTTTAAAAATATTAAATTTTTAATTTTTTTTCGGAGCGTATTTTATTTTCCGTGTAACTAACGGAAAAACAGGTTTGAAATGATTTTAATACCACCAGGCTCTTCGTTTGTGATAGGTTAATCGTAGAAAAATATAAAAGGTACGATTTTTTATATTACACGTAAATGAAGCCCAGGCATTTGTAGGTTATATAAGAATGCAATTTTTCAAACAATTTCTAAAAATACAAAAAAGTTTCAAAAGTCATAATTTTTTTTCTTATATGCGTGTTATGAGTCAAGGTATAAGCCAAAAATAAAATCATTTTGATTTCCGAGCTACGAAAAAATACACAAAATTCCAACGTGTACCCCGTCTAAAGGCGGGGTTGGGTATTAGAGGGTTAAAAGGAATCGTTGGAAAATTAGATTCGAAGGCAAACGTTATAAATTCTTATTTGGTTCGTTGTAAGTTGTATTTGTCCCAAAATCCTCGAAATTGAGAACCTTGCACTTTTATAATGGCTTATTTGCTGTTCAAACGAAATCGCTTGGATAACTACACTGAAATGAATTTTATTGTAGAAACTACTGAATCCATGGTAAAATTAAGAACTGCACCAACGATTTTCAACCGACTTCATTAATCTGTTAACTCTACCAAAACATAGTCAACATCACTACACAAGAAAATTTCTTCTGTTGATTTAACCAGAGTTGTAGTATTTTTGACTAGAAACATTCTTGATTTGAGAAGTTTAGCATCATAAACTGAAATACAATGCTTTGTAGTGGATGCTACTATGGACATAGTCAAATTTACTGCACTGCTCAGTGATTTTGACCAGATTATAGTAGACTTAACAGATTTTTGTAGTCGGTTGAAAATCGTTGGTGCAGTTCTTAATTCTACCATGGATTCGGTAGATTATACAACAAAATTTGTTTGCGTGTAGATTCGAAGGCAAGATCAAATACAAAGCTCTTCTGAAACACTGGCAGCCCGGTCAGTAATGTTATCCCAAATCCACAACTGGTCGCCTGCTTGCCAACACAGTTGGGGAACACACGCACACCGGCTCGCCAAACGGTGCATAATCTTGCCGACATCGACTAGCCTAAAAATAATTTCGCCTATGCTAGTGTTGTTACTATATATAGAGAGATACAACACTCCCAGCGGGCAGCGTGACGGTGTTTATCAACACAACAACGTTATTTTACCACACACTCGGAGCTGGACGGACAAGTCGCCGCGCCGATACCATCAGCAGCCAGGTCAGAGTCAGCCAGCATAGGAGATGTGATATGTGGCAATAGTGGGCAGAAGAACGGCACTTTTTGGAATCGACATCGGTCAGCGATCGGGGTGAGGGAGGGGCCCGGGCAACAGATTGACTGACTCTCCGTGTGGTTGTGGACTGGATTGAGTGCCCACGTACAGTCACCCCACAGTTATGGATCAACTAAGGGTATTTTGTTAAACACTTCAAAGACTAGCTACTCTTTGAACAAATTGAGCATTGAGAAGTATGCCATCTAGAGCGAGACACTTTACTTCAGTGTTCTTATGAACACTTCCACAGTTTTGAACTGAGAGCTTTTTTGACATTTACCATTTTTATATGAGTTTATCTATCTTGTGACATGTGTACGAAGATACTCTATGTCTGGATAAGTCGAAAAAATGTAAAATCAAATTTTAAATAGTGTCATTAGCTCGCAAGATGTGGGGAAAATTCGTTCCCTGCAGGCTTCCGAATTCTCACTCACTCTCACGATAATGGATTTATCCCTCACAGCAATTTTCAGCGATTAGCTGCCTTGCGATTTTATCCGTCCACAAAACAAAGCGAAAATAGATAATTGCACATATCCGCAGCTGTGAAAAGTTTGTTTTCTCTTTCTCCGATCCATGGAGAACTTTTCCTGTATGCATCGCCACAAGCAGCAGTTGCTTTTATGCACCAAATTAACCAATCTTTCGTCAAGTTGGTGTGGTAGTATGGTTAGCGTGCACGCATCGCGGTTGTTTTTAGCAATGTTCTAGGTTCGAATCCCGTCGCCGGCACTAGTTTTTGTTTATCCACATAGTGATAATTCTCGGGAGCAGTTGGTGGGCGAAAATCCGATGGAGTGAAAAATATATTATCCCCGGAGTGGAGTGATTTTCGGTTATCCACCATCGTAGCTCCAGGGAAAATTAGTGTGAGCGATAAAAGATGTTCACGTGAGAAAGCGAAAAAAGCATTCTCCTTACGTGCGAAAAATCGTAGATTTAGCATCATTGATACGAAAATTCAGAACCCTGGTTCCCTGTATCTCGAACGGCGTTCGTGTAGTGTGGAATGAACTACAGAAACACATATCGTCATTTATTCGGATTCAAGACCATCTTACCACTCGCAAATTTATACAAGCATACGGTGCAAGCGCATAGCACAGCCGAAGCAAAAGTTCTCCGCAGCAACAGCAGGACCCGAAGTGCAAATAACAACGAAATGCCTAAGTATGGCTGACAAATGAAAGCATATGGATCTTGCAATCGAAAATAGCAGCAACGAAGTAAGTGGCAAATGCAAACAAACGCATAACCGTCAGAATAGTCCGATAGAAACATATTCACCACCGCGGAAGAAAGCAGAAAAAACGTTACATCGACAAAAAGCAGTGAGAAGTAAAGTGGAAGAAATGTTGGAACAGATGCAGACACAGATTCAAGTCCTGATCCAGATCCAAAAGACACAGCAGGATGGATTGTCAAATTCAACAAATGCTCAAAACAGCAAGGCAAAACTATCGCTAAATATTGTAATTGATGTTAATAGAGCAATGTAGAGAGAGAGGTGTTGACACGAATGCCTCTATAGTGTGAAGTGTCGTTAATAAAACAACAAACAACCACCAATATCTATAATGAAACGTGAAATTGACAAAGCTTTATCAAAATAGGCATGTGTCACAATAGATATAACAGCTGCTCGTGATGACTCAAATATCCAACAAGAAATAAAAAAGTGTAATTTTTCAGAACAAAATATGATTTGACATTTGTGCAAACAGAATTACTTCCCTGACACTGCATAATAGTTTTCCTGAATAAACCTATACTGTTAACGATTATTTGCGAAAAAGTGTCACCCTAAAGACAATTTTTAAAAGTTGTCCAGTGTTAGAGGATGACCTTTATTGTGAATCAAACGGACCCATATTATGGATCAAAACACTACAATAGCAATTTATTAGTGAAGAAATTAAAATGTTCTTTTATGAAAGCATACGTTTGGGCGTTTCTTTTGGAATCGCCCTTCTTTGGAATTGTAATTGTGTTATTGCTTTCGATGCCCACAGTTATGAATCAACGCTTTCAAGAATATACCCAAGTAACTATGGATTTTAATCCATATCTTTGGGATCGATGATCCACATTCGTGGGTTACCCATAATTGTGGGCTGACTGTAACGAGAAAATAGTTCCTTCCGGCCTTCGTTTCCGTTGCGTATCGCGTTGGCCGATCGGTCCCCGGTAGAGCAGTAGTGACGTTGGCTGTGTTGTGGTGTGTTTCATCGGTCGGTGCGATATCACCACTGACTGAGCGCGATATACGCCCCGTAATCGGATTGGCATTTTTATTTATTTTTGTTTTTTTATTGCAAACAGTCATCAGTATTTCTCTGGGAATCGATCGTCACCGCTTGTTCCGAGTTTTGCTGGATTGCGTTTTTTCGTGCCTCCTGTATTGGAAACTGATTAGATTTCCCGTTTGGGTTTTGCCGAGCCGCGGTTGGAAGTGCAATGTGATCTAGTTGGCGGCGGCGACGGATGTCGCAAAGTCTCGGCCTATCTGATGGAAAACGGGTCTTCGTAGAGGAGGCGAACGAGAGAAGATTTTTTTTTTACTGTTACGAAAGCGAAATCAACAAGTTGTTGCTGTGCGTGATCGAAGAAAGAGTGCGAAAGAGGGAAAATTAGACATAATCGGAGTGATTGTGCGGCGGAAAACAAAAGCATAACACTATGTGTTACATAATTAGTGTCGTGATTAGAGAGGAATGTTAAGCAAATGTTTCATCTGAATGGTAAATCATTTCCATCTGAGTAGTCCAAAGCCACTCAATCTTCAGATTACGCGATGAATATTAATTTTTGCATTTAGATCGGTTACTTTGCGTTAAATTAATTGACTGGGCGTCAACGTGTTTATACCGTCCAAATGGTCACCTGTTTGCTATGTGTTGGTTGAGCGACTCCACTTCAATAATAATACCTTTGATAAATACCTGGCACTGAAATAGAAGACGACGCGAAGCGAAAGAATAGCAGGCCTTAGAATCAAAGTTACCTGCGCGTTTCGTCGGAATAGGGTGCAAATGTAAATCAAGGTAACGAAGGCCGCACAAGTGCGATAGTCGTCACAGCGGAAAGGTGTCGAGTTACATTTCTAGCTAGCAGCAGAGCGGCATTGATGATCGTCGTCGTCACGCTGCTAAACGGTGTGTCGATATGAAGGTACATGCTGCATGACGACGCCCGTTTTGTTGGAAAACAATAACAACATTGCGCGGCGGAGACGTTGAACGCATACATAAATTTGAGCTTGAGTCATAATCAACTGAGTCAACGCCTACTGTGATTGCGCGTACCCATGGGGAGAGTTGATGAGAGAAGCAGAACGGTGGCGGAAGAATACCATTGACTGTCATCGCGTGACATTGGCGATGATTGGTCGGTCTACTATGCGCTAATGAAGGGGGATAATCTTTGAAGATAGCCACAGATTACTTGATATGATTGATGAGTAATCCACATGTGGACACACTGGTATTAAAGAAGCTGACTTATCAAGAAATTCGGTTTACACAGAATGTGCTATGCGAGAAGAAGCCAATTATGTGTAAATTGTAGTAATATTTGCGTGAACTATTCTTAGTGTGAATAAAATAGTATTTGATAGGTCTCATGCTCATCAAATATTAGCAAAGAACGACAATTGTTGACACATTTATTATCCATTATCAGCCCTATCATCAAAGACAAATTAAAGACCTCCACGTCCCTTGCAGTTGCCCAAAATTTTATGGCTCATAAGGTAATCTAGAATGCCGTGAAAAGTGTACTGCGATCTGTCAAACTTGGGTACCTTTTGCACTACCGAGAGACCAAATGCAGTACTAGAAGTGGTACCCAATCTGAGCCCGAGTGTGACGGACCTGCTTTTATGGTCATGTTGAATCAGAAAATTCTTCAAAAAATTAAGAGATTTTCAGATTAATTTTATTTTTTTTTCTCATGTTATATTTTTGAAAGATTTCTGGTTTTACTAATTGCAATATTATAGACCTATGTAATAATGAGAGATTCTTTCCACACTCGCTCTATTTCGATTATAACAGTGCAATACGAAAGCTTTTGGGTTGTTTTAGATCAATAGAAAATGTCTTTGACTAGAGTTTCATACCAAAAACGCAACAGAAGAGGTTAGTCTGGCTCAATTATTGATTAAAGAGAAAGTAAACAAAGAAAGCCTCTCAATTTTAGATAGGTCATTTTGAAAAGTTACGCTAGATTTGTTTCAAAGTGGAGTAGATCAGCTCCTGAAAGCTCAATTAACTGTTTCAATAGTATAATTATTGATAAACAATATTTTTTCTATTGAAAAAAAAAACAAGTATTTTTTGACTGGTTTTGAAGCCCATTTGCAACTCTATTTGTTTAAGAATTTTTTTTTTATATTTCGCAGGATTTTGTGAAGGAACCTGAAAAAACAAAAGACGAAATCCCAAAGAAAACATGTAGGGTTTCTTATAAAAATTGCTGTAGTTTTAACTGTGTGGAACCTTAATTGATCTTTTAAATATCCCATTGGGATTTTTCGAGTTATTCATTGAAAAATGTTTGGAAGAACCCCTGCAATCCATGAATGAAATGATGTAGAAATTACTAGAAAACAAAACTCTAGGGAAACTCAATCATGAAACTAGCTCGATTACTTTTTCAAATCGACGTAAGTAACTTTCATACGGTTATGAGAAAATTAAATCAGAAAAATCACAACCTGTCTTCTAAAACTGTTTTAAAATTAATCACCTTTTAAACATTTTTTGGACGTGCACATTTCTTAAATTTTGCATACAATGAGCTCGCGTTCAAAAACTATGGAGTTCCTATTATTTCACACAAGAATTCTATGACAAAATGATAAGCCGTTCCCGGGCAGACGGAAAAATCAAAATCACATCTCGAAACGAACAAATTTAGATCGCATATCTCAATATGATATTGAAAAGATGTTCGAAAATTTTATAAATCTCAGCGACATCTGAAAATATGTAAACAAGATCAAAATTAGCTCCTTGACATGACACGAAACACAAAATGGCCGGACTGAACAGTGAGACGTAAGGACAACCTCTAGGAGCAAAATGTACTCTCAGAAAGCGAAGAACCTGATGCTCTTATTTCCTTGAACTTCTATCTGATAGGCATAGTCGAATGGCTAGCATCCCAGTGTATAGATCCTAAGGTCGAGGGTTCGATTCTATACGCCGACTTTTTGATTTTTTTTATTCTTCGCATCTGTCAGATCATATTTTGATATTGATATGTTGGTCAATTAAGAGTTTGCCAGATATTGTTTTGATCTTATAATATCTTAATGAGATATTGTTCAATACTTCTCCATATTAATTTTTGATATTATTTTTGATCTTTTATCTCTTATCTCCAACAAACCAATAGCTGATTATGATCGTCAGTAATTATTTTAGAACAACAAGATATGATCTTAGTCAGCTTTTTCCACCTGCTCGGGTTTTATTCAGTTACTTGCGACGTTTTTCCACCAGTGTAAAATCGACTCAAGTGTTTTGTTTTGATTCGTGGTTAAGTCACTTTGTCTCTCCATACAGCGGGGCGGCGAAAGTAGTGGTTAGGTTGCGAAAGTTGAAAATCCTACTTTCGTCGTTTTGTAAATACGGAAATTAAACGTTTTAAAAGTGAAAATCGAGTTGGTTCAGAGCGGTACGTGTAGAATTCTGCCTGTGAAACACGTAGGATCGATAAAGTAAGTTTGTATACTTTTTTGACTTGAGTCTGTATGAATAAGTTTTCGAAATAGGTCGAATTTAATGAATTGCCGTAAAACGGGGTAACTTTGATAGTTTTTTCGAAAAAACTTGAATATTTATGCATTCTGTTTCAAAGAATTATAATTTATATTTTTAAAACAAGTACTGGTATCCTAACTATCGATTGCAGTTGATAGATTGCCAAAAGATTGATTCCCGAGTAGCACACATGTTATAATCGAGGCAGAATGACTCTTATATGACCAGATCTGGTCATATAAGAGTTATTCTGCCTCATTTATAACATGTGTGCTACTAGGGTTCTGAATTGATATATAATTTTTCAAATAATCGAAAGTCAGGTTTTCTGTTTTGATGTAAATTTGATAATGGAGTATAAATCGAACAAAATTTAATGCATTACGGAACATTTATAAGGCGTTGCATACCTCTAGGCGTTCAACGTTATATGGAAATTTCCGACTTAGATTACAAAAATGGTCCCAGTTTGTAAAAATGGTTTTCGTTAAGAGACTTGAGACCGAATTCGTGTTCTACTACAACTAGGCTGTCAAGGATGAGTGACAAACTCATTATGACTTCATCCAATAGTGATTGTAGAACAGATTGTTTGTAAGCGTTTCAAAAATGGTAAAATCTTATAAATTTTTAATATTTGCATATAAATCCTCAAATTTACTTGATTCCAACGAAAAAAGCTTTGACATGAAGTGTCATACTAATACTCTTTACTTTTGCATTCGTTTTGCTTAACTGATCAACAGAAACTTTGTTATTTCGTTTCGTATGTTGTGGGTCTCGCACTTTCAAAGTTACACCCATTACCAAAGTTACCCCGTTTTACGGTACATAAAATATTTCTAATAGATTAGATTCACTATAACAATCCTCGAGGAATTTTTGGGCCCTTCTTCAGAATAAATATAATAAAACGTAATTAAAACGGCGTAGCAATTATTTTCGCGTTTCTTGAAACAAAAAACCCGAACGAATTTTACCAAAAACTCTGAAATTAACTTTTGTAGGTTTCATTGGAAAAAAAAACTGTGGAAATCTTTGGTAGATCTCTTATAGTGACAATTGGAGAATTCGGTTGAAAAGTTAGTGAAAAAATATCTGGATTCTAGGATAGTCTTTGGAAAATTGTTCAAAATAATCCCTGAGAAAATTACTAGAGGTAGTAACGTTGAAGGGTTCAACGATTTCCTGAAGCAAATTTTGGAGAAATTCCTTGAAGCATCCTCTGATGCTCTGATGCTCTGATAGAATTCGTAGAGAAGAATTTCTGGAGAGAACCTTGTATTAGTTTCTGATAGTATTTTAGATTAAATCCCTGGAGAGAAACCACTAGGATAATTCCTGAAGCTGTTCTTGAGAAACATGAGAAAAAAATGTTGTATCATAATTATCTGCAAGCAAAATAAGGAAAACAGAAACTTAAAATCATTTTAGTTAAATTAGAGACTTGAGAGACCTTACATCAAAAATAGAAAATTGTTAGAGACTTGCATAAAATAAAGACAAATTCTATAAAAAGAAACCTAGACCGGCCCTAGATATGTTGATTCTTACTGATTAAATAATATAGAAATATTGAAAACTTCAATCATGTTTTGGCAAGTCGATAAAATTTCATACTTGAAAGGATCCTCAATGAACAGCTCAAATAGCGTTTTGATAGCAGTGCAGTTACATTTTTAATATTGAAGAGAATTTCCTTGCAAATAATGGTTGCTCTGGGATTTGTCGAAAAAATCCATCGTCGTGAACATATTCTACCATGAAGTACTGCCTCAAAATAATTTTCCTGATTGTGATCGAAATTCCCTGAGAATTGCAGGTTTTTCCAGGTTGAATAAATTTTCCTGATAATTCCAGGTTTACTAGGTTTTTTTCAGGTAGTAGATACCCTGTTGTACCGTACCTAAAATGAAAATATCTTAAGACAAATTACTGCATGCAATCTTTCTAAAATTCTAAAAAAAAGATCTTTGTGAATTTCTGGAAAATCTATCGATTTATCAAAATGGAAGTTTTGCAAGTATTCGTCAAATCTTCCAGTGATTCATCCTTAGATTTCGCCATAAATATAGGAGTCCCTCCAGGTGTCCTTTCACATGTTCCTGCGGCAATTTCCCCAGAGATTCATCCAGAAATTCTTCTATCGATTTCTCAAATGATGCTTTACGAAAATCCTCCTAGTAACCCAGTAACAGGGAAATGCTGATAAATGAGGTAATCTCCTCAGTTTTCCAGAAAATTTCTCCAGGATCCTTCCAAAGTTCATCTCCAGGATATTATCAAGAGATTTTTGTTGTTAATTCTTACACCGATTTTTACAGTTGTCACTACAGGACACCTTCTTTTTCAAAATTGTTAAAGATTTTCACTTAGAGATATTTCCAAAAAAAAATCGTACAAGGAGTTCCTACGTTAATATTCCCAGTAATTGTTCAAGCCTGGATTTTTTGCAAATATCCAGTAATTATCCCAGGTACTGCTCTAGAAAATACTTCAGGGGTTATTCCGAGAAAACATCCAGGAATTCTATAACAGATTACTTGAGAAGTTACTACAGTGATTCCACATGAAGTTTGTCTACGAATTTCCTGTATTTTTTATGTATTTTCTATGGTTTTCCTTAAGAAATGCCACAGCAATTATTCTAGTGGTTCTTACAGCCCTAGATGCTGCTGTAGTGTTTCTGCTGCTGTGAAACATTTCAAACGTTCCAGAACATTCTATATTCAAATATCGACAAAAATGCTCGATTGTTTTGCTGAATAGCTGTTGCAATGTTCAATTATCTATTGTCGTCTTTCGAAATCAAAGTTGTAATGAAGGGACCAGCGAGTCATGTAACAAAAGCTATTTCGGGGGACCATCGTAGTAACCATGAAATTTGTTTTTAGTATGCTTCCATGAGTCGACATCGAGTCATAGAACATTGACTAATGGAAGTTTCACTGTAAAAAACGATGCATCTACGAAGCTCCTAAAGTCGAAAACGACAATGATGGAAAGTTCGAGAATATTATATTAATTAGGAAGATCAATGTCCCAGAAAACTCTAGAAAATCCTATCAAATATCTGTTGATGTGATCTACAATTCACTATTGTAATGTTCTGACATTCAAATTGACTGTTGTAGCTCTCAACGAAACTTTTCGATGAAACATTTCAAAGCGTTACTTACAGACAGACAACTCTTGGATTTTATAGATATGATGATGATATCCAGATTTTCTGTCGATGGATAATATGTCTTCTATTCGAGCATAAGTATTGGATGTGTACAGTTCAAAAAGTTTCTGAATGAATAAAATTCAATAAAAATTGATGTATACACTTAATTCAGAATGCCGAATCTCGGCTTATTTTAACCGAGATCCGCACAGCCGAGTAGTCGGCAAACAAATTTCCTGGGATCTCAGCAAATAAAAGCTGAGTATCAGTAAATTGTGCTTTGTTGCTAAGCAACCGGACAAATTGTTAGCTGAGTCTCGGTTAAAATCTGGAAACCGAGATTCGCACAGCCGAGCTCGTGATAAAAATCTAAGTGTGTAGAATACAACATCCTGAAAAAAATGGTGTATATTCATCCCATTCATATTTATCTTGCTTCGGAAAAATAAAAAAATCGGGAAAAAATATTCTTGAATGTTTTGCTAAACAGCTGTTGTAGTAATCTATTATTTGAAATTGCAATGTTCTAACATTTACTGTTAAAGTATTGAAGTGTTCTTGCTGTTATGGCGCTCGATGAATCATTTCAAAGCGTTACTGACAGGCAGACAACTCTGAGATTTTATATATATACTAGCTTACCCGACGTGGCTAGCCACGTTTCAACGGAATTTTAAAGCGAACGGCTATGTATTATATGTTCTGACTATACTCCATTGAGCACGTGGCTCCAATACTGTTGTAATGTTCAAATATGGAATAATTACAGTCTTGCCGTTGTAGTGTTTCTTCTGTTTTGTGAAATATTTCGAAAGTTCCAGAAGATTCTATGATTAAGGAGTAAAATTCTAGAATATTATCCTGAATAGCTGTGGCATTGTCATTTTTCAAAATCACAGACAATCGACTCATGGAAATGTCGAGCCATGTAACAGGAATGTTTTGAAAAACTGTCCCTTACATAGTAGTAAGCATAAAATTTTGTTTTAGTATGCATCCTTGAGTGGATATCGAGTCATGGAACATCGACTCATGTAGGTTGTACTGTAAATTAATAAGACTGATATAGGGCGCACATTCATCTCATTCAAGTTTATCTTGCTTTTGGATATGTAGAGTTCGTTTTTGAACCTGAGTTGGAACTGAAGAAATCCGTTTCATAATTTTAACTCCAACCCGATTCAAGTTCTACCGAACTGCAATTTGCTTAAAGTTGATTAGTTTACATTACAGGCACCAATCGAATTCCTTAACACATGACAATGATGAAGGGATCGAGAATATTTTACGGATTGGAATGAACAATGTTCCAGAAAACTCCATAATATTGTCAAAGAGCTGTTGTAGTGTTCCACAACAATTGTATTGTTATTATATTAAAATTGACCATATCAGTGCTCTTAAGTTGCTGTTGTAGCGCTCAGTAAAACTTTTCAATGAAACATTTCAAAGCGTTACTGACAGACAGACAACTCTGGGATTTCATATATATGATGATAATTTCAAAAAAATATCTTGGGGATCCTTCAGACTTTCCCTCCGGCAAAGAAGTTGCTTCAGGGATCTGTTCAAAAGTTCATCTGCTCGAGGTAATCAGGTATTTTTCAAGGCTTTTCATTACTTTAGAGGAATTACTGGTTGTATTGCTAAAAAAGTCCTTAAAGAGAGCTTCGTAGTATTTCTAGAAAAAAAGAAATATTCTAAAATCTGTTCGTTCTTGGACCCAGATGTCGTTCCATACCACCGCGTGATTAGTTAGGTCAAATATTTTGTATACCTAAAAGAACAACTTGGGTAAGTTATACCATTAAACTTCGAAGTGGGTTAACTCTACATGGATGCATGTGCACCAGATCAATTTCTAGTTTTATATTATAAAATCTTTCTAGAGGGTTTCTGTTCCATTACTCGACATTTCCATGACATGGTGACGTTCGTTGCTTTCGAAGTAGAAAAGACGACGGCGTGTACAAAAAATGGAATGTAATCGTCACTCGACCAGCATTGGATGACTTTTTTCGCCTGCAAACAATCGTCTTGGCTGTGCATTGTGACAAAAAAGCCTTTCTTTTTTTAAAAAGCCACGCTCTTTTCAGTTGTTCAGAGTTGCGACGTCAGCATATGAAAGTTCGGTTAGAATTAACGTGCAAGAAACGTAGCCCTGATTGGACACAAAATATCTTAATCGTACATTGATGTCCATTCTGGACAAACATTTGAAAAGGGCCCAAGAGGTCTTGAGCCTTTTTTCAGAAACGTCGCTGTTGAGCCCTTTCCAGCCCGCCCACGCAAACTAACACCACTATCAGAAAGATTGGTGTTAGCTCTTCCTGGTATAGGTGAGCGTGATTGAGTTGAAATGAGCTCAGCATAGGCTTGAAAAGCCAATGTTTACCAATGTCGATGTGCCCTTTTGAAATGTTTGTCCAGGATTCTCCATTAAAGCCATACTACCCTTATTCGCGTAACTGTCCCATATTCTATGGGACTTTTTATATACATGGCACAAGTACGTGTAGTTAAGGATATGTAGAAACTCGAATGTTCGGTTAGTAAAAAATCAGCTCCTGGTTTACGATTCATAAAAGGTTTGGCAGCTTACAATGCTATGACAAAAGGTCAAAATGATAGCAGGTCGATCTGACCTGTATAAAAAGACTCAATTTCACGTTCAATTTCAGAAAACTCAGTCGATCAATCAAGGTCAGTGCAAGCAAATCTATTCCATCCCCCTTTTCAAAATTTAACCCCCAAATTTAACGATATGAGTTTTCTGCGATTAACCTGGTGCCTTTGCGGTGTGCAAACTAAACTTGTGAATGATTCATTGACCTGCCCTTCCAGAGAATTCCCTGGACGGCGGTTTGACGAGTTTGATTGTGGCCCATTTGCACAGTTTTCCACCACACACAGCCAGGTCTGGTTTTTCCGTTTGCGGTTTGCAATTTTCCCTTTGCAGCAAATTAACTATTGATCGGAATGTGGTTTTCTTGGCAGCGAATGGAATGGATCCCCCGTCGAATATTTCGTGACAGTCTTCTATTTATCTCTCTTTCTCTTCTTCGTAGGTGACTGTGGTTTAGTGTTTAACAAAAATCGAATGTCGGGAAAGGGGGTGGGGATTAAAAAAAGAACAATCGGAATGTTTAGCAGTGTTTGAAAAAAAAAATGTCCTAAACCGTTTGTAATTTAATTCGTTATCTTGTATAGTTATCTCAATGAAAGTATCTAACTGCCGGGTTGTGAACAAAGCACGAGAAGAAGAAATTTGTATTGCATGTGATCAGTGCCTGAATACAAGCACCAAATTGTGAATATTAGTGATAGATTAGTAAGTAGAAAAAAAGTGCCCTAATAGTCAAGGAAGAAGAAAAAAGGTGACGACGTCGTAGCGGAAGAAATGACAACGAGGAAAAAGAAACGCCAACAGGAGGGAGGAGGTTTTCTGAAGAAAGTTTCATCGTTATTCAATCTCGACACGGTAATCTTCCACATTCATAACCATACATATGCTTATACAACATCTAGTTAATGTCCTTCCCTAGACTAATTACGGTGATGGGGTCATATTTCCTGTGTGAGCTTCTGGGCACTAAATGTACGCACAAGTTGCGCTCTACGGTGGGCAAATTACAATCGTCGCTTGATCGCGAATGGGCGTCTTGAGTATACGTTTTTGCGCACAAACGTGCGCCTATAATGACGGCGGTGACGATGGCCGTGATCGTCAAGGTTATTTTTAGCACCACTGGCACATGGAGAATCCAATCCCGAATCAATTTTGCTGTTCCGTAGGTTCATAGTAAAATAATGCACCGCGCCCTATAAAAACACAATGCTAACATTGATAAAGACGATAGAGTAAACATGCTGATATGCGATACGAACATTAAGTACCTATGTTTGTGACTACATATGCGACCTCGACAGGTGGGTAATCTTATCATCGTTCATCGTTCCGATGAACGCCTATGCGTTTCTTCTTGGGCATGAGGGACGCTGGTAAGGAACGGAGAGTATCCTTCAAAGATAAGATTGGCTTCCGATTCGAAAGATGTGGTGCCGTTGGTCGCGTTCTGTGTAATGTATGCTTTGAACAGTGTGTCAGGCTGCTAATTTATGTGGTATTCCATTACGAAAAGATTCTGGACCGGCATGGCTTGTATTGTATTGTATTGTATTGTATTGTAGACGCGGACTTTAACACTAGGCTAAGGAAGGCCCCACTTATCCAATACTTTCCTAGGATTCGGCGGGAGTGTTAGAGAGTTATTACAAACGAGATCACAAATCTGAAAACTTTTTTTTACTGAAAAGTCCTAAACATGCAAATATGTCAATTTAAAACTTATAAGGTAAAAGCACCGTTTTTGGCCAGCCTAAGAGAAAAAATCTTTGAAAATTGTATGGGAAGTCCTTTTGTAATACAAGTGTGTCAAACGCAAGCTTCCAATCTATATTATGCAAAGAAAATATCGGAACCGAGCTGTAACCATTTTTTCACTTTGAGAATCTCGTTGGTCAATGTAGGCCACCGGAACCAGTTTCGGTCAGAGATTTAACTTCGATTCCTAAATTGGCCAATCACATTGATTTTTCATGAGTGTGGCCAAATTAGCATCACCCTGGCCAGATTAGGTGTATGGGAGTAAAAATTATGAGGAAAATGCATTATTTTTCTCATGTATTGAATCAAATTAGACAAGTAAATGAATGTAGCTCTATCACTGAACACAAAAGGTTTCATGCTCATTGGCTATGTAAAACGGTGTTTAATCCACTATGGCTACGATTGGCGTATGGCCAAAACCCGTGATTTTACCCTGTTATGAAAAATATTAGAACTGAGCAGAAATCTTTTTCGCATCAAAAACATTTTAGATAATATGGGCAACCAGAGTGTTCAGGATTTTGTTCGGTATTTATTCCAATCATAGTTCCAGCAATCTATCTTGGGAATCTTTTAAGACTTCCTAATGTGTCCAAAAGTTCCATCAGAGATACAGGAGTTTTATTCTTCGTACATTAATCAACAATTAAAAAACAAAAAAAAATGAGGATTTCTTTTATATTTTTACCAGAAATTCATGAAGAATGACTAATTCTTGGGGGTATCTTAAAAAACGAACATTTTGAATGTATTTTAGGGAAATCAATGGAAGATACATTGAGTGTATTAAAAATATGAATTCCTGACTGAATATAAAGAGTAATTTCTTGAAAAATAAGATAATTTACTGGTTGCATTCATGAAGCAGTTCTGAACGAACACCTCGAAAGAAATCAATGTAATATCCATGGACAAAGCAGTGCATACATTCGTGGAGGACTTGTTTGGGAAATTTTTAAAAAATCTTTTGTGCAAGCACTGGAGGTATCCTTTGAAAAAATCCTGGATGAAATCTACAAGTTTTCTTAACCTTCCTTGAGCATTGCGGTCATTGTTGGCCAATCAGCACGGTAAATGAACCGTAACTTTGTTGAGAAAAGAGATAGAAAACTAAAATTTTCTGATTTGTACTAACTTTTGAAAACGAATATTTTTGTTTTAAAAGAAGCTTTCATCGATCTTTAGGAGCGGCACTTCAAAAAAAGGAACACATTATGCATGACTTTGAAACGCTATCAAAATCCATTTTTGAACCGATTGTGGTTTTTTTCAATCTTTATTAACGAGATTTTAAGTCCTTGACTAGTTCATCTCGGGACTTCCCAGTAGAAGTCGAAGATCATAGATCTTTTTGAATCATAAGTGACTTTCTTGGGGATGGCATTCGATCACAGTTCCTCGGGTGAGAGGTGTGTGTTCTTACCAATACACCAGATCCGTTCACGTATCGATGTCCATTCTTCTAGCTTTATATGTAATACATGCAACTCTAGAGTGAAACCCTGGACATTTTTTGCAAGTATTGTCATTCTGGGCACAAGGGCATATGGGCACCTGGAACCTGTTTCATAAGGAACTGCCACATATCATATTCAGAATTTCATACGTATGTATGATACGACGATTTCATTTCATGGTTTTCATTTCGATTTACAAGAGTATAAAGCAGACCCACATGTAGATATGGCCGGATTTGGTCGGTGTATTCCGGAACCAGTTCCGGTAGGGTGTGATGTGGACATTTTCAGACCATTATGTAGTTCCATCATGCGACAGCTCAAAAGTCTTAATTTTTCATCCAGATTCTAATAGACACCATGCCAAAAATCAGACATAAAATTCTTCTTTTTGTTTCAGGCGTTACGTCCCAACCGGGATAAATATTTCCAATACAAAAAGATACTCGACCAGTGGGATTCGAACCCGTGCCCCTCAGCTTGGTCTTCCTGAAAAGCTGCGCGTTTACCACTACGGCTATACTGCCGCATAGTAGACGTTGCCCCAATATGACCAAAATGCATTTTTCCATTGATATGCATTCTTCATCTAATAATATACTGGTTGGACATGCGAAACACCTGGTTTGCAGAGTGTTTATTTGAATCAGTGGCTTGGGAAGTGGGTAGGACAGGCATGTACTACGCACAAAAACATTTGGGTAGGACAGTCTAAAGATTGGTCTAAGGACGTTGTATCTATTGTTATGGAGAAAGAAATACACGATTAGGTTTTCCATGGTTTACTCATGCCTAGTAAAGCGTGACGATCCATAGTGAATTATCAGAAGTTTCTTGAAGAATCTTTGGATGAAGTAATGGATTAAACTAAAACCAGTTTCATCATGCTATACACAGCACGCATCATTCAGAAAAATATATAGAGACGATTCATGACGATTTCATAAATGATTTTTTGTGCAGAATCGTTGAAGAAATTACAGTAAAATATTTGATAAAGTTTCTCCACGATGAAATGTTTTTCTAGAATTGAAAATTTCTTCTGAAAATTTTTGCTACTAGCCTACAGAAAAAACTACAATAATTAACAGAATTATTTATCCAGTTTAGTGCCTTTGAAATCGTGAGTAGGGTCACAAGTCGGCCATTGTGACGGCCATCGTTGGACTCCGAGATGTTTCACCTTAAAAGGATACAAATGTAAATTATTATTATTATTATGCTTTATTAGAGACACTTTACCACATATCTGAGTGGCATTCGTGTCTGAGTCAAATGTAAAGGATATTTATGTAGACAAAGATAGGGTGGGTAGCAGGTTTCTTTTAAGTGACTTGTTGCTTATTTTAATGCAAGTCTTTTAAAAGTATATTTTTTTAATGGGAGGTCTCTAAAGTTTCTATTTTAACCAAAATGGTATCTGAAGTTTCTGTTTTCTTTATTCTGCTTGCTTGTACAGATCAGAGATTATAACGGGTCCAACAGCCTTCTCAAGAATTTTGTCTAAGTTTCCCCGAGGAAAAGCTTCAGGAATAATCAAAGTGTTCTTATTTAAAATTCTTTCAGGGTCTTCTACGGCAAACTCTCCAAAATTTTTGAAGATTTCCCTACCAATTCTCCCAGAGATTTTTTCAAAGGATGGTTAGAAGAATTTCTCCAGAATTTCTTCCAGGAAATCCTAGAGAACTCCAAAGCTGCTACCTCTAGTATTTTCCTTAGGAATACTTATTTTCAAAACTGTCATAAAAATTCTACCATATATTTTATCACTAATCCTTTAACCGAATTCTCCAGTTGTAACTTTAGAAGATCTTCCAAAGGAAATCCTCAAAGATTTATTCTAGATTTTTTGAAGAAAAACACAGCTGAGGGGTTTTACCGTGCACGAATTTTTCCGCAATTCCTTCAAGAATTAATCCTCGATTCCCCTCAGAAATCCAAAATTTCTTAAGGGGTTTTTCGAACAAATCTTTTTGTTTTTGGAAATCTCCAGCATTTCACCCTAGTATTACTCCTGCAGTATTTCCAAACATTACTTAAAAAGTTTCTCAAAAAATTCCCATGCAATCTACAAAAGCTTATTTAAGTTTTCATCATTTTTTTCGATAATTGCTCGAATCATTCCCACACAAACTTCTGTAGAGTTTTTTTTTCAATGTTTTTCTTTTAAAAAATCCTGCGAGATACTTTCCTTAGATTAGATTGATATTTTTCGATTAACTTAGCAAATTCTTAGGAAATCTTTTAAAACATTCTCAAGAATTCAGGAGTTATTCCAGAGATCCGTATAAAAATTTCCTTGGCATCCACTTGGAGATATTCTTGGAAAAATAAAACTTTCAAGACTTCTATGAGAAAATCTCAAAGAATTGTTGGAGGATTTTTTGTAGAAACCTTAGAAGCAATCTCTGAAGCAATTGCTAAAGGTATTATTAAAGAAATCTTTTGTAGAAGTTTAAATTAAATTCTGTAAGAGGCCCAGATAGCCGTAGCGGTAAACGCGCAGCTATTCAGCAAGACCATGCTGAGGGTCGTGGGTTCAAATCCCGCTGGTCGAGGATCTTTTCGTAAAAAATTTTTTCTCGATTCCCAGGGCATAGAGTATCTTCGTACCTGCCACACGATATACACATGCAAAAATGGTCAATCGTGGCCGTGCGGTTAGTGTTACCAATCATTTAGCCGCATCGTTCCAAGGAGTGTGGGTTCGATTCCTGCTTCAGTCCGGAAAACTTATCGTTAGGAACGTATTTCGACTGTGCCACTGGGCGTTGCATGCTAGTCCGTTGTCCAGTGTGGTGCTTCCTTCAAAGGGCTAATCGTCCACTGGAAGCATTAACGTGTCGGCGTCTTTTTGTTTTTTTTTTTAGAAAAAGCTCTCAGTTAATAACTGTGGAAGTGCTCATAAAGACACTAATCTGAGAAGCAGGTTTTGTCCCAGTTGGGACGTAACGCCAGAAAGAAGAAGAAGAAGAAGGCAATTTTACAGGAAATCGCTGGACATTCTGGGAGGTATTTCTGGAGAACTTATTGATTGAATTCTAGAAAATGTTTTGACTTGGAGGATGTCCCAGGGAAATCGATGTATGAATTGTATGATGTATTGGATATAATCTTGGAAGTATTATTACTTTCTTGAAAAATTTCATGATGAATTTTCGTAGGAATTCTGATGATTTCTGAAATAATATTTGGAGGAATTCCATTTCTGTTGTTTTTCTTCGGTAAATCCAGGTTGAATCCTTAGGGTATACTTTTTGAGAAATTACCTTAGAAAATTCGTCTAACTCTTAAAGAAATTTCCAAAATAATGTCTGAACATTTTATCTGAATAAATTTCTGTTGAAATTCCTAGAGTAAATCATGAAAAAAAAAACACAAAAAGTATTTCGAAATTACAAAAATGTCTTCGATATTAGAGAAATATCTGTTATGATGCTACGAATATTTTTTTCAGCGATTTTACATTCTATATAAATCATGTAGTAGTCAAAAAAACAAGCCAGTCTTCTAAGAATTATGTTATTTTTCTGTTGAGCGGTAAAGCACATGGAAATATTGTTAAAATGCTTGGAAACAGTAGAATTTCCTAAATTCAAAACCCACCAAAAATGTCGCGTTTGAGTCCCTCAAATAAAGTACCTTTCAATTTCCAGTCTAGGATTAAACAATATTTGCCAACGTTTGTCCTACCCATTTTGGACGGATAAAGCGACGTATGCGTTTGCAGATGACAAAAGTAAAAAAACTATCAAAAAAGTCTCCCCAACGCTTAAATTTCATTCGCATTTTCCCAGAAAAATAGTGCGGTGGTTACATCGACCATGCAAACAGTCTATAGGCCTCGCAAACATAAAATTACCATTCTCGAATACCATTTCCTTTACAGCCAAATTAGAAAAAAAATATTATATTATGAGAAATCGGCATATTTTGACAAGTCATAATTCATGTTTTTGTTTGTCTATAACTAAAACAATATTTTATAGCAGTCGATTTAACTATGCCAGCAATCGCTATTTTGAGACCAGTTCATATAGCTCTCCAATAAATCCACTAGGAAAGCTAGGAACAGATTCTTTCAAGAATTTCCTCTAGACATTCTTTCAGAGATTTCTCCAGGAATTCTTTAGAAGATTCCTCCAGGGATTTTCTCAGAATATCCTCCAAGATAGTCTTTACCGTAATCCCTACAGCGATTTCTCCAGGGGTTTTGCCAGACATTCCTCCAAGAAGTACTGTTGTTCGCCATGAGACATTTTAGACTGGTTCCGATAGGGCTCCAGAAATACTTTTACCAGGATTTTACCAGGAGTTTCTGAAGGATTTTCTGCCGGAATTCCTCCAATGAATCCTCCATAGATTCTTTGTTCAAAATTTTTAATGGGATTTCTCCAAGGATTCCTCAGGGAACTTTTTCAAGAATTATTTATAGATTACTTCAAGGACTCCTACAAAGATTCCTCCAGAGATTCTCAAAGCGATTTCTCCTGATATTCCTCCAAAAAATATTCTAGAGACTTCTCTTAAGATTCCTCCAGGAAATCTCAACAAGGAATTTCGCAGAGATTCAAGGCTTTCTCCAGGTTACATTACGACAGTTTCTTCAATAATTACTTTAGATATATCTCCAGTGATTTCTCCAGAAATTCCTCAGGTAATCGTCTCGAGATTCTTTTAGGAATTATTCCTGAGATTTCCTCCAGGGCTCACCCCAGGAATTCTATGAGTTATTCTTCCGGAGCTTCCACAAGAAGTTCGTCTAGGGATTCTATACGAAATAACTTCATGAATTCTTATAGGGTTTTTGCTCAGCTTCCTTCAGGAATTATCCTAGGGATGCCTCCAGGAAAATCGCTACATGAATTATTCTAAGTATTCCTTCTGGGCCTCTACATAATCCTGCGGGGATTCCCCCTTGAATTTATCTAGAAATTACAGAGATTCACCCAAGGGATTTCATAAAAAGAATAAGAATTCCTCCAGGGTTGTTTCCTTCGCAAATTTTTGTTTAGAGATTCCTCCTATCCTGAAGAAGTTTTTCGAGTAATCGCGGATAAGTTCCTAAAGGGGTTCCTGGAGCAATCCCTGGAGGAACCGCTAGAAAAAAATCTTGAGTTATTCCTCGAGGAATCACGGTAAAATTCCTGGAATAATCTCTGGAGAAATTCTTGCAGGAGTCTATGGTGGGATTCTCGAGCAAAAATTTTTGAGGAATTCCTGAAGAAATTCATGACACGTCTAATATACTTTTCGGCTACGCAGTCTTTGTTTTTTGACAACCGTTCAATATAATAAAAACTGAGTAGACGAAAAGCATATTTCATTAAAATATACAGCATATACGTTTAGGGCCTTCCTTAGCCGAGTGGTAAGAGTCCGCGGCTACAAAACAAAGCCATGCTGAAGGTCAGGGTTCAAATCCCGGTCGGTCCAGGATCTTTTCGTAATAGAAATTTCCTTGACTTCCCTGGGCATAGATTATCATCGTATCTGCCACACGATGTACGAATGCGCAAAATGGTAACTTTGGCAAAGAAAGCACTCAGTTAATAACTGTGGAAGTTCTCATAAGAACACTAAGCTGAGCTGCCGGCTCTGTCCCAGTGGGGACGTTAATGCCAAGAAGAAGAAGAAGATACAGTCGATTCTCTTCCAGCTCATTATCATGTAGAGATTTTTCTTGAGCAAACCTTGGAGAAACTCCTGAAGAAAAAGCTGTAGTAATCTTTGCAGGAATCCCAGGAGAGATTTTCCTAGAAAAATCCCCGAAGATTCCTGTAGGAATCTCTGAACAATTATCTAATTAAATTACTGAAGGACTCCTGAAGGCACCTCTGGAGGAATCCTGATTTCTGATGAAATTCCTGCAGGAATCCATGGGAGGATCTCTGGAAGAAACTTCAAGAGGAACTCTTGGAGGAATCCCCAGAGGATCTTTGGAGACCCAGAATGAATCCCTGGATGAATATCTGGGAAATCCTTAGAAACAATCATGTAGCGAATTTCCTGGTAGTAACTCTGTGAGAATTTCTAGAGTAAATTATTCAGCAATCCCTTGAGAAATTCGTGAGTTGTAGAACATCTGGAGGAGTTCCTTGTAGTGATCCGAGGAGGAATCCCTGAAGGAACTTCCGGAATAATTCCTGGACGAATCTCTGAAGAAATCATTAGAGAAATATCTTGAGTAATCCATGTAGACTCCAGGTCATCCAGTCAGTGGTTTTCGATAGCGATCGATATCGATTTGTTTTGAGTCGTTGGCGATCGTCATCGTTAGACAATAATCTATAAAGAAATTGTAACACTGGTTGATCGGGTTGTCCTAGTGTAATTCCTGGAGAAGCCTTGAAGATGTCTCACCAAGGATCCTTGTAGAGGTGAATCTATGAAAGAATCACTAGAGGCATTATTGTAGGAACTCTTTATGAAATCTCTAAATGAATCCCTGTAGATGTTTTCTTGCAGGAATCCTTGAACGAATCTCTTATCGAATCACTGGAGGAATTGCTGAAGGTTTTCTCCTGGAGCTCTATAAACACCGTGCTAAACTTAAATCTCTGTGATCGCACCTGATTTCTTTTTACAATGAATGTCAATCAAATCATACACCGTTCCATGTAAAATATTCATAACAATTCCCCCTTATAACGTGCGTGTCGGAATTTAAGGCCCGTTCCCTTCCGAGAAGGTGCTTTTCATTCTCTCACCCAACAGAGCGCCGGCCGTCGTCACGCTCACGTTCGACATTAAAAATATCTTACCACATCACCCGACGAGTGAAGCGCACGATCGCCGGAGATTCGCCAAACTTTTCCGCCGTTTTACCCACTGACTGACTTTGAGTGAGTTTTGAGCTCCCGCGACTGCCGGCACACATATGCAAACAAGCAACACATTCCTATCAAACAGTGCCAACCAGAGTCACCACCGCAATCACGGAACGAAAATATGAAAAACGAGCAAAATTCCCTCCTATTTTCGGTTGCGCGTAACCGTTTTGGCTCCCCAGTAGATGTAGCTAGAGAGGCATAAGCAGCGGATCGGTTGAATTTTTCCATCGATCGTGATCGCGCTTTTGGTGCGCACAATTTCTACCCCTTTCAGATCAGAGTGAGTGCATCGTCGTGACCGAGATCGGATCAATCATCCGCGCGTCCACCCGTTCCGAAGAGCCATGAAAGTAAGACCAATTTAGAGTAGATTTCTCGCTTTTCCCTTTAAATTAGTCGTAATCGGTGTTTGCTATTCTAACTGTTATGTGTACTGCTGTTGGAATCTCCTAAGCGATGTTAGTGACGACAAATTTTCTTTCTTTCTTGTTTCTTCCGGCAGGTAAACACATCAAATTCGAGTGACTCAAAACAGGTCAGTTGAACATTTACGATCATCAGAAAATCATAGGAAATTAACTTGTCTCAATATCATTTGCAGCTCAATGGCGATTCCGTTTGGGAGTACGAAGATATTGCCCTGGTCCGGGGTACGACCGGGCTCGGATTTTCGATAGCAGGCGGAACGGACAATCCGCACATCAACTTGGATGCGTCGATCTACATCACCAAAGTGATCCCTGGAGGAGCGGCTTACGCTGACGGACGGCTGCAGGTCAACGATTGCATCGTGGCCGTCAACGACATGAATGTAGTGAATGTGACCCATGGTGAAGCTGTTGATGCGTTGAAGAAAGCCGGCGAGAGGGTAACGCTGCACATACGAAGGAAACGACCTCCGGCTCAGGCTCCAAAGCAGGAGGAAATCGAACTCTTCAAGGGCACCAAGGGGCTGGGATTCTCGATTGCCGGCGGAATTGGCAATCAGCACATCCCGGGCGACAATGGAATCTACGTGACGAAGATCATGGAAGGTGGAGCGGCCCATGTCGATGGCCGGCTCGCGGTTGGTGACAAACTGATCGGTGTGCGAACTAGTGAGGGAGAACGAAATCTCGAAAACGTGGTCCACGAGGAGGCTGTGTCCACGCTGAAAGCAATCACCAACAAAGCGACGCTGATCGTTCAGAAGACCAACATCCTGCAAGCGTTGGCCAACTCGATCAACAACCTCAACTCCTTGTCGACCAGTGCGATGAATCAGGTCGGTCAGAGCGTGGTGGACCACGCGGTGTCCGGTGAGCTGCGATCACATTCGCCCATGATGGACAACTCCTCGTCGCGGTACGCGTCCTCGAATCTGCTCGAATCGGGCCTGCCGGTCGGAACGCCGCGGGCGGTTAGTCATGAGGATATTTCGAGGTGAGTGGCACTGGGTAAAAAAAATAACAATAGAAGATTCTTTTATGACGTCTTATAATTGAAATGGGTTGGGCATGAATCTTTCAACAAGAATCGAGTGGAGAGAAACAGGTCAGGCCTGCTTAACCTTTTTGTACAGCGGGCCATATTTTTGAAGTAATATTGTGCGGCGGGCAGTTTGTTTTGTAAGCGATAGTCATTTAGTCATTAAGGAATTTTTTTTTTGAGAAATCGACTAAAATATCGTTGCTTCTGAGCATCCTAGTTGGGATCCTATAAGGATGCTTTAAATGTCTTGCTCAAGATTCTGTAGGGTTTATTCATAAGAATGAAAATACCTACCACCATAGATCAGAATGCTGTTTTGAATCCTGTCATGGACTTTGTTAGAATGATGTCCACCAGAATCACTGTAAGTCAGGATCTATAAGAATCATATCCTGGCTTTAAAAAATGTTCAACATTCTGGAAGACTCGTTTTTGAAATGAGTCTAGAATTTCGAAATAATCCTGTCAGAAACTCACCTAGGATTGTGTGTGAAAACATTGCATAGGAATTTGTGAAGATTATTCCGGATTCGATTGAAATCCTGACAAAGATCATATGGAAACCTGGTGAAAATTCTTCAATAGTCCTGCCTCACATTCTATGAGGGTCCTGCCCAAGTTTTCCGTGTATTTCATGTCCACGATTTTGTGAGAAGATTATTCTAGATTTTGTGGAAAGTATACATATTTATTTGTTAATATCGATTTTCGACGAACGCTAACTAAATCGAATTGGCACGGTTAGCTCAATCATGATTGAATTACATTGCTCATTGGTCACAACAAACATTGAAATGGATGACTTGAGGGTCAAACTATTGAAAAACAATCAACTTATTATTGATTTTCAATTAAAAATTTTCGTAGTGATTTTGAATAATTTAGCTTATTTGCAACAACTTTTGTTTCGGC
The DNA here is from genome assembly GCF_002204515.2 of Aedes aegypti. Lineage (NCBI taxonomy): Eukaryota > Metazoa > Arthropoda > Insecta > Diptera > Culicidae > Aedes > Aedes aegypti. The sequence continues at coordinate 5,677,835 of NC_035107.1, forward strand.
ACTTTTCTTAGAAACGCCATCTTGACAGTTATTTTGTCTAACAAAGCTGTGATGACGAAAGGGTTAACCCAAATAACTTTAGTAGCTGAACAATAGTTTATCAAACTGAAGTAAGCTTTAGAGTGATTTGCTCAGCTCTTATTCAGCAAAAATGTTTGTTGGGAAGTAAATACCCCTCTAGATTGTGAAATACTTTCCAGGTGAGTGTTAAGTGTAAAAAAATGTAAAAATCCACAGTGATAATGTGTATCCTCACAAAACCCTATGCAATTCAGTCATTTCGCAACAAATTTCATTTTAAATAGAAATTCAGTTTTGTCTATCAAAGAATGAAAAGTGTTTAGCAAGAGAAATAGTTCTTGTAATCCTTGGACTGAATCAAAAGTTGAAACAATTGGTTTTTCATATGTTCGAACTAGAGATTAACCGAATATAATCAAAATTTTGATTTTGCCGAATAATGAATTATGTTATTTAGCCGAATAGGCCGAATAGTGAAAATTCATATATGATTGAAAATGATAATCTCTTGTATTCAAAAAGTGCTTCAATTTGCGTTACCTAAAATTAAAATTTCTAAATTATATAATATGCTAATGGACTCTCCCGTGGAGAATAATCTTCCAGTCATAGCAGTATTCGGAGGGGTTGAGAGATACTTCCTGGCGAGTTTGAAGACGTTTGTATTTTTTTTTTTTGAATATTTGATGTTGACGAATAGTATTTTCGTCTGTGGATCTTCAGCTTGATCGAGAATTATGTTAGGTATATAATCAGTTAAGGTAGGATAATAACAAATTGAGCATGCTTCGAAGTATGAAATAACTTCAGAAATGCAAGGATCTTCGTGGCTTACGATTCCTGTAATTTACTCAAATGGTTTTAGAAGCCCAAAAAGACCATCGGTTAACTCAAGACAGGGTGGCCACCGAACCGGAAAAAAGACGGGAATTTGAATCTATCGGGAAAAGAAAATACAAACTCAATCTCTAATGAGAAACTTTTCACTTGCCCCACGTGATAAGAAAATTGACTGTGTTTCAATTTAGTTATTTTTAGGTCTATGTCGAATTAATTCTAAAACTTTTTTTAATGCACTTTAAAACTGTCAGAGGGGACAACTTAAAAGTGGTACAGAAAATTATTTTCCGCAACTTTTTTCCGCTGAAAATATTAAAATAAGATTGCACGCTGCAAACCTGTTACGGAGTGATAGTTGACAGGTTAACAATCTTTCGCTCTATTGTGCAATAATGGCTAAAAAATCTCAGAAATCTCTTACCTATCGTAATGTTTTCAATGGCCTCGAGGGTTTACGCATGAGTTTAAAACGGTAATTCACATATTCAGTAAAATATACCAATTATTTTCACTTACCCCATTTACCCACTTGCCCCGCGGTACCTTAATTACTTTGAACAATAATGATTTAAGGTACAGTGGGGGAAGTGTATCAGTGGGGTAAGTGGATCATTCGTCAATGTTAAGCATAAATACTTGAATATGGTTAATGTTTTCGCACCATTACTTCGTTTTAGGTTATATTCTTACGCCCACACTGATACTATTGCAAAACTGGTACTACACGTACACCAACACAAGCAAACTTGTGTGCTGCAAAAATTAATTAATTTGAAAATTGTTTTCCATCAATCAAAAATCCACTGTATCTCTGTCTAAAGTCGAATACTATTAGTTTTTTCGACACATGGTGAGCATTTTAGTTCTAATTGAATGAATCACAATGAAAAATATGTGATTTTTATAAATAAATACAGATATCTTGTACATGGTACACTTACCCCTACTTTTTAATGGGGTGGGGTAAGTAGATCAAGTATTATTATTATTTATTGGCAGACTGCTTACGAGAATTTTAATAAGTTTTAGTATCCGCAAATGTTGTTTTCCCTCAACTTTATTCATTTCTAGCTTGAATTTGTCAAGTTGAACAAAGAAAATTTGAATTAATCCACCTAAAAGTTTATTTTAACCTTTCTGGTATAAAAGAGTAATAATTTTAAAATTTACACGAAACTTTTCGTGGTTTATCTAAGCTAAGTTGTAGAAGAGCAACAAATTTTCCGCTCGAAAGCATATAATCGTACCTTATTTGAGCATATAAATTGTTCTAGACAGTTGATACAAATATATTCATAAATACAATAAAAGGATTGCAGTTTGTTATTCAAAAGTAAATGTAGCTAATATTTTTAAACTACGAGTGTTTTTATAAAACATCATTAGGAATAATCTTACAATACTTCTATATAACTTATGTGTATGAATGGATGAATTTTCTTCAAATTATTCTAGCTCCAATATTTTTTTGTTCGAATTAGTGTGAACTAATGAATACAATATGTATATACATATATTTTGGTTAAATAAAGATAATTTTTCATTTCAAAGTATTAAAATGTAACATTACTAGCACTAATAACAAGAACGCGAGTAATAGCATTCGTACACAATTACACCACATTTGTTTTGAGAACAGATGTTTGTTATTGGTGATCCACCTACCCCACCATGGTGGGGCAAGTGGATCATTTGGCGCAAATTTTCAAGTCCCTCATACTCAATACATAACAATCAGAAAAATCGAAATAAATGACGATTTGAAGAATATTAGTCCCTCATTTCAAGACTAACAATTGAAAAGGCCCCATCTCCAAAAAGTAAACAATGAGAAAAACGCAATCTTCGTTTGTCAAACAATAAAGCTATGCAGCCCTTTTGATTTGTGCCCATAGACGCCGGCCGACGCGGATGAGGCCAGTGAGTTGACGCCTTTGTTTACTCTAAAATGTGTTGCGGCCTTCTAGTTGTGGCTTATATTTTCACCATCCTTAGATGTGGCCTTTTTTAAATCATTAAAAATTGATGATAGAACAAGAAAATTGAAGTGTAGAAGAGTGTTAAGTGGTAAAGTAAGGTACACGGGAATCAACCCGGTGCTAGGCAGCCATGTTTTCGTGGTCAGCATCAAACTCAAGAGCAACAACGTACAATGGCCTAATCATAATAGGGAATTTTTCCTCCAATACTAAAATGTGTTTCTAGCTAATCACATCAACCCAAATCGAGTTGCTGTACTGCAATACAACCGTTTGTTTGTTCGAATAACTGTTGTTATGCGAGAAAAGAAATTTTTCGGAGAAAAAGATTTCGCCATCATCTATTGTTATTCCTCAAACGGTTATTTGTTTACAAACATTGAGCTGTCAGTGGGAACCACTTCCCAGTAGGAACCAGAGATGTTTGCTCGTTATTTTTCAATGGGGTTGTATGGGCGGTGCCAGGAGGCTGACGGGAATGTCAGCAGCAAGAAAAGATTTGTTCGCATACGAAAATTGCATCGCCACGCCATCTGTGGGTGACTAGTCATCGTTCGTTAGCACCAGCCTTTTTATGTTGATCATCATGGCTCCCTTCGGAAAGGTGCGATTTCAGTCTTCCGGCAACCGAGAAAAGATGGAGTAACCCATGTATAAAAGCCGAATGATACACGTTCTCGGTCTCTTATTTATTCGACAACACGACGCCTGCCGTCATCATCAGCGAAGGAGTGGACATCAACAAACAGAAGAACTTTCGTATCGAGTAGAGTGAATTTGAAATATTAGTAGAAGTGAAATATAGTAATAGTTAGTTTGAAAAGCAAAGAAAATTAGTTTTGAGTAGTCCAGTTAGTAAAAGAAATAAAAGTAAACTTACCTGTGAACTCTGCTAGTGCCAGAACCTAAAATCAAAGAAAGAGAAGAAGAAAGAACTTACCTGGTAGTGCCGTCCCCGTTGTGTGCAGTGGTGGATAAAAAGTGAGCACAGAAACACATTTCGCTTCGCTCTGGTGTTATCGAACATCTGGTCCTTCGAGCCGGATTAGGACGTCGATTCTCCGTCCGTTCTGGAACCTTCTCGACTAGTGAGACGAGCTGCCATCATTGCCATAACCCGACGCACGTAGGAACCGCCATATCGAATCGCTGAGGCGCTGGACTCCGCCATAACTGAAAGCTGACTGGATAATGGTACAAGGCTCATGCTAGCCTTGAATAAGGTAATTAGCATTCCATTAACATTACTGTTACCCTTTTGAGCTACGCGGTCTTTCGCTTTCCAGACCCGGCTCACCTATAAGCGAAGTTAATTGCTTCCTTCATCTTGGAGCGGATACCCACATCATTACACTGGTATCCGTCAGAGTTCCTGCTTGCTGTTCAATACTAATACAAGGCACACAATTGCCTTAAATAAGGTAATTGCATTTCCTAAACAGTTAGCCGATTTCCGGGGTGATCTGCGCGGTTTTTTGGTTTCAGATCCCGCTGCTGACCACAATGTCCACGGAACGCCGAATCAAAACGTTGAAAACGAAACAGAAGAGTCTTCTGACGTCGTTTTCCCTCATCCAAAATTTTGTGGAAAACTACGATGAAGAAAGTGATGCCTGCGAGATTCCAGTGCGACTGGAAAACTTGAATGAACTTTGGTCAGAGTTCAAGGTGATTCAATCCGAACTTGAAACTCTCGACGAATCATCCGTCGACGCTCAGCTAAAGCAACGGACCGAATTCGAAACGGTGTACTACCGTGTGAAGGGATTCCTTCTCTCCCATAATAAAACGCCTCCCACACCGACAATTAACGCTTCTTCTTCATCGATCTCGCATTTCCCTGGATCGTCGTCACATGTGCGCTTGCCCGACGTTAAACTGCCAGTATTTAATGGAAATCTTGATAATTGGCTGAATTTCCATGATCTTTTCGTTTCGCTGGTACACGCTTCGCAAGACCTTTCGTCGATTCAAAAGTTTTACTATCTGCGATCATCTTTAGCTGGCGACGCCCTCAAACTAATCCAAACCATAGAAATCAGTGCAAACAATTACACCGTTGCTTGGAACATGCTTGTCGACCATTATCAAAATCCAATTCGCCTAAAACAGACGTATCTCGACGCCCTTTTCGAGTTTGCTACACTCAAACGGGAATCTGCACCCGAACTCCATTCGCTGGTAGAGAAGTTTGAAGCTAATGTCAAAGTCTTGAAGCAGCTTGGAGAAAAGACTGAATTTTGGGATATTATACTCATTCGCATGCTTAGTGTCCGCTTAGATCCCACTACTCGACGAGACTGGGAGGAATTTTCGTCCGCCAAACCCGAAGTCATGTTCAAAGACCTAACGTCCTTTATTCAGCGAAGAGTAAACGTTCTACAAACGCTTCAAGGGAAGATCGTCGATGCTTCTTCATCTAATCAGCATACAAAAAAGCCTATTCAGCGTTTCGTTACTAGCCATGGAGCCAATCAAGTTCAATCTAGCCGAAAATGCGTCGTGTGCTCTGAACATCATCCATTGTACCTGTGTCAGACCTTTTCAAAACTGGAAGTAGGAGCTAAAGAGAAGGAAGTTCGTCGCCACCAACTCTGCCGCAACTGTCTACGAAAGGGACATCAAGCTCGGGACTGTTCGTCATCAAGCACCTGTCGAAAATGTAAGGGGCATCACCACACCCAACTGTGTACTTCAGAGAATCCTGCTGCTGTGCACTCCAGAGCAACCGAATCAACTCAACCGGCGTTTGATTCTTCCTTTGTATCTCGTGAATTACCCAAGCCGTCGATTTCCGCAACCTCCATTGCACCCACTAGTTACGCTACAGCTGGGCAAACTCGAAGCGTATTGCTAGCCACTGCCATCGTTAAATTGGTTGATAATTGTGGCAATGAGCATACTGCAAGGGCGCTTCTCGATTCTGGTAGTGAATGCTGCTTTATTACCGAATCTCTCTCACAGCTTGTGAAAGCTCAACGAATTAAAATATCCGTTCCCATTTCTGGCATTGGGCAATCAACAACATACGCACGGTACAAAATTAAAGCGTCGATTCGCTCGAGAGTCACCAACTTCTGCACCACTGCCGAATTTTTAGTGCTACCCAAAGTCACTATTGATCTTCCGTCCGCTTCGTTCGATGTGTCCAATTGGAAAATACCTCCTGAAGTTCAACTTGCTGATCCCTTTTTCCATGAGCCAAAACCGGTCGACATAATTATCGGCGCTGAAATCTTCTTCGACCTGTTTAAAGTGTCTGGCCACATTCAGCTGGGAGAATCGTTTCCAACAATTACCAATTCCGTCTTCGGTTGGCTAGTTTCGGGTAAGACGCCACAAATAGGAGTCTCAAAGCCTGCAATTGTTGCAAATATCGCTACGGTTGCCGAAGTACACCAGATCATCGAACGATTTTGGACAATTGAAGAAGATAATAGCAGTACAAACTATTCCATCGAAGAAACAGCTTGCGAAGAACACTTTCGTCGCAACGTGAAACGCAACGCAGAAGGTAGATACATCGTTCGTTTACCTGTGAAGGAACACATTCTCAATCAACTCGGTGACAATCGTCGCACTGCTGTCCGACGATTCCACATGCTGGAAGGTCGTCTTGGTTGCAACTCGGAGCTTTCGGATCAATATACAGCATTCATTGATGAGTACCTTGCCTTGGGCCACATGAGACAAGTGTACGATTACCAATCTCCTCCATCGCCTTGTTATCACATGCCACACCACGCTGTTATTCGAGAGGAAAGCACTACGACAAAACTGCGAGTCGTATTCGACGCATCATGCAAGACTGCTGAAGGCCCATCGCTCAATGATGCACTTATGGTAGGACCGACCGTGCAACAGGATATCCGGTCTATAATTATGCGCTCTAGGACACACCGAGTCATGATCATCGCCGATGCTAAACAAATGTATCGACAAGTTCTTGTTGATGAGCGCGATACTCCGCTCCAACGAATAGTATGGAGGCAGTCACCCGATCAGCCTCTCAACACCTATGAATTGCAGACGGTAACCTATGGCACTGCAAGTGCCCCTTTCCTCGCCACAAGGGTTCTATTACAACTAGCCAACGATGAACAGCAACATTTTCCAGAGGCAGCGAAAGTTTTACGAAACGACTTCTATGTAGACGATCTTTTTTCGGGAGCAAGAAGCGTCAAAGAAGCTATTCAACTACGCCACCAGCTTGAAGCACTTCTCTCTAAAGGAGGATTTCAACTCCGTAAGTGGGCATCTAATGAAGAAGCTGTACTAGAAGATTTAGCTACTGAAAATCGAGCCTTACAAACTTCGGTTGATTTGGATCGCAACCAAACAATCAAATCTCTTGGTTTACATTGGGAACCTGGTTCAGACCAATTGAAATATAAAATCCAAATCCCTAGTGAGTCGTCCACACAACAGCTAACTAAGAGAATCGCTCTTTCACAAATAGCACGGCTTTTTGATCCCCTCGGTCTACTAGGTCCAGTTGTTATATCGGCAAAAATATTCATGCAGGCATTGTGGACATTGACGGATGACAACGGCAAGCCTTGGAGTTGGGACGAAGAGCTACCACTTCAATTGAAAGAACGATGGTACACTTACATGTCAGATCTGCCGCGCCTTAACAGCCTACGAATCAATCGATTTGTACTAACAGTCGAACCTGCATACATACAATACCACTTTTTCTCTGACGCTTCTCAGCAGGCATATGGTGCATGCTGTTATATTCGAACTGCAGACGTATCTGGTAAATTCAAGGTAGCTCTTCTTACAGCAAAGTCTAGAGTAGCACCATTAAAACAACAGAGCATTCCTCGACTCGAGCTCTGTGGGGCACTCCTTGCTGCTGAATTGTACTTGAAAGTGTCTCAATCATTAGAGCTCTCAGGAGCTGTTTTCTTCTGGGTCGATTCAATGACAGTCATCAGTTGGCTGAAAGCGACACCATCAACTTGGACCACTTTCGTCGCAAACCGTGTATCCAAAATTCAACACGCGACTCAGAACTGTTCCTGGAATCATGTATCTGGACAAGAAAATCCCGCAGATTTATTGTCTCGCGGTATAACGGCAGAAAATATTCTTGAAAACAAACTCTGGTGGCAAGGGCCAAAGTGGTTGAAACTTGCACAAACTTCATGGCCATTCGATCACCCAGATTCGGCTCTTTGCGCTGAGGCACTAACAGAAGCTAAAAAACGATCGAAAATTTCATATGCGGCAACTCCAGAACCCACATTTATGGATCAGCTTACGTCAAAATTCTCTAACTACGACCGCCTATTGAGAGTAATCGCCTACTGTCTGCGCTTCATTCAAAATTGTCGTCAAACACCAATCAGTAATAAACGAAATAGCAACACGATCTACGTCACAACAGAAGAGACGAAAGCAGCAGAGTTGATCGTGATTCGTGAAGTGCAACGAGAAACGTTCTCTGAAGAATGGAAGCAGCTTGAAAAGTCGAAACAAGTATCCATCAAGTCCCGTTTACGCTGGTTCCACCCATTCCTGTCTGACGATCAGGTAATGCGCATCGGAGGTCGTCTCAAACATTCGCTTCAACCATTTGATAGCAAGCATCAACTTATCCTCCCTGCTTCACATACCCTATCTAAATTGCTCGTGCGAACACTCCACGAACGTCATTTACATGCAGCCCCACAACTACTGATTACCGTTTTACGCCTAAGGTATTGGATCACAGGGGCCAGAAACCTGGCCAGATCCATTGTTCGCAACTGTGTCACTTGCACTAGAGCACAACCACAACTCCTTGAGCAGTTTATGGCCGAATTGCCAACCCCCCGTGTCACTGCTTCTCGACCATTTTCCGTGACCGGCATTGACTACTGGGGTCCCATTACCATAAAGCCTGTTCACCGTCGAGCATCTCCTGGCAAGGCCTACGTAGCAGTTTTTGTCTGCTTCTCCACTCGCGCAGTACATTTAGAGCTGGTTATTGATCTTAGCACTGCCAAGTTTCTGCAAGCATTACGGCGATTCGTCTCACGGAGAGGCCTATGCAGCGACCTTTACAGCGATAATGGTCGTAATTTCCTCGGAGCAGCAAACGAACTTCGAAGTTTAGTCGACAGTAATACGCATCAACAATCCATCGCTCAAGAGTGTGCCAAAAACGGGATCCGCTGGCACTTTAATCCACCGAAAGGTTCCCACTTTGGTGGCCTATGGGAGGCTGCTATTCGTTCCGCGCAAAAACATTTTATCCGTGTACTTGGCAATAACACCCTGGCAGCGGATGACATGGAGACATTGTTGACGCAAATCGAATGTTGCCTTAACTCGCGTCCTATCATACCGCTCAGCGATGATCCGTCCGACTGTGAACTCCTCACACCAGGTCACTTTCTCGTCGGGTCCGCACTGAAGGCTGTTCCTGACACCGACGTGACCGAAATTCCTCTCAACCGTCTGCGGCAGTATCAACAAATACAAAAACTGTTCCAACTGATTTGGAAACGGTGGCATCTCGAATATTTAAGCGAACTGCAACCGCGGACGAAATGGTACAATCCACCGATTTCCATTCTACGAAATCAACTCGTCCTTCTGAAAGATGAGAATACTCCGCCGATGTCCTGGCCCACTGCGAGAATCGTCGACACGCATCCCGGATCCGATGGAATCATCCGTGTGGTAACCATCCAAACATCCACTGGGCAATACACTCGTCCGATCTCAAAGATTTGCTTGTTGCCTATTCCGCCCCCGCAATCATCAGAGGAAACAAATGGTGTGCCCAACACTGAATGCACATCAACCACAGCAAGCGGAATTGATAATGCCGTCGTCATGCACCATCCTTCTGGCCATAATCGTCCGTCCGCTGATGGGTCACATCCGGATTCCTAAAACGAAAATTTTCAAGGTCCTTTAGTGAAAAGGACAAGGTAAGAACCTGTCCATTAATCATAAAATTATCTTAACCCGCTACCGGGTCTCTTTTTTTTGTTTACATCCTGCAACTGATCTCGTCAACATCATCACCAACCGAGAGCAACGTCACCAGAAGCGAACGCCGAGAAGAAATCTGTCATCAGTTGTCATCAAGATCGGCTGTCAGAAATGTGATTTCTGAAGGGGCCAGCATGTTCGCATACGAAAATTGCATCGCCACGCCATCTGTGGGTGACTAGTCATCGTTCGTTAGCACCAGCCTTTTTATGTTGATCATCATGGCTCCCTTCGGAAAGGTGCGATTTCAGTCTTCCGGCAACCGAGAAAAGATGGAGTAACCCATGTATAAAAGCCGAATGATACACGTTCTCGGTCTCTTATTTATTCGACAACACGACGCCTGCCGTCATCATCAGCGAAGGAGTGGACATCAACAAACAGAAGAACTTTCGTATCGAGTAGAGTGAATTTGAAATATTAGTAGAAGTGAAATATAGTAATAGTTAGTTTGAAAAGCAAAGAAAATTAGTTTTGAGTAGTCCAGTTAGTAAAAGAAATAAAAGTAAACTTACCTGTGAACTCTGCTAGTGCCAGAACCTAAAATCAAAGAAAGAGAAGAAGAAAGAACTTACCTGGTAGTGCCGTCCCCGTTGTGTGCAGTGGTGGATAAAAAGTGAGCACAGAAACACATTTCGCTTCGCTCTGGTGTTATCGAACAAGATTCATTCGGTCAATTAAATATATGATTTATTCAATCATCGTCATCCATGAACATAATGTATGTTCTACGCGACTGTGTCGTCGAGAAATTGTATGGAAATATTAGTTCAATTAAATTGATATTTCAATTGAGCGTTATTTTTCATGCAATTATAACCAAATCGTGTTTTTGTTAGCAAGTCGTGAAGTACAGACAGGCTGACACAGGTATTATTAGGTAGTATGATACAACATATATCACTCCACAAAAACCCGACGGGAAACTTGATAATGATCACCGTTGAGACAATCACTGGGTAAAATAATATAAAGAGCGGAGCGGCTGTAGTATAACTTGCATCTGCCTAGTGAATTTGGAACGATTTTCGCGATCTAAATTGCAATTTGGATGTTTGTTTAATAGGCCTCAACTCGGTTCCATTTGAATATAGGAATGAGGCCTTTTTAGGAAAAGGCCGCATTTGCGATAAATATCCTAGTTAGTGGGAAATGAGATGGGGCCTTCGAGAAAAATGTTATTTTTTCAACTTTCATGCATATTTCTGAATGGCTAATGTATGTTTCAGTAAGAATAGACTGTTTTACACTAAAATCAGCAGAAACCCGATTTGTTTACATTTTGGACTTGAGGCCTTTTCAATTGTTGGTCTTGATTTGTTATCCACAGAAAAAAGTTTGAATTACATTATTCACGTTAGCTGTACATAACAATGAAGTTGACTATTGATTTTTCTGTATCCACTTACCCCACGGTACCTTAATTTATTGTAGAAATAGTCTAAATGTTCTCATTAATTAGCAATGTTTTGATATATTTTATGATTTTGATTTTTTTTATAACTTATTTGACTCGAAGTTTTGAATCAGAGTTTCAAAATTTCTTGCAGAAGGTGCAAGCATTAAAAATTTTCTTTAGTTGCTTAGTAATAAACCTTTAAATCCGAATGCTCTTGAAAACAATGCGTCATTTGTAAGAGCTTCGCATGTGTCATTCGTTTAAAAGCTGAATAAATAAAATGGGACCTGCTTCATAATATTATATGTTATTTATATATTCATCCATATCATAAACTTAAATGAAAATAGAATGGTGTTTGTATGTCACGAGTTAGCTTGAGAACAGGACAACCGATTTGAACAATTCTTTCACTCTTATTTTTGTTGTATGGAAGCCATGAAAACAAGCCAATCTTCTACGAATAATGTTATTTTCCTTATTGGACGGAAAAATCACCTTAAAATACCGTTAAAAAGCTTAAAGTAGATTTTTTCAGTATATCAAGCTCAAGAACCGATCAAAGGACCACCCGTTTGCGCCTGGGTGCCCTTAATTAAAAACCTGGAAAATTTTGAAATTTTGACCAGGAAAACCGGAAAAAGTGGGAATTTCAAAATTAATATTTGGTGGCTACCCTGTCAAGAGCAATTACGATGTTAGACAACACAAGCAGCGCCACATTGTTAAAATCTTTACTGTCCATAGAAACTATAAGTAACAACTTTTTCTCGCTTCGTAGTGGTAATTCAGAGTTAATTAAATTTAATTTCAAAGTAATGGGTCGAATATAAGGTTGACATTCGGCCAAGCTTTAAGGCTTTACTCGGCGGAATATTCTTTCGCGCTTTAATTTTATTTCAGTTCCCCTTTATATTCGGCCGAAGGGCAAATAATGCAATGCGGTATATCTCTAGTTCTAAGTTTAAGTTGGACAAACTGTTGAGTGCAGAGGAGCATGGATGATCGCTTAGTAGTTGCACTCCGTAATTGACCAGAACAATCGAAGTTGCACAGATGTTGGACAATCCTGTACTAAATTAGTGTTCAATTGGAGAGCTGATTTAGCATGCAACTCCCAATGGAAATGTAATCATGGGATTATCATTAAGGACGAATCACAAAAAGCCGAGTCAAAGAAATTTGAAACCAATAGAATGAGGCTTGATTACGAAAAATCTGCCTTTTTAGATGCAGTGTTAGTAAACAGTTGAAAATAAACCGCTTAAGTCTATGAAATCCGAAGGGAATTGATAGCATCGATTCTGTGTCATACAAGCAGCAAATCCAAACGTTTGCCAGATATTATCCATACAGAGAACGTTTTTCCCTTTTTAGGTCCGACGAGCGACACTGAGCTCGGACTGAGAGCGTTTGCTCTGTTTAATGTCAACATAGTCTTTTACGCAACAACCAGGAGAAGAATTCCTGCTGGGATAGGGAGACCAATTAGCTTACTAACCCCTCTACCGGCAGCTTCATTTTTTACCGCAAAATTCAAATTCAAATCGTTATAACTTTTTTGTTTTTCAATATTTTTGCACCATTTTTTCACAAGTTCTCAAACAACTCTTCTAGTTTAGGAATCCGTGTCGATATTCATTATTAGTGATCTGGTTTTAAAGTTATTCCGATGTTCCTTGGGGGACCGATATTTTCCATATAAAATGTCTTTGGCGGCCATTTTGTTTTTGATCAATTGATCAAAAAAATAAAATATGGGCTACATAATGCCAGGTAATAAGGAGCTTCTCTGAAAAAATCATACAAATCGGTTCAGTATTATCTGAAAATGACGATTTGATGTTTTTTGAAGTTTTTAAGATCTTTATTTGGTCAGCGTGGTTCATTGCTTAAAGACGGCTGCACCAAATTGCTTTATTTTTTCACAACATACTCTCATTAATGTATTGTTTCGAATAGTGGATATCCGAATACGATTAAAATTCTGTAGCCTGAGAAATTAACGGGGGGTTCTAGTTACGGGTCGGTCCCCCAAGGAATTTTGGAATATTTTCAAAACCAGATGACCAATGATCAATATCGACACAGATCCTAAAACTAGAAGAGTTTTTTGAGAACTTGCGAAAAAATGGTGCAAAAATATTGAAAAACAAAAAAGTTATAACGATTTGAATTTGAATTTTTCGGGAAAAAATGAAGCTGCCGGTAGAGGGGCTAAGAACACTTTTCATCGTATATTTACCCTACGAGTTGTCGCGAGGATTTCCCTTCCTGTGTTGTACAAAACACAACAGCGCGGATACTGAAGTATTAGGTTGACACATAAAAAAAACACCTTCCATATTTCAGCTGGATAAACTCTTATTCAGCAAGCAATGCTATGTGGGCACCATATTCCGAATTACCCTACTGTAAAATGTTCCAAATATCATAGAAAATATGCTGAATGTGTGCATAAAATCTATTTTGAAATTTTGGCTTTATGTGGTTTTGGTCTTTTTAATGCGGCCTTTTGTGATTCGGCCTTATGTGTTTTGGCATTTTGAGTTTCGGCCTTCTGTTATTCGTCCTGCTGTGATTCGGCCTTTAGTTATAGCTATAGGTCCGGAACCACATGTCAGGAAGCTGAGAAGGGGAAGGATCTAGAGAATCTTTGCAATTAAGTGTGATATTCTTGATTGATAAATACATTTTTGTGGGAAAACCTTATCCGTGCATCAACACAAAGCATCTAAGTAATGTATTATCAAAATTAAAAAAAAAAAATATATATATATATGTGTATCAATAGGGTTGCATACTGAGATACGTTCTCCTGAAATCATCAAAACTTACTTGAATCAGTCGTTCTGAACACCGACCAGTATGATTAAGGCTTTCACTCACTGGGAATACGTCATGAAAGTTTCATCAAATCATCCACCGTCGTATGCAGGGTTGAGACAATCAGCCATTATTGGTGTACACTCCCGTGCAAAAGTTTGGGTTCACCCCCTCAAAAACATACTAAAGTGTTCAATCCATATCTCTGTGATCACACGTTCAATTGAAACTCTCTAAGCCGCCTTCGAAAGGCAAAGATTTATTCTTACTTCGTATGTATTTTTTCCGAAAACATTTTTTAAATTTTGTATACTAATTTTTATTTGAAGTTGTGAAGTTTTTCAAAGAACACACTGAAAAAATATAGTTAATTTTTTCAGCATAGGATCTCCCAAATTTTAAAACAAAGTGTCATTAGAATCGTAATCTTATATTCTTTGAGGAGCACCTACGAAATTTTTGCGGAAAAATCTGAAAACTATTCAAAATCTATGAAACAGTAATTTAAGTCATCCTGTAAAAGTTTGGGTTCACCCCTTAGAATGATGTATGTAGGGAGCCGGATCTTATTGTTGGCACTTTTGATTCATTTGGGCAGTGGGTTTTTTTGAAAGCTACTGAGCTCATTTTTGGCCACAATATGCGTCGTTTTGAAGTGCTTCTTAGTGCAAAGTTTCAGAAGATTCGATCGAGAAAAACCACCAATGCCAAAGTGAATCATGGAAGTGTCCAAGTAGCTCTGCACCCTATCGTGCAAAAGTTTGGGTTTTTGGCAATATCTCTGCCATTTTTCAACCGATTTTAATAATCCATAGCTTTTTCAAACGCAAATAATGGCGCATTCATAATTGATTTAAGATCTTACAGATTTCTCGTGTTTTAAGTAAGTTCAGGTGAACTCAAACTTTTGCACGATACATCATACTGAGGGGTGTTTTTTTTGGAAAAGTACATACGAAATAAGAATAACTTTTTGCCCTTCTAATGCGGCCTGAAGAGTTTCAATTGGACGTGTATTCACAGAAATATGGACGGACTTTTGTATGTTTTTTTAGGGGGTGAACCCATACTTATGCACGGGAGTGTATATTAGCCTGGGACACGGTTATATAAAAAAAAAATAGATTCTCGCTCCAGTCCACTTTTTGAATTGCATTTAGGTCCCGTAACAACTGTGCAAAATTTCACCTCGATCGGAGAAACTATATTTTAGCGCCAGCCGTTCAAAGTTTGTATGCTATTTACTATGGGAAAACTTACTTTTGCAAAGAAAAATCGCCAGAGGTCGCCCATTGACCTCTATAAAAATTCTAAACACAGGTCTCGATAGGTATTTCTATGATGAACAACATTGCCGAAGACCGGAAAGCAATCCGATGCTTGAGAAAAAAGTTATTAAGCATAGACTATTCGAAAATTTTGCCCGATTTTGTTATTGTTGTTATTCCTTTACGTGTTAATCAACGTCGCCTTGCCAATAGGTTTTCATTGAATAACTTTTTGCACAAGTGTCGGATTGTTTCGCAGTCTTCGGCAATGTTGTTCATCATAGAAGTACCTATCGAGGTCTGTGTTCAGAATTTTTATAGAGGTCAATGGGCGACCTCTGGCGATTTTTCTTTGCAAAAATAAGTTTTCCCATAGTAAATTCCATACAAACTTTGAACGGCTGGCGCTAAAATATCGTTTATCCGATCGAGCTGAAATTTTGCACAGTTGTTACGGGACCTAAATGCAATTCAAAAAGTGGACTGGAGCGAGAATCTAAATTTTGTCCCACACTAGTATATGTTCTAATGGGGCCCAGATAGCCATAGCAGTCAACGCGGCTATTCAGCAAGACTAAGCTGGTTAATTGGCAAAGAAATCTCTCAGTTAATAACTGTGGAAGTGCTCATAAGAACATGAGAACAGAAGCAGGCTCTGTCCCGGTTGGGACGTAACGTCAGAAAGAAGAAGAAAATATCTTCTATTTTATTGGTGGCCATAATCTACCCATCACGTAAAAATGCTGGTCAATGAAGAGAGGAGAAGAATTTAATTTATGCGGATTTCAAAGATTTAAGGCACAAATCAAAAGCGAATGAACCCTTGACATTCTGTGTATAAGTCAGGAATGATGAGCATCATATAAAGTAAACCCTGTTCTGGGTAGTTTGCGGCGAAACAGTTTGGAATCTAACTTCATTATTGCACCGAAGCTTTTAAGGCACAAATCTTACGAAAGAAGCAGCATAAGTGCAATTTCAATTGTATGCACTAGCAGAAAGCATAAAATAAAAAGAACAAGAACATTGGATTATTATTTTTTCCAGTTTTAAGTGCTTTTGAAAGCATGAGTAGGCGCACAAGTCGGTTATTGTGGCCTCCATCTTTAAATTTCGAAATGTTTCGCCTAAATGCGCCCACGATTATTATCAATTTTCTTCATTAGAAAAAGAGACTTAAAAATTGTATTGATCAATGATTCATTACTTTTCTACTCATCCAATAGGGAACC
The DNA here is from genome assembly GCF_002204515.2 of Aedes aegypti. Classification (NCBI taxonomy): domain Eukaryota; kingdom Metazoa; phylum Arthropoda; class Insecta; order Diptera; family Culicidae; genus Aedes; species Aedes aegypti. The sequence continues at coordinate 5,694,393 of NC_035107.1, forward strand.
TAGGACAATTGTTATTCAAAAGGGCCCATCCGGTTTGGGCTTCAATATTGTTGGTGGGGAAGATGGACAGGTTCGTACGATATGGAACGAGTAGCGTTCGAAATTATAATGTGCTGAATGTTACATTTATCACTTCTAGGGTATTTTTGTGTCATACGTGCTTGCTGGCGGCGCGGCAGATCTGGGTGGTGAACTCAAACGAGGCGACCAGTTGCTCAGCGTAAATGGCGTTAGCCTTGCTGGGGCATCCCACGAGCAGGCCGCTGAAGCGTTGAAGGTTAGTTCGTCTTACTAATACAGTGAATTTGATTTATCAATCAACATCTGCTCCTGTTTGAACAGAATGCCGGTGGCACCGTTACATTGTTGGCACAGTACCGCCCGGAGGACTATAACCGCTTCGAGCAGCGGATACAAGAACTGAAACAGCAAGTTGTGGCCGGTACCGGAACATTGCTGAGGACATCACAGAAGCGGACACTTTATGTGCGGTAAGTATTCCGATGCGTTTGGGTGATGATCGTAGCTTCAAATCAACCTTTGACTCTTCAGAACGTTGTTCGATTACGACCCGAACCGGGACGATGGATTGCCGGGCCGTGGCTTACCCTTCCGACACGGCGATATTCTGCACGTAACGAATGCCTCGGATGACGAGTGGTGGCAGGCGCGACGGGTGATTGGCGACGACGAGGAGGAGAGTATCGGAATTGTTCCGTCGAAGCGACGATGGGAACGGAAACAGCGGGCACGCGATCGGAGCGTTAAGTTCCAGGGCCATGCCGGAGGAAATGTGGAGAAGGTTTGTGCATGCTGATAGTTATTCCTCGATCGATAGTTTAATAGACTGATTTCGCTTTTCTAGATGTCGACTCTCGATCGTAAGAAGAAGAACTTTTCGTTCTCAAGGCGGTTCCCATTCATGAAGAGCAAGGACGACAAGAACGAAGACGGTTCGGATCAGGAACGTAAGTGTTTCTCCAATCATTCACTATGTACGGTGGCAAAAAACGATCGAGAATTTTCCTTGGCTTATGCTCATCTCTCACTTTTGAAAATCTCCTAAAATTTATTCCACGAAAAATGTCTGTAACTGTATCGTATTGCTTTGTCAAACGCGCTTCGTTTGATTTCTGCCAATAGCGCTGTTGAATTTTAGTTCTTCCGATTCGTTTTATCTCGTGTTTTTTGTTCTGTCAGCATTTTATTTGGCTTCTGTTTGTTCATTTTCCCTTTTCGACTGATTTTGTTTACGTTTTTTAGCGAATGGCAATGTGTGTGATCAAAATAATCATGATTCCGAGCAACGTAAGTTTCATTTCTTCCCGGTCTGTTTTAAGTTTTGTCTGCCTATCTGTTGGCGAACCACATCTCCTCTAGGGGCAACAATTCCTACCTACAGACTCGTCTTCAATACCAAGCAGCAAAACGCAAAACTCATTTCTTCCATTCATTTCCAGCTTTCATGCTTTGCTACACACAAGACGACGCAAACGCCGAAGGTGAGTTGAGTTATTTTCTCTATCCATACATTAGCAAATTCCCTCATAGCAAAATTACACATTCACACCAGTAGTTTCGAATCGGAATCTGGTAAATCATTGATTGGTTAAGCCAAAAATCGTCTCTCAAAATATTGCAACACGCCGGATAACGTAGATTAGGGGTAAAACGGACTTCGCGTCGTTTTTAGCCTGAATTTAGCGTTACTGCGTTCCTGTTAGAAATAAGCGAATCGCAAGCTGTTTACCCTACATGCCCAATTCCGCAAAGAATAGCCCATTTCCACAGCTTTGAAACTGACTGATTGTTGTTCTTCTTCAAATGCTTGTGCCATTTCTTCCGATCGCGGGATTTGTCTAACAAAACAAAAAATAAACCGCATTCCGCGCGATGTACCAAACCAAAACCCGCCTTTTCCGCCTTCCGCCTGTTTGCCAAAAACTAAACCAAAAAATACAAATCCAATCCCAAACTCCCATCCAGGGGAAATAATCTACCGCGTGGAGTTACCCGACATGGAGCAGATAACTCTAATTTACCTGGAGAATAATGATGCTGATTGTAAGTCTGGCTTCCGTCTATCTTCTCACTCTCCTTCTCTTTCGCCTCTCTTCTTACATCTGTTACTGTTCTGTTTTTTTCTTGGTTCCTTGGTCTCTAACACAAAACTCATGTCGTATTACTACGTCCTACTATCAAATCTACTATAATTACACACGACCTGTGTTCCACACACGCCTCTTTGTTCGTCGTTACCTCTGCGTGCGCAATTTGGCGGGATCGAAACAAAAAAAAATGAATGGTTTTTTGGGCTTTTGTCACAAAGTAGATTGCGGTCCACGTGCTGGCGCGTGCAAAGGTTACGGCAACTGGAGAAGTTCACTAACAAATGAGAGCATGCCTAACAGTGTTAGAGTTACATATTTTTTTGAGTTGGATACAATTTCTCCCAAAGAAGGAATTGAATTGAACGGCAAACTATTCTATTGTTGCTTTTTTGATCTGAGTACGTAGTTTGTAAACAAAGTTCGTGTTTTTTAGTTCAGTTTTGCTCGATAGTAGCCGATAGTTTTCAACGAACTCAGTTGAGCTCGTTTTGATGCATGGTAGTGATTCTATGTGTTTGAAAAAGAAGTTTCCGTTCGGTGTAGATAGTGAAATGAACTTTATATTTGAAATAAATCTGAGGACTACAATTTACATCATATTCCCCATTTCTCATAATATTGAACGTCGGCAAAAAAATCTATTTATATAGGGATTACTATGGTTTATTTCGAAATAACTTAAGGTCAACAAACTATCCATGTGGACTTCATCGATTGTGTGGTTTTTCACCATTTTTTTCCCAAAAAAAGTTCAGACATTACCTGTGTTATGCAAATAGTTAGCTTAATAGAAAATGTGAATTTCAAATTCTCTTGGTGTTTGCAAATGTATACCGTAAAGTGCCCTAATTCAGCGCAGTGCCTAATTCCGCGCATTTCATACAAAATTATTTATATATGGAAATACACATTAATATTTCAGCAACTTTTAATGCTATTCGAGGCTACTTTGATTAAGAATAAGTTTGAATCACAAATAACAGCAAATAAGGCATTTTTTCGCGGCATAAAAAAATAATCAGTGAAGGCTCGTCGAAAAAGACGTTATTTTTCTAATTTTCTTAGCGTCCGCGCTAAGACTGTAGGACAACAACAAACGCGATTTCTTTATTAAAAATGTTTTATTTTTTATGCAATATTCCATGGAACTACTTGCTACAGATATATTTCATGGTGCTTCTATGAAATCTTATCAAATATTAGCATAATTATTGAGTTTTATTCAAAAAAGTATTGCGCGGAATTAGGCCACGTCTTTTTTCATAATGCCCTAATTCCGCGCACTATTCTTCGCATAACAACAGACAAGTAAAACATGCTATATCCGTCTTCACATCTGTCTATTTCTCTGAAAAGTAACTTTATGCATACATACGTTTCATGTACAAGCGGAATATCGGGAAAGCCCACTTAGGCAGCGTCCATAAATGACGTAGCATCTTTTGACCAATTTTTAACACCCCTTCCCCCTTCGTAGCTTCTTCCCTAAAATGCTACGTCATTTATGGGCGGTCCCTTACAGGGAAAAATACCACGTGGTTTATGCACAGCCCCAACAAAATAGTCTATACACACTTAGATTTTTTTCACGAGCTCGGCTGTGCGGATCTCGGTTGAAATTAGCCGAGATTCGGCATTCTGAATTAAGTGTGTACATCGGTGCGCACAAAATTTACTTAGCATAATGAACCACACATAACATTGGCAATGTATAATTGTTTATGATTCTTATTTATATTATACAATTCATATAGAATTATTGTCAAAACAACATATCGTTCAGATGTTCAACAGGTCGTAATTTGTAGAAGACCCCACAAATTACGACACACTCTCGGGAAATGATTCACGGAAACTTTACTATCTCTACATAATTTACGAAGCCTCCATACAAAAAGTATGATAATACGGGGGAGAGGGATTGAAAATGACCATATTTTGTGTGACGTAATTTATGGATGACCCTTAGGTTCTTCTGAGGATTCTTTTTGCTTAAAAAATAAGTTTCAGTTACCCGTGGCATTAGTGGATACCATTAATTGATTTGCTTAAAACCCTTTGATTCCGAGCAATAATGCGAACTGGTCCTTGTATTGTATGAACAGTGCAGTTTGCTACAAAGCAAAGCCATGCTGAAGGTGTCTGAGTTCGATTCCCGGTCGGTCCAGGATCTTTTCGTAGTGGAAATTTCCTTGACTTCCCTGGACATGAGGTAACATCGTGCCTGCCACACGATATACACGAATGCAAAAATGGCAACTTTGACAAAGAAAGCTTCAGTTAATAACTGTGGAAGTGCTCATAAGAACACTAAGATGAGAAGCAGGCTCTGTCCCAGTGAGGACGTTAATGCCAAGAAGAAGAAGATGGGGTTTTTTTCTCGACCGAATTGTCTAAAACTATGCAATAAGAAGCATATTTAAGCCAAATATGAGCTCAGTAGATTTCGAAAGAGTATTTTATTTCTAAACTTTCCAGTTCAGTGAATGAAATAATTAAATTGTTAGATTCTATGGGATAATTTCACAACATAAAATAGGGTGCTCATATCACCCCATCGACAGAAGAATCGACGAAAAATTCATTCGTGTTTTTTTTAAGACGACGGAAATCGTGCGTATCTAGTGTATTGATCTAAAAATTTCAATTATTACGATGGCCAAATTGCCCCACTTTCCCCTAGACGGAATTCACACGTACCAATGCCACGGTTTTGGTTATAAAGATAACATGTGATAGACAAAAAGTTAATAAAAAAAAAACTGAACGTAGACTAAAAGTTACGGTTCATACAAAACTCTACGTTTTCTCATACAAAAAGTGTTACGGAAGGGGAGGGGGTTGAAAATTTTCAATTTTAAGTGTTACGTAACTAATGGATGCAGCCCCTTATCAAAATTAATGTTAATTTGATTGTTTCATGAGTGCGCGGAATTAGGCATTCTTCTGCGCGGAATATGGAAAAGCGTTTAAAAAATGCGCGGAATTAGGCAATTTCAACGAGTGAACTATTTCAAAAAAATCACAATTGTAAGTTATGAATACAGTCTAGTTTATATTTTTCCCATAATCTTGAATAGATTTGCTAGCGATCCACCCATAAAGCTTTTTTGTTGATGCAATACTAATTTTTAATTAACAATTTGAATCGTTTTATTCCTTAACTGCGCTGAATTACGGCACTTTACGGTACTTACAAACTCCCTAATTTCTTGACTTCCCAGGCTATAGAATATCATTATGCTTCAGGAAATTCACCAGGAATTCTTCTATAAAACTCCGCTGAACTTCAGAAGATTTGCTTTGTATTGCTATTGTATAAGCTTTGTCTTCGCATTGAGCTTCCCACCCTAACGCTTTTGAGTAAAACTTGACTTTGCTATCAAAGGGTGCAAAAACCTCAGACGTCTCGCACCTTACCTTTCGTAAGAAACATAGAGAGCGTTGAAGAACTCTGGCACAATGTTGCAAAATGTGGAATCTTGAAAAATAATAAATTTTCGTCCATTTGCTGAAGAGATACTTGAACGATTTCTCCTGATTTATTGTTAGATTCTTTGCAAAATTCTGGCTAGACCGAGCGGATGCTTAGAAAATATCAATGAAATCGCATTGAGATTCATGAAAGATTTCTAGAAAAATACATAGTAGATCTCCAGATCCTTGGTGGATTCCTACATTCAAAATAAAACCTCAATGCAATACCTGCAACTCAATGCTATAACAACATAGTGAATAATGCCTAGAATGTGATAAGTTGTCTGCTAGAGCTAGGCTATTGTTTTGTAATACGTCCTCAGCTTCGACTATCTAATAAAGCTAAAGAATACACATCAGCAATGAGATCGTGCATGTAATGTTGGAGACGGGTCTCCCCGTTTGGCATAATGCCATTTAGCATACAGTCGTTTGGCATAATAAACGCCATAAAATATCGTGTTCCTTCTTTTATAAAATAACATGGCATATCATAGGCGTTGCACATTTTTGTTTGTAAAAAATGCGCTTCAATATCCCGGACATAATGGTCGCGGAAGTTATTATGATGCAATTCCAGTAGAGCTATATTGGATATTGGTTTCCTTGAAAAAAAAAAAGACGATTAGAAGTTTGTCCTATCAATAACTGACAACGGAATGTACACGATCGCGAGTAGTTTATCAATACCTCTGCTTACTGGAAGGAATTTGATCAAATTCAAAATTTGTCACAATTATGCCTTGCCAAATGACGATTATGCCAAACGACCGTAATGGCAATTGGCATTATACCAAACGGCATTATGCCGAACGAGGTAGACCCGTTGGCGACATATGGCTGACATCTCCAGAGTCTAATGATTTAAAAGGTCCGGGTCTTCGACAATGTCGTCTGGAAATTTTCCAAGAGATCGACCGCTAGTCACGTTATTCTAGAACCACTTCGCCGCACACTGTCGCCAAAACGTCATTTTTTCAGTTTTCGTTGTCTAAACGTATATATTTTTTCTGTGAAGTTATTCATAAAAAAAACTTTAAATGGGCCCATAAACAGTAGTTCCTAATTAGCATTGGAACACGACGAAACCAAACAAAATAATGCCTGATCGTTGGCCTTAACGAGTATATCTGAGATGGAAGTTGTTTGGTTTGTCGCTGAGAGAGAGGAGACAGCTGGCTAAGATTGCGAGCTCCCATAAGTCAAGGGAACCTGTCATCAACTGTCACTGGAAAACCGCACATTCGAAGGGCAGAGTGTGAAAAACCGTCAAAATTTAGCCAAGCTAAAACTGGATGTGATTGAAAATTCAGGTTGTTCTCCTGTGCTCTCGCATATATAATCGTTGCTTTCTTAAATATTGTCGATCAAAGTCAATTGCTTTTGAAGTTTTTTTTTTTATTTTTTGAACTTTTTGATAATAAATGGGATCTGAAAATGATTTTACCCAGTTTGTGCTCTCCGAACCATTGTGCACAACCAAAACACGAGAAAAAGAAATCAAAGAAGCCAAGAAAACAAGCCAGTTGTCAGTGAGCTATCTCCTCTCTCTCAGGTTTGTCGTTTATGATATTTTGAGACAAAAAGTTATTAGTTGACTTAACTCATTAACGCCCGAATTATTTCACATTTGTAGTAATCAACTGATTCTTTCTGGAGTATCGCAATATGATAAGAGAATGCTAAAACCGTCATTTAAGTGGAAATCTACGGTCACATTTTGTTACAGTACACAGTGGGTCATATGTACGCAAAATATTGAAAAAATAAAAATCTTTGATTATTTTCGCAAATGTTTGAAGGTGGTATGGTGCATTCAAAAGATTTTATGATAAACATAATGTAAACGGTCATAACATGTTACCATAAATATAAATAACAAAAAGAGGTTTATTTGAAAACTACACCACAAAATGATGCTGAATGTGACATGTGTACAAAGCACACACAAGAACATACACGTACATGCACAACACATACAAAGTTCACAGAGAATTCTCACATGAGCCTTTCTAATAAGACCAATCCAAATTCCCCAACTATTTCTACGAGATTCTCTCAGATATACTAACAGTTTGCTATATAACTATAAGATAAGATTTCCACAGGACCTTCACAAGAATCCCAGCATTCGCGTAAGGTTCTCAATGTATTTTAAAATTTTTTGCTCACTATTTCCGTAGAATTTTTACAACATTTGCACTGTCTTTCAACATAACTGCAACAGGATTCCCACAGTATATCCTTGGGTTACCATCTAACAATTCCCACTGGAATGCCAGAATCCTTACTGGAATACAAGCATCTACACTAGAATCTCAAAATCGGCACTGAAAATCCATGATCTATGCTTGAATCCAGGTTCCACACTGGAATTGAAGGATCCACACTGGAAACTCAAACACTCCACTGGCATCCCCATATCGCACTGAAATCCTAGGATCCGCATCTGAAATCCTTACTGGAATATTCCAGGATCCTCAGTGAATTCCATGGAGCTACACTGGAAATGCAAAATACTCACTGGTGCTCAAATAGCTACACTGAAATCCTAAAATTGGCACTGAAATCCAGGCATTCACATTAGAAAACAAGGATCCATGTTCTAATCCTGCGGTTCACACTAAAATCGTAAGATCCATACTGGAGTATCAAGATACTGAAATCTCAAGGTACCCACTGAAATTTAAGGTTTCACATAACAATTACATGAACCATGTTACAATCCCAGGATTCAAACTGGAATTTCAATATACACAATGGAATATCAAGATCCACACTGACACAATATGATCTGAACAACAGTCACAGGATATACATAAAAATACAACAAAGCTAGTGTAATCCCAATATCTACGTTAGAAGCCAGAGATCCACAATGCAGCAACACAATCTACACTATAATCCTAAGATTCACACTGGAACACCAGGATCCACATCATTACTCCAGGATCCACACGGAATTCCCAGAACTCACACTGAAACCCTATGATCCACATTTCAATCCCAGAACCCACACTGTATTTCAAAGAATCCACACTGGTTTCCCAGAATCCTCACGGGATTCCGAGAATCCTCACGGGATTCCCAGAATCCTCACGGGAATCCCGGAATCCACACTGACTTCCGGCACAGGATCCATTCTATAATTGTTCAGGAATCTCTGATTTGCAAACCACGCTTATTACAGTATAAGGTCTTTCAAAACTTTGCCAAAGATACCAACCATCCATTTTGTCTAAAAAATTAACTGTATTCAAAAATGTTACTGATCTCAAAATAGATCACTGGGCGTTAATGGGTTAAATCGTTTATGACTCTAAAGCAATATGATTTCTACCTTGGTGTCATTGAGAAATATAATGATTTTTAATCGCTGACAACTTTCTAGAATAAACATTTTTAACTATGATCGTTTCAGAAAATATTATTCTGAAAAATCTGGTTTTAAGAGTATGTTATAGAAAATAAAGATAAAGATTAAGAGATAACTTTCAACTCTTTAGAAGACACCACCCTCATAAAATCGCGTTTAGACATCAAAAACACGCTTGTTTTTCGGACTCTAAACCAGTTTGTGGCATGTTAAACAAACAGAAATCCTGCACTAGGCGGCGCATGTGAGTATGAATGTTTTAAAAGATAAATATCTCAGGAACCTGATACATTCAATCTATAACTAAGCCACATTAACCTCTTCTGATGTGTATTTTTTTTCGAGGAAACCTAGCTAAGGACATTGTTTTTAGATCTATAATAAAACATTTTACAAAAGCTTCAGTATTACAGTGTCATAATGAAAAATGAGCAAGAGAGGAGAGAATATCTTATTGTAACATAGGTCCTTTTGAAAAGTTATGCGAGAATTTTTCAAGTATAAGTTGTCCAGCAGATCAAGGTCTACGGTTGGCTGAAAGGTTTGAAATTCTTCTATTGTGTGGCGGTAGTAACTATGCCCCTCTAAGGTAACTAAGATATCTTTGAAACCTTAAATAACCTAATTGGTGTAAATATTTTCTCAATCCGCCGTATGGTACCTAAATATATGAATTGCAAAAATTTCAAGCAGGTTCCTGAATTTCAAAACATTTTTTGCTCACGCTACCTGCTGACAAATTTCCAAACATTTTAGTTCATCGCATGTCACTTTCACCTATTGAAAGTAATCGGGTTCTAAAATATCTGCGTTTGAAAAATTTCATGTTCAATAGCGCCACCTGATGGCAGAATTCCGTATCTGCAGCCAACTTTCCCTTACTCTATACTCCGTATCTCGATATGTAGTTAGAGAACCGTAGTAAAAATTGGTTTTCATGGTCAACTCGATGGTCTCTGTTGATGGGTCGCAGTTGAACTGTTTTTGTATTCTTTTACTCGATATTTGAATAATTCAATGATTCCTTCAATATCGAGTAATGGTAATGATTTGACTGTAGTATCCAGTAGTTCACATCTTGGCAGCTCTTAACATTCCAGACAAATTCCGATAAACCCAATCCTCCAAATCATCTCGATTAGATCGAGATATGTTGCAAATGTTGCAGGTATGTCTCATATGATTTCCTACTACCTTTCCACCCCAAAGAGCCGAGTATCAAGGTTCCGGAAAGAGTATGTAAATATTAGAATTGAAGGCTATTGTGCCGTACGGTGAAATAAATCCGAATGTTATGTGTGTTTGTCACTTCCCGTTTTATTTTAGTCAATTTATCAAAACAATAAAATAAAATGTGGGCAATACAATGTTTGATTACAATGAGTTTCTCTGAAAAAAATCATACAAATCGGTTGTCTGCAAGAAGTCTAAAAATTGCAATATGATGTCTTCTGGTACCAATACCATAAAAACTCATTACTCGAAAACGGTTGCATCGGTTTGTTTCATATTTTTCACAACAGACTCTCATTGAAGTGTAATTTTGAAAAGCGAATTACAGAACATGAGAAAAAAGTTGTAGTATGAGAGATATTTACGTTATGTTATGAGTACGCGTCGGTTCTCCAAGGAATTTTGAAATACAGTTAACTCACCCTTACTCGATATTCCGTATCTCGATATCAAGTTGTAGAACCATAGTAAAAGTTGGTTTTCATGGTTAACTCGATGGTCCCTTGGATCTCAGTTGCACTGTTTTTGTGTTCTGTAACTCGATGGTCCCTTCAATATCGAGTTAGTAGACTGTATCTCCGGATTCAGACGACCAATAATCAAAACCGATACAAAAAAAATCGGGTCATTACTGTATAGATATTTTTTTTGAGAACTTGTAAAAAAATGGTGCAATAAAATCGAAAATAAAAATAATGTTGCGAGTTAAACATTTTTTTGCGGCGAAAAAATGATGCTGCTAATAGAGGGGTAAATATATTGCACTGAATTAACTTTAAAGCAGTTCTCGCATGGGGTTTCGTATTATTGCATTCGCAGCACGGTTTTATTGAAAGATACGGACATCGTCTGCAGCCAGTTTAGATGTTCAGACTGTAACACTAGATATCGGACAAGCTTGCTTGACGGCACAGCCAAGAAAAAATCCTCAAAAAAAGTATTATTGGTTGAACCGGAAATCGAACCCATACCCCATGACACGATGTGCCTAAATGTCTGAGGACACTAAGCGCACGGCTACGAGGTCCATAGTATGATTTTAATTTAGGGAAATTTGCGTATTATTTATCGTTTTGTTCTCTTCGTCATAGGGGGTTTCGGTCTGTTAAATCTTCTGAAATTCGGCAGTAAGATGCGTTTAAGCGCCAAAAGTATAGATGCAAGTTTTGATCCCAATATCTTTTAGAAACTATTTCGTGACGAAGAGGACAAAGCTGCCGAAAATACAATAAGTCACTCTATAATTGAATTAAAATCATGCAGTTTGGTTTCAGTGTAATAAATTGTTTGGCAGAAGCTTTATGTAACCTATAAAGGGATACTAGTCGATATACTTGACGAACTCTTTGGAAGATCTTCCTTGAATGTTCCTTTGTTGATTTTTTTTTATTTTGTGCTGATTAGATTTTAATCTGAAATCGTGATCTCGAGCTGAATAATTGCAATATCTTTGTTACCTTGCTGGCGGGATATGTGAAGGATTTCTTTTTAAATCGTCGGCAGATTCTTGTGAAGATTTCTGTTGACAGAATCCTGATAATATACTTTAAGAAATCCTCAGGCAATGTTGGCATGATTTTTACCGGATACTGTGCCAGATTTTTGTAAGACTACAAACAACATGCTTTGCGTGAATTATTGCAAAATTGCCTCGAAAGTGATCGATAAACCATAAATAAGGCGTTATTTCGACATTAACCGTTTAACAAAATCCCCTGACTGTACTACCAAACGATAAATCGACCATTGAACATTCGCATCGAATCTAGCTTCTATATAGCAAAAACTACAGACAAACAGTGCCGAAATTTCCATCAGCCACCTTTCGAACGATTGTTCCAAATTCTTCTAGTTTTCTGAATTTTTCACATGTTTCGTGAAACAATACAACTAGATAACGATGGCAAATTTAAACAGGGTTTTTATATTTGAGATACCATCTTAAAATCTGAGATATTGTTAACACTTCAGTCGTCGCGCTGTTGTATTTTGTACAACACCGCTGAAAAAACCTCGCTTTTCGTTCACAACAGCAGCGTGGTGGTTCTGACGGTGGCAAACCGCGCGACGACTGGAAGGTTAAGTTTAAGATTAGAGTGATTCGCAAGCATCGATTCATTTCCTATGTACACCCGATTCTGTTTTTGCACGGGGGATGCGTACTGTGCAAAAAAAGTTTTCAGTTCAAAATTTCAAAAACCGTGCAAAAAAGTAACACTAATTCTCGACGTTTCATGCAAAAATAAGGTTTTGGTGAAAAATTTTGTATGAAAACTTTTTTTGCACGGCCGTGTAAAAAAAAATCCGTGCAAAAACAGAATCGGGTGTATATCGCTATTTTGTTGATCGAGACGCTTTTATCGATGTCTAAACTTTATACGTAGTTGCACCAATAATGAATTAGATTTCGTATTGCGCATTACATGATAGAGTAAACTAGTCTACTTTGTAGAATTATTTGTTTAATTAACTACTTCAAGGCTACGACGTAGTTGACGCTGCCTTTAAACATGCTAAGGCGACACCAAATTTACGCTTGGTCGTGAAAGGGATGAAGCAACTTCTTACCTTTGTTAAGCAAAGCTTCACCCGTCCCCTTCATGAATACTTCACTCAATTTCTAAACTATTTTTATAATTAGTAGATGAGATATCAATGAATGCAAAACTTGTTGAAAGGCATCTGAGGGTAGATAGATGGGATAAGCTTCAGTTTGAAAATGGTTTTTCACCCTTTTTATATGTTAGTCTTTGCCCATTCGCCCTGAAGAGGTTAAAGGATATTTTCACACTCTCCACTAGAAGCCTACGGGGTTATTCCGTCAAGCAATATTTCCCCGTTAGACAAAAATGATATAACTCATTCGGACGCACGTCGATTTTTAGGGCTTTTTTAGCTGATAGAAAGGTATAGAAAGGTTGGTATAAAACAAAATTCAAGTATAAAAGCCTAAAAAACTTACAAACTTTGTAATACAAAGAGAAATGATTGAAAGATATTCTGCTTGAACTGCAGAAGTTGTAACACAACTATCTAATGAAAATCTACTATTACTCGAGTTAAATAATTCATTTGTCGTAAATCAATCTAAAACTCTACATAAAGTTTTATGTTCAGCCGTCTAATTATCACGTATCTAATCGTCCCCTTGTCCCCCTCTCATCACTGAAGGAATGTATGTAAAACCCCCAAACTCTTTTTATTGTTGTCTTAACATAGCAAGGCATTGCATCCCCAAAATGAGATGGCTCACGTTTCCAATTTATAATCAATGTTGTTGTTCTTATCGCCTACTTAAATTCATTAAACTGCTCAACAACTCCTAATGACTGTGTTCTAGATCCTATCCGGTTCAAATTGATGTTCTTTTCAGTGTCAAATTCTCCTTTTATGCACTAAATTCCCCAACAAAGCATCGCAGACGGAGCGTCAAGTCCGTTTTACCCTGCATTGTCGTTTCCAAATTCGCACTCGGGTTCAAATTCCGCTAATCGCACCGCAATGGGAATGCCTTTGGTTCACTTGAGCAGTTTAACGGTTTTCGTGGCGCGTGAAGGACTTTGCTTGCCGTGTCTTTGTTCTAAGAATCGTTTAAACTCAGTTTTGGGTCGTTTTTTTTCTGATTTTCTCCTACTGCAGCCGAGGAGAACATCCTTTCGTACGAGTCGGTCCAACGCTTGCAGATCAGCTACACCCGACCGGTGATTATCTTGGGCCCGCTGAAGGACCGTATCAACGATGACCTCATTTCGGAGTACCCGAACAAGTTTGGGTCTTGCGTTCCTCGTAAGTTGAATCGAATCCACTGTACGAACGCCTATCACTTACCGTATGAGTTCAATTGCAGATACCACAAGACCGAAACGTGACTACGAGGTCGACGGTCGGGACTATCACTTCGTGGCGTCCCGGGAACAGATGGAGAAGGACATCCAGAACCATCTGTTCATCGAGGCGGGCCAGTACAATGACAACCTGTACGGCACCTCGGTGGCATCGGTTCGTGAGGTGGCGGAGAAGGGCAAACACTGCATTTTGGACGTGTCGGGCAATGCGATCAAGCGATTGCAGGTGGCGCAACTCTTCCCCATTGCGGTATTCATCAAGCCGAAATCGGTGGAATCGATCATGTAGGTTTCGGATTGGGGTAGCTTGGGGTGTGATGGATTCTTATACGTCTTTTTTTGTTTTTTTTTTCTCTCGTAGGGAAATGAACCGAAGGATGACTGAAGAACAGGCCAAAAAGACTTACGAGAGGGCACTCAAAATGGAGCATGAATTCGGTGAATATTTCACAGGTAAGTGCGAATGATTTCATAATACATAAATGCATGTTGCCTTCATAGCAACAGGAGCTCCTGAGGATATCAGGCTGAGTCGTTGATAGCCAGCTTTTGGCAATGTCTTGTGGACTGGTTCGATGGCAATTTTTTACCACATTCGGTCCGAAGTGTAACTCTTATCCAATTCAACAATTTCTAAAACTCCCAAAACCTCGTCCTTCCTACTGACGTGGCTATGTCTTGATATTGTGCTATTCAGGTGTTTATTGTGGCTCTGCTTCCATCTTTCAATCATGTTATGCTCTTTCGTCAAAATCGGCACACAACACTAAACATTCCAAGGGTATGATGTGGTTCTTCTAGAAATAATGATCAGGTTCATTCTGTAAAATTTTCCACCAGATATTACTTGAATTCCCTACTCTAGATAACCCATCAGAAATCTTCTACATCATTTCAAGAGATATGCCTCCAGGGATTTCACTAATATTTCCTCAGATTTAACCCTCTGAGGAAATATTAGTGAAATCCCTGGAGGCATATCTCTTGAAATGATGTAGAAAGCATTTCTCTGGATGCCATCCCTGAAATTTTTGTAAAATTTCTGAAAAAAATCCGTGGAGCAGTTTTTTTTTAATTCTAGGAGGAATCGCCATAGAAATCGCTGAAGAAATTCACAGAGAATTCCCTGGAGAAATTCCTAAATATATCCTTGAACTTAAAGCAATCCATGAAGGAGTTCCTAAAGGATTGTCTAAGGTTAATGGATCCCTTTGAGGAAATCCTGCAAGAAATATTTGAAAGAATTCTTGGAGGATTTGATGGGTAAATTTCTTTAGGAATTCTCGGAAGAATTTCTGATAGATTCTTGAAATAATTTATGAAAAAAATCACATGAGGAATGCCTTGTGGGCCTCTTCAGGTATATTAGGAGGAACATTAGATTCCCTAGGAGTATCCCCGAAAGAATTCCTGGAGAAATCTCTCTCGAAAAAAAAAAATGCAGCGGAATATCTAAAGAAATTCCTGATGTAATTCCGTGGAGGAAAATTTGGTGAATTTTGTTGAAGTATTTCTTGTGGATTCCCTGACGAATCTTTGGAGAAATCACTATTAGAGTAGAATCACTGTTTGAACTTCTGGAAGAAATCTGTGCAGGTATTTCTGTAGGAATTGCTAGAGAAAATTATGTAGGAATCCCTGAAGCAATTCCTGGAAGAATGCTTGGATTCATCGCTGAAGAGTTTTCTGGAAGAATCTGTAAAGCAATTCCTATGGAAATTACTGGAAGAATTATTGGAAGACCCAGACCAAACGGGTCTTTCCCGTTTGGCATAATGTCATTTGGCATAATAGCTATTTGGCGTAATGTCATTTGGCATAACGGTCGTGTGACATAATTTCCATTCGGCATAACAGCCGATTGGCATGAGCTGTAAAGGGCTGTTGATAAACTGCTTGCAAAAGGCCGAATCACGTCAAACCAAATCACAAAAGGCCGAGTTACGAAAGACCGAAACATATAAAAGGGCTAAGGTACCGTGGGGCAAGTGGGTAATGGAATTCGCATAGTTGAGATTCTTCAAATTCTAGAGACTTTAAATTGAAACAAATGAGGTCGTGTATATTTTTTAGCTTGACTCCCACCAAATATAAGCAGCATGCTAAAATTGATTTTTATGAAAAATTAAAGAAAAAAATACAGAAAAAGTTTTTGAAAAATGTCTCTTTACTTTTCATTTGCCCCAAAAGTGGGGCAAGTGAAAAGTTTACCGTTTTGAATAATAAATTCAAAAATAAACAGTTATATCCACGATTTCTATAAGCTTTAACATTTGTTAAGGCTTCCCAATGAACAATAACATAAGTAACATGTAAACAAAGAAAATGTTATTCTTTTCACTTGAATTTTCTTCTGTGCAGTTATGTTAGTTGAAATGATTCGACAACATTATAACTGCAACATTTCCAATGTTAGTTCTTACATTATAGGACAGCAATTGCATTTCTGCTCTGTATAATTCCCACCGCTCGTTATTTGTTTTTGAGAAAGTCGGATATGACGTCGGATAACTCTTCGGGAGAAATCAAACGGAATCCTTCAATAACGTATTTAGAATCTTTTTTATGTGGATAGACCTATATCCCATTTTTATGTTTTGAACTAGCTTTACATAGACATTCCACGAGATTTCCGTGTGTTCTCTAATATTGCAACTTTTCAGTCAACGTCTTCCTTTTAATTGGCTGCCCGAAGTAGACATATTAATATTGTAATGTTTGGCAACATCTTTTAGAGAAGTTCCATGATTTCTAATAGATTTTAACACTTGAGTATAGTGTTTCTTGAATTATCAGCACGTAATGTTTTCTATGATAATTGCGAATCATGTTTACTTATGGCTACTTAAGTTGAAAAACTCAAATTCAATCTCTAATGATAAACTTTTCACTTGCCCCACCTGATTAGAAAATTGACGGTGCTTAAATTTAGTCATTTTTAGGTCTACGTCGAATTAATTCTAAACCTTTTTTTATGGCAGTTTGAAACTGTCACAGAGGAAAACTAAGAAGTTGTACAGGAAATTATTTCCGCAACTTTTTTCCACTGAAAATATTAAAATAAGATTGTACGCTGCCAACTTGTTACGGAGTAACAGTTGACAGGTTACACGGTGCTCCAATTACCGTTATTATCAAATAAAATATACCATTCAAACGGCAGTCAGCAGTTGATTCCTGACGTTGTTCTGCACCTCTGGGCCGATTTTGAAAAAAATCCTTGGTCAGAATTTAGAGTTACGCCCTTTTGAAGTTTATCCGATAGAAATCACACGAAATATGCCACTTTAACTTGTTTAAACAAAGAAATTATAATAAAATTTTGTAGCTTTTATTTTAAATATAGTTTAAGATATTAAAAAATACATTTTTCTAAAATTTTCCTCGACCTACATTTGAAAAGGGCCAATGCTATGTTTAGTTATTACTAATAAGCTAATACAAGAAAAATGATATCTACCAAATTAACGCCTGGTAGTGATTTTAGGAAATTCAAATTTGTATGAAAAATTCTTAGACAGGATATGCAGATACGCCTTTTGAAATGTATGGAAAGAATATGGAATATGGAATATGGTGGATTCTGCTCCATCTATAATCAACGGTTAGCTAGGTGCATACATAATCATTACAATTTTGCGGTTGTTCTTATTTCATTCAATTTAGCAAGTTGCATATAAGGAATGATTCAAATATAATGTAACGCAGAATTTTCCAATTTGAGACCCCCTTTCCTCCCCCACATTACAGCTTTTGTATGGAAAATGTATGAACCGTAACACCGAACCCCTTCGTTACGTAATATTTGAACGATTCCAAATTTACACATACACATTTTGTCTATACTGACATTGAAAAAGGACCAAAGTATAATTGAAATATACACATTTCAATAAAGCTGAACAATGACTGTGTCAATGTTGACCGAAACACTCGAACATCACTTATCTGTATCTATATTATACATCTGTATTCTATTCAATCTTATTTAATTCTTTTCTATTCTAATCTGTTCTATTCTATTCAATTTTACTCTACTTTAATTTATTCTACTGTGATCCACCCTACTTGTTCTTATACATATTTTTACAAATGGACACTATTAATGAACAACTGCGCGCCAAAGATTTGAACGGTACACTTTCGATATTTGTACGGCTTTTTAGCGCTCCCAGCTCTGTAAAAAATGCTATGCACAGATTATGACTCCTAATGCGTGCTTCTCATATGATCCATAAAACTTAAGATTTGAATTATTATTTCACAGTAAGTTCAAATAAGGGTTTCAACTTATGTATGATAGTTTTTATGTATTTTAAGGAACTGAAGCATTTTGTATTAAATGCTTTTCATTTGAGCTGGATCCTTGTTTTATAGGCAATTTGAACAAGCGAGAGCTGGGAAGAGTAGAGACTGACAAAATCTTCGAAATATCATATCACCAAGTTTCATGTAAAAGACTTCAGCAATGCGACTGGTCGAGGACTAGGCTGACATAATGAGCTGGCGTCGGAGTCTGTGCATAGCGCTGTTTTACAGACCTGTCAGCGCTATAAAGTCGAACAAACATCGAAAGTGTACCGTTCAATTCCTTTGCTTGCAGTTGTTGATTACAACATTGGCATTTGTAAAAATATGTATAAGAACAAGTAGGGTGGATCAAAATAGAATAAATTTAAGTAGAGTAGAATTGAATAGAATAGAACAGATTAGAATAGAAAAGAATTAAATAGAATTGAATAGAATATAGAATTATGTAGATACAGATATGTTATGTACGAATGTTGCGATCAACTTGGGATGTTCAGCTTTATTGATGTGTATATATTTCAATTATACTTTGGCCCTTTTATAATGTCAATCTAGACAATATATGTACGTGTAAATTTTATGCAACTTGCTAAATTGAATGAAATAAGAACAACCGCAAAGCTGTAATTATTATGTATGCAACTAACCGTTGATTATAGATGAAACGGAATTCACCATGCAATATTCTTTCCATACACTTCAAAAGGGCGTATCTGCATATCCTGTTCAAGAATTATTCATTCATATTCGAATGCTTTGGACAATTTCCTAAAATCACTATCGGGCGTTAGATTGTTAGATATAATTGTTCGTGTATTGGTTGATTAGTAATAACTAAAGAAAACATTGGCCCTTTTCAAATGTCGGTCTAGATTTTTTTTTAGAAAAATGTGTTTTTTAAATATATAAAACCAGATAAAAAATCAAAACTACATTTTTTTGTATAATATCTTTGTTTAAACAAGTAAAAATGGCATATTTTATGTGATTTCTATCATATAAACTTCAAAAGGGCGTAACTCAAAATTCTGACTAAGGATTTTTTTCAAAATCGGCCCAGAGGGGCAGAACAACGTCAGGAATCAACTGCTGACTGCCGTTTGAATGGTATATTTTATTTGATAATAACGGTAATTGGAGCACCGTGAGGCTAACAATTTTTCGCTCTATTATGCAAAAATGGCTGAAAAATCTCAGAAATCTCTTACCTATCGTAATGTTCTGAATGGCCTCAAAGGTTTACGCATGAGTTTAAAACGTTAATTCACATATTCAGTAAAATATATCAATTGTTTTCACTTACCCCATTTACCCACTTACCCCGCGGTACCTTATTCAATGTCTTTTATACAAAAATCTATATAAGATGTGTTGGATTCTTCGAGAGCGCTTGTGAAGCTCTTGAATGCCTTCAAGTAATTTGGTAATCCTCTAAGTTTGAATCGCTTTAACTCCTCTTTAAATAATCTTCAGCAATTCAAAAAAATCCATAACTCGCCATCTCTGTTAAGTCAACTGCTTACACACTGTCAATACTTTGTGAAACCTCTATGAAGAAGTAAATCAAACGTTGCTACTTACACGAAAAACAAGAAAGTAAAAATCAAGTATGAAAGTATGAATGGCCTAATTTAAGGATGGAAGCCATCGGTAACCCTGATAACCCTGATTCCCCGTGGTTCATACATGTGTGGTTTTCTCTCTTTTTTTTTGCCGTCCCATCGCATCGTGCAGCACTCGTCCAAGGCGATACCATCGAGGAGATCTACAGCAAGGTGAAGAACGTAATCTGGTCCCAGAGTGGTCCCACTATCTGGGTACCGTCCAAGGAATCTCTATGACCTCAAGCGAATATCACGTGGACGCTGCCACCAAATATGCGCGCCCGGCCCGTTTCCCGCTCCGGCTATCACCATTGACGGTAACCCTGAGAAAAATGCAACGGATTAGTAGGGCCCGGAGAAAGAAGAACAACTATTACTTAAGAAAGAGAGATAGGAAACAAAAATGGTGGTGAATGGTGAAGGCACACGTACATTCTGTCTCACGAAAGAACTTACACTCACAAACACATACACACACTTACACACCATTAGTCATTCACACTTGTTTAATAGGACCCCAATGTGATTAAAAACATTTTCGGGGAAGTAGTTGCGCGCAGTTGTGCATCAAATCAATATAGCAATTTGGCTGCTAGCGGTAAATGAAATGCAAGAAAAAAAAACTGAAGAAAACAAAGTGTAAACATGTTGTTGTTTATTATTATTTTTAAATTATATATTATATATTGATACGAGTACGAGCGTAAGGTGAGTAAGATTTTTAAGAGGAAAATTTGCATTAAATATGGACATTTATTTAAATTATTTTGTTCGAAAATAATAAGCTTATTACTTATTAATGAATGTTTATTAAATCAATATATTTATATAAAAGAAACGCATATATAAATTATATATCTAAAATGAGAACCGGATTAAACTATATTAAAACACTGCAAACATTGAAAATGAAATGAAGAAAATGTATAATAAAACAAATCTATTAAAAGTTCAGAAATCATTCGCGAAAGCTCGTGAATCCTACGTAGGCCCTCCCCATTTCAGAACCCCGCCCATTGGTCGAAAAGCTTTCAGGAAAATATTCACAACTAGACTAGATATGCATCGGTTTTTTGGAAAGTATCCAACGGCATTTATAAGCATATGCGCAGTCACCTCATCATACGCAAAATCAAAGCAAAAAGTGTTGTTAGTCTAATTTTGGACAATCATCAACGTATTTCCCCCGCCCCTGTACTGACTCAAACCCCTCTCAACACTCTCTATATCTCTCAATAACCAGTCATCGTAAGAGACAAACACAAAAAAGTGAACGTGAACTAACTCGCCTAGCATTAAACAACAAAATACAATAAACTCGAAATATGTAACATTGTTTTTAAAAAAATAACCGAATAAGTAATTAAAGTTATGGTTTTTAACGACTTCAATCCTAACTCACTCATCCCTCCTCACAAAAAGATTAGGTCCCCAAGTGCAAGCGCTGACACCATTTTTCTTTGTTTTTATTAGTATATAAATAGTGCAAATTAAGGAAGAGTTAAGAAGTTGCATCCGGCTTTGTTCGCGCTCGGAATCATCTCACGCCAGGTAGGAATTCCGAAACAGAATTCGACCCCCCCCCCCTCTGAAGCAAGTATCGATATACCAAGACGCCTTTGTTTGTTTTCATTGAAGAGAACCGACTTGATATTCGTGCCAAAATTTTACAAACCAACCCCTCCCCTACCCCAAAGGCCATCCACCCAAACATACATCATATCCACCTAACAGTCAAACGAAACAATAATAATGGTAATAGAATGCGGTCATTGTTCCCACTCACTCGACTGGACGAAGGTCGATGTAATGAGCATAAAATGAAGTATAGGTTATTATAAAGGACAGATCAAAGCAAGATAATGGCAACTATTATGACAAAAAGTTACTCCCTTCTTCACTACTTAACTGAATTGACATTCATTTACTCAAACTACTTATCGATTGGTAGTGGATAGAAAATTGAATCGCTTTCCTTCGAGCTATGACGTAGAATTGTTCTACTACCTAGAGCGTCCTAGAGCTTCTTCTTTTCATTTCAATTCAAACTTACTACAACCAAAAGCGGAAAAATTCTCTACTAATATGTGACGAAACAGAAGAAAAGATAAAAGTAAAAATATATTGTAATTGAATTAGAAAGCTGCCTTAAAACAAAATCCCAAGTTTTATATTAAAATGAGATCATTTGGTTAGAGCAAAGAGAAGTAAAAAAAAAACGGAAAAGCGTTCAGATGAACTAAACTCACGATGACTATGTGTATATATGATCAAAGAAGAATAAAAAGTAACTAAAAGCAAACAAGCAGAGAATGTTAAGTAAATTATAGAATTACACAGATGAAACTTGATGATCGTGAGAAAGAAGATAACTCTGAAAAAACTCGTTGAATTGTTCTGATTAGTGAAAAAAAAAAACATGAAAAGCCGAAAAAAAAACAACACTCATCCACAGGCAACCATATAACACACATACACACATACATCGCAGACTCACCTGCTCTGGTGATGATGATTGGAGGTTCGCCGAATTTCACCACCCGATATGGGTGGCCAACGGAATGTCGGAGATGCGAACGAAACATGAAATGTGGAGACGAAAATGTTTAACTCTTGTAATTGCAATAAAAAAAAACGACATTACGTAAAACATGGCTCGTATTGGCGTTCAGCTTTTGTGCATTTTGTGATGACAGCCCTAAGCCCATTCTAAGAGATAATCGTGCGGATTTTTCGAAAGGGAAGGAGAACCTTGGGCGACGCACAGTGCTGCGTCCCTTGGACAAATATAAAAAAAATCAACTATTTTCTTTTAGCAAATCAAGTAGGCCATCCCGATTAAGGGTACATAACAAAATTATATCAGCACATGTTATTCTGTTATAAGGTTTTTTCGAACATAGGTTGTTATAAACTTGATGCAGGATGTTGTTAAAATAACTAAAATTATATCAAAAAGTGTTTGAATAGTAACATAAACATAACATAATGTGCTTTAATTATATCAAAAACATATCAAACCAAGTTATAATGTTTGATACAAAATATCAAAATTATAATATTGTTCGATATACGATAATATTGTATATTACTGAAATGCACAAGTATCCATTTAATTTTGCTATAAAGTTGTTAAAAATGAACAAAAAAATATCTTAAAGGGAAATAAAACACACTATGTTATATTTTTGTTTTAATATGTTCTGTGCATAACGAAGCCTAACAAAATTATATCATAATATTATATGCATATCATATTCTGATAAAATTTTATTACATTTTTGTTACAAGCCTCTAGTCGGGATGCCTTTCATAAGTGTTTATAAAGTGTTGCTTGGGTATAAGCAACATCGTAATCTCAACTGTAAGACCAAACCAGCCATAGTTGTTAGATAGTTTCATGGTTGTGCCTGTTTTCTATAATTTCAAGTAATAAATATTCATCTTTCCAAGTGATTAGTGTTTATCCCTGATAATTTTTGGAGTGAATTCAATATGGAAAGCATGAAACCAGGTAAGTTGAATACAAAACACAGTTAACTGTCATGATATAACTGTCGCGATTTGCAATTTGTTTATAAAAGAAAAAGCAACCAAAACTTCAAACAGTCTAAACAAAAAATCACCTCAAAACACCTATCTGATTTTTGCACCAGTTTTCTATTATAGTATTCTTAAAATAGTGAAGGTGATTCCAGCTGCTCCCGTCTGCTCTTTCAATTGCAGTTTCCATTTTTCCAGATGGTGGTCTTATGATAAATAACAAGGATTTTTTTGAGCAATGGTATTCCGCAGATCCGTTAGAGCGAAACGATCATCCACATAGCTTTCTGTTCAGTCTGTACGATGATGATATATCGGAAGGATTTGAGGCCAAATTGCGAAAATTTGGCAATTTATTTTGTTTGAAAATAGATCAAAAGAGGTCTAAATGCTGCAGATCCTACACGAAATTTTTGATGCTTTTGATTTTGAAATATTTTGAAATGCTAGCTGGTTATCTAAACCAGTACAGCTTCCGTGCATTACAGAGCGAAAAAGTGAAGATATGTCTGAATTATCATCACAATCTACCAAAGGAAGACCACAAAAGCCATTTCTTGAATGCTCGAAGAAAACTAAGAAACGCCGCGTAGAAGATCGGATTACCAACAACGAACCCGAAGAGCTTGCATTTGCAGCTAATTTATCGAATTGTTCAACTTCAAATCAAGACAGAACCATGACGGCGGCGGAAGCACTTGCTCTTTACGTTGATCTTGACTTATCCGAAAGAAAATATGATTTGCTTCGGTCTACTCTGAATGAATTCCCTCAAAATTTACTTCCTAGTCTTTACGCATTGAGAAAAGAAAAGGAGAAATTAATACCGAAAAAAGTTGAAGCTTCTGAAACGGCAGCTGAAGTTGATTTTCAAGAACTTATGAATTGTACATCAGCGAGCATTAAAAAAGAACTGTCAATAGAGACATCGATTCCAGCTAAACTAGTGTGTAAATGGGGTTTTGATGGCAGTTCAGGACACAGCAATTACAAGCAGAAGTTTTCGACAGAACATAGTTCAGATGACAGCTTACTAGTTGTGGCACTAGTTCCACTGCAGCTAATCGATACGAAGAACAACAACACTCTCTGATCAAACCCTCGAACTAGTTCTACGTTTTTCTGTAGGCCAATAAAGAAGATACCCTAACTATCTTGGATATTCAAACGGAAGTAGAAAATACGGAAACGGAAAATTGTTGCGAACAATCATCGGATGCAAAGTCAAGATGATATTTCTTCGTTCTTTGCTGACGGAATAGAAGAGAAGGAATCTATTAATCTATTTACTAGTGATGAATAGTCAATAAAATAAAATAATATAAATTTACAAATTTTATGTTGTGTTCCATTTTATTATTGTTTCAAATTACAATAATTTGGTATTCAAACTACGGTAGTTTGGTGTTTACCCCACTTTGGGATCAATTTGTTATCGGTAATTTTGTCGAGTGTTAGATATTGGTGTCCCCAACTACATTCCTAAATTGTATGATACTGCATTATGAAATACTATGAAATATATAAATTGGTGCTTAGGTCATTTATGCGATTAGCTATATAACAGCTCATTTATGCGAATTATAGTCCTAATGATTTCTGACAACATTTTCATAGACACCATTAAACAAAAACCACTAAAACGACAAATTATGACTTTTGTCCCGACATCCCATACATTCGAAGCACTGTGCGACGGTTGTACACATTTGAACACAACTGATGTGGTGCAACTATTTCGACAAGGTAACGACGAAGAATGCAGAAAGGACGAACCGTGAAAACGTGTACGAGGATCCATGAAAACGAGTATTTCTCTATCGAAGTCTTTGAAGTTTTTTGAAGAAAATCTGGTTTTGTTCTAATTGAAAAAAAAAATTGTAAAATTTTGTAATTTTTCTGACCATTGAAACAGCATGTAACCCTAAAGCAGACAAAGTTATAAAGAAATAGACGTGTTATGTAACACTGACTTCAGTTATCTAAACTCATAAACTCAAAAATTAGTAATGTTCGAAAAAAAAAATCTGCCCAAAATCTTGTATTTAATCAAAGTCACATTTTCGCAGACAATCTTGGTGTAAAATGCTATAGACTCCAAATATACCTTCAGAGACCTACGTGACTATTACACAGCTTCGTCGCAAACTTCATGGATTTCTCTGGGAATCCATCAAGAAATTCCCCTAGCGATTTCTCCAGAATTTGCTCCAAGAAATCGTTAAACATTTCAACACTACTACCTCCACTCCAGTAGCTTTTACTGGAGTTACCCTGAAAACTTTTCCGGGCACTAACCTAGCATTACCACCAATATATTTTTCCTCTATTGCTTTTCTCGCCAGTTCCTACTCCAGGAGAGCTTTCAAAAAATCTCACTAAGATTCCTACGTTACAAGTTCTCCAGTAGTTTCCCCGCCAATTTTTACATAAATTCTTCCAATTGTGTTTGTACGGATTTTCTCAAGAAATCATCCACGTTTATCTCAGTAATTACATCAAATGTTCCTCCAAGGATTATTCTTCATAAATTAAGGTTTACTTCTCCAAATCTGCTACATATTATTCAAGTAATTTCTATGTCAAATCTCTATGATCCAAAAGTTCATTTAAGATTTCAACCATTTTTTTTCGATTTCAACTTATCTTTTTGTAGGAATTCCTGCGGAATATTATCCATGGATTAATCGTCCAAATTTTTAGTAATATCTAAGTCAAATCTTCATGAATCATTAAAATTGCATTCAAGGTTTCACACCATATTTTTTCGATATCGAGTTTTAAGGAATTCCTTTAGAAATTCTTGCAGGATAACATCCTGAAATTCGACTGAAAATCATTTTTATATTATTATTATCTTGTTAGCAATATATCTTTGAAAATCATCCAAGACTTCTTGAAGATTCCTGGAGTTCTTTCAGAGATTCTTGCTTTAGTTCATCAAGATTTTTTCAAATGTTTCATCACAGACTGCTTGACAAGTTTGGAGGAATTCCTGAGAAATCAGTGAAGCCTTTTTAGAGAAATTATTGCATGAATTCTTGAAGATGTGCCAAACAGTCTCAGACGAAATCACTGGATAAACTCCTGAAGGACTATAGATTTTCTTAAGAGCCAGTTCGCGAGAGCCGCAACCCCTTCTTGTATTGATGTTCTCTGATCAGGCTGAAATTTTCAGGGATTGTTCTTCTATATAAAAGATGATGTTTTGCAAAATTTTAGATTTTTATATTAGGGGGAAGTCGGACAAAATGACCCCCAATGATTTCATGTCACTAAACATGCAAAATCACAAAAACTGATATAACTATAGTAAAGGTGCACGGATTATGTTGAAATTTGGCATAAATACTCTACGTTATATAAACTTTGAGATTGGCATGGTATATGGATTTTGAAAGTACTTCAAATCGAAAAAAATGAGTTTTTCATAAAAAATTTAGTGATTTTCAAATCGATTTTTTTCTTACCATCCGAACTAGGTCGAAAAACTAAATATGACGTTTTGTAGGGTAACTCACGGACTTTCATTTGAGGTGTAATCCAGATATGCCGTTTCAAAAATTTTCGAAAAAAATTTTTTTTTCGGGGTAGTGTTTGAACTTGAGCCATTTTGCGAGTACCGCAACCGCCTTGTCTAGAGAGGTTGTATTGATGTTCTCCGATCGAGCAGAAATTTACATGAATTGTTTTCCTATATAAAAGAAGGTATTTCGCCCAATTTCACATTTTTTTATTAGGGAGAAGTGGTACAAAATAACCACTAATGATTTAATATATGAAAACATACTAAATCAATTAAAGTAATAGCGATAGTAAAAATAAACGAATTTGCATGAACTTTGGCATGTTTAATTAACGTTATATGAACTTCAAAATGAACATGGTACCGTAAATTCGGGTGAAATTGATCACTGTGTCACACGATTTTATTTCCCTCTAATAGAGCACAGAAATCAATGCAACCTATGTAAACGAACGTTGTTTGTCTATATTATTGTCGAATTGCATGTTGTGAAGCTGTTTGTGTTAAGGAATGTTTATTTCTATGAAACTAATAGAAAATTCCATAATCGTGTTCTGTGTGGTATTGGCAGACATCAATTAACTTATAGTTTTAAACAAGGATTTGGACATGGTGTCAACTTGAAAATTTGCAAGGATGGTTGAAAAATATCCCCAAAACGAATTTTATTTTCAAATTTCGTACCAATTTGTTCATTTTGTTGTAATAATTGATTTTTTTATAGATATCAGAAGGTTCCTTCGGAAATTGCCTACATTTAGGCGTTTTCTGCGGTATTGTTGAAAATCAGTGAATCAAATTGTCATCAAAATAGATGAAAAACAAACATCAAAGCAAGCACGCTCACAACCGTTTGTCGCAACTGTTGCAGATAAGGACACAATCAAAAGCAAACTTGTCATGACAATCACAGAGCGCAACATTGTTGCAACCTTTTCAACTAACGAACAATCAATTATTTTAAACACAAAACCAAATTTGTATTATGGATGCTGTTTGATAATGTGTCAATGTTTACCAACACGAAGAAAGATCTCAAAAATTGCAATGCAAAGCCCAGAAAATCGGTGCGCACATCGGGATCGATCTTTGTCATATTCTGTTCAAGTGATGATAAACTGATGTTGCGGAATAAAATTGTTGCAACAAGAATAGGAGGTGACAATATCTTTGTTGTTGCGAGTTGGGTGACAATTGTTTCACTGTTGAAAATTAATTGTTTATTATTGCGCATTTCTTTCACCACTGGACTATCGCAGAAGTTTTTACAAGTGCGGAATCGCCAATAAAAGTGCGCAATGGCATCAAAACGCAAAGGTATCTTCGGGGGACTTATTCTTTGTAAATCAGAGAATAAGTGCTCTGAAGACACCAACGTGATTCGATGCAATCCCGCACTTTTATTCACACTTTCGCACTTATGAGACCGCACTTCGCAGTCCAGTGGTGAAAGAAATACCCAATATTTCCACAAATTTTGCATTGT
Source organism: Aedes aegypti (assembly GCF_002204515.2). Classification (NCBI taxonomy): domain Eukaryota; kingdom Metazoa; phylum Arthropoda; class Insecta; order Diptera; family Culicidae; genus Aedes; species Aedes aegypti. The sequence goes on from NC_035107.1 coordinate 5,722,905, forward strand.
TAAGAATTTGGCAAGCATATTTGGATTCAGGAGGCCCAAAATAAATAAGTAAAGTTGTTTTCAAAACTAACAGTAATTGTTTTGACAGGTGATCAATTTCACCCCGAAATGGAATTCCTTGATTTTTTATTTTAGAGACGATTTTCAGCACTAAAATCACAACTGTATGAAAATTTGAGTATGTAAACCAATGAGGCTTACCGTCGTACTTGTTTTCCTGCAGTAAGTTGTTTGGAATTGGCAACATTATAGAAAACAGACATGGAAAACCATGAAAAGTGATCAATTTCACCCGAAATTACGGTATTTGGATTAAAAATGTGTTTCAAATTGATAAAAAAAATCTGTTTTATTTTTTTTTTTACTAAAATTAGTTTTTTTTTTCAAATCGACTTATTTTTTTGTCAATCGAACTAGTTCAAACAACTAAATATGAAGTTTTGTAGGGAAACTTAGGAGCTTTCATTCGCGGTGTACCGTAGTGAATCAATATTCAGACGGCACCAATATCCGGACACTCTGATATATTTACCAATAAAATGCTAAATTGACAACATTTATACAACTATATTGAATGAAAAAATAGCTGTTTTTGTAGTTATTACGACGTATTGGCCTTTCGAAGGTCTGTTCAACAAACTGATCAATGTCCCCGATGAGATCAGATCAAAGGTATAAATTTATTGGTTAGAGATAATCGTATAGCATATTTTTATTACTTACATTTGGTCTCTTACTAGGCAAACAAATTCAAATTTTTAAATGTAATATAGGGTAATTCAGGTCGCTATCTGTAATTATTCAGTTTTAATAAGCATATAGTAATAATATATAAATTATAATTCACTTAATAAACGATTTTGCATTCACATCGATCAATCAACAATGAGAAGTTATTTTTTTCAATTCTCATTCCCCCACTTGACATTTCCCCCATGCGTTCGAGGGGCGCTTAGATGGAGGCAATCGTCGTAGCAGTAGTGATTGTAACATAATAATACACAAAGTTATAGTTTTAAAGTTTAGTGACACCACATTGAAAATATATGCTGTAAATATGGTTTAAAAAAGTAAAAAGAGGCTGTCCGGAATTGGAGCTCAATGTTTTTGAATCTGGACATTGTATTGGAATTGTATGTTTCGATGCCGTAAGTACACAATTTTCAAATAAAACTGGAATAATACTTTGAACATCATCAAAACATGAGTAATATGTAATAAGAACAATACTGTGCGTCGTTCATTGAACCAATCAGTGATGATTGCAATTTAAACCACCAGCATGTCTGTCCAAACAACTAAATCACAAACACAATATGTGTTCATTACTATTCAAAAAGAAACCCATTTGGCAGAACTACACTTTTTATAAGGGAAAAGTGGGTCAAAATGACCCCCAATATTTTTGTGTCGGAAAACACACAAATTTTTTTGTAAAAAACACACAATTTTCCGTGGAAATATGCAATTTTTAACAATCTTCGTCTCTCTTTTACTCTTTCGAGAAATTTGCAAACATCAAGGCTAGTAAAAGTCAAAATTCCATTCAAGATATAAACAGTACAGGGTCTCATAGCAGGCATATGTGCAGTTAGTCTAAACTAAGCTAAACTCAATTATTTACAAATTGATCTCTAGCAAACATACCATCATACACACATACATGTGACCCTCCGAATCAAACCCATCAAACATTATCCAAATTAAAAAAAAAAAATGCGGTAGTTGATACCCATCCAAACAGCGTGAGAAGAAACAACGCTTAATACTGAAGTGCCGAAGGTGCTAACGGAAACATTGGTGCAATGACTTATTGTTATCCACATCATCACTTTTGCAAGAAAGTGACATTTCTTTCAGATACGGCAGCGGCAACACGGTATGATTCATTTGACAGGTCCTTCTATGCATTTGTTTACATCGGTGGAGGACCGGTGCTAACACGGGCCTGTCGTTTCCATAGAAGAACTGTCAAAGTGCTTCGAGATCAGCTGATTTTAAACGTCAAATGGAAAGGCCTATAATCGGTATTACAACTACCGACAAGAGGCCTCCATACGCTGCTCATACCGCCCGGATTTTGATTTACCACGGTACACCGCTAATGAAAGCCCTTGAGTTGTCCTACAAAACTTCAACCTAGTTCGGTTGACCAAAAATAAGTCGATTTGAAAAAAACTAATTTTACAAAATAACAGGTTTTTCTCGATTTGAAACATTTTTTTATCCAAAATGATCATTCATATAACGTAAAGTAAACATGCCAAATTTCATACAAATTCGTGCATTTTTACTATCGCTATTCTTCTTCTTATTTCTGGCGTAACGTCCCAACTGGGACAAAACCTGCTTCTCAGCTTAGTGTTCTTATGAGCACTTCCACAGTTATTAACTGAGAGCTTTCTATGCCGATTGACCATTTTTGCATATGTATATCGTGTGGCAGGTACGAAGATACTCTATGCCCTGGGATGTCGAGAGAATTTCCAACCCGAAAAGATCCTTGACCGGTGGGATTCGAACCCACGACCCTCAGCTTGGTCTTACTGCATAGCTGCGCGTTTACCGCTACGGCTATCTGGGCCCCTACTATCGCTACTATAGCAGTTTAATTAATTTTGTATTTTTTTATATATTAAATCATTAGTGGTTACTTTGTACCACTTCTCCCTAATATAAAAATGTGAAATTTTGCGAAATATCTTCTTTAATATAGGAAAACAACTCCTGTAAATTTCAGCTCGATCGGAGAACATCAATACAACCTCTCTAGACAAGGCGGTTGCGGTACTCGCAAAATGGCTCAAATCCAAACACTACCCCGAAAAAATTTTTTTTTTCGAAAATTTTTGAAACGGCAAATTTAGATTATACCTCAAATGAAAGCCCATGAGTTACCCTACAAAACTTCATATTTAGTTTTTTGACCTAGTTCGGTTGGTAAGAAAAAAATCGATTTGAAAATCACTAAATTTTTTATGAAAAACTCATTTTTCTCGATTTGAAGTACATTCAAAATCCATATACCATGCCAATCTCAAAGTTTATATAACGTAGAGTATTCATGCCAAATTTCAACATAATCCGTGCACTTTTACTATAGTTATATTAGTTTTTGTGATTTTGCATGTTTAGTGACATGAAATCTTTGGGGGTCATTTTGTCCCACTTCCCCCTAATATAAAAATCTAATATTTTGCAAAACATCATCTTTTATATAGAAGAACAATCCCTGAAAATTTCAGCCTGATCGGAGAGCATCAATTCAACTTCCCTTGGAAAGGGGGTTGCGGCTCTCGCGAACTGGCTCTTAAAAACTTTGAGAAAAATCTTTGGAGAAATTTTGGAGTTATCCCTCAAAAAATCCAGGTCGAGGATTTTTCGCAAGCTTGTAATCAGAAGTGCGTGTGTTTGATTAACAAATTGAGACATGAATTTACAAAAAAAAGCTCGTTCTAGTGAGACTCGAACTCACGATTCCGTGTACGCTAGACCGGTGCTTTAATCAACTAAGCTATATGACATTAGAATAGAATAGAAGGCCAAATTGAATCTGATTTAACCACGAATCCTTAAAGAATTCCTTCCGAATTTCCAACCTCTAATTTCTCATGGAATTCCATCAGTAGTTCATCAAGGGAATCCATCAGGAATTTCTCTAGGGATACCTATAAAAATTCTTCCAGGCAGTGATGCATTCGAACGCGTTCAGTTCGCGTTCCAGTTCAATTTTTTGAACGCAGCGATCAAGCAGGCTTGAACATTGAGCAGTTCAAAAAAATGAACCCGTGCGAGCCGAAAATTGAACCCAATTCGTTTAGACTGATTTACGACGAAAATATGTGTTCAAATTATGTTTTTGATATGCACGATATAAAGGGCGGTATTTTTTTTCTTTTCGTGGAAATCTAAGGCCATTATTTCATTCATTTCCCAATTATGTGCTCCAATCATAACTGCAAACTGAACGGGCCGTTCTTGAGCAGCGATAAGCTCTTACTCGTAAGTTCATTGATTACTGCGTTCTCGTGCAAATTTGGATCGGGCTCCGTTAACTTTTGGCTCGCGTTCAGTTCTAAATGCATCACTGCTTCCAGGGCTTCCATCAGAAGAATCTCAAAAGTTTCCATCAGATGTTTTTGTAAGGATTCCAAAGAGATTCCACCAGGAACTCTCAAATGTTTCTCCAGGGATTCCATCAGTAGTTCGCCTAGAAATCAGGGATTTAATCACGAGTTCGTCCTAGAATCCCATCAGGAGTGCTTCTAAAGATTCTATCTTGAATTTCATGATGGATTCCATCGGGAGTTCTCCCAGGGTTTCCATCTGAAATTCCTCTAGGGGTTCCTTCAGAAGTTCCTTCAGTAATTCTATCTGGAACTCTTCCAGGGATAACATCCGAAGTTCTTCTAGGGATCACAACAGGAGTTCTTCTGGGGATTATATAAGGAAAGATTCCATTTGGAGCTCTTTCAGAGATTCCACCTGGAATTCTTTCAGGGCTTCTGTCAATAGTTTCTCTAGGGTTTTCATCAGGAGTTCCTATTGGGATTATATTAAGAATTCTTCCAGGGATTCCATTAGGAATTCCTTGAGATATTACATCAGAAGTTCTTCTAGAGTTCTTTCAGAAGTTCCTCTATGAATTCCATTAGGAGTTCCTTCAGAGATTGTACCTCGAATTCCTCTAGAGATTATATCAGGAGTTACTTCTTGGAATTTAATAAGGATTGCCGCCAGGTACATTATCATAAATCCTTCACTTAAATATTTTTCCGATAATTTTACCGAGAATTCAAAACATCCACCTGAGGATCCTCCAAAAAATTCTTGAAAAAATCCTCCAGATTCTACCTGTACTTCAGAGACTTCACCAGTATTTATTTCACCTGTAATTTTTGAGAGAGGAGTTTTTAAGGATATTCACCAGCAGTTCCTTTAAGCCTTTTAACAGGAGTTCTTCTAGGAATTCCATCAGGGATGTCATCTGGAATTTCTCAAGGAGTTCCATCAGTAGTTGCTTCAGAAATTCCATTTGAAGTTTCCTAATTTTTAGAGAGAGGGGTATTTCACCAAGGATTCTTACGGGATTAACGCTGGAAATTTCACCAGAGTTTCACCAGAAGTTCGACTAGAAAAACAAATCAGAGTTTCGCCAGAAGTTCAGAAAAATCTTCAAAGGTTTTACCAAGATCTCCGTTCTTAGAATCCAGAAATTACTCCAGATAATTTACCAAAAAAAAGGTGTCTACAAGATTTTTTTTTTCAGAAAAATCACCAATGTTTTCGCGAAAGATTCACCTAGAAAATCTTCCTTCCCTACTCTAGATATTCCATCAGAAAGCTTCTACAACATTCCAAGCGACATTCCTCCAGGGATTCCACTGATATTTCTTCAGGGGATGCCTCTAGGTTGAGAGAGAATGAGAATTTTTGGGAACATATCTGAAATTTTCTTCTGAAATTCTTGGAGGAATCACCGTAGAAATCGCTGGAGAAATTCACAGAGAATTCTCTGGAGGAATTTCTAAATATATCCCTGCGAGAACTTTTAAAATTATCCCTGAAGAAGTTCCTAAAGGATTCTCTAAGGTTATTCATAATGGATTTCTTGGATAAATTCCTGCAAGAAATATTGGAAGGAATTTTTAGAGGATTTGATTGAATATTCCTTCTGGAATTCTCAGTAAAATTTCTGATACATCTTCGAAGTAATTACTGAAGAAATCCCAAGAAGAATACCTTGTATGGTCCCTTCAGGGGTATTAGTATTAGAAGTCTTGGGAAGAAACACTGGAGAAATTTATGAAAGAATTTATTGAAGATTCCCCATAAGAATCCCCGGAAAAATTCCTGGAGGAATCTCTCAAAAACATGCAAGCGGAATCTCTAAAGGAATTCCTGATGGAATCCCGCGGATGAAAATCTGTCGAAGTATTTCTTGTGTAATCCACGAAGGAAATCCTGAAGAATCCTTGGAGAAATTCTGAGTAGAATCTTTATAAGAATTCGTGGGATAATCTGTGCAAGTGTTTCTTTAGGAATAACTAAAGAAAACTATGTAGAATCTGTGGAGCTGTTCCTATGGAAATTACTTGAAGACTTATTGGAAGATTTATGATAGGAAGAATTTTTGGTAGAAATTCCTGAAAATTTTCGATGGAATCCCTGTAGTAATTTCTTTGGAGGGATTCCTCGAGAAATCTCTTTTGGAATTTCTTGAAGAATTACTGGTGGAATCGCAGGAAGAGAATCCCGAAAGAATCTGTTTGGAAATGCCTGAACTTATCGCTAGAGGAATTCTTAAATAAATCTCCGTTGAATGTTTTGTTGGAATGGACCGATGCACGAGTTCACTATTTGACGTTTGAGCGGTGCCGTGTTATTTATGTGGCCATGGAAACCAGTGAATTCGGCACCGCTCAAAAGTCAAATTAGTGAACTCGTGCATTGATCCATTGTTGAAGGAATGTATTGGAAAATTACTGGAAATCATCGCTGAAGAAATTTCTGGTGGAATTTCTGATAGAACACCTGATGGAATCATAGAAAGAAGCCCTGGAAAAAGCCATGGGAAAAGTCCTGGGGGAATTCCTAGAAATGAATTTCTAGAGGAATCTCTGGAGAAGTTTCTGAATAAAAAAAACCGTTCTCGTATCCGTGAACTGCAGTCATGAACTCGTCAACAAGCAAAAATACACCGTGAACTAGATCATTTTTACGCGTTGCCTAGTTCCGAGAACGTTCATGCAAACCTAGGACAGGACGTGACAGCTCAACTAAGACTGCCCAGTTGTTTTTCGGCCGATATCCTTGACGATACACAATTTCCATTATATTGCTCTCAATCAAGTATATTTAATTGATTTTAGTATTGTAGGAGCACATGAGAAAAGTTAACATGGAATATAAATGGATTCGAAACAAAAAGACTTCATGAAAAATTTTCAAACTTTTTATGAAACTTTAATTTATGATCTAGCAACACGGCCGGGCTAGCAACAAAGTGCCCTGTTGAAATCCAACTCAACGATGTGAAAGTAGGCCTTTGCCAAAACGACCAATGAGAAGTGGTCTTTTTTTGACAGGCAATTGGTTTCATTTTTGTACTGTGACTTGTCACGTCTTGTCTTAGATGCAAACATGATGGTAGTTCACGGTGTATTTTTGACAGTTCACGTTTTCCAGAACTATTTTTTGAGCGTGTTGGAATAATTCTTGATGGAATCCTTGGAACTAACTTCTAGAGAGGAATTCCTGAGGCAATCTCTCGAGGAATTCTTGAAGGCAGCCTTGAAGTAAGCCCTGAAGAATAACTGAAGAAATTACTTGAGGATTTTTTTTGGTTGATCTTTGAAGCAATCAGTGGAAAAAAATCCTGAATAATTTGTAGAGTAATCTAGAGGAATTCTTCATAATTTTTTTCCAGTAAGGTACCGTGGGGCAAGTGGGTAATGGAATTCGCATAGTTGAGATTCTTCCAATTCTAGAGACTTTAAATTGAAACAAATGAGGTTGTGTATATTTTTTAGCTTGACTCCCACCATATATAAGCAGCATGCTGAAATTGATTTTTACTTAAAATTGAAGAAAAAAATACAGAAAAAGTTTTTGAAAAATGTCTCCTTACTTTTCACTTGCCCCAACAGTGGGGCAAGTGAAAAGTTTACCGTTTTGAACAATAAATTCAAAAACAAACAGTTATATTCACGATTTCTATTAGCTTTAACACTTGTTAAGGCTTCCCAATGAACAATCACATAAGTAACATGTAAACAAATAAAATGTTACTCTTTTCACTTCAATTTTCTTCTGTTCTGTTATGTTAGTTGAAATGATTCGACAACATTATAACTGCAACATTTCCAATGGTAGTTCTTACATTATAGGACAGCAATTGCATTTCTGCTCTGTAGAATTTCCACCGCTCGTTATTTGTTTTTGAGAAAGTCGGATATGACGTCGGATAACTCTTCAGAAGAAATCAAACGGAATCCTTCAATAACCTATTTAGGGTCTTTTTTATGTGGATAGACCTATACCCCATTTTTATGTTTTGAACTAGCTTTACATATACATTCCACGAGATTTCCGTGTGTTCTCTAATATTGCAACTTTTCAGTCAACGTCTTCCTTTTAATTGGCTGCCCGAAGTAGACATATTGATACATATTGTAATGTTTGGCAACATCTTTTAGAGAATTTCCATGATTTCTAATAGCTTTTAACGCTTGAGTATAGTGTTTCTTGAATTATCAGCACGTTATGATTTTCTATGATAATTGCGAACCATGTTTACTTATGGCTACTTAAAGAGAAAACACAAATTCAATCTCTAATGATAAACTTTTCACTTGCCCCACCTGAAAAGACAATTGACGGTGTTTAAATTTAGTTATTTTTAGGTCTACGTCGAATTAATTCTAAAACTTTTTTTATTGCAGTTTGAAACTGTCACAGAGGACAACTAAGAAGAGGTACAGGAAATTATTTTCCGCAACTTTTTTCCACTGAAAATATTAAAATAAGATTGTACGCCGCCAACTTGTTACGGAGTAACAGTTGACAGGTTAACAATTTTTCACTCTATTATGCAATAATGGCTGAAAAATCTCAGAAATCTCTTACCTATCGTAATGTTCTCAATGACCTCAAAGGTTTACGAATGAGTTTAAAACGTTAATTCACATATTCAGTAAAATATATCAATTGTTTTCACTTACCCCATTTACCCACTTGCCCCGCGGTACCTTACTTGAATTTAAAAAAAAATTGCTCTTGTTTTTCTACGATCATTGTTCAAAAATCGTAGAAACAGCCACAGAATTTGAAAAAAATAACAATCATATATTCACTAGACTTGCCGAGACCACTCCAGGGCTGGTAGCAAGTCACTTTTTAGTGACTTGGTCACTTTTTTCGACCTGGTCACTAAAAAGTCACTATTTCCAACAAAAAGTCACTAAAGTCACTTTTTTCAGAAAAATGGTCACTTAAGTCACTATTTTCAGATAACGAAATTAGGCTGGGTTAGCTTTTCAAACACAATCAACAAGAAATAGATATTTGTTATTCCAAAGACAACTATATAGTGTGATTTGGAAATCAAAGTGTAAAGATTCCGTAGACATTTCCACCGAAAAAGGTAAACATTTTCTGGGAAAAGTTCTGGAGAAGATTCTTGACAAAACTTAGAAAGCTACTTTGAGGTGATATGTTGGCCTACATATTTTGATAAATTTTGGCTAAAACCAGGACCAATATCTGACATACCTGTTGAATAAATTACTAGTGAATTTTCTGCAGCTATAAAAGAAATTTTAAACCTGCCTTCTGGAAGAACATCATTAAAGTTCCTCCAGAAGATAAAACAGAGACAGTTAAGAAGAACCTCATCCAGGACTTTAAAAGCGAGTGCAAATTTGGCTAGAAATCATTTCAAAAATTACATTAGAAATTTGAGCAAATAAACTTTTTTTTTCCATTGATTAACCTTTGACAGTGTTTTTACTCGATGTTTCTATAATGTATGCTTGAAAATTGTTGGAAGATAATAATTAATCGACTGTGGCTATTCCCTATCGTCGAATATACCTGTTCAGAAATTTCAGCAACAACAGAAATTTCATCAACAGCGATTTCAATTATTTTCTTTATGCTTTATAATCTAAGTTTGCAAAATAATCATTTTCAGGGTCGTAGATCATATCAAACGTGAAGTTACGAGTCGCCACTGAGTAATATTATTATATTCAATAATTCATTTACTGAAACGTTCAGTTGAAATATAGATATTTCAAGTACGCATTAAATCATTTTCTAATTCATTATACATAACATTCATCTAAATCGGTATATACTTCAAAAAACCTCATTGTTTTTTTTCCAGTATGTTCCTCATGCACAGAAATTTGACTGAATTTTCCAATGTTTTTGTACAGTTAACTCTCCCTTACTCGATATTGAAGGGACCATCGAGTTAGGGAGGTATCGAGATACAGAACACATATTTTTCAAATATTAAACTTTTTATTATTTTGACAAAATACATTCAAAATAGTTATTTTAACGTGAAAAACATTACAATTTTTCCATATTTACCTATGTGACACTTTTTTACCGATCTGCAAAAATAAAAATTTTAGCACCCAGAAATTGGCAGTAAACCTTAATTTTTTTATATCCTGCAAATAAAGAATAAAATAATATGTTAATCAGTCCACCGTTCAGGAAGTCTCTCCTTTGCGCCTACGGCAGCCAGTATTTATAGCTCAGAAATCCCGTAGTTACGAACAGGTAAAAAGTACCAGAGTCATGAGAACAATCACTTGAGATAGGTAGACATGACAAATTTTACTAGCAATTTAATCATAATAATCAAATTCATGAAATTTATTGACGTTTGGAGGACATTTGGAACTTTTCATGAAAATATCGAGTTAGAGAGGTGAACTTACTTGGGAAACTGAAACAGATAGCATCGAGTTAGGGAACATCGAGTTAGAGAGGTATCGACTTACAGAGGTATCAAAGCATGGTTTCATCAAGTTAGGGGAAAAATCGAGATACAGAATATCGAGTAAGGGAGAGATGAATGTATTTGATTTTTTGTTTGTTTTTAATTTTGTTTTACTGAAATCAGAAATATTAAACATAGAGTGGCCACGAAACCGGGAAAACGGGAATATAAATCCACCGGGAAAAAGACGGAAAACCGGAAATTGCAGGTGGTCACCGGGAAAATCGTGTTGAATAAAAATTTTCCAGCTTTTAATTAATAAATCATCAAAATGATAATAAATCTTCGAGCTGTTTAGTAGAATACATATAAGTAGATGAAAAAACCGAATTCAGTAGAGTAAGGTGGGGCAAAAGTTCGACCTTTGTGGTATAATCAAAGTTTCCAGGAAAACAATAGCAGTTAAAACAAAACAAATACCATACAGTGAACCTTCAACATATTGGCTATAATTTTGCTGAACAAATTTGTGTCAAAATATTCACTCATTTTTAGTTAAAACAGTTTCAAAATTGATTGTCTTATTCGAACTTATGCCCCACCGGTGGGGCAAGAGTTCGAATCTAGTGTGGGGCAAAAGTTCGCTGGCTAAAACACAAAATATCGATCTTTTTATGATAGGCATACTTTACACCAGCCGTAAACTTAAGTTTAACGAAAAATACACTCTAAATTTTCATCAAAAAATTGTTCAAAACCGAGTTAATTGTAATATACTCAAAAATTGCAGTTTTTCGCAAAACTAAGTGGAAATGTAAAATTTTGGTGAAAATTTTCACACGATCAAACAAATTTAACTAAATTTGAAGATAATATGTGGATTTTAGGCAAATTGCAAATTTTTCCGTGATTTTATACATGGGTCGAACTTTTGCCCCGCTGATTCGAACTTTTGCCCCACTATGGGCCAAAAATTGTTCTCAAGCATTTATGCAAAAACTAATACACCTCAAAGCAACCTTATGATAGGCCTAGAAACGCCCTTACATAAAATATTGAAAAAGATTTTATCTTCAATTGGTTTCATGTAACGAAAGTTTGACCAAAAATTACAATATTCACGTCGAAAAACAACAAATAGCCATAACTTTTCCAAATCTCAATCGATTTTTATGATATTTGGAGTGAAAGTCTCTTACTTGAATAGCATTCGAACCACCATGACATTTATAAGATTTGTTTTGAATTGAGCTAGAAATCTCAAAAAGAAACTCTTACCCCACTCGAACTTTTGCCCCACTTTACTCTACTATACCATTTAATTCCAAGAGAGTACTGAACTTGTGTACATCTGGGTCAGATTTTAGTATTTTTATCGGCCAATTTGTCCTGGCAGTTAAATGCACTTAACGAAAGTCCATATTGTTGCAAAATATAAATATAGTAGCTTTCAAAAAGGCTCAAAAAGAGCCAAGAATAGGATTCGTCTCCCTATTAGCACATTTTGAAATCGAGAAAATTCTGGAAACTATAGCACAAGAAAACAAAACGGGAAATTGAAAATGAAAATTTGGTGGCCATTCTGAGAACAGAAACCTTTTCCAAGCTAATGTTAGTCTCGTGAAAAAAAATGATTAGTGAATTCTGCAAGGCGCCATCTTTTTGATCATTTATGACAATCAAGTATTATCTCGGACAGATAACATGCTTCTCGAGAATTTTAAGCAATTCGATCCCTTTCTCTTTACTTCTTGTGTTATGCGCCAGGGTCTGGTACTAGTTGGGCACTTTGCGAATCTTTTCTGAAAACCGCAGACCCTCGAAAATGTTGCGCGCCGATCGATCATGCGCCGAGTTGTGAACAGTCAAAACTATTTAAAACGTTTGCAACTTGAAAACAAGAAGGTACGAACCTTTTTATTCCATATGATTTTTATCGATTATACAATTATGCTCGCTGTCCAATTTAGGACTGAAGCCTTAAAAGTGATTCACTTCCTCGGCGAGATATTTTGACATTTCTTTATTTACTTTTTGGCTGGCGCACAACTCGGCGCATGGGCCACCGGCGCGCAACTTGTTGGACAGTCTGCGGATTATAGTAAAGATTCGCAATAATAAGAAATATTTGAAATTACTGCAGTTTTCCACATGATTAATTCAGTAATTCACCCAAAATATAGATTAGTTCATATAACGTATTTTCATTTCTAGTCATTTTTATGCTTAATACTTGTAGTTTTGAAGTCACTTTTAGTTCACTTTTTGGTCACTATTTGGTAACTTTTTTGATAATTTTGGTCACTAAAGTCACTATTATTTTGCTGTCTGGCCGCTACCAGCCCTTCCACTCAAAACATGCAAAGAAAAATATAGTATTGCTGCAATGACAGTCGGTTAAACGATTGCATCAATATCAGTGCTGGGAATGGTAATAGTAGTGGGCTTGAATTTCGCGAAAATCACGTGGCTCTTCCCAGTACAGTAGTTCAAAAACGTGAATCTCATCAAGTAGCCTATGTTGGGTGAATGAATTTTCTAAATCGTTAGTGTCATTGATGGCTCTAAATGCGGAAATAGAACATTTCTTTACAGTAAATTTGGATTGCCCTTAGCAACGGGTGTTTTGCAATTTTCAAGGCTTTTTGCCTACAGTAGCGATGGGCGTGACTTTCACTGGCTTCGCTGACTGTGATTGACTTTGTTTGGCTACTGTAGAATGAATTTCAGATTTTTTCCCAACCCTGATCAATATAAATCGCGTTGACTAATTTGGGGGCGGAGTCAATGTTGGTCAAACCGTTTGAGCGTCTGTGGGTTGCATTAAAGCCATACGGAAAGGCATTTTAATGATCATAATCATTGCCCTACAATTTTGAAGAAGCAAATTTAACTTCATACACAGTTGTGTTCAGAATAATAGTAGTGAAAGCCTTTTTACATAAAAAATGCTCAACTTTGGCTTGTTGTAACTTTGTTTCCTTATGAGTAATTGGCTTAAAATTTTGACAGAGAACTAAAAATATCCCTTATTTTATTATCACAAAATATGAAGTTTTTCACACTACCGATCAAAAAGTGGATCAAGGTGAAATCGCTTAAAATAATAGTAGTTTTAATAATTCAAATATAAGTTGTTTCTTATTTTATCAACATGTTCTTTCGAATTCACAAATATTGAGACGTCGCACGGCATGTTTTGGACAAAAAATGGAAATGTCCCCGAAGAGGCCCTCGTGGAACTTGTGCCAGGAGCTGTGGAGTGGCCACATCTGTTCTTACCGAGTTTATTCTACATTAAATAAAATAGATTTCTCAATATACAACCATATTGGAATCGACTCTGAATTGACAACCACGACACCAGCGCTGAACTAGTCTCGATATAAGTTTGAGTCGATATATACGCTCAGGCAAAAATGCTTAATAACTTCAGAAAAAAATAAATATGATTTGGCGCCACAATGATTATTGTTTAAACTTGTAAGTTTGACTTATGATTTTAATGAAGAATTCAGAATTTCAGATCAAGTGTCAATTCAATGAATAATTCATAGATCTCACTTATGCAACTTATAAGCTTCTAATGAAATCATAATTCAGCTGATTCATAAGTCATGATTTATGGAAAACCTAAGGATTTTTGGCTCAGTGTAGGTACATGTTGGTCAGCGTTCCGCACAATATCCAGGCAGAGCGAATAGGGGATAGAGACACGTTCGGATACAGAGCGAAATTTCAACGTCAGTGGAACGGACGACGGCGGAGGGACGGAAGCAGAAAATAAAACACAGCCAAAACAGCGGTTGATTAATTTTTTACAGGAGGAATGTGTTTGGATTGATTTATTTTTCGCAGCGATTTTTTTTATAACGGTTATAAAACATTTCATAATCTTAACAACGTCTTTATTTTTTAGGTTTTTGTTTTTTCATTTTTCTTTTCCTCTTTCCTCTTCTTCGGCATGTAGCGTTTTTTTTGTTCTTTTTTATATTTTATGTGTATTTTATTATTTTTTTTTTTGAAATTATTTCTGGTTTTGGTAATATAATAATAATTTATTTAATTTATTATTTAACTTGTGATTACACTATATTATCTCCCTTTTTTGCTTCCACCTTCCATGCTTGTCTCCGTGATTTCTTTTTGCTTTCTCAGTGTTTCTCCGTGTGGTTTGAGTGTTCGTATGTCTATGTTCTGTCGACTTTGTCCGAATCTTTGTTTTCCGATTTACAGTATTGTTGTTTGCACACTTTTATTCTCCGATTTAAATAAAAAATGTACTCTTTTGCTGTTTCTGCCTCTTTTTCTGTCGGTTTTGTTTTGCTTTTGTTATGTGTTAGACCTTTTATTTCACTCTATTTCCTTGATTTCTTGGTTGTTTTTGGTTCGGTTTCAACGCCGATATTAGTTGTTGGTTTGGTTCCCGATGAGCTCTTTCTCCTAACGTGTTTAATTTGGTTTCGTTCCGTTTATTTTTTTGGTTTCCATGGGTTTCCTTCATCTTTGTTGTCTTTCTACAAATAGTTGAATGTTGGTATTGTGTGTTTCAACTTTAATTTTTGTCTATGTTTTCGGTATGCTCGCTAAAAGACATGCTTCGAACGCAGTTGCTGGGATTTGCTCGCAAAATTCTAAGTTTGTTTTTAGTTTTGCTTTTGCTTTATAGCTACAAATACTGAACTTGCGGTCAAATACAGATCCTTAATATCTTTGGTTCAGTGTGTGAAGTTTGGTTTATTTTTGTATTGTTTGCTTTCGTTCTTTCTAAGCATTCGTAATATTTTCATTGTTCGGTTTTAACACCTTATTTTTTGCTTTCTGATAACATGATGAACGAATTACCTCTGGAGGGATTTGAGACGAAAAGGCCAAGTGGACCGTGAGTATTTTGTGTGAGTGTGTATGCGGTTATTTGTGAATGTGTTCTTTTTGTTAAGTTTCTCTTTTCCAAAAAATGGGTGGTGGCATGGGGATGTAAGCTGTTAGTTTTTTTTTATCAACGATGAAATCCAAGCCTACTGTTTCACTTCAAAAAAGTGTTCTATGAAGGAATATTTTGGTTTTTATTATGGAATAAGTTCTGATCCGAGTCGGCTCTGGTTGTCATTGAAACAGTACTTTTTATTGTCACTAATTTTCGTATGTTTCGAGACCTTGAGGATGGCGTCCGGCGTGAATGGAAGCAAAACAGTAGATCTGCATTTACTTCGCTTGTGGTCGTTTCGTGGAGGGGCGCGTGAGTGTCTTTGTGTGTTTGGTTAAGTCGCTTCATACTTTCAGTATATTATTTAGCTTATCAAAAAACGTGGAGTTCAGCCTTATACAATATACAATCGATGTTTCTTGCTTGAAAAATAAGAGAAAATCATCAAAACGATCGCGACATGATTGATTCTCTATTTGCTACTAGATCAAAGAGGAGAAGGGAACTGCCTTTTTTTATTTTCTGCTGAAGAATATCGTTTTCCTTAGAGTATTTGAAATTGTTTCGCTATTGTCATTCTTGTTATTTTACGCTTGCTTCCTTCTAGCAATCCTTTACAAGGTATCAAAGACAAACAAAAGGGTTCTGCGTTTGACATGAGTTGAAGAAATTCAGTTTTAATAGTTTGTTCATGTGTTCGCTCGAGAGAGAGAGATTCGTAGAAAGTGAGTTGTACATTTCTTACAGTGTATTTACACAAACTGGTCCGGCGCGGTCTGCATGCGTCTGTCGTTCGCAGTAGGCCGTGAAGAGAGATGCGTGCGTGAGGCATGTGACAAAAGCACCTTGCTGACACGTGTGAATGGGAGCGGATGCGTAATGAATGTGTGCTTTTGGGTGCATGTGTGTGTGAGATTGACGTTTTTTCTTCGATAGGCGGAGCTTATGGGGATGCATAAGTGGTGGAGCTGATGGTCAAAACGGTACACACTGCGTTAGTAGAATTTTCATTTTGTTTCGCAATTCTTGGTGAAATGTCGAAAATACGTTGTTCCATTCTGCTCGCCGAATGAAGAATCAAAATGAAACTCGCGCGCTGTATAGGGGATAAATCACATTGCTAGTTGTCCTCGTCATTCTTATAAATTTCGCAATTTTTATTTCCTCTTTGGCATCCTTCAACTATTTTTTGATTTTTCTTTACTTTTTTTTCTATGTGGTGTTTTACAAGTTTCCTTAAAGTGGCTGAAAATTTCCTCTCCTCCGTCTAGGATAATTCTCTCTAATTAATCTTAAAAAGCTTCCCTTCGTAAACTCTTACGTTTCGTTCGACACTCTTGCTGCGGTTGATTTTTTTTCCTCTTCTGTTCAATATCTCATGTTTAGAATTTTAATATTATTGTGTTTTAACTAAATTGTCTTTAACTTATGTCACATTTAGCGGCATGACTATCTCCTCTTTTAAATCTTACTTTATTTTACCTTTTTTTATATAAAAATGTATGGCAGGAGCAATATTTTTTTATTTTTTTTTTGAATCGTTCGCAACCGTCTGTAATACTTTTTCGATTTTTTTTAATATATTTTATCAAAAGAAGTTTTTAAATTTACCACGTTTTTTGTTGTGTTTATTTGTTTTTTTTTTTCTTTTGCTTTGTTGATAGACAGATCGTCGATCCACTCTGTTGGGTATGAGTTGGTTGCAAAACGAGTTTTGCAACTGCAGCTGTTCTGAGTTATTCTGTTGGAGTGTGGTCTGTGTTTATGTATGTATGAGTGTATTGCAGGTTGTTTCCCGTTAGAATGTGTGTCTTTTTGCTCGATTTTTTTTGGATGTGTTGGTATGACTGTTAAGATGTTAAGAGAGAAATAAAAGTTGACAAATTTTCCGACTTGTTACGTGACATATTCGTCGCAGTTTTTGGTTTTTACTTGGGTTTGCTATAGGGCCAGCTATAGGGAGACGGACTTTGCCACTAGAGTAAAAGTTGCTTTATTTTCGTTTGTATTTGTATTAATTTCATGAACGCGCGCACTATGCTCGATTAACGTCGATTTGGGAAAATTAAATCGGAGAGTAAAACGAGACAATTTCTAGTTGATTTCGAAAAGGTTGTAACTTCGATAAACCGATATAGCCTAAAAATTAAACAACAGAGAGTTTCCTCCTCGAGTGCATTCTGTTCTGTTCATTTGATCTACGTGGTGGAAACGATAGGACTAAAAATTCGAACTATGTTGCATTGTTTAAGCTAGTTTTTTTTAGCGATCTCAACATTACTTGAATTGTTCTTTCTCATTTGTTTGAGTGGGTTCTTGGAAGAGGATTTCTTTTCTTCTTTTCTCTTGTTCTAAAAAAATACATAATTAACTATCACATTATATGATTTAATAAAACCGTTTTTACTATACAAATTCTCTTAAAGAGAACAATATTATCTCAGCATGTTTTTTTTTGTTTCATTTTTTTCATTTTCTCAAATTTTGGAAAAAGCGGGTAAAAAACTTTCATACGCCTGATTTTATGCTCTTTTAATTTGTCAATCAATTAATTACTTTTCATATAAAAAAATATATCCTTTTCTTAATGATTCTTTGGTATTATTTTCTTCTTGTGTTAATAATTTTACATACTTGCCATTGGTTTTTAATTTTTCTATTCCTTTTTTTTCTGCAGAAGATCTCTCTTCCTACTCAGACTGCGTATGTACACTTTGGTTTCCTCTCTTCGCTTCCGGGTTGCTTCTGTTTCATACAATATAACACTGTTCGTTCGCTCTGTTTTTAATACTACGGTAGCTCAGCATTGTTTGGTTTCCATCGCGGATTACAATTTATTCGTCGCTAATTATAGAAAAGAAATTCACTCTCTAGCGTCCTTCGTCCGTGTCTTGTAGCTTTATTTGTGTTTTGGTCTATTGTAGATATCACGTCCTTAAGCTGTTCTAGTGATTCAGTCATGAAGGTTCTTAGTCTGTTTCGTCGGTTCTTCAGTAGACCATGAATGAAATTTGACAATGCTTAGGTCGTTTTGACGAAGAAAACGAGGAAA
The DNA here is from genome assembly GCF_002204515.2 of Aedes aegypti. Classification (NCBI taxonomy): domain Eukaryota; kingdom Metazoa; phylum Arthropoda; class Insecta; order Diptera; family Culicidae; genus Aedes; species Aedes aegypti. The sequence goes on from NC_035107.1 coordinate 5,741,343, forward strand.
GCCGTCCTTTTCTAACCTGAGTATTGCCAAACTTTTGGCAAAAAATAAGTCGCTGTCAAGGTCGCTGTTCAATTCGATGCCGAATAGGAATCTATTGATAAATAGTTGTCCCGGTAAACGTTATTTTGTCAAGCAATAGGCTGTGAAGTAGGCCATGCAAAAATCCCATAGAGTATGTCAGTGTAGTGTTTCTTGTTTTACCCATTTTTCCGGTTGGGTTTCACATATGACATAACTCACAAATACGTCGCATCTTCTGTCGAATCGAATCTAACCTTCACCCGCACTGACGAAACTATTCATGCAACATCAATCATAGAAACCTAAAGACAAAATTTGACAGCTCTATCAGTCGATCTCTAACCGTGATGGCAAAAACAGTGAAGCAACTCCGTTCAGAAGTGTGCGCGTTCAAAGAACGGTACCCCGCCGCGTCAAAAACTGTCATCGTGCGGCACTTTGTGGACGCTTGATACACCCGTTCCGGTATCTACAACATCTTGGCACTATTAGACAACAATCAGAGCATCGAGAGAAACCCAGGTTCCGCACGGCCGATGACTCTGAGCGACATTTTGGAATAGAAGGCTGAAGACCGAGGAAAAAGTAGCTACATCGCTGCTTGCACCTGGCCAGGAGGTCAATGCAATCGGCCAAACAGTGAAAGAGTACCTGGCGAACATGAACATTCTTGTCAGGAAGCGGAAGCGAGCAATGACCGGCAGACCACTTTATATTTTGCTTCCCCCACGAAGGAAGTGATCTCCGAGATGAAGTTCATATCACACACCATGTTTTCCAGTCAGCTGTGGCTGACTAATCGCTACGCCCTAAGGGAAGACTCGAACATTTAGGTTGTTGAAATTGAGCACGAACTTTTCCACGAGTGCTATCCGTTGTTTGTTTGGTTGTCTCGCAGGAAACCACAGCAAAAATCCTTAAAACCCTTAAAATCCTTCACACATATCTTCAACATTTCGGTGTAGGCAATTAACCCAATAAATATACCAAATCAGAAAGTTGCTAGCCGAAAATTTAAGATTGACAGCAGTCTGGCTGCGTGTTGATTTCCAATTCGCATCCCTCAGGCTACACCCAAAAGCACTTTGAAAATCGTCGATCTGCACTATTGTTGGTCGTAAAATTCAGTTCAACAAATCACGCTGATAGGTGGAATCGCTTCGTACGTGAATCTCTGATTAGCCTGCAAAAAGGTTTGTTGGAAAACTTCAAAGGCTGATATAAGTTTGAGCCTTGTTGATTATGAATATTTAGTGCCTGAGATCTGCATACCATGGTGACCAGGTTTACGAAGCTGCCACATGAAGTTGGTTAGATACGAGTATCCCGAAAAGGACCTGTTAATGTTAACTGTCTTCTACTGGCCTGAATAAAATCAGCTAAGTTATCAGAAGGACTTAAGCTCATGTATTAATCTCTAGACATTCAAGCGTTCGATCATGGACCCCAGAACTATTCCAGACCACTACCCTACTTCACTTTCTTCGTTGACGAACTTTATCGAGAGTCCCGATTTGCTTAAGTAACACATCAGCTGGACAAATTTCAGCAAAATATTACTGAATGGATCTAGCGTGGCTAAACGGTTCGCTGGACGTGGAGCGACATGTATCGGACTTATGATTACTGAAAGATGGAAGCAGTACTACAATGAACATCAGTATCATGCGCATGTCACAGGCGTTGAAAGCCTCAACAGTGGGTCGACTGTATATCGGATTGTGGAATCTAATCTCATTTTGAGAGAAAGTTATGATATAAGAGATCAGCAAATACAAGCTCTGTATTTGCTAGCAATGAAGTAATGTTTTTCATTGGTAAACCTCACAATTTTATATTGTAGAGGTGTTTGACATTGGCAACTGCAGTTCGACCGGAATGAATTTCTGTTATCAAGGATTTGAACTTCAGCTCGACAAATTTCAGCAAAATATTGCTGAATGGCTTCGTAGAACGTGGAGCGACATGTATCTGACTTATGATTACTGGAAGATGGAAGTAGTACTACAATCAACATCAGAATGATGCACGGCGTTGAAGGCCTCAACTGCGAGACATCTGTACATCGGATTGTAGAACCAAATCTCACTTTGAGAGAAAGTTCTATATTCGCTCGCATTGATGTAATGTTTTTCATTGGTAAACTCAACAATTTAATCTTGTAGATATGTTAGACATTGACAACTGAAGTTCGACTGAAATAAACTCCTGTTATCAAGGACTTGAGCATCAGCTCGACACGTTTCAGCAAAATATTGCTAAATAGGTTTAGTGTGTACGGTTGGACGGTTCGCAGAACGTGGAGCAACATGTATCAGATTTATTATTGCTGAAAGATGGAACCAGTACTACAATGAACATCTGAATGACGCGTAGGTCACAGGCGTAGAAGGCCTAAACAACAGGACTTCTGAACATTGGATTGTGGAACCAAATCTCAGAGAAAGTTCTATATTTGCTCGTGTTGAGGTAAAGTTTTTCAATTATATCGTTAAACCCTACAATTTTATATTATTCTTGTACAGATGTTGGACATTAAAAACTGAAGTTCGACAGGAATGAACTCCTGTTATCAAGGACTTGAGAATGACTCAACGATCATTGCTAAAGCAACTAGTTATAAAGGTTTCACTTCATTGCAAGATGTATGAATAGTACTACAGAATACTACAAAGTTTAGAAACAAGCTTTCGTTTGAAACATGTAAGGGCTATATGTACAGGATAGGCACTCAACCCTGCTGAAAAAAATATTGCGCACGACTTATTCCCTGACCTGGACTGGACACGGCCCTGGATAATAGTGGCATACAACCGCAATGGAATCGTGAGATCCTTGCGGACTGTCTTATGTGTGGTGTGGTCCATGACGAAAAGTGAAGCAAGTAACCCTTTTCCTCAAGAATTATAAAAGCAGCGACAGAAATAATCTCATAATCTCTTATAGGTCGCTGCTTCTCATTTGATTTCAAAACTAGATCAAAGCAAGCCATGAAAAATATCACGTTTGTGTTGCTTCCTGATCAGCAATGTTTAACAATTTGTAACAAGTTTGATAAATAACAGCAGCAAACGAGAGGCCCAAAGAGAGAGCGATGATAAAACTCAAATCTCTTGCTTGTTTGCCATTGGGGGCAGGTGTTTTATTTTACAGACGCGATAAACAATTCCAAAACATTGGATAGCAATACTGTCCCCCTGATTTGGAGCTTGTTTACATGGATTTCATCATTTACAATTATCCCTCCGATTTAAGCAGAGCTGTAGCAAAGAATGATAAACAGACTCTCATGATGTGCTGTGGATCATGATTGTTACAAAGAGAGATATTCTCAATTTTCTCAAAATTCAAGTCGAGCATCAGGACTACTGCGTCTCAATTTTGTTTTTGAACAACGACTCTAAACGCTCGCATAGAATCCATGGCCTATTGGTTTCTGAATAAAGTATTGGTCTTATGTGTCAGTCGCTAATCAGTTGATCAGTTGTTCAGTCGCAGAATAGTTCCTTCCGTTTCTCTCTAGTAAGTTGTGTCGTCGATCTTTGGCAGAAAATTACATGGTTCGTTTCGGTACTGGATCCGTAAAGTAGTTTTCGTATGAATGTAGCATCATAGGTCAGCTTCTGTTATTCAGCAGTTTTCTTCCTCTCCTTCTAGTTTCTGTTTATTAAAGCGTATGAATTTGTTGTTGTTGTTGTTATCGTTCCCATTTTTTTTTTGTTTGCGTTGGTAGGAAAATTAAAAGGCTCGAGCGTTCGATCTGATCTGCCTTCCTCTCAGTTGCATCAGAAAATGAACTTTTCCTCGCTTCCGGCGCGAACTAAAATGCTATCAGTGTGAGCGTTAGCAGCGATCTCGGTTAGTCTACTTCCATAGGTGCACCTCTGCTGCCGCGTTACTAGGTTACTTTGAGTTTTCGTATCGGTATTCTCCTTTATCTTCAGTTGTTTTCCTTCCTATCTGTTTTGTTACCTTTTTTTTCTCTATATAAAGATAATTTATACATTTTAGTCATAAGAATCTTGGTTTTGGATAATTTTATTCTCATTTTATTTATGTGTTTTTTTCTCATTTTTAATTCTCTTTGTCCTATCGTCGAATTCGTAAAAAGGAAAAACTTCAAATCAAAAAAGAGTTTCGAAAAAACGATTACTCACGCGAGAGAATGACAGCGTAGGTTTTGCTTCTCCTGTTTTGTGTATGTATGTATGTGTGAGTGTGTGATGCACTGCTGCTTAGTTTTTTTTTGTTTCGTTTTTTGCTGTTTTCCTCGTTTACTACAATTCTACTCATGGAAGATTTAAAAAAGCCTCTATTCATGCAAACTAGCCGTTTTATTTGTTTGCTTCCCTTTCGTTTTTATTTTATGTTTCGCCTGACTAACAATTAGCTCGATTTTCAGTATTTTGCACATATGCTGCCTCTAGAACTTTCGGGCCGAAAGCCGAAACTGACCACGGAAACCGAAAGGTCATTCAGCCTGTTCCGCGTAGAAAAGAGGAGGCATAATCGGAAAGAGAAAAAGAGAATTTCCTAATTGGCTTTGGTTTTTGCCTTCAGTTGGGGGGAAAAGTGCCAATTCAGTTTAAGAGATTACGATGATTTGTTAAGGACTATCTACTTATTTTTTTTTGGTTTTTGATCTAGTGTTTGCATGCTTCTATTATTCGCGCGATATTTTTGCTCTCCCTTGTTTGGTTAGGTTTTTTTTTTGGTTTTTTGTTAAGTTCTAATTCGAAGCGAAAAAAATACTGTCCCTATGTAAGTCCGTATGTCGTGCTCGCGAGTTTTCTCTTTCATGTTTCCTGGGGGGGGTGCGAGGATGGGCGATGAGTAGCAATGCGTGCAAATGCGTCTGAACATTTGTTTTTTTTTTTACTCAGAATGAGAGTGATTTGACAGCACCAATTTCGCGTTTATGTGGTTGTGTTGATATATGTGAGAACTGAGTAAATTCTTTTTGTTACTAAACTCAACTGAATGACTGAATCTATTCTGGCGTGATTCGTGGTTTTCTTCTCTTTTATTATCTTTTCGCATTCATTGCTTTTTGATGTAATTGACATATTGTGTGTTGTTTGTTGTTGTAGGTATGAATGTGTGGTTGCAAATGAAGGGAAACTGAATTTTAATATCAGTGCATTTGATTTAAGGAGCGCGTTACGAATGAAAGCAAATTAGATGTGACCATTGAACTGAAAATGACACTTTTTTGACCAGCTTGGCGAGCGGAATCGGTTCACTGTTCGTCACCGGAAGTAGCGATTTGGAGATAGCTTGTACGAAACCAGATAGCGTTGGTAAAACTTCGATGATAGAAAGTACAAGAGTACTGTTAAATCTACCAAGGATATCGTCGAAATCGTAATAAAGATTGTACAATCGGCAGAATGTGGAGCGACCTATTTCGATAGAATATTCTACGCGTGACAAGCATAGTGAGAGGACTCAATGTATTTGAAAGGTGTCAGCAGCACTACGCTGAACACGTGAATTACACCAGATGATTAACATTTCTTTGTCTGTACATCATATAATGGAGCCAGGATCTACTTTGAGAGAAGGTAAGAATACAACGGATCAAGGATTACCAACTCTACCTCCACTTACATTGAAGTTACGTATTTCAGTGGTAAGCACTACAATTTCATCTCGTGGAAACGTTGTACTTCGACATTGCGATGAGTACAAAGCGTCATCGCTGCAACATGTGAGTTGTTGGTGTTGGACAACGTGGAAAGGATCCTTGATACAGTACTTGAGCTACGGTGCCAAGCCTTAAAGTTAGTTTTCCAAGAATTGAAGTTGAACTTGAAAGAAAAACAGTGATACATCGTATGTTTTAGCATTGTCCTTTGGGAAAAAGAAACGCTGACCTGGAAGAATGTGAGTTTATAGGAAGTATAAGTGGGGAGGTCATAAGGCGTACATATCCGTCTGACGGTAGACCACTTGAAGGTGATGTGCGTCCCACAGATGGATCGAAAAACCTCGGAGATTCTACCATTTGCCGGTATCCTGGGTGTTGAAGTCATTGAATAGTCAGAAAAGAATGGCAGAATACTAAAGAATTCCGAACTGGTTAAGGCATGGAAGGTGTGGAATCTGTTCAAACATCGATCGAATCTTTCGATCCGCTAAGTGGCGAATACGGCGGAGGTTTACGATGCAACATTACTGTTGATCGTCATTGAGAAAGTCGAGAACAAGTAGTCCAAGAATACGCATAGCAGTTGGAAGTGGTCCTATCAACGGAAGAGCAGCTTGGTACCGCCACTCTTGAAGATGGCTGGAGGTACATCCGATCTGCCATAGGTAGCACCGCAGCAGCAGCACTAGGCTCAGCGCCTCCGAATCAGAGACATGACTGGTACAACGGCGAATGCGAGCAGTTGTAGAATGAGAAGAATGTAGCATGGGCGAGAATGCGGCAACACCGCACGATAACTTACGAGGCACGGTATACACAGGCACGGAACAGACAAAACTTGATCTTCCGAAGAAAGAAGTACCATCCAGATGAATGAGATCGCGAAGCGATGGAAGAGCAGTACCTCGCTAAGGAGTAACGGAAGTTTTACGAGAAGCTGAACCGTTCGCGCAAAGGCGTTGTGCCACAAGCCGACATGTGCAAAAATCTTGACGGAAATCTTCTCACGAATGAACATGAGGTGGTCGAAAGGTGGCGGCAGCACTATGACGAACACCTTAATGATGATGTGACCAGTAGCGAAAATGGCAAGGAAATAACTTTTGAAGCACGCGTGGAGGCCGAAAGACATTGGTCTCCAGATCTACAAAAGGTAGAAACGGAGATTGGACGGTTGAAAACAGAAAAGCCGCTGGAGTTGACCAGCTACCGAGCGGTTGGTTGGCGCCAATTATCGTGCGTCGAGCGCCTCCTACAAGGTACTCTCTCAAATTTTATGCCGCCGTCTATTACCAATTGCTAGCGAATTCGTTGGGCAATATCAAGCAGGATTTATGAGCGAACGTGCAACAACGAACCAGATACTCAATCCGCCATGCACGAATACGGTTTCCCGGCCTAACTGATAAGATTGATCAAGGCGACGACGATGGAGCGAGTGATGTACGTAGTCCGAGTATCAAAGACACTCTCGAGGTCCTTCCAATCTCACAGAGGGTTATGGTTAAGGTGATGGGCTTTCGTGTTTACTGTCCGTACAGCTACTTGGTTTCGCCGACGACATTGATATTGTATCACGCAACTTTAAGACGATGATGGATTCGTAGATCCGACTAAGGGATGAAGCTAGGCAAATCTAACTTGACATCAATGTGTCGAAGATGAAGTACATGATAGCGAGGGTCTCAAGAGAAGTTCATATTAACAGTGATGAAATCGAGGTTGTCGAAGAATTCGTGTACTTGGGTTCACTGGTGACCGCCGACAACGACATCAGCAGAGAAATCCAGACACATCGTTGTTTCTTTGGACTCCGCAGAATTCGTCGATCTGGCAAAGTTCGCCATCGTACGAAGTTAACCATCTACAAGACGCTGGTTAGACCGGTACTCCTCTATGGGTATAAAACATGGACCGTACGTGCAGAGAATCAACGCGCCCTTGGTGTTTTCTTCTGTTTTCTTGTTGTTGTGGACCATCTACGGCGGAGTGCAGATGGAAGACGGAACGTGGAGAAGGCGGATGAATCATGAATTGCACCAGCTGCTAGAAGAACCAGTCCTCGCAAAAATTGGAAGGTTGCGGTAGGCTGGGCATGTCACCAGAATGTCGGATAATAACCCGGTAAAAACGGTTCTCGGAAGCAATCCGCCCGACACAAGACGACGTGGTGCGCAGCGAGCAAGATGGATCGATCAAATTGAAGACGTTCTGCGAACCCTTCGCAGAATGCGTGGCTGGCGACGGAAAGCCGTGGACCGAGTGGAATGAAGACGTCTCCTACGTACAGCAGAAGCTATCCACGAGAAGATGGTAGCTCATCGCTGAGTTTCCTCTTTTCATCAATCGCTATGGCTGTCTTAAGCTCTTGAAAAACAGTTTGTCGACCGGAAATACAAAATCTGGAACTACCGGAACATCAATCGCTGATGCACCGCAGACGTCCATGAACTTGTACAGCTCCACTACGTGAAATATGATTGGTGCGTCTGCATCCAGTTCATGTATGAACGTAAGATAACTATAACTGTCACCAACACTAGTTTACCAACCAATACGCTTTTGTATGCAAAGTTTCTCAATCGGTGATTAAGTATCTGTTAAGTTCTGTACTTCAATAAAATACGGAATGTGAGTGCCTACATCCGCATCTGCTCATGAAGCCTTCGGTATTGTCGACTAAAATGAGATCATGATCGTGGAATTCGATCTTCCTACAACTGGACAAACAAGAGCTTGGCAAAGCAATTCTGCGATCATATGTCGATAGCCCAAATGAGCTTCTAATCAAGATTTTTCCATGATACAAGACGTTAGTCTGTTATTCATGGGTGATTCCTAGCCAAAAGCATAACGTTCAGAAATAATGGAGACAATCGGACAGTCTGCATCCCAGATCAAGCTTGGACGTAAAGTAAGGCGATCTTAAACCTGCTTAGTTTGTCTCTTAAACCTGTTTACCAAACATACATCCAGGTATGTGTTTCTTAGTTGGTTCTCCAGTATTTGTCAAGGCATGATCTACAATTTACTAAAGAAGCTTTTTCTATAGTGTCGACTACATTGCGATTGCAGGATATTGCGCCTTTATGCCGACCAGCTGTGCTTGATAACAAGAGGAGCTGTTTAAAATGCAGTATCGCTTTTGATCCCGAACTTTCCACTGCTGGAGGGCCCGGTATAGCGATTCGTCTCTCATTGGTAGACTTGTGGAGCGAAACAGATATTTATGGGTAGTTCCCAGTTAATTCAGTCATTAACATTCACTGCCTGACAGGTCAACTCCAGAGATGCTATGCTACAAATAGCAAAAGTTAATCATAGCAGCCATGATAGAAAAAGAAAGAGTGCCAGCAGGTCTTCAACCAAGAGCCTTCTTGGATGGCTTGTGAAATAGTCGATTCGGCTTCACTTCGGCTTTTGATACAGTGAAATGGATACTGAAGATGGTTGTTTCGATTCACTTCCGATGCCTCACCGCTTGCTGTTGCTTATGTCAGAGAAAAAGTGCCAAAATCAAACTTACATGTGATTTTGCCTTGCAATTTTATTACGCACATTTGTCAGATGTTCCCGTCCGTTATTGTTGCGTGCATTTGTGTATATGCTGTATTTTATTTCACCCTTTGATTTTCCTGTTGTAGTCGTTTCATTTTTCACTTTTGTAATGTTTTAAACCGCTTACGTTTTTTTTTCGAATTAGTTTGTAGTTTTAGTTTTACGTTTCTTCGCTTTTTCTGTTCGCTCGGCTTCCGAATCGTTCTCGTGTGTCTGTTCTCCTGTTTGTGAGTGTGTTCTACCGGGGGGATTTCCTTCTCTTCGCTCTCTTATTAAAGATTTACTTATACTGTTTTTGATATGCATAAAATAGTCTTAAAACTCTTACTCGTCCTCTTTGCACGCGGTTCTGTGTTTTGTGTGTGAGTGTTGGTGTGTTTGTGTGCACGTGTCGTTTGCTACGATTCGCTTGCTTTGTTGAAAAACACAAAATCGCCGGTCGGTTTTTTGTTTGTCTGGGGTCCGTATCCGAGAAAACAGATTCGTTCGATAAATATTTAAATTACGCGATAGAGAGAAGCGCTAGTCGTTTACAAACTGATCACAGATGGCTGTGGCTTAGCAAAATAACTGAAAGTTAAAAAATCCGTTCATACTTGATCTTTGGAAGATTTAAAGCTTTCGAGTTGAGTGAATATAGTTGTTTGTCCGATGGGGCTTTCTATCGCTACTAGTTGTTTGCTTGTGTGATTTGTCCTTCGACTGAGAAGATACAAAGTGTTCAACTATGAATGAGTGTGAAAAATGTGATGAAACGTACGGTACTTTTTTGTTTTTGCTGTTGTCGTCTCCTATGGTAATTTCAATAAGATTTATTTGTTCGATTTTTAGGAAAAGAAGAAACGAGCTTAAGGATGAATGCTGATTTAGAACTATTTCTTAAAGGGCGTAACGCTATTCTGTGTGGCTGGGTGTTTTTTTCCTCTCTTTGTTCGATAATTAATTTATGAAACTACTTTCATTTTCGGGGATTAAAAAAAAGATTTTATTTTTGTTTTATTTTTGCTTTGGAAATTCAACTATAAAACATTCGTTATTAATAACATTTTTCAATTTAACTATTTTGTAGTCTCTTAGATAATATTTATAGTTTTCTTTTTTCACGATAAATTTAAACAGCATCTCAGTGTTCATGTGACTAGTTAGCATCGTTCTTTGATTTGGTTTGAAGAAGAGAAAGGAAAAAATCGATTCCTACATTCTTTAAGATATTATCATCTTACGAAGAAACAAAACTGTATCCAAAGGGAAAAGAAGATGAAAGTGTCGTCTGTTTTCTCGTTCTATTTTTTGGTTTTTGAATTTTGTTTTTCCTTACCATTTTTGCTAACTATCGTGTGTGTTTGTGTGTTTTGTATGCGGTTTTTCACGATTCGTGAGTATTTCTCTTATTTCTTCGTCAATGAAGGGCAGTTTGTGTGATTTCTACTAAATATCTTTCAAGTGTGGCTCTGTCATAAACTGTTAAGGAAACGAATGCACCTAATAATCGATCGGTAACACGGTTTTGCTGATTTGCACTAGGGTTTTTTGTTGTTTTCCGAGGTTAACGAAAACAAAAACGAAATCGATCGTTCTCTCTTGAATTAAGTTACTCTGGGTTCTGTCCTAAGCTACTTGCAGGCGTCCTAGAGACGGCTCTTAACGATTTGTTTTCTTTTCTGCCTAGTGTCATCATTAAACAAGCGAGCGTATACAGTATAATTATGTTTGACTGTTGTTTTTTTTCTTTGTTTGCTATTTGGGATCGTGTGTTTTTGGTTTGTATTTCTTTGTCTTGCTGCCCAACGTTTGCTTAGTTTTCGATTACTAAAAACTGTTTTACAACTATCCGCTGCCTTTTGTTTGCTTTCTAGTTTTTTTTTGTTTTATTATTACTTACTGAACTCGTCACTCTCTTTCGCTAACGAGAGCTTGGATTTCATTTATCATTTAAAGTTTCTGACCAGTTCTGGTTTCTGAATGAAATGAATTTTGACTAGGACGTTTGAAAATTCGGAAATAAATAATAAACCTAGTTTACTCTTAGATTCTGAACATCCTCCCATAGGATTTTTTGGTTTGTTGGTTGTTGAATTTGTTGCAGTACTACTAGAGTTGTTCGCCTTCTGACTTGCTCCTTGCTTTCCGCTCGTAGTTTAAGTCGTTTTGTTAGTTTTTGTTTTTGCTGGACCAGCATCGTAGAACTCTAGTCGATTCGTCTCCGCGCCTCTGCCAGCAGTATAGTCAGCAGCAGTTCGGTAATTGTTTAGTAGCTTAAGAAATGTAGTTTTTTTTATGCTTGTTGTTATCTTCGATGTTTTACGACGCGTGTATTTATAATAATGTGGATGTGCACGTTATTTTATTTTCGGTTTTTTATTTGGTAGTGGTTTACTCTAGCACAGCTCAAGTAGCTCAGCAGTAACGGTGTGTGGCGAGTAGCGGTTTCAAACCGCCTTAGGTGAAACTGGCAGCCAACGTATCAGATCGGCAGGCCAAAAAATAGCACGAAGAGTCCGTTTCACTGTGGAAGAGTCAAAAAGAACCGGGAAACAGGAATCGATTAGCATTGGTGGTCAGGAACTGGAAATCTATGTACAGAAAAGAAGAAGAGAGTTTGTTAGAATAGTTTTGAGTGTTTCTGGATGTTATCTGATCTGGAATTGGAGTGACTGCTGAGAATTATCTGTTCAGAATTATCTCCAAAGGCACAGTATTTTCTTTGACCACAAAATCTATTTACATTTATAACAAAATCAATTATTATTACTGAAAACATTTGTTGAATATATTCCTCTTTTCTGAAAGTTTCTTTATGAGGATGTCAACAATTTCCTGATAGGCCATGATTTTCTTTTCATTTTTTTTTAAATAATGGTTCTTATTTTTAAAACAGACACTACAACTACAACTATTCCCCTTCGCCAAAAGTAAAAAATTTTGAAAATCGGTTGGTGCATTGCTGAGAACGAATATTTTGAAAATTGTAGGTTAGTCCCGGCACTTTACAGGTTAAAACTAGTCGTCCAAAATAGCTGAAAAGCACGCTGTAAACCAACGATTGCACCTTCTTCTTCTTTCTGGCATTACGTCCCAACTGGGACAGACCTGCTTCTCAGATTAGTGTTCTTATGAGCACTTCCACAGTTATTAACTGAGAGCTTTCTTTGCCGATTGACCATTTTTGCATGTGTATATCGTGTGGCAGGTACGAAGATACTTTATGCCCTGGGAATCGAGAAAATTTCCTTTACGAAAAGATCCTCGACCAGCGGAATTCGAACCCACGACCCTCAGCTTGGTCGATTGCACCTTATTGGCCGGAATTTGTTCGTCGAAACGGTATCCTTAATATCGTATTGTTCCGCAATGCCCTCGGACGAACGAAGGGGAAAGTGGGGCAGTTTGGCCACCTTAAGGAAAGGCGATAAAAATGCTGAAAATATTATGGAATCTTTGGATTTTAGCATGATTTCCAACAATATTTAGTTCAATACATTAGATCCATATGATTTCCGTTGTCTGATAAAGTTCACGAATGAATGAGTGATTTATCAAAATTTTTTAGTCATTGAGTCGATTTTTTACCGATGGGGTGAAATAAGCACCCTATTTTTGGTTGTGTAATTATCTAATGTAATCTAAAAATGCATTTTTTTTTTTCAATACACTTGAAAATTATTAGTACCGGGTACCACCGTTGGTTTGACCACATTTAGTCTGAACACTTTTTAATCTGTACCCCGCTAATTTGCACATCGTTCAGATTAAAAATGGTTCAAACGTCATTTAGCTCTTGGAACGGAACGCAGAATCAAAACAAAACAGTGAGAGAGGTAACCAGAAACACGTTTCTAAGGTGACTAGATGTTCAAATTAAAAATGAACCCCGATGGGTTGCATGAGGTACCGTTCAAATTAGCGGGGGTGCACGGTATTTATAAAAACTCTGCAAAAAGATTAAATTTAAAAAAATTCTAAAATGATAAAATTTTAAACTTTTTTTTTTGTTTGAGTTTAGAACACTGACTAATAGCATGCCTATTGCTTCATTTTCTTGTTAGCTTTGGAGTTGCATGTTATTGCAGATGATATTTCAAGAATTCTCGCAAAACTTGTGATCTCGCCCTAATAGCCATTGGTAACCGAGTGTGTAGCTTCTTGTTTCTAAGCAAATGAATGCGCCAGGATGAAAACTAACAGGGTGTCCATCCATCCGGGAAAACCGGGAAAAACCCGGGAATTACAAATGACCGGGAAATACCCGGGAATTTGGAGAACACCCGGGAAAATATGTATTTCAAACATAAAACTACCGGTTTGTTTAAATTTTAAGTCGTCTTTTATTAGTACTTCACATTATGAATAATTTTTGGTAAGTAGGATCTTTAAAACATTTCTAGAAGGGTACTAAGGATTTTTGGCAAGGTGCTTTTCGAGATGAGTGTTAGATTTCCATTTTAGTTCTTGGTAAATATTTAATGAGATATTTACTGGAATCGAACCGATAATTGACCAGTATTTGAAAGTTCTTTCTGAGAGATCACTGAAGTATTAGTAAATTGCTAATAAGATTTTTAGTGGATTCTAGAAAAGATCCTAGGCTGATTTTGCTTGAAATTCTTAGTAGATTTTTAGAGGTTGGCAAAATGCTAAGCCAAAAAAAGTTTGCATTTATTGGGAGATCTTCTGAAATCCTGGACAGATTCATTAAGAGTTCCCTTTGGCGGATTTCTAGGGTTGTTGATGATACTGATTCTTGATGAAGCCTTGTCAGGATTACTAATTTGACTAGTCTTTGATCAATTACAAAGTAATTATGAGGCCTCTGACGAGATTTTGTGTAGATTTCTGCAGATTGACAGCGAATTCTTTCAATCATCCAAAACAAATTTCGTAACTAGATCTTTGGATAAAACAATAACGAGGGCCTCTAGGTATTCTTGACCAGATTTTTGTTATGTTGTTGACAAGATTCTTGATATCTTGATCAAATCTTTTGAAGATTACTTGGAAATTGCAATCTTGGATTTATGTCAAAAGTTTCAGCCAGTTTCATAGGAGAACAATAACATGTATTTGTAAATACCGTCTCTGTATTTTTTTTTTCTTGGATTCAACATGAGTTTCATCAGATCAACTATTTCTCCATGAACAAGCCATGTCATAATTCCTAAGGCATTCTTAGAAGGAAATGGGTTGGCTATTTGTTTATATAATTCCAAAATTTCTCTGAACTTCCTATGAATTGGGTCCTAAAATGTTTAATGAATTCTTGTTCTTATTTAATAATACGAAAGAGCATGTTCTTGCGATTATTTTAGCAATTTTTCAAGCTCAAATAACGGATATAACATATTTAAACTTTAATTTTAAAAATAATTCCAAATATGAACCTTTACACTTTTGATCATGTTCGACGATCACTTTGTCGAAAAAAATGCCACAGGGCTTTTAGTTTTAACCTGAGAGTTTTAACACTAGGGTTGTTCCTATCTGACATTTCGGAAGGGACACGGTAAACAAAATATACCCAAAATTTGAGTTTAAACCAAGGGGTCTGATAAAATCTCAAAAACCGTAGAAAATGTTTTTTGGACTTACACCAACGAAAACCATTTAAATATTTAGTAAACATGTGTTTCTGGTCTAAATCTTAGCGTTTGGTACTAAAATTAGGACAGGGCTTTAATACCCTAATCGAGGGGGTCACGATCTTTTAGATATTTCAACAAATATATTTTATCTTTTAATCTAAAACTCTTTAAAAATTGTAACCAAAAATACAGAGCTATTACAAAAACTTCAAAATGATATCCGCGAAAGCCGCGACTTCTGAAATTCGATCCGCGACTGGAAGCAGAAGCACCAACCCGCGAAAAAAAATATTCAAATTCTAGAAAGATTCGCGAATCAGGCGAAACTGACAAAATGTACACAATTGAAGAAAATATAGCGTTGAAATTGTAGCTCGATTGTCTATTCACTGCACTTGAACTTTTCCCCTATTGATAATTTAACTATTCAAAAAAACGCAAATTTGTAGAAGACGAAACTTCACCTCATGCCAAACCACACACTTTATTGATTACGCCTGTGTTTTTGTTTATCAAAGTGATGGGCGCATCTGAAATCTAAATCAAAACACGGCGAGAGTAAACGGCGACACTGCAAACAAAAAATAAACAAGGCGTACATGGCGGGCTTAATTGAATCCAGAATGTAAACACGGCGCAAAAGTAATAGGCGACACTGAAAATAATATCGATTACAGGCTCATAACATTGGGCGATACTGGCATCCTAGAGTGCGTTTAAGGCGAAACCTTATAATATTTTTTTAGTACGAAATAGCTAGGGAAACTATAGGAGATCAATACCACAGATGAGGATTTTAAAACTAGGTTTATGAAATGTGTATTAAAGTGGAAAGGTTAAAGTTACTATATTTTCTCCAATTGGGATTAAAAATTGCACATGAGAATTTCATTGATTATTTTCTCATTGTTATTGATTTGTCAGATAGGCCCTTATCGCGAATCCCTCTCGAATTGTCATCGAAATCTTCATGTCACAATACCCAATCGATTTTTCGTAAAAAATATTTTAACATTGTTGTGTAAACTTAATTGTTTTAACAAATTTCTGTGTTCTTTGATGCACTTTTCTTAGTACCGTAATCCAGGGGCAAATTTATCACTAAAACTATTCTGTTATATTATCCTGTTATTATTCTTAATTTCGGCAGTACTTCGTTGATCTCTATCAGTGCATGTAACTATTTCTTTTTAGGAAATAATAATGTATCATAAACCTAGCTTGAAAATAAATAATTGAAAATGGTCCACCGGGGCAAAATTGTTTTTCATGTAATAATGTAAAAATAAGTATAATAAATTTCTCCATCTACTAAATGTGGGTCCCCTAATGCAGAAAATGACGTTGAAAAATCATACAGCTTTTGCATTTGATCATTTTATTGTGAAGTTTAACTTTGGAAACTAGAATAATATACCTAAATGTAGTTTATTTACCTTGTAATAGGCACGTTTTCCGAAAATAAACGGTGCAAAATTCATATACTCAAATTTTGCATATAAACTTAGCACCAGCGGATTACCTTCATACCCCGATAACCGTAAGGACGTGGCCGCCACCGTTATCGACTTTTAAATTATAAGCTTTCGGATTGTGCATTTTCAGAATGGTAGCAAATTGTTAAACTGACATTTTTTCGATATTATATCTAGATACACAATGAATCCTAACCATCTTAGCAAGTGCCTTCAGAATTTATATTTTTTAATGCTTTTTGAAATGCTATTGCCATTTATATTTTCCTACACCACATTTTTTACTTTCAAGAATCCGCATCGTAATTATTGCCATCATCGATAGGGGGAGATCCCCCAGTGCCGGACAGCACCCAATACCGGACAAAGTCGAAACATTGAGAAATCATGGTCCAATCAAGATGGTGTATTAGTAGAAAAGAAAGCTATTATGTAGACTAATGTTTGCGTAGAATAACACATCCTTGAAATATGCATCCCTTTTTTAAAAAGTAGAAAAGTTTGAAAATCTTTAAAAAAAATGACGTATCTTCTTAATTTTGAGCCTATTTAGTAATTATTTTGAATATGAAAAAATACTTTGGATCCCGCAAGCATGATCGAACATAATCCTAATTTGATAGTATGAATGTATTTTGTACCATAATTGAAGTAAATATGGGCAAATTACAATTTTGGTTAAGCACCTCCTGTCCCTCAGTTTCGGACAGCTTGATTTGTTATATGATATCTTTGTAATTATTGCATCAGTGTCTCAAAATACTTTCATTTTTCATGGGTTCCGTCGACCATGGTATCAAACATGCAATAAAATTAAGAAGAATGAACATTCATAACACCATCGTAAAATGTGCTATTTTTCAAACTCAAATTATTTTTGTAAATGTGGCAATTGCATTGAATT
This sequence comes from Aedes aegypti, assembly GCF_002204515.2. NCBI lineage: Eukaryota > Metazoa > Arthropoda > Insecta > Diptera > Culicidae > Aedes > Aedes aegypti. The sequence goes on from NC_035107.1 coordinate 5,758,530, forward strand.
GGTAATAATAAACTATTTTTATAGTGTACACATTCAATTATGTTCAAATTTACAGAATTCGAGGTATTTCCAGATCGTGTCCGGTATTGGGTGCCACCTTTCAAGATCGATCAATTTGGTACTAAAATACATCATCAAAACTCAATGTCAAAATTCTTATTTATATTTTCAAACTTATTTTTGTACACTATAAAAATGATAATATTTATCATAAATGGGTAACACGAGCCCATGAAATCAATATTTTTCGAATTATGAATTTAGTGGCTTAAGTGTCCGGTACTGGGGGATCTCCCCCTACTTCACAAACAGTTTTTCAGTTTAAAACTGAACTTATACGATGAAATTGTGGTCACTGTGTTTCAGTTGAAGAATTGAATATAGTGAATGCATTTTGTTTCAAGTAAACTTTCTTGATTTTGAACGAAAAAAACGCCATTTCTGCAAAACTGGGCCATAGTGACTAAACTATAAATTGCACTTTACAGCACTCAATGAGATGACGAGAGTTTACATTTTTAAATACAAATTTCCTAATCATGAACTGCACAACTTGTGTCAAAACAATTTATTTTCGATTTTTGTGGCATGATTTAGGAAATCCGCGATTTTCGCGACAGAATTGCAGTCATTCGTGATGTTTGCGCCTGGCCTGGCGAAATTCGTGACTGTTGTAACAGCCCTGATATCGAGTAGCAGGATCTTTTTGTAATCTGTTTTTTTAAGTTCTTGGACATCCGGGAGAAATCCGGGAATTTGAAAACTGATTTTGAATGGACACCCTGAAACTATCACATTTGGGAGATAAAGGAGGATCTTCTCTTCATCGCAGCTTAGTTGAATAACGTTTAAATCCATTTGTTTGCTTGGTAAATAGAAGTTACACATTCGGTTACCAATGGCTTTTAGGGTAAGATTAAAAGTTATGCGAGAATACATGCAGTTTTCAATAGTCCATTTTACGAGACGTTTTTGAACAGCTGATCGCTTATTTTATGAATGATATTTTGACAGAAGTCGGTGTCGTAACGTGTGAAAGTAACAGCAATATCATCAGTGTTGCCGTTTCGTAAAATGGACTATGGGTGCTCATTCCACCCCATTGGCCATACCGCCCCGACTACTCCTATTTTTATTGACTCCAGAAGAGCAGGACCTGCCTTGTAGTGTATTTGCAATAACCATTGCCCGTGCGACGTTTATGCGTAACTAAAAACTTTCCAGCTCAATCAACTGGCTTCAAGCTGTACCTATAGTTTGTTAACCGGAACGGATCACGCCTGCAAAACGGATGAAGCGGCGTTGAGCAGATTCGATCCAATCTGAACCGTTTTGTAATACGTATGTCATACCGATGGGCAGTACTCGAGTGTAGATCATACCAGCGAGAAATATAATGATTTTGAACATTGTTGAAGTCCTTAGCAATAGAGGAGATCGCAGCAGGCCGTGCGCGCGAGTGGTTGAGATTTAAATCTGCTGTCACGATTTTTCCCTTCTTTAAAAGATACAGCTAAACCTCCATGAGTCGATGTTCTATTACTCGATATCGACTCATGGAACCATACTAAAAATCAAATTTCATGGTTACTATGATGGTCCCCTCAAACTGCTTTACATACCATTGCTGTTCCATGACTCGATATTTCCATGAGTCGATGGTCCCTTCGATATCGACTCATGGAGGGTCGACTGTATTTCATTCTGCCGGCAGAATGGTCAAATGGCCGGAGCAAGTGCGTGAATTTTTTAATTGTGCTTGCGTTTGATTCAGTGCCTATTTTGTTATAGAGACTAAAAAATTATAGTAAGAATAGTCCAGATAGTGTTCTTGTGCAGCAGGAGCTGCGACTGGATCAAACCCTTATTCCTGTTTCATAAAGAAATAAATAGATGTAACTATTCTTTGATTTATTTTTAACAATTAGGTACTAAAAATTACCTTTGAATAGTTCGATATTAAAAATGTCGACGCATTGATAGATAACTTTTTTAATTGAGGCTACATGATTCACATTACTTACCAACGTTAATCCTGATCATGTAGGTTTTGAAACACTCCCACTAACAAAAACTCCTTCCTGTGAAAACCATGGAGATGCAGAGGTGATCTCGGTCTTCAGTAGCAATGGGTGTCAAACTAACATTCCTTCCCTTCTCCGATGACCGTAAGGACGTGGCCGGCGCTCTTATTATTGATTATTCCGGTCAATCACGGAGTAGCAACTACGAATTTTACGGTCATCAATATTTATGCTTATGCTTATTGTTGAAGTCCTTAGCAATACGGAAGATAAAGCCCATGGTTTTAGACAGTGAATCAATTGGCAGCCAACACGCAGCAACATTGTCCTCTCCTATTCTTGTTGCAACAATTCTGTTCCGCAATAACAGTTCATCACCACTTGAACAGAATATGACAATGATTGCTCACCGCGTGCTCAACGATTTTCTAGGTTTTGCATTGCAATGTTCGAGAACTTTCTCCGTATTGGTAAACATTGCCACATTATCCAACAGCATTCATAAAACAAATTCGATTTTCTGTTTAAAATAACTGATTAATCACGAGTTGAAAAGATTGCAACAATATTGCCTCCTATGATTGTCATGATAATTTTTCTTCTGATTGCATCATAATTCGCATAAATTGAGACAAACGGTTGTGACACACCTGCTTTGTTGTTTGTTTTTCGTCTGTGTTCATGACAATTTGATTCACTGGTTCTTGATGATTCTTGATCAGCACAACTCCCAGGTCTTTCACCAGGGTGTCTACTACCTGGAAAAACCTGGAAAACCTGGAATTCTCAGGGAATTTTACTAAACCTGGAAAGAACCTGGAATTCTCAGGGAATTTCGGCCACAATCAGGGAAATTGTTTTGAACCAATAATATGTCCTTTTTGTGGCACTAAATATTTTCAATCAAAAAAAAATTCGGCTGCGCCGCTATCAAAACACTATTTTAGATTCATTCATCCTCGTTTTTTAGATTTTTATTCAGTGTAAAACATGTTTAAGCAAGGAAGTAAAACTTAAGATCGCTAGTAGTAGATCTAGTGATTTTCACAGATATTACTCATATATACGCATGCAAAAATGGTCATTGGCACGGTAAACTCTCAGTTAATAACTGTGGAAGTGTGTAATGCCAGAAAGCAGAAGAAGATGATGTACAGTACGATAGAAAAATCTGTTAATACAGTCGACTCTCCACAACTCGATGTTCTAAAACTCGATATATTCTATAACTCGATGGATTTTGCGGTCCCTTCAAATTCCCATACATCATGCTCTCCATAAGTCGATGTTTCTATAACTCGATGTCTCCACTAGTCGATGCCACGTGGGAGGAAAATTTCCCTCCATAACTCAATTTCCATCTGAAAACCCATTTTTATACAGGGAGACATGGACCATTTCTGGTTTGGCAGTGAATAAAGGACTTGCAAGTTGTAATAAAAGTTAAAAACATAAAAATAAAAAAATATTTTTTTGGTATAAATAAGGGATTTTTCGAATATTTTGAAAAAAATGTCCAGAGATATTTTTTAAAATGCAATCAACAAAATGATATTGCTGCTTGCAGAAATGATCATAAAAGTATAAGAAATATAGAAATTTGAGCCTTTGATTTTGAAATTTTTGTTATCGGTATGTTCTACAACTCGATAATTCTATAAGTCGATGGTCCCTTGAATATCGAGTTATGGAGAGTCGGCTGTAATTTACCTTTTATCATGCTATTTAGAAACAACGAAATCTTATAAAAATCCTCTCAAATTTGGTTGTCTTCGCAAAAGTCGATGTGAATACGTGAAAAATAGAGAAATTTTCATTATATTTTGATCATTGTATTGCGAACTATAAGGGAAAATATTGTTAAGTTCAAAGAGAAAATATATATTGTAGTTTTTATAAAAAGCAGGGGTGGCACACTTGCCCCTGAGTTCTGTTTGATCTTCCGACCTTGACGCTTGCTTCTGCGGGAGCGGGTGACGAGGGCAGGATCAAACATGTCGCGTGTCGGTCGAGTAAAGTGAAAAAGTGCTGTTTGATCTTCGACCTTGACGATTGCTCCTTGGCAGTGCGTCAAGAAAGCCCGAGCAGTCGTCAGTTGTTTTCCCTCTCGGGTCTTGCGCCTATTTTCTCTGAGTGCTTTTATATAGCCGAGCAAACGAGTTAAGCTGAATGTGGATTGTTGCTGCTCAGTCAAGGATGACGGATCAATTGGTGAGCTCGTTCCATGCTACTATTTCTAATCTATAAAATACGTATGACTGCACATTTAATCGATACAACGGTAGGACGTAAATATGATTTTTCAACAAACTATGAATGGTTCGTCACTGTGAGTGTCGACATAAACTCTAATTCATGAATTATTTATGTTTAACATTTTTTTGTTTTCAAAACACCCCTTTCTTTTTATCTTTATTTTTGTAATTACAGTCATCCCTCCATGAGTCGATGTTCCATTACTCGATATCGACTCATGGAACCATACTAAAAACATAAAATCATGGTTACTATGATGGTCCCTTCAAACAGCGTTCCAAAGAAAAGCTGTTCCATGACTCGATATTTCCATGAGTCGATGGTCCCTTCAATATCGACTCATGGAGGTTTGACTGTATAAAAAAAAAACTGAATGGTTCGACACTACAAGTGTAGACTTGCGAAAGGTTCACTTTATTCAACAAACTTTGGATGGTTCGCCAATGTAAGTGTCGGCATAAGAATAAGAGTGTTCTATGATGTTCCAGCCAATCGAGTTTTTGTTTCTTTTCAAATAAGTAAAATATAATAACACATGCTTTCGTCCTGACAGCTGTAGGAATGTTCCATTTAGATATTTGTTCAACAAACTATGAATGGTTCGTCACCTCAAGTGTCGGCATAATTTTCCTTTACATAGAAATTGTTCATATCAAATGAAAATATTATATTTTCATAAAAGCATATTTATAATTGACAAAAAACTATTTATCATGGTCTAATCACTTATCAAAGTGAATCCTTTGACCCAACGATCCTCCCCATTAACAAACATCCTTCCCAGTAACCTTTGCGTGTGGTAACCGGCACTCGCGGAACATAATTTTGCAAGAAATTGCAAAATTAAACTTCAGGTGTTCGTTCATCCCAAAAGCCGTTGACAAACTCATTCAAAATCCGATCCAAATTTGATTCGAATCAATTCTTATCAAATGCCAGTCTGAATTTAATCAAAATATAAATTGATTTTAAACCTTTCTACAACAAAGCTTATTTTTCTTCCAAATCTTATTCAGATTCCATTCAATCCGAATCCAAATCTAAATCGAATTCAGATCCAATCCACATACAATCCGAATCCAATCCAAATCCAAATCTAATCCAATCCAAATCGAATTCAAATCTAATCCAAATTCAATCCACATCCAATCCAAATCCAATCCAGATCTTATCCAAATCGAATTCAAATCCAATTCAAATCCGAATCCATTCCAAATCTAAATCCAACCTAAAAATTTAAAGCATTTTCAATCAAAATTCAATCCGAATCCAAATCCAATCCATATCCAAATCCATATCCAAATCCAAATCCAAATTCAAATTCAAATCCAAATCCGAACCAAATCTAATCCAAATCCAATTCAAATCCAATCCAAATTCAATCGTCATCCAATCCACATCCAATCCAAATCCAATTTAACTAGTATCTGAGTCCTGTTCAGATACTATTCATATAAATTATTTCAATTAATTCAATCTAAATCCAACTCAAATCAATCAAAATTTAATGCACATTCAATCAAAATTCAATCCACTCCAAGTACATTCCAAATCGAATTCAAATCCAATCCAAATCCAATCCGAATTCAATCCTAATCAAATTCAAATCCATTTAAAATCAGATTCTATTCCAAATCCAATACAAATAGTAATACAACTCAAATGCAATCTAAATCCAACCTAAAAATTTAAAGCAATTTCAATCAAAATTCGATCGACTCCAAATTCAATCCGAATCCAAAACTAATCCATATCGATATCCAAATCTTATCCAAATCCAAGTCCAAATACAATCCAATCCAAATCCAAATCCAAATCTAATCCAATTCAAATCCAATTCAAATCCAATCCCATCCAATCTGAATCGAATCCGATCCAAATCCAATCCAAATCAAATTCAAATCCAATCCAAATTGAATCCAAATTCAATCCAGATTCAATCCACATCAAATCAACATCCAATTCAAATAGTATCTGAATCCAATCAAAATACAATTGAAATGCAATCTAAATCTTACTTAAAAATTTAAAGCATTTTCAACCAAAATTCAATCGACTCGAAATTCAATCCCAATCCAAATACAATTCAAATCCAATCCACATCCAATCCGAATCCAATCCAAATCTAATCCAAATCGAATTCAAATCCAATCCAAATTTGATCCACATCCAATCCAAATTCAATTTGAACTAGTGGTCCCGTCAAACTTCGTCTTGCCATCAAGTAGGCTATTGAATACGATATGGATCGTCCCATACAAAATGACAGTTCCGTTCACTTTCGTTTTTCCGCCTTCGCGGTAAATATACTGGGATTTTTTTTACACACAAACACGTCGGAACCCTTGACAAACAAAATGGAGCAATAATCATTCAAATCCGTTAACCCGTTCGTAAGCTATTTCGTGACATACAAACACCATTCCATTTTTATTTATATAGATAGTATTTGAGTCCAATTCAAATACAATTCATATAAATTATTTCAATTAATTCAATCTAAATCCAACTCAAATCCGATCAAAATTTAATGTACATTCAATCAAAATTCAATCCACGCCAAGTCCAATCCAAATCCAAATCAAATCTAATTCAAATCCAATCCAAATTTAAATAGTACCTGAATCCAATCCATATACAATTCAATTCAAATCAAATCTTAATTGAATTTGAATGTAAATCATATTCCATTGACTCCAAATCCAGTCTCAATTATCTCTCCAATCCAATCATTCTTCAGTCATAACACAATCCATTCAAACCAAGTCATTTCCAAAATTTATTTATTAATTCCGATTAAAATACATATAAAATTTATTCCCAGATCAAAACTGAACCAATGCGTTATCCAATTTCTCTTTCTCACTTTATACTCATTTCAATGAGCAGTAAATCTATTGAAAACTAAATCAAACGTAAATGTAATGTTTATTTCTCTTTATTAGTAGACTAGATGTTCCAAAACGAATTGGATTTGGATTGGATTTGGATAAGATTTGGATTGGATTTTGAATGGATTTAAAATGGATTTAGATTTGAATTTGATTTGGATTAGATTTGGATGGGATTGGATTTGAATAGAATTCGGATTGGATTTGGATTGGAATGGATTGGAATTGGGTTGGATTTGGATTGGATTTGGATTGGATATGGATTGTATTGTATATGTTATTGAATTTGGTTTAGCTTTGAAGTTAGGTTGAATTTGGATTCGTTTGGATTCTGATTGGATTTGGACTGAATTTGAATTGGATTGAGATTGAATTTGAATTTGATTTACATCGGATTGGCTTTGGAGTGGACTTTTATTGAATCTTGATTGGATTGGATTTCGATTGAACTTTTATTTTATGTGGATATTATTTATGGGAATTTGATTGTAATGGATATCGATTTTTGATTTTATGAGCTTTATCCAAACGGCAAAAAGATTTTGTTAAGCTGAAATCAAACACTCGAACATATTGTTACATTGATAAGATTTGATTTTGAAATTTACAATAAATGATTTAACACAAGCTAACTTGTATTGTGCTTTGAAAATGTTTGATTTCTTATTAGGAGTAAATCCTGTTTGAGCAACTTTGGGCAAAAATAAAAATCAAAAAGCGTTTTAAGAGTTTTTACATTATGGTTTTTATAGTATAAAAAACAGTTGAGTATTGTAAGAGTATAGAGGGGAGCGAATGTGGTGTATAGTATGTGCGTAAAAAAAATACGAAGAACAATTCATTCAGTGTATCTTTACACGGCAAAATGAGCACGCTCACGCACGCGAGCTTTTCTTCTGACAGCTAACGAAAGCTCATGTTCGTTTCGGTTTGCGTTTGAATACTATTCTAGCCCGATGATAGCCTTTGGTTGTGTTGATGAAGTGAGGATGAGTAAAGCGTTAAATGTAAAGCTCAACCACGCACACTATTAAGCATCATTATAGAGGATGCTTTATCGACAGAATGAAAGAGGATGCTTGAATGAAAGAGTGAGGCAGAAAAGACTAATTGGAAGGTGGTGCGCGGATGGCATGATGATCGATCCATTTGGGATTTTCTTCAGTTTGTCAAAAGCTTTTGGGGTGAACTAACACCTTTAGTTTAATTTTGCAATTCCTTGCAAAATTATGTTCCGCGAGTGCCGGTTACCACAATGGCGCATATCGGTAGGTGAGTTATGAAGAACAGTAATAATCTTCAGATGAATTTTGGGGCAAGAGGTCCCCTTGTAAACGTTTCCAGAGCGACAGGTCTCTGGGGTTCAATTTCGAAGCGACAGGTCTTCGAATAGAGATTTAATGGAGCGACAGTTCTCCAAGCTAAATTTTCCAGAGCGACAGGTCTCTGTTTCGAAGCGACAGGTCTTCGAGTGAAAATTGAACGGAGTTACAGATCTCCATGTTTTCCAGAGCGACAGGTCTCTGTGATTTGTTTTCAAAGCTACAGGTCTTTGAATGTTAATTTAATGGAGCGACAGGTGTGCAAGTTAATTTTGCAGAGCGACAGGTCTCTGTTTTGAAGCGACAGGTCTTCAAGTAAAAATTAAATGGAGCGACAGTTCTCCAAGTTTTCCAGAGCGACAGGTCTCTGTAGTCCGTTTTCGAAGCGTTAGGCTTCCACATTGTACTAGGCGGGGCGAGGTATCCGGACAACTGAATGAATGGTATGAAAACCTATCTGAAAGAATCAAAGAGATAGATGAATTGCAATGGAATTTGATTGAAATCAGTATGCAAATCTCGGTTTGGACCAAATTTGGATTGGCTTGAACTAGTTTTTATTTGTGCAGAATTAAGATAACAATTATCTTGCATTATGATTGTGTTTAATTGGATATGGATGATAATGGATTGGATTTGGAAGGGAGTTGTTTGCATCTAACTGTAATTAGATCGGAATTGGATTGGCTTTGGTTGGCCTACACGGAGTGACGTCAAAATAAAATATCTAAATTGTGATACGAGAAATGTGACATTATTTTGATAAAATATGGATCGAAATGGAATCTGAATAAGATTTCGAAGAAGGATAAGCTTTGTTGTAGAAAGGTTTGAATTCAATTCATATTTTGACTGAATTCAGACTTTGATAAGAATTGATTCGAATCAAATTTGGATCGGATTTTGATTGAGTTTGGATTGGATTTGAATCAGACTTTTGGTTGGAGTAATTCATTATCAGAGACCTATCGCTCTGAAAAACTCTTATCGGAGATCTTTCGCTCCGGAAAATATATGAACAAAGACCTGTCGCTCCGTAAATCTCATAATTGGAGACCTGTCGCTCCAGAAAATTCTCTACCAGAGACCTGTCGCTTTGAAAAACTGTCATCGGAGGCCTGTCGCTCCGTAAAATTCTTTATCAGAGACCTGTCGCTCTGAAAACTAGCATCGGAGACCTGTTGCTCCGTAAAATTCTTAATCAGAGACCTGTCGCTCTGAAAACTAGGATCGGAGACCTGTCGCTCCTGACAATTCTTTACCAGAGACCTGCCGCTCTGAAAAACTTTCATGTTTGGAGATCTGTCGCTCCAAAAATTCATTTTTTTCCCAAAATTGCTCGCAAAATAATACCTACCGAGATGCGCCATTGTGGTAACTTTCACTCGCAGAATCAAAATCAAAAGCGTCTGCTCGCCGCAAAATCCGTTTATAAACTCTGCGGAGATGCAGAGGCAAACACGGTCTCCAAATAGCAAAGGTTACACACTAACATTCCTTCCCCCAATTCTACCTGACTTCAAAGACGTGGCCGGCACCGTTATTGACCCTGTATAAATAGAGGCACTGAATTATGCACACTGACGAAGATTATGGCCAATCCCAGCCGAACTTCTAGTTGATTCTTTGTGCATTTTCACTGACTTCGGTCAATCGCGGAATATCAACCATTGATATGTGTAGTCAGTCTAAGCTAAGCTAAAGCAGGGGTGGCACACTTGCCCCTATGGCACACTTGCCCCAAAGTTCGCTAGAACATAGTCCGAATTGGATCAAGTTCCCCTATTATTTACATATAGATTCAATTCAAAGTTTGGGTTTTACAGAATATACGAAGATCTATCATCATGCATAAAATATTATTTGAGATATGTTTTCTCTTATGTAGGGTTATTGCATACCTTATTCAGGTGGAATGTATTGAAAATTAGGGGGCTCATATAGCCGTAGCGGTAAACGCGCAGCTATTCAGCAAGACCAAGCTGAGGGTCGTGGGTTCGAATCCCACCGGTCGAGGATCTTTTCGGGTTGGAAATTTTCTCGACTTCCCAGGGCATAGAGTATCTTCGTACCTGCCACACGATATACGCATGCAAAAATGGTCATTGGCACAGAAAGCTCTCAGTTAATAACTGTGGAAGTGCTCAAAAGAACACTAAGCTGAGAAGCAGGCTCTGTCCCAGTTGGGACGTAATGCCAGAAAGAAGAAGAAGAAGTATTGAAAATTAAGTACCTGGTACGGAATATCCTAGTTTGGTTCTGCAGTAATTTTCTTCTGTTCGGAAAAGCTTAGTTTAATATTTTACAAAGCTCTTCAAAGTGGAGGAATAGAATAGAATAGAATTTGCCATCCTATGAAAAAGTTCAAATAATTTATTTGGATACCCACCAATCAAAGTCAGTTGCTTAAAATATACAAGTCATGTTAAAAATTTGAGTTAAAACGGTATGTTGATTCCCTTTTAAAGCTGACAATGATTGATGGAGGCGGATGGTCATCGACGCTTTGTTTTGGATCAACTCATGGGGAAAGACACATATTCACAGATTCAACAGCAGTCACTCCATTTCAACAGTAATCAGTTATATGTTAATAATGTTATTGATCAAGTATTATTCGTCCACGTTTCGTTCCATTTGTATGATATTTTGTTCAGTATGTAGATCACGCTTGGGTTTGATCACCATCTATTCACTGATGCTATTCGTTGTTCGCTCTCTGTCGTAACGCGGGGACTTCAGAGCTTCCTAAGATACCGTGCCGGCCTTGATAGAAATTAGTTACAAACATTTGAAGGTTACCATTGCATTCGGATTCACTGAATACTGCGAGAAAGTGAGTAAACTTAGAGGCACACGGGGACTCGCTGACGACGACGACTTCGATGTTTGGAAGATAGGCAGAGATTAATTTATTGATTTGGTACTAAAACTGGGGGAAGGAGATATTGCTATATTTCGTTCAGCAAAACTAAATGGAATGTTTCTGGGAGAAAATTACGGAGTTCATAGCGAAATAGATAACTGAAGCTAGTTTCATCGAAAGCTTTGTAACATAACAAGCAGATATTGGTTATTGAATATTGTAACTCTATATACTATACTGGGTTTTTCGGTGGATAACAGAACTAAAACAAATCATTAGAACTCATATCATCAACAGGTGGGTTTGTCTTGCAACGTGGGTGCAATTTTTCAATCGTTTCTTCGTCGTTTTGTCGACGTCATTGCTTTGCAAATGGAAACGAATGGACGTGGGAAGGTGCACATCTTTAGGGCTCGCAGTTCAACCAAATCACATGACAGTCGTTCCGTCGTCCATTTTCCGATTTGCCTCTCGATGCGTTGGAAGTAATTTTGTCATTTTTTGTTCAAATGTTAAATTTCCGAATCCGAATCTTCTCGAACGCAACGAAAAGCGATTTCTACTGATATAGTAGTAGGCTCTGATGGGCTTTACTTGGATCGAGGTCGGTAGCCTACTGCGAGGGAGCATTTGGTGTTTGTCTCAACGTGTTTCGTTCGAAGTTATTTTAGCGTTAAGTACGGATTGAACTTTCAAATTTTCGAATTGATAGATAGGTGAGCGGTGTGTTGTTCGTGTGGGGTGAAGCGTAATCAATTAGTTTTTTTTTCGGTGTGTAAGTGCATGGAATGAAGGAGCAATGCAGTACTGGCTCGGACGTTTGGTGGTTGTAGTTTCCAAAGTAAGTTGAACATTGTGTTCATTTAAATTTTAACAGCCACCGAGCGTCGTCACCGCGTGTGGGGGTGGATCAACTATAAATCGGGAAATCAAGAAGATAAACTAGCAGAAAATAATCATACCCAGTAGTCAGACATCGGTTTCGATACTAACGGCTAATGCGCTATTGTGGCGTTGTTGTAAGTTATTATTGGTTCCACCGCCGGCGCCACCACCGCCACCCCCACCACTTCCGGGGAGGCCACCGCCCCCAACACCACCCCCGCCGCCGTTCGACGGTTGCTTACAGCAGTTTTGCTGCTGCTGCAATTGTTGTTTATCGGTAAGATGCGTTCCGTAAAATGGAACCATTCGATTTTGATCACCTATGTTCGGCGTTGTCTCGATTCCGTCCTCCAGGTCCATCATGTCGGACGACGATTCGGACAACGAGTTGTTTTTCTTTAGATGTTGACCTGTAAGGGGAAAATAGAAAAGAATATTAGTAATGTTACGTAACTGCATTTATGATAGAATATGTTGTTCCTCGTTGAAGGTACTGTTCACATTTGTCTATCTAGTGAAAACTATTGGATCAAAATTATAAACCTTAATTTCATCTGAAAGTTAGACCGACAATTCTTTGATTCCCGAAATGGCCATTGGATTGTTATCATGACCACTCCTGAAGAATTTGGAGGGTTTTTGTGGAAATAACATGAGGAATTCCAGAAATAATTTATGTAGGAACATAAGAAATTTTGTAACACATGCATAAACTAACCTTTTAAAAATATCCCTGAAGTAATCATTGCAAGATATTCTAAAGGTTTTTTGAATTATTTTCTGGAGTGAACGCTTGACAAGTCTCTAGACAAGTTTTCTGGAAATCTCTGAACGAACAGCACATATGTTATAATTAAGCATTATCAAACTGATATATGACCAGATCTGTAGGCGAAAAATTTCTTGAAAGAGAAGAAATTCTTCCATTACTCACCAGCAACAAAATTCTCTTTTCTTCTAAGAAAATACGCGCCGAAACTCGCCTACTGGTCATACACTCCCGTGCAAAAGTTTGGGTTCACCCCCTCAAAAACATACAAAAGTGTTCTGTCCATATCTCTGTGATTACACGTCCAATTGAAACTTTTTAAGCCGCATTCGAAAGGGAAAGAGTTATTCTTACTTCGTATGTATTTTTCAAAAAACATTTTTTGAATTTTGTATACTAATTTTTTACTTAAAGTTGTGACATTTTTCAAAAAACACACTGAAAAATCATATTGAATTTCCTCAGCATTGGGTCGACCAAAATTTTAAATCGAAGTGTCATTAGAATCGTAATCTTATATTCTTTGAAGAGACCCCACGAAATTTTGGCGGAAAAATCTGGAAAGTATTCTAAATCAATGAAACAGTCAGTCAAGTCATCGTGCAAAAGTTTGGGTTCACCCCTCAGTATGATGCAAATCGTGCAAAAGTTTGGGTTCACCTGAGCCGCATGCACATAATTTTTGTCAATATCTCTGCCATTTTTCAACCGATTTTAATAGTTTAAAGCTTTATTGAGCGCAAATAATGGCGTGTACATGATTGGTTTGAGATTTCACAGATTTAAGTCAGTTTAGGTGAACCCAAACTTTTGCACGATACACCATACTGAGGGGTGAACCCAAACTTTTGCACGATGACTTGACTGACTGTTTCATTGATTTAGAATACTTTTCAGATTTTTCCGCCAAAATTTCGTAGCGTTTCTTCAAAGAATATAAGTTTACGATTCTAATGACACTTTGATTGAAAATTTTGGTCGACCCAATCCTGAGGAAATTAAATATGATTTTTCAGTGTGTTTTTGGAAAAATGTCACAACTTTAAGTAAAAATTTAGTATACAAAGTTCAAAGAATGTTTTTGGAAAAATACATACGAAGTAAGAATAACTCTTTGCCTTTCGAATGCGACTTAGAGAGTTTCAATTGGACGTGTAATCACAGAGATATGGACAGAACACTTTTGCATGTTTTTTAGGGGGTGAACCCAAACTTATGCACGGGAGTGTATATAAGATAAGTTGATAATGCTCAATTACATGGAGTGACTCCGGAAAAAAATATATGCGGAGGTACCTGTAGGATTCTACGAAAAAACACTTGCAAGGACCTCCAGATGAGCTTTTGGAGGTGTCTCGTTGTTAGATCTTGAATAATTCTTTGGTAGAATTGCAGGAATAATTTAGGGACAAATAGCTTGAAAATACTTAATGAATTGATGTAGAAATTAGCGAAGAAAATTCTAGAGAATATCATGCAGGATCTTTAGGATTTTTTTCGGATGAATTTTCGGAAAACTTTGAAAAAGTACTTCAAAACCCCCGAAGGAACTAATGGAGTAATCTTTGCATGAACTTCTGGAGGAATCCCTAAAACATTTTTATCAAATATCTAAAGACATTCCTATAAGATGTACTTCTACAAAAAAATAAAATTCTGTAGGTGTTCTGGAGTAGATTTCTTTAGTCATAACTCAAAGCTTGCTTGGAGAAATTTTGGAATAATCCAGAGATAAATTTCCTGAAGAATCTCAAAAGATATTTCAAATGGAGAATTCTTTTGGCAATACCTGTTGGGAATATAATAAAGAAATCTGCGCAAGAACTCTGAAGTATTTTATAAAGGATATTAAAGAATTTCATTTAAAGAATTTCTAAAGATATTGCTGAAGGGATTCTTGGGAGAATTTCTAAATGATTTGGGATTTTTTTTCTTGAGGTCTTTGCAACACTGGATACCCGTGTCTGCAATTCCCCAATATGGCCGAAGAGCGTGGCAATCACGTGTCATCCTCCACATTTGTAGTGCCTGGGATCGTCATTAGCAAAACCACTTATTTTCCAAAGTGGGTGAAATTGTATGGAAGTTACGGACGCAAATGCAATTGATAAGGACAGCATCAGGGCTGAACTCATCAAGTTGACCCAGGAAATCTTGTTCATAGCTGTGCAAGGGCTCATAAGAACAATCAGGTCCCAGTTTGAGCATAATGCCGGAAAAAAGAAGGAGTTAAAAAAAGATATCATTTATCTCGACTACGAGAGAACTGAATGGTGAAATTTCGTTTTTGTTGTTCGATATTGCAATAAACACGTAAGAGCTGGATTCCTATATTTATCATATCCAGTCAATGTGTTTGCTTCGCGGATTTAGAGATTGTTGGCCGTGCATGTGATACATCTGTAGACGACCGTACGACCTGTGGTCCTTTTAGAATATGAAATGTGCTCAGGGTGGACTTGCTTTGGCCAGCCTCCTGACAGCGCCCATACAACCCCATTGGAAAATAACGGCAAACATCTCTGGTTCCCACTGACAGCTTAATGTTTGTAAACAAGTAGTCGTTTAAGGACTAACAATCGAGGAAGGTGAAATCTTTTTTGTCGAAAAAAATATTTTTTCTCACAACAACAGTTATATTAGCACAAACAAACGATTGCACACTATTCGTTTGCAGTACAGCAAGTTAATTAGAGTTGAAACAGTTCGCGTGAAACAAATTAAAATATCGGAGAAAAATTTCCCCAATATGATTACGCCAATGTACGTTGTTGTTCTTGAGTTTGATGCTGACCTCGAAAACATGGCTGCCTAGCACCGGGCTGGCTTTGGCGGTTTTCAGGAGCTTTGACGGGTTGACGCGACAAAAACAAGCCACGAGTACGCCAAACTCTACAATGAAAACAAACAATGTTCAGAGAAGGTAGTGAATAGTAGAAGAATATGGAGGGTTGGAAATGTTGGGATTTCTTCAGGAATTCCTCCAGGGATTCCTTCATGAATAACTGTGAAAAATTCTTAAACATTTCCTTCAGGAATTCCTGTGCGGATTTTTCTCCAAGGGTTCCTCCAAGAATTTCTCCTGGAATTCTTCCACAGATTCCGTCAAGAACTTCTACGAGGAATCTTTTAGGGATTCATTTAGCCGACATTCCTTCAAAAATTTCTCCAAAAATTCCTTCAAAAATTCTTCTAGGGATTTCCAGACCATCTTAGACCATTGAAATACTATGTTGTTAGTCGCTAGAGGCAATTTTTTCCATCCTTGATACCTACGGAATGACTTCGCATGAATGGAGTCCATGTACCATTTATTCTTATTTCAAAGTTCTGGGTTAAGCTACAGACCAATTGTTGGGCGACAAGTAAAGTGATTTCAGAAGCTCGAATCTTCAGGACATACTGTTACTTTCAGCTCGCTGTGGCGTTGGCAGTTGGCACATAGGCTCTCTTTGCGCTCATCGTTTTGCAGAACCCATTATGGTATAGAACTACATGCTCTCATGTGATTTTTCCTGTTAAAGGTACCCCGCCCCTATTTCCTCCTATCTTGCCTTTCTTTCTCCTTTCCCATCGAGTAGATGGTGAAATAGGCTTAAATATGACGATGGCATAAATCGCCCAATTGACGGGGAATGTGTCTCTGAAGCCAGCCTTCTGAAACCTGATACAGGGATTCCGACACAGGATTTTTGAGACCGGTGCTAAATTGGGCTCAATGAATACCTCCCTCAGGACTTTCTTCAGAAATTCTTTCAAGAGTTCCCCAGAGATTTCTCTAGGTATTCTTCCCGGGGGTTCTTTCAAGTATTCCTGCAAGAATGCCACCAGGAATTCATTACTGAAGGATTACTTCTCTCCCTGAAGAAAGGTTTGGAAAATTCATGGTAAACCCCCAGAAGGAAGCCCTGTAGAAAACCCTGGAGGAATTACTAAAGAGGGTTCCTGGAAAACGTGTTAGAAGAATTCATTCATAAAATAACTGTATACCTGTATCCTGTAGGATTTCCTGAAAGAATCCCTAGAGAAACCTCTGTAGAAATCTGTGAGGGTATCCTCGGAGAAATTCTTGCAGAAATTCAACAATACTCCCTTGCGAACTTAAAATATCACCGAGGGAAGTATAGGAAGAATTTTTGGAATAATTTTTGAAGAAACCTCTGTAAGAATTCTTGAAGAAATTCTCGAAAGAAAATCCTGGATAAATCCATGGAGGAATTCCTAGAAGATACCCTGGAGGATCTTACCCCGTTTGGCATAAGGTCATTTAGCATAATAAGGAGTAGTAGAAGAAGGAAAAATTCATAAGCAAATTTTGGTTTTATCTGTTTTAAGTTAACGAGATTTTTAGCCCTGGGCTAATTCATCTCGGGACCAATGGTTTTACTTCTCTTCCGAAGGAAGTCGTCACTAAAATCTTTTTGTTAAAAGTGACTATCTCGGGGATGGAATTCGATCCCAGGTCCTCGGCGTGAGAGGCGTGTGTTCTAACCACTACACCAGGTCCGTCCCCTAACTATAAGCAAAATAATAATGCTTTATATGATATGTAGATTGTTGCCCGATCATATGAAACACATGCAGACTGGTTCACCCGCGTGAAAAACCAAAACTCGTGGTAAACGCCGAAGGCACCCCCTATATTCGAAGGGCTAACCGGCTTGCAAAAGGGCTCACCTATGCAATATTATAACGATATAAGGATATACTTTTGAGGTGGGGACGAGTTCGTTTACGTTGATCCTTGCTGATAGCTGATGTTACTAAGGTGCATCATCAGAAGCAGTCAGGTCTTCTTCGGAGGTCCTTTACAGACATGAAACATGCTCAGGGTGGACTTAAGGTGATTATAGAATTAAGCCAAACCTTAAATTTTCAAGAGCACAAGACTTGAGAACCAAACAGCGCTCCGCATTGAAAATTTATCCCATTGGTCACCACCAGCAAACAAGCAATTTGATTGATTTTTAACGCGAATTGTTGTCAGATTCTCCAGTCTTGTGCACTTGAAAATTTGAGGTGTGGCTCACCTTAAAAGCAAGAATTTCTCCTGGAATTTCTCCAGGGGTTCCGTCAAGAATTCCTGCAGAGAATCTTACAGATTTTTAAGACGGGTACTAAATAGGGCTCCAGCAATACATCCAAGAATTTCCTCATGAGCAATTCCACCGAACATGACGATTTTTTTAAATTTTTTTTTAAATTTAATTTTAGTATATTTTGAATTGCCTGAAAATTTGCATACAGATTCTTTATGACCAAAAATGCCATTTTGCACCTTCAGACCGCCATTTTGGACCTCGCCTTATTTTTGAGAAGGGCGTATCAGAAAATGCATAGCAAATCTTTAAAAAACTGTAACTCGAAAACGGTTTGTCTGATCGATTTGAGATCTTATACAAAGTTGTAGGTATTGCTTAGGACTATATGGAAAAAAATATGCACGGGAAAAAAAGTTACAGATTATTTTTTATTTCAAAAACAAAATTTTAAAATCGATTTTCTCCAGAAACGCAGTTTCGATTTTTTTTATTTTTGGATATGTTTTAGGGGACAACTTATGTGATTTATTGCACAATGTTTGTTTGAGTACAGAAAAATAACTATATAGTTTTAAATATGAATAATTTCTATCGAAAAATACTCAAGTAAAATTTAGCTGAGATGCATCACTTTCGAGATATACACGGTAAATCTAAACGTGGCATTAAAAATGTGATTCTATCACAACGGTGTACCTTTGGTCCCCAGGGCTAAGCCCGGCTAATGGGTAAAGCCCTCTCATCGCGGCAAGATCGTACAACCATGAAGAAGGAGTTTGTTTTTTTCTTGTTTTTTTGTTTTTTCTTGTTTTTTTTTTCTCTTTTATATATATATATATATATATATATATATATATATATATATATATATATATATATATATATATATATATATATATATATATATATATATATATATATATATATATATATATATATATATATATATATATATATATATATATATATATATATATATACATATATATATATATATATATATATATATATATATATATATATATATATACATATATATATATATATATATATATATATATATATATATATATATATATATATATATATATACCCTGCAATTTTATTTCTTAATTATATCAACTACTTTCTTGTTATCGTCACAGCTCGAAAATTGTCTAACTTCAATTTGTGTTTCAGAGATATGGATAAACGAGTGATATTTCTGAGTGCCTTGAACTGTTTTTGCACTTGAAAATAGTTGGTTAAGTTCTTGTGCAATGATATCATATTCCTCAGTAGTTGAATAACAAACGAAGATTTGTGTAAGCTGCTCTTCTTTCCGATTTTGAGCCCAATCATATAGTTCCTTAGCATTTTTTATCGGATTTTCACGTTTTTTGGCAAGACTGGCTCTGGTAGCCATACGTTTTAGTGTCCCTCCTATGGCATCGCATGGCCCTTTTTCATGTGATGTTGCAAAAAAATGCCATTCAACTTAGAACTTTATTTCTATTTTTTTTTCAAAATTTGTAATATTTTATAAAATTATAACTTGTTTGTCCATAATTCTTCCATTATGAAACATTGTGCAATAAATCACATAAGTTGTCCCCTAAAAATCACAGATGCATTTTCATAGAAAATCGATTTTAATTTTTTTTAATAAAAAAATCTGTCATTATTTTTTACCGTGCATATTTTTTTCCAAATAGTCCTAAACAATACCTACAACAACCGCAAAATATATCCAAAAATTAAAAACATCAATGTTGCGGTTTTTAAGAACCATTAGCTTCAAATTTTCATTTGAAAATATCGTTTATATTTTTTACCGTGCACTCTTTTTCAATACTTAAGCATAAATGTTTTGATCAAACGATAAACGATTTAGCTACGATTCGCTCAATCAAAATATTTTTTTCTGGAATGGAGAAACACGAAATATGCTTGAAAAGGGCCTATTTTTCTTTTTTCATTTGAAAATTTTATATAAATAAGAGTATATCTCGAAATTGATGCAACCTAGAAAAAATTTACTTAAGTAATTTTCGATTGCAATCTGTACTTTCAAATAATCACATAAAAATTATTGTTTCCTCTATTTCAATTTCATAACTTTTTTGTCCATAATTCTTCCATTTTGAAACATTGTGCAATAAATCACATAAGTTGTCCCCTAAAACATATCCAAAAATAAAAAAAAAATCGAAACTGCGTTTCTGGAGAAAATCGATTTTAAAATTTTGTTTTTGAAATAAAAAATAATCTGTAACTTTTTTTTCCCGTGCATATTTTTTTCCATATAGTCCTAAGCAATACCTACAACTTTGTAGAAGATCTCAAATCGATCGGACAAACCGTTTTCGAGTTACAGTTTTTTAAAGATTTGCCATGCATTTTCCGATACGCCCTTCTCAAAAATAAGGCGAGGTTCAAAATGGTGGTCTGAAAGTGCATAATGGCATTTTTGGTCATAAAGAATCTGTATGCAAATTTTCAGGCGATTCAAAAAATACAAAAATAATCGGGTTTGCGAAACGGCGTGGAACCGCTCTCATGACTTCTTTCAGTAATTCCCCCAGAAATTTCTCCAGGGATTCTTTTAGGTATTCATTCAAGAGTTCCGTCAGGGATTTCTTCTTCAGTAATCCCTTCCATGAAGAATGTTTTGGGAAAACCCCTAGTAAAGCATTTGGATGCAGCCCTGAAGACATTTCTGAGGAAATTTCTAAAGAAATTTTTAGAAGAATCTATTCCTGGAAGAACCTCTGTTTGAATTTCTGCAGCAATGTCTAGAAAAAACTCTTTAAAAAACGGTGAAGCAGTCCTTGGAGATATTATTGGACAAATCCATGGATAAATCCTTGTTGGAATCCCAAAAGAAATGCCTGCAATATTTTTTTGGGGTGTACTGGGAAGATACCCTTGAGGAATCCCTGAAGGTATACCTGGAATCCCTTTGGGAATTTCTAGTGGAAACCCTGGAGAAATTCCTAAAGAAGTTTCTGAAGATAATCCTTAAGGATTTCCTAAAAATACCCCTTAAGGAATTTCTGAAGAAGTCCCAAGAGTATACAGTAGGCCGTCCCTTATTTTTTAAAAATGTGAAGTGTTATAAGTTCGTTATTGTAAAGTACTCGTTTTGTCAAGAAAAAAATCAGGTAAAAATTTGAAGTGCGTACGTGGACGCTAAGTGGTTCCCCAACGACCCTAAAGGTATTAGGTGTAGATGACCCCCGTGTGCCAAATCGAGCTCGCTGCTCTATTGTACGCAACATGAGTACGAAAAGCCACAAGTAACAAATTGGTAATCAGCATAGAATACGAAGACAAATAAATGTAACACGGGGAGGGAGGGGGTCTTCCGTAGTGTTACGGTTTATACAAAAAAATATTTTTTCATACAAAAGCTGTTATGAGGGGGAGGGAGGGGGTCTAAAATTGGCAAATTTTGCGTTACGTAATATTTGAATCATCCTAAAGAAAACAAACTTCTATGTTCATTATCAACGCGCGCAGGACAATGTGTTACTGGTGGCTTTTCGTACTCATGCTGCGTGCACTAGAGTAGCGAGCTCGGGCCGTTGGGGGACCACTCAGCGTCCACGTACGGACTTTAAATTTTTACCTGATTTTACTCCAGCGATCGTTCCAAGAATTCTTCCGGAAATTTACAGAAAATTCATCTAGGGATTCTACAAGAAATTATTTCATATATTTTTATAGATTTCTCAAGAGCTTCCTTCAAAAATTTTCCCAGGAAAATCGTTACTTGAATTATTTTATTGATTTTTACAGGTAATCCTTCAGGGATCCTCTTTGAAATTTTTCCAGTGATTCGTTCTGGGTCTCAAAAAATCCTACGGGGATTCCTTCAAGAATTCCTCTAACCAGGAGTTTGGTTCACCCATGCATTTTTCCAAGAATTTTACAGAAAAAATAATTCCTAACGCCGCATTTTTTTAAGTAACTTCGATTTTTTGAAGACTCTTCCAGGAACTCCTTTCCTGAAAAAATTGTTTGAGAAATTCCTGGATAAGTTCCGGGAGGGATTTCTTGAGCCATCCCTGGTAGAACTTCTGAAAAAAAAAATCTAGAGTAATCTCTAGACGAATCCACGGTGGAATTCCTGGAAAAATCCTGGAGAAATTTCTAGCATGGTTTCTGATGAAATTCCTGCAGGAATTCATGGAAGAATCTCTGGACGAATTCCAAGAGGAACTCTTGGAGGAATCTCTGGATGATTTTTCGGAAGCCCGGAACGAATCTCCCGAGAAATCGCTGGGAAACCCCTGTAGGATTATCTGGAGTGATTCTTGGAGTAAGTCATAAGCGATTTTCCTGGCGGTAGCTCTGGGAGAATTCCTGGAATTCTTGATTCCTCAAGAGTACGTGAGTTGTAGAACACCTGGAGGAATTTTCAATAGAAACCCTAGAGGAATTCCTGGTAAAGTTCCTGGAGCCTCGTGGAAGAATCCAGAAAAAAAAAACAAAATCTTCGGGATAATTCTGTGGAAACTAACGAAGAGCGCTAGCAAATCACCCGGCATGCCAAAGCACAACCAACAACCTTGCATTCCTGTACTGGGTGAACAAAGGCCGTCGTCCTTTGATGCGGACTCGCGGAGTGTCATTCTAGACTAGTCCATTCTCTAGGCTGGCACATGCCACACAAATTCCTGGACGAACCTCGAGATGACTTTTTTACAGAATTCCTGGAGAAATCTCTGGAGATGTTTCGTGAGGAATTTTTGAAGGAATCTCTGGAGGTTTTCCTGGAGCCTCAAATGGGTCCCAAAATTGCGATTGCTGTCAAAAGTTATGATTCATTAGCGATTATATGTCGTTTTACTTATAGATAAGAAAAACCCATGAATTACGGCTTGTCGAGTGATGTCGATTCCTTATATTCTATTTTTTTTTACTTTGGCCGTAACGGAAATGTCATTCGAGTATGATCATTTTATGTTTGGGAGGCCCATATAGCCGTAGCGGTTAACGCGTAGCTCTTCAGCAAGACCAAGCTGAGGGGTGTGGGTTCGAATCTCACCAGTTGAGGATCTTTTTGGATTGGACATTCTATGGATTTACCAGAACATAGAGTATATTTGTACCTGCAACGCGATTAACGCATTCAAAAATGAGCAATCAACAAAGGAAGCTCTCAGTAAATGACTGTAGAAGTTCTCTTAAATAAATGTCTGTTTAGATCTGAATGAAAAATCTTGAATTTTGAGCTGTCACATGATGGAACAATATGATGGTCTGAAAATGTCCGGTTCCGAAATACTCCGAACTAATCCAGCCAAATCTAGTTATTGGTCCTCTTGATGCACTTGTACACTTCCGTGCAAAAGTTTATATATATTTTTCCAAAAATAATTTTTACTTAAAGTTGAGACATTTTTCAAAAAAACACACTGAAAAAACATGGATGATTTCCTCAGCAATGGATCGGCAAAAAATTCAAATCAATGTGTCATTAGAAGCGTAATCTTATATTATTTGAAGAGCACCCACAAAATTTTGACTGAAACATCTGAAAGCTATCCAAAATCAAAGAAACAGTTATTCAAGCCATCGTGCAAAATCAGGGTGTCTACTACCTGGAAAAACCTGGAAAACCTGGAATTATCAGGGAATTTTCTTCAACCTGGAAAAAACCTGGAATTCTCAGGGAATTTCGATTACATTCAGGGAAATTATTGCGAAATAGTAATAAAAAAATAGATTATGTCCTTTTCGTAATACAATATTTTTTCAATGAATTTTTTTTGCGGCTGCGCCGATTGTAAAATGCTACTTCAGATATTCAGTCTTTTCATTTTAGTGATTTATATATTCCTAGTAAAACTTGTCTAAACAAGGAAGTAGGACCTAAGATTGCCAAGTTGGTAAAGGCAAGTACATTTTCCAGTTCCAGTTGGGTATCTTTTATGAGCATATGAAGTAACAAATTTTGTAGGAAAAGTGTAAAAATTATAACAGGTACGATGAAAAGTACGTTTTCAAGTAGGCTTAGTTGTAGTCACTATTTCAATGCAAGTCTCTAAGAAATCTCTGCATTTTGTTAGAAGGTCTCTAAAGACATTTTGATCAAAATGGTATCTAAAGCACATCTCTGTGGTAGAACTATTGATAAACAAACAATTTACTTATGAAAACAAAAAAAATACTGATTTAACTTATTTTACTGAACAAACATTGTTTGTTCAAGTACATATTTTTTTAACCTTTTTTTATAAAGAAATATTCGATCAAAGTCGTGGGAAAAAGAGGGATAATCTGCTCCAGAGAAACCTTCTGAGACACTTTCAGGAACTCCATCAGGAATGCCACCAGTAATTTTTCAATGAATGCTTAGAGGAATTTCTATAGAATTTGGTCCAGAAAATCCTGGAGCATTCCAGCGCCTACTTTCAGTCATTTTCACAGAGATTATTCTAAAAAAACAGAATTTCCTCCAGATGTTTTTCTACTGATTCTTTCACAAATTTCTTCAAGTGTTGCTTCTAGTCCAGGTACTACAGAAGTTCTTCCACACATTCCATAGTTTTTTTAAAATTCTTAACGACATTTTTCCAAGAAACTACAATATTTCACACGACCTATTTCTTTTAATCCAAACATTTCTATAAGGATTCTTTGAAAAAAAAAAAAAAATCATTCGACATATTAATACATTTGTGCTTATTCTGCACGGCGAGTGAGTCGTGGCGAATCGCTTTCACCGCGAGTGACGTGAGACGACTAATGTTAATCAAATGGCAGCGAGTCGACAATTGTCACCTCATTCGACTCGTCTCACCTCACACGCCGCGCAGAATAAACCCAATTATTTTATGAAAACAATTATAAACTTACTTGTTTTTAATTATGAATTATGAATCGTGGTTTTCGCAAATCTTCACATCAATTTGTCCATCTAATCCAATTGCAAATTATATGTAATGTTTAGCTTTTCGATAGTTGTTAATTATAAACTTGTCCAAGAATTCTTTGATAAATTCAACCTGTGATTCCTCATTGTTTTCTTCTAAAAATGTCTCCAGCATTTTATCATAGCATAATTGCTGCGGTTCAAGCACTCCACTAATAATGTCTCAAATGCAATTTCCAAATCTCTATGGATTCTTCAAAAAGCAATTATTACAGTTATTGCTCCAATCGTTTTTAGATAAGTTTCTACAGGGATTCTGCCCGAATTTCTTCAAAAAGCCTTGTAGGACATTATTTCATCAAGGCATACATAGAACTCATACAAGTTTCATTAGAGATTACTCTGGGATTTTCTTTTTAAAATTCTTTGCGGATTTTTCAAACTTTTCTGCAAATAATTCTGAAACATTTTCTTGACGTTTTCCTGGAAAAAAAATCTTTGAAGATTTTCTTGAGTTTATAAAAAAAATGAATAAATCCTAGGGAAATCAATAGATAATTTTCTGAAGAACGTGGGACTTTCTTGAAAATTGTCTGATACGATCTGTAGAGGGATTCCTGATGGAATCTTCGAAGAAATTTCTTTGCCATGATAAAAAAAAACAACCAATATGATGACCTTTTGAGCTAAAACCATGGTTTGTACTAAGAAAACCAGCCATGATATATAGGGTGATGTGCTAGTATCCATCGTATTGAGCATTGATCAGTGAGAACTGCAATTTTCCCAGTATTGCAGTGAATGATGCTGATACAAACCGATGCCAAACATTTTTTTCTCAAAACGGCTTTAGCATTGTACAATACGATTTTGATGTTGATCTCTTTTTGGAAATAATGGAAAGAAAATGCATTTTGCCGTATTCTCAATCCGTCGTATCGTTTTCATTTCTGTCGCAATAAGTTTCCAGATTCGTCTCACCCGTAAGTTGTGTTTGAGTGGTCAAAACACAACATATCAACGCTATAATAAACAGTTTTACTTAAATATATAAATCTACGGGCATCTCCCTCCATTCCTTCAGGATGATGGAAGATACTAATTTCCTTTAAAATTCATTGTTCGTCATCAATATTCAGCCCAAACATATGAACACAATTCCTTTTTTCCGTACAATTATGACATTTGCTCACAGTGCAGCGAAAACAACACAATCAAAGGAACCATTTTTTTTACGTCGAGCTCCGCGCACACGTTGATGCGCATAAGCGGATTGAACTTTGTTTACATTCTCAATTTTACGCGGTCGTCGAGGAAATTTCATAAAATTTCGTGAATTATAGAACTTTTACGGCGTGCGATTGGAATGAAAACCTTCAGTGAAGAAGGTTTTCCATAGTGAAAATGAGTAGCTGGCGAAGTAAGTCACATAGGAGGCGGGAAGAAACTTGTATCATAAAGTGATGTGACTGGTGTCGATCGTTAAGCATTTCTCTCAAATCGTGTTCGTCCATACATTTTCAGAGAAAAAGTGCAAAGTGGATGATTGAACTGAAGTTAGTTAACGAAATACAGTAGTTTTATTGAATTTTTTTGTATAGAAGTGTACAAACCATGACAGCTTTCACAAAAAAAAAAACACACGGAAGATGAATCTATGTTGCAGGTAAGTTGGAATATCCGCCGTAGTGGAACATTTTAAGTTTGATACGACGAATTATAGCGCTTACGACGAAGTAGAACGAAACCCTACCGGAGTGAAGTTTTAATGAAAAAAAGTGCGTTTTTTTATAAAAAATCCAGATTGAATTCTTTAAAGAATCAAAACATTTCTTGTAAGGATTACATAAAAAGTTCGTAAAAATCACAAAACAAACTCCTGAAGAGGTCTTTAGAGTAATATTCGGAAGAAATTTACAGCAAAACGAGCAGTAATACTTGTCGTAATGTCACGAGATATTCAAAAAAGTCTTAGTGAAATGTATGTTCAAATGGGGAATCAAACTCGTGGTTCATGTTATTTTTTTCAGGCAACGGTCAAGACTATTAGTCCCTACAAGCCCTGATTTCCCTAAAATATTAACTAGGAAAAAATAAAAAACGCGAGACATATTCTGCTGTGAATCGCAAGTCAGTCCCATCTACATTTTTGCCAAAATTGAGTTGATATCAGTTTTCAACATATTATCCAATGATCTTTCATATGCGCTAGCGTGAAAAAACTTTTTGTTCAATAAAATCGGAAAATTATACAGAAAACGAGTTTGAAAACTTCACGTCTCCTTTTCTCAATGATTACTTTTTACATGTGGGACTGACTTGCAATTTTCGACAGTATTCTGGGTACGTCGCTGGATGTCTATAAATCTGAATCCCATTTAAAGGGAAAAGTTATTTTATAGTTAAGATCAAATAAAATATTTTTTAAAACTGATTTCGATGATTAAAGACTCTGTCAGATCATTTTATAAACATTCTTATTGTTTGTGAAAATTAAATAGAAATCATCAAATTTCTATATTTGTTTTCGTATGTTGTATATACATTTACAAATATTTTTAAAATATTTTAAGTGTTTCGAAGCCAAACTTCCTAAAATAAATTTTTAGTCACCTGAATTTAATCATTCGTCATTTATGTATTTTTTAGAGCATTTATTAAACCTGGAATTTATCTGGAAAAACCTGGAAATATCAGGGAATTTATTTTCTGTAAATGAGTAGACACCATGAAAAGTTTGGGTTCACCGGAACTTACTTAAAACGCAAACCTACTGATACTTCAAATTAATCATTTGCGTTAAAAAAAAACTATGAACTGTTAAAATCGGTTTCATATCTTTTATATAAAGCTGAAAAAACGATATTGGATTCAATAATGGATTTTTGAAAGTGTTCCAATGTTATGGGTCATCGTTTATCGAAACATTTTCATAGTTATCTAATTGGCGTCAAGTGGTGTTACAAAATCTTCGGCTTCTAAAAAGTGTTTCCATCATTTATATAATTCGTTACTCACCCAAAGTGCCAGGAAGATACGGACAGCTAGTGACATGGTTGAAGTTCTGACTCTGCATCTCCTCCTGATCCGTCTCGCGATGGTAGAAGTAGTTGAAGTTGCTGACGATGACCGGTACCGGCAGGGCAATCGTAAGTACACCGGCAATCGCGCACAAGGACCCAACGATCTTACCCCACACTCCGACCGGCCTGTTGAGACGGTGCCGTCAATGCAATGTCGCCGGGGATTGCGTCGAAGAAGACACGAGAAATGAGAACGTTGACAATACGAAACGTGTTAGGAAAGTGGGTTCTTGAGCCGGCGAAGAAAAGAACGCAAAATGATTCGTTTCTGAATGGCTCGCGCCATTCAGGAGTAAAACATATGCTCTAATGCTGTTGAAATGTGTGTACTTATGGCGAATGGGAGGGCTGCACGAGGGCAAGCCAAGGTGTTTTGAGAGAGATTGGATGTCTGCGACGGGGGATGATTTACAGGGGGTGTGTCACAAAAACACACACGCGCAACTACATGGGATGAAGACAGGTGACATTATTCATGCAATTTGTAGCGATTTTGCATACATATTGTGGAGGAATAAGAGAGTACAAGCATACTTAAGAGGCTAAGGGGCGAAAATGGAAAGTGAGCATACGGCCAACGAGCATTTCTACATTGGGTTCTATGATGCATGGCAGGGTTTGAGGAAGTTGGATAGAGTGCAGGCTACGCGGCTGTGAACGAAAACATCGATTTTCACTCAAAAATGCTGACACATTGCATAGGACAGTCGAGAATAGCAGGCTGGGAATGAGCGAACTGAACAACGGAAGCAAATGAATGCATTCAAAACTCATGGCTAACTACAATTTGAAGTAAATGCGAAATGGAAACTAAAAGCAAACAACTTAATTTCAAAGAAACAAAATAGATCCAATGGTTTATTCTTGTTATTAAAGATGAAAATGAGCTAATTTTTCTCCACAAGATATTTTTTATCAAAACTGGAAAGAATTTGCTTTCCTACATGAAATAAGTAAAACAGCGGCTATGAAGTACGTGGTAGGAGGTAAATCCAGCTGGGTGCAATTCAAGTCTTAACGTG
Source organism: Aedes aegypti (assembly GCF_002204515.2). Classification (NCBI taxonomy): domain Eukaryota; kingdom Metazoa; phylum Arthropoda; class Insecta; order Diptera; family Culicidae; genus Aedes; species Aedes aegypti. Next base: position 5,787,552 of record NC_035107.1, read on the forward strand.
ATGGCCAATTTGCGGGATTAAATTTTGGCATAATGTAAGCCAATTCGGATTGCTGCGATTTGAGAGCAAAAATTGCATGCTGCGAGTGGAACTGCCTCAATGGAATATTTTTGCATTGGAATGTGCATCGAAATACTCAATCGAAGCAGTTGAATTGATTTTCGGGTTAGACATGATCTATTCTACGTTTGCTGATTTTGTTATTAGGTGAGCCTACTTTGATTGCACATGGAATGGTGATGACGAACGGCGAGAGTTTTTTCCATGTCCGGATACAGAAAGAACAGGACATTCGGATAATGAGTGGGTTGCTGCGCGACCGATTCTAGTACTACTAACAGATGACGAGAGAGTTCTACCAGGACATTGTGTTATTTCATTATTGTATGAGCAAAACGGACAATGACGAGTGGTGTGTATGTTCTTTTTTTTGGGTTGTATGATTGAGGGGGTGGACATGTGTCACGTGAATCCATTTTATGCGATAGACATCATTTCAGTTCTACCTTGCATATTCGCAAGAGTGTGAGAAACGACGGCTGATAACGAGGACGAGGACGTGAAAAGTGTAAGGCAAATATAATTGAATCGTTTTCGCGCGAGTTGGATGGAATATGAGCAAATATTGATATTTGTATAGAATGTATGTATGACAGGAACGAGAGGATGCCAGATGTATGAAGTATAGAGAGAAAAATATTATAATGTGGATTGTAATGCAGATGTGTCGTTGATACGGTAAATGAGACTGGGAGTAGAAAAATTAGTAGAGAAAGGGAATCACGATTTAAATGCACCGAAAATCAGGACAGAATACAAAACGATATGTGTGTTTTCATGTGTGGTATGAACGGATGTATGGTAGTAGGCGATGACAGAAACAAACTGACAGCAAAAAATGAGAGTTATTGAGCGAAACGTACGTCATGTCACCATATCCCACAGTAGTCATGGTAACCACAGCCCACCAAAATGCATCTGGTATGGACTTGAAGAATGAATTTTCGCTTCCTGCTTCCGCAAAATAAACAGCCGATGAGAAGAGCACAACGCCTAGAAAGCATCGGAGAGAAAGAGAGAAAGAAAGGGAAGCGACCATTACTCAAACGATCGATTTATTGACCACTGGGAATTCCACATTTCACTTGCATCGAATGACCGATCTTTGTTTCCGAGTAGTTTTCTGTTTTTTTTTTTGTTGTCACCGATTCTCGCAATCACACTCACACACGGGCTCACTTTTATCACTTTTAATACATTCTATTACTGGTCGGAAAAGTTGTTCTCATGTTCTATTTTACTTGTTCTAACCCCACCATAAAAATACTTTGGCATGCGAAAACAAAACTATTCGTTAATTGTGGAGAAACTTTCTAACGTAGGGATACTTTTTCGTCAAAATTTTGGCAATCTATTAACGATTGCCGCAGAAACCTACTTTTCAAAAAAACATAATACTTTGTACTGTGTTAAACTAATTTGTGAAGCACTAAAACCAAATTGGAACCAGAAAGTATGAAAGAAACAAAATTCAACGAAACGTATGGCTTTTGAAATGAAACTAATAGAAAAAAAAACACATTTACTTGACGATATCGAACAACATCGAGTTCAGTCAGAGTAACGAAGTAACAGAAACATCTAGTAGAATTCAAGAAGGTATATAATGCAGTTTAATTGATTTTTACAATAGTTCATAGAACTAGTGAACACGAGTTACAAAAGCCTTCGACATTTCTCAGTTTATCTATGTTCTCATTATCGTTACATCTCACGAAGTTGCAGTTTCCTCTGTTTGCCGCAGAAGAGTTTGTTGAGTGATATTCTAGAGTATCTAACATATTTTGAAAAAATGACAGTTTCAGTGCAGATCTTAAAGAAGGTTGTGCTGCTCATGTTCGCAAGATCGACGTAAGCGCTATTGACAATTTCAGCATTCCAACTACATTGTTCAGCGTATGATTGTAAATACTACGACTTGATACCGATATGACGTTTGTTCTAACTTAAATATGCTGAAAATTTCAGTGGCTTTTACGTCATCCTTGTGAACATGGGCAGTGTGGTGCAAAATACTTTTCCCTACAAGTACGTTTAGGTCAATTTTGGTCAACATTTAACTGCAAGTTCCTTGATTGCATCGCACCGTTAAGGTGAAGAAAAATCGAAGCCAAAACCCAACGTTTAAAAAGCCCAAATCTGCAGAATCGAACATTCGTTAAAGCTGAAAACTTGATCGATTGGTGACAAACAACAATGGATTTATTTCCCTAATTTACCAAGTAGTTTTTAGGAAACCCAAGAGCTTTTCAATGATTCTTAAGCGGTCTTTAGCCTTCTCAGGGGCTCTCAAAGAGTTCCCAGAGACTCTTGAAATGGTTTTAGGAATTCAAAGGGGCTTCCAAAGGTTTAAATAAGGTTCCAAAGAGTTTCTCATTTAGATACTTTTAGATCACAAGAGATTTTAAGAGTTTAGCAGGGGTTTCCAAAGCAATCTCATGAGTTCCATGGAATTATCATAGCATTCCAAAAACTCTCAGAAGATTTGCCTATAAGCTACCAAACGTTTCTCAAGGGTCTCCGCGAAGTTCTCCCTTAAGGGAATCTCCGGAAATTACAAAGAATACCTGTTGGGTAGCCCTTGCTGACCCCTTGGAGCCCTTCAGGAACAGCTTGGCGATACCTGTGAACCCTTAAAAAACAAACAGCCTAAAACAGGTTTTGCTGTACCTAAAGGTGAAGTAGGCCGTCATTGAAATTTGTACGCGTCAATGATTATTCTTGCTTTTTCGTCTCGCACTGTCCTAACTAAAAAAATATAAGCTAATTTTGCACAAGCAAATGTAAACAGGGGGATGCTGTTGCAAATCAATTTCAACTATGATCAACTTTGTTTAACTGTCACGCTACTGTGAGAAAAAAACCCCCGTAGACGACGGTGACCCCAAAACAGCGTTACACGGACTTTTCGAAAAATCATAACTTCACAAATATTTGTCCAAATGCTGAAAGTTTTTCACTAACAAAAACATTGTGGCCAAACGCTTATAGAAAAATAACACACATGGTCGTAGCAAGGTAGACGGTCCGTGAGGGGCTGAGCAAAGATGGTCAAACTCAGAAAAAACAGCGTTACAATGCACATTGGGGAATTCCGAACCCAAAGGTGGAAAAAATTGATAACTTTCACAATAGAAAGATAAAAAATAAGTTTTATAGCTCATTCGAAAGGAAATTTTCTCAGAAATCGATTGGTGATGGTTTTATGAATGTGGGACCACTCTGGGATAAGCTATGGTGCCCGTTTTGCCCCAATTCCTTGAAAATTATAGATTTTCATGTTGTTTTGAGTAAAACTGTTTTATTGTGGAGATTATTTCCCATGAAATCCATCATTTCTAGTCCATTCAACAATGTTTCACAGAGAAAGTTATAAAAACATGGAAATTTTGGGGATTAAGGGGCCAAATGTACAATGAAATATTTTTGAAGAGGAATTTTTGTTTTAAATTTTTTTAACATGTTTTTTTATTGAAATAACTTTTAAAATAGTCAAATAATCATGAATATAGCTTGCAGAAATAAGTTGTAATAAAATTTGTAGAATATGTATGATAATTATGTATGCTCTATGCAACATTTTGTGAATAATTTACCTTTTTACATCACAAATTCCAAACATTTCCAAACGATGTGCGATAGTTTGGGTAAACGATATTGATCTAAATGATCGATTGCCGTTAGCCTCATTGATAGGAGATAGTGGGAGCATATAGTTTTTTGGCTATGTTTGCCCCAATTCCCCTAAACACGATTTCTTTCGTAATTGATTGAACTTTTTTTCCGAATCAAATTTATTATGTACTGAATTGTTTATTCTGTATCTGATACAGTATTTAAATCATAAAACATTGAAGATTTTGGGGATCTTTTACACATAAACAAAAAAAAAAAATAATCAAATAAAAAATCAAAAATGAATCTATCAAGAAACCATCAGCCGTTTTTTTTCTGATTGCAACAAATTACTCAGGATCAGGTTAGTTACTCAATCATTACTGTAGCAATTTCGTGAGAGTCAAATTGCATTTTACAAGACATTATTCGAGAAATAATTTTGTCTTGTTATATATATTTGGTATTACAATATTCCAATTGCCATCATACACTACAGAAAAAAATATCATAAAAGTGAAAATGCAGTAGTTAATAATGCTCAATTTTAGATTTTTCCAAAATCGATCATTCATTAATATAATTTATTGTTACTATGTTACCATACATTGTTAATATTGTAAACAGTAATTATCAAGAGCCTTCTAAAATGCATAACATGAAGAAATTCATATTAATTAACTCATTACGCGTGGTAAAGATGGACAAATCATGACGATCGCTTTACCAACTAAGCTACCGAGCCCGTAAGCGCTCGTCTAGCATACAAGAGTCCTGGGTTCAAATCCCAGCCGAGCACGTGAATTTTTTTCATAATTTCACCCATGAATTGTCCATCTTTACCACGCGATTTGTCCATCTTTACCAGGCAACATAACAACATAATAACAAAAAAATAAACTAATGAAATGCATAACTGATTTTGAAAAATATTTTGAATTAAGCATTATTAACTACTACATCTTCAATCAAAATGTGCCATATTGAAATATATGGAAGATTTTGTTTGTTTATGATCACTTTTTCAGTAGTAGGGTGCAGGCAGAGCTACTAGGGCACTTCCACGCTATTTTATTATCATGAAATTTCTTCAGGTATGATTGTGTAACTAATTTAATTCTGAGTGATTTGTTTCAATAAAAAAAAAAAATCTGCAGATGGGTACTTAATGGCAGTGCCGTAGCGTGCGGTTGGCCAGGTTGGCACCCGCCAAGGGCGCCAGCCTTAAGGGGGCGCCAACACGCGTGACACAAATGGTAAAGTTTGAAAATACATATTGAATTCAAACACAATCTCTATGAATCACAATATGGATCCTGAAAGAAATTTTCATGAAATACTGAGCATGAATCTAACATAGTATTTGACTGGATTCAACCAAAAAATTGTCGAGATTCTCAAATAATCAAGGTCTTCTATATAAACTATGTGTGGTTATGATAGAACGCTTTGCGGTTCACCGACACTTTTGAACTTTTTAAACCATCTTGATGACATATTCAATCCAGGGTGTGGTTTTCTAAGAATTTAACTCCGGCCAAATCCGCACAGCATTCTGCGAATTATTCTTCCCAAATCAGTGGTACATTTTTAATAACACTTAAAAATATTGTACGCTAGCTGATAGCCATTTGATTTTACAAAAAAAATGGAATCAGTAGAATTAATATACTCATTTTTGGTTTTCAGAAAGCTATAGATGACGTAACCCATCGTACCTTTCCTTAAAAAATCATTTAAAATTACTTTTTTAAATGATACTTTATGAAAATGTCTTGGCCAAGACAACGTGAATTGAAAAAAAAATCTTTTTAGCACTAATTTTTTTTTATGAAAAATGATTTTTTTTATTTACGTTTTTAACACTTCAGTAGTCGTGCTGTTGTATTTTGTACAACACTGTTAAGAAAAGCTCGCAAGCCTCATACGGCAGCAGTGTGGTGAAAAGTGTAACACATAAGCGTATGGCTTTGGTTTTTTTTCAAGGTTGTACTATTAGTGTCATATGATATAAATATCGGATAAAGAAGCTTTTATTTTTTTTAATCAATACTTTTAAAATGTTTAGAAGAATTTTTCTTCAAATAAACATTTTACTAAAATTGGCACCAAAAAATTGTTAGAACACCGATTTTTCATATTTGTTTCTTATTATATAAATTGTAATATTCTTGGGAATTTTTCAAATAACATTTAGGATAAATAGCAAAATATAGCATAGACTAAAAACACTCCAATTATTGCACATCCATAAGGAATACACGGGTTGTTCAATAATTGGCACGTTTTTAGTCTGTGCAATAGTTGGCAATCTGCCCTAATAGATAAAAGAATTTGCGTTTTGTCCTGCAGGAATTAACTCAATAATCAAATATGTTCTAAATTTCTAGCATCCTACGATTCTTTTCTAATGAATTCTAATGACATAGTTCACGTTAACTCTCACCATGTTAAATAGATGTGTACAGTTTTGATTGAGAGGCGCTTAAATGGAAGTTCGCCAAGGGCGCCATGAACCCACGCTACGGCTCTGCTTAATGGATCCGTTTTTGAGTTTTTTTTTTTCATTTATTTATGTGTAAAAGATCCCCATAATCTCCTATGTTTTAGGATTTAAATACTGTATCAACTACTGAATAAACAATTTAGTACATAATACATTTAATTCGGAGATATCTTTTCAATTAATTATGAAAGAAATCGTTTTTAGGGGAATTGGGGCAAACATAGCCAAAAAACTATATGCTCCCACTATCTTCTATCAATGAGGCTAATGGCAATCGATCATTTAGATCAATATCATTTACCCAAACTATCGCACATCGTTTGGAAATGTTTGGAATTTGTGATATTAGAAGGTAAATTATTCACAATGTTTTGCATAGAGCATAAATAATGATCATACATATTCTACAAATTTTAATACAACTTATTTCTGCAAGCTATATTCATGATAATTTGACTAGGGTAGGTGTACCAATTATGGATGCAATATGTCAACAGTAGTAATAAAAATCAAATTGTAACTGCGTTTCTAAAACGCAAGCATGACTTGTTGGTGTCAATTACAAGTTTAAAGCCTTGCGAATCTGTTGATTTAAACAGTTTTAGTACTAAATTGACTTTAAACATCTAAAAATGGATTTTAAAAAGCGTTGTCTTTGTACCAATTATGGCAATAGCGTTCCTAGCATTCGACATAAAAGTGTACCAATTATGGACTATCGAATATTTGCACGAGATGAACTCAAACGCCATGAAGAGCGAATGATAATGCAACGCTTATATGTAATGAAGATATCGCTCATAAAATTTTCCAAAAATTTTGGGTTAAATATATGTTAAATCAATTTTTTGCAATGGGTTCATGGGAGAAAATCAATTTTCGAAAAAGAAGTCAAAATGTAGTGTAAATGCAAATTATGATACAAAACAGCATTAATGATCTCACATTAGCTTTCCAGTGCCAATTTTTAACGAAAAAAAGGGGGAAAATTCAAAAATCGAGTGTCGCTGAAAACCCCTCTCTATCATGAAATTAGCATCTTCCGCTCGCAAACGTTTTCGAACGTGTGATTGAAAAATCTTAGTAATTGAGTACAAAACATGAAGATAATGTCTTACCGAACCGTCCCGTCGTGGAAGTCACCAGTAAAATAGCTTTACTTCTTTTATTTTACTGATCAAAAAATGTAAACAAACCGCCTCCAGAGTATTGCCATAATTGGGCTCTCATACACTCTTTGTACCAGTTATCGACATAGTGAAAATAACACGATTTCCAACTTAAAACAGTAGAATTGATTGCATACCAGCTAAATTTATTCGTTTTGTATCACTAGTTAACATACATTCATCGGTTGAAACAGTTTATCCGGATGAAAACATACATTTCGTAACGGAGGTCCCTCCCAGTAAACACATGGTCGTAAATGATGTGATATAAGAGTACAAATGTGGAGGCGATATACGTGCATTTTGCATGCAGCCTAATGGCGCATGTACGTATATCGCCTCCACATTTATACTGTTATGTGCTATCGTATACGAGTTTGTGTTTACTGGGCTTAGCCAACTGCTAAGAAGGTGACATATATGTGAGGCAAAATTTTCAAATGTTCATTTTTCGAAGCTTATTGCACGATTGTTCTTTTCAAGGTTTAGTTACCATCAAAAACAAATAGTTTAATCATTCCTGTGAATATAAGCCATTATAGTCTAGTGAAAAAATAAGAAAAATCTCTTTTTGTTTCCACTATTGCCATAATTGGTACTATAGCCATAATTGGTACTTCTACCCTATTTTAGAATTTATTTCAATATAAAAACACGTTGAAAAAAATTAAAACAAAAATTCTTCTTCAAAAATATTTCATTGTACATTTGGCCCCATAATCCCCAAAATTTCCATGTTTTTATAACTTTCTCTGTGAAAAATTGTTGAATGGACTAGAAATGATGGATTTCATGGGAAATAATCTCCACAATAAAACAGTTTTACTCAAAACAACATGAAAATCTATAATTTTCAAGGAATTGGGGCAAAACGGGCACCATAGCTTATCCCAGAGTGGTCCCACATTCATAAAACCACTACCAATCGATTCCTGAGAAAATTTCCTTTCGAATGAGCTATAAAACTTATTTTTTATCTTTCTATTGTAAAAGTTATCAATTTTTTCCACCTTTGGGTTCGGATTTCCCCAATGTGCAATGGTTCAGAGCTCATATCTCAGCCATCAGACAACAACATTATAATTTCATTTTACCGTTGGAAACATTCAAGACCAGCATTGCAGGGATAAATAGCAAACATAGCCGTAGCAAGGCAAATAGAGAATGGGGGGCTTCTATTTGGAATGTTTACCAAATCTATGAAAAAATCTTGCAGTGCCGCTATGCAATCAATTTTCGATTTTGTTTCAGAAATCGACACTTGTAGTGCAGATATTCAAATGAAAAATACTTAACAGGGTCGTAGCGTGGAAATACAGGAATAAGGGGCTGCCATTAAAAAATGCCCAAAAACTTTAAAAATTCATAACTTTATAATGAGCAAACCGATTTTCGATTTTCTTTCACCATTTGAATGCCTACAGTTGTGTCTTTCAGAGAAAAAAAAAATATTACACATAGAGGTAGCAAGATATAAGGTTTTTAAGGGGTATCCCCTATTTAATTGTCCAGTTAGCCTGTAAATTGAAATTCATAGCTATGACATGTAGTTTTTTCTGCATATCGTTGATTGTCGAAGTGAACTTGAAAAATTTTAATGAAGATATATATTTTTGAAAACACTTTAAATTTATTGTACCTAAAATATAACGGAAAAACTTTTTTTTTAACTTGATTGCCTGTAGCTCAAAATAAAAAGCAATTACATGTACGTTTTTCACAATTAAAATAATTGCACAAGTCAAGTGAAGATGTTTGAATAAGAGAAGAAACTTCTGATTACACTCAAAATTTATTTTACCAAAGAAACTGCTAAAAACTCAATTTCATGAGTATGTCTGCCTGTAGATCGAAATCCAAAGCAATGGCATATAGTTTTCTCGACATGAACTTGCTTGTGGAAGCAAAGTAAACATTTTTGAGTAGAAATAGACATTTTCTGATAACATTTCAAATTTGTTTAACCTAAGAATCTACGAGAAACCCTATTGCATGAGCTTGTTTACCTGTAAATCTGACTTCAAAGAGATGGGTCATAGCTTTTTCGGAAAACAATGTTATAGATAATTTATAAAAGTTAGGTTAGCATGTTTGAGTAGAAATAGATATTCCTAGATACACTAAAAATGTATTTTACCCAAGAAACTTCGTGAAACCCTGTTAACTGAATATATACGATTGTAAATAAAAATTCAAATCGATAGTTTTTATGTTTTCCAACATGAGATTGATTTTAGAAGTCAAGTTTACATGTTTGGGGAGTAATACAATTTTTTGATTACACCCAAAATTTATTTTACCCAAAAAACTACGCAAAACCAAATTCAATAGATATTTATGCTTGTAAAAAATATTCAGAGCAATAATATTTCATTTTTTTTTCAACATCAAATTGATTGTAGAAGTGTTATTACCATGTTTGAGTAGAAATAGACATTTCTGATTTCATTCCAAATTTATTTTGCTAAAGAAACTACGTAAAACCCTGTTTAATAAACATATACGCTTGTAAATTAAAATTCAAATCGGTAGTACATTGTTTTCAAACATAAAATTTATTTGAGAAGTCAAGTTAACATGTTTGAGGAGTAAAACTATTTTTGGATTACTCTTAAAATTTATTTAAAAAAAAAAAAAATACATATATGCTTAGAAGAAACTATTTAAAGCAATAATGTTTTGTTTTTTCAACACCAAATTGATTGTAGAAGTTAATCTATCATGTTTAAGAACTATTGGAATTTTTTCATTACACTCAAAATTTTGTTCACATAAGAATCTAAGTAAACCCAGTTATCATGATTCTGTTTTCTTGTGAATCAAAATTTAAAGCGATGACATTTAATATTTACGTTATGAATTTACTTAAAGAAGTTTTACTTACATATAATGCTTGATTACACTTAAAATTTATTATACTTTAAAAACTATGAAAAATATCATATTTCAAATTGTACTTCTCTAAACAAAATCTAAGGCGATGATATGTACTTTTTTGACAATAAATTGATTGTACAAGTCAAGTTAACATTAATGAGTGGAAATATAAATTATTCATTACACTCAAAATTAGCAAGTTATTCAAGCAGTTTCTTAAGTAATATAAGAAACTGCTAAAAACCTTATTTCATGAGACTGTTTGCATGTGAATCGAAATCCAAAGCAATGACAAGTAGTTTTTTTTGGCATTAACTTGCTTATAAAAGTAAAGCGAACACTTCCAATTTATTTAGCCTAAGTAACTACGGGAAACTTTATTTCATGAGCTTGTTTGAGTGTAACTCTAAATTCAAAGCGATGACACTTGGCATTTTCAGAATGAATTAGCTTATAGAAGTTACGTTGACATATTTGAGTAAAAAAAGAATTACACTCACAATGTATTTCACCCAATAAACTACGTGAAACCCTTTTAATAAACATATATGCTTGTAGATTAAAATTCAAATCGATATCATGTTATTTTTTTAACGAAAAATTGATTTTAGAAGTGCAGTAAACAGGTTTGAGAAGTTATACCATTTTTTTGAATAAACTCAAAATTTATTTTACCCAAAAACTACGTAAAACTAAGTACAATGCATATTTATGATTGTGAAGAAATATTCAAAGAAATATTTTTTGTTTTAACATAAAATTGATCGCAGAAGTTAAGTAAACATGTTTGAGAAGTAATGGAAATTTTTGTTTGCACTCAAAATTTATTTCACCTTAGTATCTAAGAATACCCCTCTATCAATACCCTATTTTCCTTTGAATAAAAATTCAAAACGAAAGCATTTTTTTATGTTATTACTATATTACTATATTTTAGTTAAAATCATATTTTTTACTACACTCAAAATTTATTATACTTTAAAAACTATGAAAATCCCATTTTGTTTTCATGTTAAGGTTCTAATCTGGGATTTTTTTTGGTTCTAAGTCAAATAATTTTTAAGTGTAATTTCCTCGTTCTTGTTAACTAAACTGCAGTGAAGAAATTTATGTCGGAAAAAATTGATGTCATCTCTTTGAATTGTGCTTTACACTCAAACAGGCACGTGCAGCAGGGTTTTTCATATTTTCTTAGGTGAAATAAATTTTGAGTGTAACCAAACATTTACATTTCCTATTTAACATGTTAAGTTAACCTCTACACTAAATTTTATGCTGGAAAACCAACATATCATCGCCTTAAATATATCTTCACAGGCAGAAATGTTTATTTAACATGTTCTACAAAGTTTCTAATGTAAAATAAAATTTGAGTATAAATAAAAATTTCTATTACATCTCAAACATGTTTACTTGACTTCGATCAACAATTTTATGCTTAAAAACATAACACACTATCACTTTGAATTGTCATTTGAAGCCATATATGTTTATGAAGCAGGATTTTACGTAGTTTTTTGGGTAAAATACATTTTTAGTGTAATCAGAAATGTCGATTTCTACTCAAACATGTTAACCTAACTTCTATAGGCAAAATTATTTCGAAAAAGCTACGAGTTATCGCTTTGAATTTATATTTACAGGCAAACAAGCTCATGAAATAGGGTTTCTTTTTAAAAAGACACTACACGTTAATGCTTCCAGTGGGCTATTTGCCCTTTGAAGGAAGCACCACACTAGACAACGGACTAGCATGCAACGCCCAGTGGCACAGTCGGAAAACATTCCTCTCGAAAAAATTTTTCGGCCTGAGGCGGGAATCGAACCCACACTCCATAGCACGATGCGGCTAAATGCCTCGGTGACACTAACCACACGGCTACGAAGCCCACTTGTAGTTACTTCGGCTGAATAAATTTGAAGTGTTATCAGAAAATGTCTATTTCTTCTAAAAAATGTTCACTTAACTTCTATCAGCAAGTTCATGTTGAAAAAATACATGTCATTGCTTTGGATTTCGATTAGCAGGCACACATACTTATTAAATTGAGTTGAAGTAGCCCGTCATTCGTTTTGGCAATAATGATGACTTTTCAGCTTGCATTTAAAAGTGATAAAACTCAGTCTTGATAGTTTATATAGACTTGAAAAAGTATCACTGTACGCGCTAACATGCATAGAGTATGCTGATACTTTTTCAGACGTGTCAGTGCAAAACCAACTGATTTTCTTTAATTTGAAATCGTGAGGTGAATTAGCAACAATCATCAACGGCGCGTACAAATTCTAATGACGGCCTACTTCGCCTTAAAGCAGTTTTTTTGGTAAAATAAATTTTGTGTGTAATCAGAAGCTTCTTTTCTTATTCAAACATTTTCACTTGATTCGTGCAATTAATTTAATAGCGAAAAAAGTACATGCCACTGCTTTGAATTTTAAGCTCCAGGTTAAAAAAGGGTTTTCTGCAGTTTTTTAGGTAAAATAAATTTTTAGTGTTTACAAAAATGTATATCTTTACTTAAATTTATCAAGTTCAAAACGACATGGAGAAAAATTACATTTCATAGCTTTGAATTTTGATTTACAGGCAAACGGGACCAAGAAATAGGGCATACCCCTTAAAAACCTTATATCTTGCTACGACTATGTGTAATATTATTTTTCTTTGAAAGGCACAACTATATGCATCCAAATGGTGAAAGAAAATCGAAAATCGGTTTGCTCATTACAAAGTTATGGATTTTTGAAGTTTTTGGGCATTTTTTTAATGGAAGCCCCTTATTACTGTTTTTCCTAGCTACGACCATGTTGAGTATTTTTCATTTGAAGATCTGCACTGGAAGTGTTGAATTCTGAAACAAAATCGAAAATTGATTGCATAGTGGCACTGAAATATTTTTTTATAGGTTTGGTAAACATTTCAGATAGGAGTCCCTCATTCTTCATTTGCCTTGGTACGACTATGTTTGATATTTTTCCCTGCAATGCTGGTCTTGAATGTTTCTAGCGGTGAAATAAAATTATAATATTTTTGCCTGATGGCTGAGATTTGAGCTCTCAACCATTGTAACGCTGTTTTTTTGGGAAGACATATTTTCACACCCCCTGCTTAAAACTCTTTGTTCCTTGCTACGACTATGTAGTATATTTTTATTTAGCAGTTGAAGAGTCAAGCTTCATGACTGTGAAAGAAGATTTGAAATCGAATGACTAGTTTGAGAGTAATGGCTGTTTAAAAATCTGTGCAACGCTAATTTTTAGCACCGTTTCGTGACAGTTAATTTGGGTCCTTGTATATTTTTTGATGATTGCTAGCGGCTAGGTCATCATGACTGTCAAAATTTGTTGTCAAATGACGTCATATTTGGCCTCAAAGCAATCAAAACAATTATTTGACACTGAAGAAATTCTTGAAGTTTTAAACAATAATTTTAAAATGCTGTTAGAGTCGACACTGTGTATTGTTAGCTTGATAATCTTGTTCAAATTTGCAGATGAATGTCACGCCGGGTTTTGAACCAAAATTTTTGCTCAGGGGGTCTGAACTTTTTGACAGAGTTTCTAACTGTTTATCCTCAGAATTCTAAGCCTCTCTTTCCAGCAATCCTTACCTTCCATTCTTCGCATTTTCTGCTCATAATTCTGAGCATTTTCTGATGAGCACGCTGCGCAATTCGTGGCGAGGATTTGGGAAGATTTCGACTGAGAATTCTGAACAATTTCTAATCAGAGCAATTTGTACATTCTGAGCAATCACAGAAAATATTTGTGAGAAAATTTTCGTCATGTTCAGAACAAACTCAAATCACAATTCTATGCGAGTCCTGCTTTTCTCAGAATCAATTGCAATATTATCTACTATAAAATCTTGATCAAAAGTTGATGAAAGTCCTGAGCTTATATTGTTAAGACTGTGGAGTTGGAATTGCTCAGAGTTTCGAGCAATGACCTGAGAAGTGGCATTACCTTTACTGAGTTGAATAAAACAAAACTGAACTGGTCATTATCTTGAGTTAGAATCCATCTTAATTTGAGGCAGTAATTAGAAGTTTTATCAGGAAATTTTCAGAACCTTAAGCCAAATATGCTCACATGTTTTTTTCTTGCTTGAGCCAAAGTGACTCAGAAGCATGAGCACGAATTCCGCAGAATTCAAATCAATTACTGCGCAGAATTCTGTGTGGGATTCGCAGAAAATCCTCAAAAGACATTGCTCAGAATTGTCCGGATACTCTTCTTGACTTGTTCAGAAACTGATGCATCAATTGCACAGGATGATACTGAGCCAAATTAGCTCACAAATCTGTTAAGAAGTTGCTGCAAATTATGAGCAATCTTTGTTCAATAATCTGAGCAATCCTTGCTCAGTAATCTGAGCAGTCTTTGCTCAGTAATTCGAACAATCCTTGCTCAGTAATCTAAACAATCTCTACTCAGAAATCTGAGCAATCTTAGCTCAGTAATCTGTGCGATCTTTGCTCAACAATCGAAGCAATTTTTGGTCAGTAATCTGAGAAACATTTGCTCAGTAATGTGAGCAATCTTTGCTCAGCAATCTGAGCAATGTTTGCTCAGTAGCCTGAGCGAGCTTTGCTCAGTAATCTGAACAATTTTTGTTTAGCAATCTGAGCAACGTTGCTCAGTAGACCCTGAGCAATCTTTGCTGAGTAGTCTAAGCATTTTTTGCCCAGTAATCTGGTTAATATTTGCTCGGTAATCTGAGCAATCTTTGCTCAGTAATCTGAACAATCCTTGCTCGGCTATTCGAGTATTCCGGGCTCAGTAATCTGAGCAATCTTTGTTAAGTAATCTCAACAATAATTGTTCAACAATCTGAACAATTCTTGCTCAGTAATCTGATCAATTATTCTGTAATCTTAACAATCCTTGCTCAGTAAAACGATCAATTCTTGCCCCATAACCTCAACAATCCTTGCTCAGTAATATGAGCAATCTTTGCTTAGTAATCTGAGCAATCCTTGCTGAGCAATCTGCGCAATCTGAGCGATTTTTGCTCAGCAAACTGAGCAATATTTGCTTAGCAATCTGAACATTCTTTGCTCAGTAATTTGAGCAATCATTGCTCAGTTATCTGAGAAATTTTTACTCAGCAATCTGAGCAATCTTTGCTTAGCAATCTGAGCAACTTTGCTCAGTAATCTGAGCAATCCTTGCTCACCAATCTGAGTAATCCTTGCTCAGTAATCTGAGCAGTCTTTGCTCAGTAATTTGAGCAATCCTTGCTCAGTAAAACGAGCAATTCTTGCTTTATAACCTCAACAATCTTTGCTCAGTAAAACGAGCAATCCTTGCTCAGTAATCTGAGCAATTCTTGCTCAGTAAAACGAGCAATCCTTGCTCAGTAATCTGACCAATACTTGCTCAGTAATCTGAGCAATATTTGCTTAGCAATCTGAATAATCTTTGCTCAGTAATCTGAGCATTCTTTGCTCAGTAACCTGAGCAATCTATGCCAGCTTTGCTCAGTAATCTGAGCAATATTTGCTCAGTAATCTGAGCAATATTTGCTTAGCAATCTGAATAATCTTTGCTCAGTAATCTGAGCATTCTTTGCTCAGTAACCTGAGCAATCATTGCAGGCTTGTTTGCTCAGTAGCCTCTTTGCTCAGTAATCTGAACAATTTTTGTTTAGTAATCTGATCAACGTTGCTCAGTAGACTCTGAGCAATCTCTGCTGAGTAGTCTAAGCATTTTTTGCCCAGTAATCTGAGCAATATTTGCTTAGCAATCTGAGCAATATTTGCTCAGTAACCTGAGCAATCTATGCCAGCTTTGCTCAGTAATCTGAGCAATATTTGCTCAGTAATCTGAGCAATATTTGCTCAGTAATCTGAGCAATATTTGCTCAGTAATCTGAGCAATATTTGCTCAGTAATCTGAGCAATATTTGCTCAGTAATCTGAGCAATATTTGCTCAGTAATCTGAGTAATCTTTGCTCAGTAATTTGAGCAATCTTTGTTCAGTAATCTAAGCAATCCCTGCTCAGTAATCTGAGCAATTTTCACTCAGCAATCTGAAAAATCTTTACCGCGCAATCTGATCAATTTTTGCTCAGCAAACTGAGCAATATGTGTTTAGCAATCTGAGTAAGCTTTGCTCACTAATCTTAACAATCCTTACTCATCAATCTGAGCAATACTTGCTCAGTAATTTGAGCAATTTTTACTCACTAATCTGAGCAATCTTTGCTTACTAATCTGAGCTCAGTAATACGAGCAATCCAGGCTCAGTAATACGAGCAATCCTTGCTCAGTACCCTAATCAATCCTTGCTCAGTAATCTAAGCAATCCTTACTCAGTGATCTGAGCCAGCCTCGTCAGTAATCTAAGGAATTCTTGCTCAGTTATCTTAATAATTTCTGTTCAGTAATCTGAGCAATCAATCTTAGTAACCTGAGCAATCCTCGTCAGTAATCTGAGCAATCATTGCTCAGTAATCTGAAAAATTCTTGCTCAGTAATCTAAGCAATCTCTGTTCAGTAATCTGAGCAATCTCTGCTCAGTGATCTAAGAGCGGTACAGGACAGTGAGAGATGAAGAAAATGTGTTACAACTGAGGTACAAGATAGCATGAACCGGAGTGATACACGGAGGCTGCTGGTAAAGACGGGATCCTTGACGAGTTTTTCTAGCATGGAGGGGAGCAGCTTTACCAATCGATCCATCGATTATTCCATAAGGTATGGAAGGCTGAAGAGTTGTCCACCGGTTGGTTGAATGGCATCATTCGCTCAATATGCAAGACAGGATACAGACTGGAGTGCGCCAATTATAGAGGGATTACCCTGATGAGTTCGATGAACAAGAAAGCGAAATAAGAACAATGAATGGAAACTTGGTACCTGGAATGTCAGGACGTTAAAGGAACCCGGACGAGCGAGTCTTCTGGCTCGTGAACTGCAGAAAATTGGAGTGGGTGTGACCGCCATTCAAGAAGTGCGGTGGCCTCGATCTGGAGAACGTGAATTCCGGGTGGTTGATCCCATATCTACCATTATCTACCCGATGACGTGAAGGACGCGTTCTATGAAGGCCTTCAATCCGTTACTAATGACAACGGCCTACGACTAGTGACTTTCGCTGCTGCCAGGGGGATGGCCATCAGCAGCACCTACTTTGCACGCAAGGATGTTCGGAAGCACACCTGGAGCCAACCAAATGGTGATATTTACAATCAGATAGATCTGAATCGGATGGTTTGACGAAGAGTGCCAGAGGGTGACGAATGAGAAGAACGTTGTCAGACGTCGGATGGTAGTGGCTGTTATCAAACTGAACGGAGAGCGGTATAAGGAAGCAGCCGAAAAGCGAATCCATCGCAGAAAGAAAAATAAGTATGATGAAAATGTGATAGCCGAGGCGCAAAATTGTGTGGAACAGAACGATATGCGACGATTCTATGAAACTGTCAATGGCGTGCGTGGAAAGTCAGCGCCGTCTCTCATCATGTGCAACGACCGTGAAGGTAATTTACTGACAGATAAAATGATGGTGACTACCAGGTGGAGAGAACACTTCCAAACGTTACTGAATGTTGGGAATGATAGAACATCAAAGAACAGAATAATCATAGAGAACGATGGTAAGGCTGTGGAGCTTGTATCACCAGGCTTCTTCCTTGCTCTTGACTTATCATCTTTCTCTCCCTTTTAATGATCAACTACAAAAGAGAAGCGATTTTACCCACACACAAACTGAGCGTACGAGCTCTGCGGGATGAAGAGTTTACACGTTTGTGTTTGCTTATTTTCATTCCCACAGTGGTACAGAGTTTGTTTTGACAACCTAAGTGCTTAAAAGAGAAAGAGATTATCTTCTCCCTTTCTCAGTTAGGAGGAGAGCATTTTTTTCCGATTTCTCAGTTCGGGGAAGAGCATTTCCAGACAGCTCTTCGTTGTCTCTTTGTAGGGCAAAGAGGAAAGCGAAATCATGCTCTTGCGTTGACGGAGAAACCAACCTCAGTTCATCCCAAAAGCAATGATGATGTGTTTGCAGAACTTCGCAGTAAGCTAGAGCTGCCAAATGGAAGGTGTGCGTTTGGATAGAGCCAACGTTTCTTTCCATTCTCTCAGCCACGGATTATTCAACCATCATCGCATAACTCATAATTGTTGTGAGCGTACGAGGTTGCTCCATCTATCTGATCAAGATGAGCAAAATAAAGCCTGTGTGTCACTAGATGAGGTTAAGAAGACGATTAAAAAGCTGATGAACAACACGGATGTTGGGGGAAGGATGAGCTCTCAGCTGAACTTCTCAAGCACGCTTGTGAGCAATAGCCGGTTTTCGTAAGGGCCTATCCTCGATCCTCGATAAATTCCGGGAATACAACTTGCCGACTCATCATCTGTTCATCGATTTAAAGGCGGTGTACGATTCAGTCAAAAGAAACGAGTTGTGGGAAATAATGATGGACCATGGTTTTCTGACGAAGCTGATTAGACTGAATCGTGCAACGTTGGAAGGATTGAAATCAACTATACGGGATGCGGATGAGATTTCAACGTGCCTTTTTGAAAGAAGACAACGCGAATTGGGCTCATTATAAATACCACAAAGACAAAGTACATAATCGCTAGTAGACATCGTGGGCCCATAGGTAATGTTGGTAATGAGGTGGTGTTAGGTGGCAATACTTTTGAAGAGTTTGTTTGCGATAGTAATGTTACCAGCGAGGTAAAATAGCGTATTGCACCTGCAAGTAGGGCTTTTACGGATTTCGTAATCAGCCAAAGTCACGAAGCTTACAAACGAAGACCAAACTCGCGTTGTACAAGATTCTTGTTCTTCCGGTCGCTCTGTACGGCCATGAATCTTGGACTTTGAAGGGGTCGACCGGAAAGCTTTTGGGGGTCTTTGAACGTTCAGTGCTGCGTACAATTCTGTAACTTGGACAACGGCATCTGGCGGCGTTGCATGAATCACGAGTTATGCCAAGTCTATAGAGAAATGGATATTGTTAAGCGTATAAAACACGGCAGGCTGCGGTGGGATGGGCATGTAGCTAACCAGGGAGAGGCCGTCGGATCCTTGGCAGACCGCGCACCAGATGGCTTTTTGCAGTTCAGGAGGATTTGAGGTAAAATAACAAATATTTGGATAAATTATAATGATTCGAGTTTTTGGTCCATATGACCAAATCACAGAAAACGGTACTTTTTTTGGCACATACAGTAGATAAGGCCTTATTTTCGACTTTTTATGATACCTCTCTCAGGGAATTATTTAATGTTCTTATTATCATATAAATAATTGTCAGAAAACAACTAATTCATAGATTACGGGGCCTATTTTGTAAATCGAGCAAATTCATGTGACTCGTCTGTATTCACTGTCGATCAAAGCAAGCATGCATATTTCAGATGTCACCCGTCAACTCCCATAGTAATCCAGTCACATAGAGTGACAACTTAGCTTAGCTTAGCTTAGACTGACTACACATATCAATGGTTGCTATTCCGTGATTGACCGAAGTCAGTGAAAATGCACAAAGAATCAACTAGAAGTTCAGCTGGGATAGGCCATAATCTTCTTCAGTGTGCATAATTCAGTGCCTCTATTTATACAAGGTCAATAACGGCGCCGGCCACGTCCTTGCAGTCAGGTGGGATTGAGGGAAGGAATGTTAGTGTGTAACCTTTGCTATTTGGAGACCGTGTTTGTCTCTGCATCTCCACAAAGGTTACTGGGAGGGATGTTTGTTAATGGGGAGGATCGTTGGGTCAAAGGATTCACTTTGATAAGCGATTAGACCATGATAAACAATGATTTGTGAGATATATACATGCTTATACGTAAATATAATTGTTCATATAATTTCTATGTAGAGGAAAATTATGCCGACACTTGAGGTGACGAACCATTCAAAGTTTGTTGAACAAATACCTAAATGTAACATTCCTACAGCTGTCAGTACGAAAGCATGTGTTATTATATTTTACTCATTTGAAAAGAAACAAAAGACTCAATTGGTTGGGACATCATAGAACACTCTTATTCTTATGCCGACACTTACAGTGGCGAACCATCCAAAGTTTGTTGAATAAAGTGGACCTTTCGCAAGTCTACACTTGTAGTGTCGAACCATTCAAAGTTTTTTTAATTACAAAAATAAAGGTATATAAGGGGTGTTCTGAAAAAAAAAAATGTTAAACATAAATAAATCATGAATCAGAGTTTGTGTCGACACTCACAGTGACGAACCATCCATAGTTTGTTGAAACATCATATTTACATCCCACCATTGTAACGATTAAATGTGCAGTCATACATATTTTATAGATTAGAAATAGTAGCATGAAACGAGCTCACCAATTGATCCGTTATCCTTGACTGAGCGGCCACAATCCATTTTCAGCTTCACTCGTTTGCTCGGCTAGCACCCAGAAAAAAAAAAAAAAAAAAAAAAAAAAAAAAAAAAAAAAAAAAAAAGGCGCGCGACTCGAGAAAAAAAACACGGACGACAGCTCGGGCTTTCTTGACGCACTGCCCAGGAGCAAGCGTCAAGGTCGTCGAAAGATCAAAAAGAACGAACCGATCGCGGCACTTTTTAACTTACTCCAACCGAACTCCCCGATCACGCCACTTTTTCACTTACGAGACCGACGCGCGACATGTTTGATCCTGCCCTCGTCGCTCGCTCCGGCAAAAGCAAGCGTCAAGGTCGAAAGATCAAACAGAACTAACCGATCGCGGCACTTTTTCACTTACTCCAACCGAACTCCCCGATCACGCCACTTTTTCACTTACTAGACCGACGCGCGACATGTTTGATCCTGCCCTCGTCGCTCGCTCCGGCAAAAGCAAGCATCAAGGTCGAAAGATCAAACAGAACTCATTTTACATTGTCTTGAGAATTAAAAACATTAAAGTGACATTTTTTGGAAGACACTCGAAAAAAATCATCTAGCAACCCTTGGTGCAAGGTGACTTCAATCCCTCCAGTCACATAGAGTGACAACTGTCGAAAAACTCGAGTGATAGAACTGACTCGAGCGATTTTTTCGGCTCCAGTCGAGTCATTTTGATCGACTCGACTTATGAAATAGACTCCTACATAATTCAGAAGACGATTTGAATTTTGAAATGAGTCAAAAAAGACCCTGAGGTAAAAATTTCAGGTCAGCTTCAGCATGACGGTCTTGAACGACAATATTCGCAAGAAACTGTTTCGTGTAAAACTAAATGATGTTCAAAATGAATAAAGATAATCTAATATTTACGTTGAGCAAATATTTCAAAATTATTACAGTTAACTGTCCCTAACTCGATATTTCGTATCTCTATATCGAGTAAAACGACCCTAGCAAAAGTTGATTTTCATGGTTACCTCGATGATCCCTTGGATCGTAGTTGCACTGGTTTTGTGTCCTGTAACTCGATATCTCCCTAACTCGATGGTCTCTTCAATATCGAGTTAAGGAGAGTTGACTGTACCTATATATGCTTAGGGATTCACCAACGGTTTAGTTCGATGATTTTAAATTTTTTTCTTCTTATTTTGTCAATTTAAAACACTGCAAGAGAAACAACACCAATTCGAGAGTAGCAATATTCATATGTTCAATATAAAGAGAGTATTCACAATAGGGGAAAAATACACACTAGAAAGTACACAGCTTGACATTGACACTGAAAAGAAGATCGTATATTTTTTTGATTTGAGGTTTTAAAAAAGGGCGGATGAAGTGATAGGAGGCACGTGTATGATTCGGTTTTGTACTGTTTGGATTGGTCTGTATTGATGAGAGAGGAATCCAACAGGAAGCCTTCGCTGCATTGGAACAGGTTCCAATCACCGAAGGTGTACTGTTTCGTTGCCATTATTCACGGTAAAAAATCAGCACGTTCGATTGAATAGATTGATCACTTGACTCAATTCAAAACACTAATCACCATGATTTAAAGAGTTTCAACTTTGGATTTGCTCTACTGTCTCTAGAACTAGACTCTGAAGTGAAAAGTTGTTGATTTTGATCATCATGTCTTTTGTATGGAAGCAATCATTGACAGCTCGTTGTAGAAAGTAATTGAGATCAATTCGATCCCTTTCAACAGATACGAGTTGGTGTCGAGGTAAGACACTAGACCTGCACTCCGAAGGTTGGTGGTTCAAATCTGGGTCAGGCGGAAATGTTTATTTTAACTTTTTTTTATTTCAAATCAAAACATGCAACGTTGAATTCAAGTGCTGTTACCTT